>NC_133658.1:875679956-876279956 GCF_037893015.1 Macrotis lagotis | reverse complement strand
ACCCTGTTTGCCTTGCAAAAAAAAAAGATTAAAAACATTTTTCAATGGATTTCACTATATCATTAACACACTTACCAGTTGTTTGGTGTGATAAACTTATTTTAAAAAAAAACAGATTTTTTTTCCAGGACTATGTCAGCTATGCTTTCAAGATATTCTTTAATAAATTCATCATAAGGATGGCTAGGTGGCACAGTGGATAGAGCACCAGCCCTGGTGTCAGGAGTACCTGAGTTCAAATCCAACCTCAGACACTCAATAATTACCTAGTTGTGTGTCCTTGGGCAAGCCATTTAACCCCATTGCCTTGCAAAAAAAAAAAATTCACCATCAGTAAATAACTTTGAATTGTTTTAGCAATTAAATTTGCTACTACATAACTTGCCTTGACTAATGAATTAGTTTGAAAAATCCTTTTCTGAAATAGTTGTTGAGATGGAAGATTTTTTCAGATCTAATTATTTTGTTTATAGCATACATCTTGCAATTCATTAAATTTTGAATGCTTTGAACATAATGTCTTTTCAAATTATAGTCTTTAAAAATGGATACAAATTCTCAATATATCAAATATAGAACTTTATTATTAGCTTCGACAAAAAAATAGTTGGTTCATTTTTATCAGGAAATGCTTTATTTTTGCCCACTAATTTTCTTTTCCTTTTACTAGTTTCATTTTGAGCTACTGAAAAAGCCATGTGGAGAAATGAGAAATTTTAAACTATTGATTTGGAATTATTTCAGTATATCATTTTTAAACAAGCATTACTAATAATGTAAATTACAAATATAGAAATAGATTTTAACTTAAATGAAAGAAAAACACAAATATCTCATGTAGATATGTTGATGTAGGATATGAATAAGTATAGTATTATATAGCTTTTTAAAAAAAAATTTAAATATTTTTAAACCATTTAAATGGCCTATGAAAACATGATACATCAGCAGCTAGGTGGCACAGTGGATAAAGCACCAGTCAGGAGTCAGGAGTACCTGAGTTCAAATCCAGCCTCAGACACTTAATAATTACCTAGCTGTGTGGCCTTGAGCAAGCCACTTAACCCCATTGCCTTGCAAAAAAATAAAAATAAAACCTAAAAAATAAAAATAAAAATAAAAAAATAAAGAAAAAGTGATACATCACCAAAGGGGTCTGTGAGACCATTTAAGTTGATCAAACCTTTGCTCAAAGGAGATCAACACTAAGCAAGTCACTTCTAAATTTTATGCCCCATACAGATTTTTTGTCTATAAAATAAAATAAATACACTCTGAGGTAGTATAACACAATTGAGCACTATCCTTTGTAATGGACAATTGCATAAAACAGCAAACTTGTCAAAAGCTCACAACAGTTGATACAGAATAACTGCTCTGTAGCATGTAATATACAGGTATTGTTTTGCTTGTAATTATTTTTTCCTTGAAGCACTGGCACCTCCCCTCCTATATTTCTTTTCTTTTCTTTTTTTTAGGTTTTTGCAAGACAGATCAATTCTTAGTTATCCTCAGCTTTTCTGAGATTTTAGGCTTGTACCATTTATGACCATGTAAAATACATATAAATGTATGTTAATTTTAAACTATATAAAAGAAAAATAAAGTTTCCTGAAGCAATTATCATGAGTCATATCATTTTAAATAAAGATTCTAATTCCTATGTGCATATCTTTTGTAAAACAAAAACTCCAGGGGTCTATGAGACCATACAATGTTATTTACATGAAAAATGATTAAGTTGGTCTGTGGCATTCACCCATTCCTTCATTTTCCAGTTATGCTGGTGGGCCTCATGAATTGACTTTGAGGGCCATGGGTTGGATACACTTGGTATATCCAAAAGCTACCAATCTTTTCTCTAGTCCTCTCAGAGATGCTGCCTCTCTAGGGAATATCCCTGTTAAGGATTCCCAAGGGCAATGTGTCTGGTTCAGTTCCACATGCATCTTGTAGTTAACATCTTTTGAGGCATTCACTCAATGCTTATTTGATCCATTGCAGATATTATTTACTTATTTCTTTTTTTAATTTTAATTTAATTTTATTTTATTTTAGGTTTTTTGTAAGGCAAACAGTGTTAAGTGGCTTGCCCAAGGCCAAACAGCTAGGTAATTATTAAGTGTCTGAGACCGGATTTGAACCCAGGTACTCCTGACTCCAGGGCCGGTGCTCTATCCACTATGCCACCTAGCCACCCCCTACTTATTTCTTTAACAATTGTGGCATGAGAACAGGCTTTTCCAGGAACTCTCTCCAAAATATTTCAAAAATCTTAAAATTATGACTCTAACTAAATTTTTGAGAGAGAAAACCCCCAGAAAGATCCAGTAAGGCAATTCTCTAGCCCAAGGTAACCTGGAAGATTGTGGGAAGGCTCTGTTCCATGGGGTTGGAGGGGGTAGCAGCGCAGCCAGGATTGCCAAGCTGAAGCAAAGAAGCTCCAGCCTTCCAGGAACAGCCAGCGGGGCACCTGGGTCCCTGGGAGCACTAGCTCATGGCAGCAGAAGCAGTTTCCTGACCTGCCAACGCAGGGAGCACCAAGTACAACTTGGAAGATCAGTGGGGAAACATCTGCCAGAGCAAGTACAGCCCAGACCCCAGGAAATGGAAGCAGACCTGTGGGGCTGCCCAGCAGGGATTTGTCCAGTAGCTGCTCCCAGAGCACTAAGCCAATGGAAGGTAAGGGGGTAGGGGGAGACTGTCAAGGTCTCTCCACTGTCCCTGGCACAGAACTCTTGTGTTTTATCCATATTCAGACTCTGGTCACAGTCTGGGGTCCCCCATTGCCATAAAGCAGAGACCCTCCTCAAAGCTCCAGGGCAGAGGGGTGTGCTTGTGGCCATCCACAGATCAAAGCACAAGCCAGGAGAGCAGCCAGAGCCTCTTATAAGACATTGAAAGAACTGAGGTCCTTCAGAGGAGTCCCAATAATACAAGCTCAGGAAGCACCCCAAAACTAGGGCACAGATTGGAGAAATGAGTAAACAGAAAAAAAAGGAACCTGATCATAGACTACTATTTTGGTCCCATGGAGGATCAAAACACACACTCAGAAGATAAGAAAGTCCAAGCTTCTGTATACAAAGCATCCAAGAAAAATAGGAATTGGGCTCAAACTATGGCAGAGTTCAAAAAAGATTTTGAAAATCAAGTAAGGGAGGTAGAGGAAAAATTGGGAAGAGAAATGATATGCAGGAAAAACATAGAAACCAAGTCAGAAACTCAGTCAAGGAGATCCAAAATAATGCTGAAGAAAACATGTTAAAAACTAGTTTAGGTCAAATGGAAAAAGCAATCCAAAGTTAATGAGGAGAAGAATACCTTAAAAAGCAGAATTGGCCAGATGAAAAAGGAGATAAGAAAGCTCTTTGAAGAAAATAACTCCTTCAAAAGTAGAATGGAGTCAAAGGAAGCCGATGACTTTGTAAGGAATCAAGAAATGATAAAAGAATACCAAAAGAATGAAAAACTAGAAGAAAATGTGAAATAATATCTCATTGAAAAAACAACTGATCCGGAAAACAGAACCAGAGGAGACAATTAAAAAATATTGGGCTACCTGAAAATCATGATCAGGAAAAGTACCTTGACTTCATTTTTAAAGAATTTCTATAGGAAAGTTGCCGTGATATCCTAGAAGCAGAGGGCAAAATAGAAATTGAGAGAATCCACTGATCTTCTCTAGAAAGAGATCCAAAAAAAAAATAATCCCCAGGAATATTATAGCCAAGTTCCAGAACTCCCAAGTCAAAGAGAAAATATTACAAACAACCAGAAGGAAACAATTCAAATATTGTGGTGCTGCAGTCAGGATTACCTAGGATTTAGCAGCATCTAAATTAAGGGTTTGTAAGGCTTATATATATTCCAGAAGGCAAAAGAGCTTGGAATGCAACCGAGAATCAACTACCCAGCAAAATTGAACATTCTCTTCCAAAGGAAAAGATAGACTTTCAATGAAACAGGCATTTCAAATGTTCCTCTGAAACAGCCAGAGCTGAACAGAAAGTCTGAAGTACAGGATTCAGGTGAAGCATAGAGAGGGTGACAAGAAGGATAAACTATGAGGGATTTAATGATGTTGAGCTGCATATAATCCTGCATGAAAAGAAGATATTGATAATATTCATATAAACCTTTCCATTTAATAGAGCAGTTAGAAGGAGCATATATAGACAAGGCACAGGAAAGAGCTGGATTTGAAAGTATAATATACCGTAAAAATGGAGTCAGTGGGTGAAAAGGAAATGTACTGGAAGAAAGGGAAAAGAAGAGAATAGGCTAAGATAATTCATGTAAAAGAGTCAAGAAATAGCTTTTGTAGTGGTATGGAAGTGGGGTAGATGAGGGGGAATGAGGGAGCCTACATTCTCATTGAAGTGGTTCAGCAAGGATACAACATATAAATTTCATAGGGTATAGAAATCTAGAAGAAAAAGGATAGAAAGGGGATGGGGGGATATAGATGATAGAGGGAGAGGGTAGATCATGGGAGAAGATAGGCATAACATTTTCTTTTTTATTTGTAGCAAGGTGCTGGGATTGGGTGGCATGTCTGGGACTGCATGACTGGGTGTTTGCTGGGTCTCTGGGGTGGGATATGGGTTTGGGGCCTCCTGGCCCCAGGGAGAGTGCTCTGTCCACTGTGCCACTGGGCTACCCCACAGCATACTTTTAAAGAGGGACAGAGTGAAAGGAGAGAGAAAATATAATAAATGGTAGCAGGGAGGAATGGATGGAGGGAATTACAATCAACAACAGCAACTGTGTAAAAATATAGAAGTAACTTCTCTGATGTACTTATGATAAAGAATGTCATACACTCCAGAGACAGAGTTGATGGTATCTGAACACAGACTGAAGCACATTTTTTTTCTCTTTCACTTTATTTCTCATGAGGTTTTTATTTTTGTGGGGTGGGGGGAGAAAGCATTATGTTTACTCTTACAACAAGTCTATTCTAGTAATGTGTAAATAAATAAAAATGTAAATTTAAAAATAAAAAAAATTATGTGAGTAAAATGCTAACCTGACCATTCCCTACTGAGGGAAGTGGGGTGGGAAGGGAGGTTGGAGGGAGATTTTGTAACTTGGAAATATGTATGTAGAAATGGATGAAAATAAATAAATGAATTTAAATTTTTTTTAAAGTTTCCTCATCTGTAAAATTGGGATAATAATACTTGAAATCTCTACATCATAGGATTATGATAAGGTACAAATGTTACCTCCTGCAGTGAGTAATGATAATCTCTGATCTGCCCATCTCCTGGGTTGGGAGAATTATCTGAGGTTAATATGTATGGAAGCACTTTGAAAAAGTACAAAGTAATTCCCCCTAGCTCTTGGGGCAGAGGAGAGGGTCTGATATTTTCTGCTCTCTAAAGTAAATATGGCATGTTACTTGTTCTCAGAGTTCATTTAGCATCCCTTTCTTTTTAGGTTTTTGCAAGGCAATGGGGTTAAGTGGCTTGGCCAAGGCCACACAGCTAGGTAATTATTAAGTGTCTGAGACCAGATTTGAACCCAGGTACTCCTGACTCCAGGACCCATGCTCTTTATCCACTGCCTCATGTAGCCATCCTTTCTCAGAGTTCATTTAATGCAAGTCTAGCAAGTGAAAAAAGAATCCTGGGAATCTGAAGAGAGTTCCAGAATTTCTTCCTTTTTGGTTAGCCTTAAAAGGGTTGTGCTTCTGAGACTGTCCTATTACAGAGCAGGCCCAGGACTTGCTCTTCCTCAGAGGTATAGAAATGGGTTGCCTAGAACCTGAGCTTTTCTTAATGGTGGAGAATGCAGATCTCCTAATGAAGTCAAGGGGAAGTCTTGGGTACTTTTCCCCTTACTCTTTGAAGTTAATGTTGTTGAACAGTGAATGGTGTTTGATGACTTATTTGAGTTCTGTCAATTATCCACCAGTGAATCTGTAGGTAAGGAGTTTCTAGCCTTCCTTACAATGGCTTGACTGTGGTAGGAGAAATATATTGAGGTCTCTACTAAACAACTGACCTTTTAGACTTTGGCCACAATGGTTGGTTCTTGTCCTTCATAATCAAAGAAGACCAATACAGCATCACTATGTTTGAGACAAACTGCAGTGTATCTGACTATGGCTGATCAGACCAATATGAGCTCAGAATGCTCTACCAGAGGTCAGGCACAAATAGTTCATATGAACACTCGCAGTTGGTACTCTACTTACAAATATCTTGTTTTCTTTCAGCTGCTTCAATTCTGCCTTCCTCATAGAGTGCAGCACTTTCACTGATAAGGGCACGCCCTCCTGGACAGTCCTGTGCCAGTGTCTCCCATGCCGTACATTCAGTTCTAAAGTTCTTCTATGAGGCCTTCAGGGTGTCTCTGTATTGCTTCTTCTGACCCCCTTGTGAGCATTTGCCCTGTGTGAGTCCTCCATAAAATAGTTTTTTTGGCAATCATACATCTGGCATTCTAATGATATGTCCAGCCTATCATAGCTGCATTCGCTGTAGGATTGTTGGAATGCTAGGTAGTTTAGCTCAAGAAAGCGTCTCATTGTCTGGTATCTTCTCCTGCCAGGTGATTTTCAGTATCTTCCTAAGACAGTTTCCTGACATGGCACTCATAGACTGTCCAGTTCTCACACAGCAATGAGGTCAGAACATTGGTTCAGTAGACCTTCAGGTTGGTACCTTTTCTCCCCCACACTTTCTTTTGGGGTCTCCCAAATATTTTTTTGCATTCTTTTTTTAATTAATTTTTATTAAAGATATTATTTGAGTTTTACAATTTTCCCCCCAATCTTACTTCTCTCCCCCCCCCCCCCCCCCACGGAAAGCAATCTGTCAGTCTTTACTTTGTTTCCATGTTATACCTTGATCCAGATTGGGTGTGATGAGAGAGAAATCATATCCTTAAGGAAGAGACAAAAAAGTCTAAGAGGTAACAAGATCAAACAATAAGATATCTGGGTTTTTTTTTCTAAATTAAAGGGAATAGTCCTTGAACTTTGTTCAAACTCCACAGCTCCTTATCTGGATACAGATGGCACTTCTCCTTTGCAGACAGCCCAAAATTGTTCCCGATTGTTGCACTGATGGAATGAGCGAGTCCATCAAAGTTGATCATCACCCTCATGTTGCTGTTAGGGTGTACAGTGTTTTTCTGGTTCTGCTCATCTCACTCAGCATCAGTTCAGGCAAATCCTTCCAGACTTCCCTGAAATCCCATCCCTCCTGATTTCTAATAGAACAATAGTGTTCCATGACATACATAGACCACAGTTTGCTAAACCATTCCACAATTGAAGGACATTTACTTGATTTCCAATTCTTTGCCACCACAAACAGGGCTGCTATAAATATTTTTGTACAAGAAATGTTTTTTACCCTTTTTCATCATCTCTTCAGGATATAGGGGGTCTCCCAAATATTGAACTAGCTCTGGCAATGCAAGCGTCAATGTCATTGTCAATGTGTACCTCCCTCAAAAAGATGCTGCCATGGTAAGTGAACTTGTCCACAGTACTCAAACTTCTCCATTTGCTGTAATCAATGGTTTCACATATGGATTGTTGATGGAGTACCTGTGTTAATTGTTAGACCAAAATTAGCACAAGCAGCAGAGAATTGATCCGTACTTTGTCGTATCTCAACTTCAGAGGCTGCAATTATCTGCAAACAGAAGATCATACACCAGCACTTCTCCTTCACTTTGGTCTTGGCTTGTAGCCTTTTCAAGTTGAAGAATTTGTCATCAGTGCAGTAGCTGACCTTGAGACCATTTTCATCCTCAGTGAAGGCATTTGATAACATGCCTGAAAACCTCATGCTAAAAAATATGGGAGCAAGGACACATCCTTGTTTCATTCCATTAGTGACTGGGAAATCTTGAGAGCATGGTCCACTATCCAGAACCCGGTCATGCACACCATATATAATACTGAGGAACTTCTCCAGGCAACCAAATTTTGAAATGATTTTCCATAAGCTCTCATGAATGATGGTATAGAAGACCTTGGTCAAATTGAATACAGACCTCTGTTCTGTTCCTGGCAGTTTTTCTGGAGTTGTCAGGCAGCAAACACCATATTGACTATTCCTTGACCCTTTCTGAAGCCACGCTGGCTCTCAGAGAGATGACCATCTTCCAGGTAAGTTTCAGCTTATTGAAAAGGGCTCTGAAAAGAATCTTACCAGCAATGGCTAAAAGAGAAATACCCCTGAGATTGTCACATGACAATCTATTCCCTTTTCCTTTACAGAAATGGACAGTGGAGGCATCCTTGAATTCTTGGGGAATAAACTTCATGCCATATAACCTGAAAAATTTTAGTCAGTTTTTAGATAATCTTGCAGATTTTAGTTGGATTAGAATCAGCACCAGGTCCTTTGCCTCTTGAAAGGAGCCCCAATTCCATTCAAAACCTTTTCTCCAGTTGGAACTTCAGCTAGGGACTAATTGACTACAACTTAAGGTAAACAGTCAATTGATTGATGATGGTCTATTAAGAACACTATGGAAATGTTCAGCCCATCTCTCTAGGATCATGTCCTTATCTTTAAGCAATGTGGATCCATCAGCACTGAGTAGTTGGGATGCACCTAAGGTCTTAGGCCTATAAATAAAATAAATAAATAGATAGATAGATAGATAGATAGATAGATAGATAGATAGATAAAAGCACTTTGGTTTATTACTGCCTGCATAAAATTAATTTCATCTGCCTTCTTACTGAGTCAGGAGTCCTGCATCTCTCTAAGTTTCACTTGTAATTTACTTTTTTTTGGTGTTTTTGTATTTGTTTTGGTTTTGGTTTTGGTTTTTTTAGGTTTTTGCAAGGCAATGGGGTTAAATGGCTTGCCCAAGACTACAAGGCTAGGTAATTATTAAGTGTCTGAGGCTGGATTTGAACTCAGGTACTCCTGACTCCAGGGCCGATGCTCTATCCACTGTGCCATCTAGCCGCCCCTATAATTTTCTTTTGATGGAATTAAATGCTTCCTTCTTAGAAATGGATGAACTATTCTAAGAATAAACCCTGTGGAGTTCTCATTTTTCATTTAGCAGCTTCTTTATTTCCCCATTATTTCCATCAAACTAGTCTTGATGTTTGTGAGCATTCTGACCCAGATGAGCAAATGTAGTGCTGTATACCAGATCTCTGAAAGCTGCCTACTCCTTTTCTGCTCCACAGTTGCCAACTATGTACTGGCTCAGTTTTCCCTCCAAGTTAGTAACAAACTGTTCCTGTTCAGAGGGACACTCTCTAATCTCTTGATGTTAATTTTTCTAGTATTCATTTTGCCTTGGATGTATTGTTTTGGTTGAATGTGAATATTTAGCTTAGAGAGGATGAATCTGTGATCAGTTCAGCACTCTGTACCACACATTGCCTTTGTCACTCTCACATCCTCTCTGTCTCTTCTCCTTATAATCACATATTCTAATAGTTGCCATTGTTTGCTATGTGGGTGCATCCAGGAAGCTTTTTTGCATTTTGATAAACAAAAGCCAGTGTTTGTGATTAGAAAGTCTGGAGTTGTGCAAGTCTTCAGTAATAAGTGACCATTGCTGATGCTTTTTCCAACTCCATTCCTCCCAAGTACTCCCTGCTATGTCTGATAATCCATGCATTAAAGTTACCTAGAATTATAAGCTTGTCATCTTTTGGAACATTGATAAGGGTCTCCAGGGCTTCATAAAGTTTTTCTTTAACTTCATTGATGTTCATTATGCATAGGCATTGATGAAGGTGGTATGTCGTTTTCCTGGAAGTAGCAATCTCATTGTCTTGAGCCTGTCATTCACTACTTTTGGTAGTCATTCAAGAATGTTGATTAGTTTTGATTGCAAAACCTCCCCCAGCATCACAGCATTCCTTTTCATTGAGGCTACTCCAGAAAAACATGTATCCAGCTCTGACTTCAGTAAGCAGGCCTTCATTTGCCAGTCTTGTTTCACTCAGGGCTGCTATTTTGATATGATAGCTGCTGAGTTCTCTTGCAACAATAGCTATTCTTCTTTCAGGCCTATTGGATCTTGTGATGTCTTTGAATTGTGTGCACATTCCATGCACCAATGAGGAGTGGAATCTTCTATGATCCCACTGAAGGATCCCCACCTGCCAGGGTAATCAGGCCAGAGTTTTGTAAGCAGACAATTTTTAGGGTATCTTTTCCAATCCCCTCCTTGCATCAGGTGAGCAATATGATCCTTGAAGGAGCTGCCAGTCACTTAGGGAGCTGTCAAATCCCACAGCTGCTTTCAGTAGGAAAATGACCCTATGATCTAGGCTACCTGTGTGCAGGGTTGTGACTACAGCTCCTAGTGAAGTAACTGTTTCGTCACTAGCCTGTCACCACAGGACTTTGAGGAATGGTTAAGAGTGATGTCCTTTATTGTGTGGGTAAAATGGATTTAGAGCTGCATGAAGCCATCTGCTTCACTCTCTCTCTTCCAAAGTCATCATGATCTAGCATAGCAAAAAAGAGTCAAGACAACTGGTGATAGCTCTAGATGCAGTGAATGACCTTGGTGTCTTCGATGTCTAATCAAACTCTAAGTGTTCCACAGCACCTGCTTCAGCTGGCTTCATGGCTGTTGGAACAAATTGTTCTCTTCTGTCCATTCCACCAGTGAAAGACTTCACATGCTTGGGGTACATACTCCCCACTACTCACAGATAAATTTGATACTCCTTCAGTTAATCCTCAATCTGGTTTAGCCGCCTTTGGAAAAATTGTTGGGGTGTGGCTGCTGTGCATGCTACATGCTTCTTGGAGCCACTGGTAGAGTTAGGTGGCTCATGTGGACAGCCCTCTCACCAAGGTACTAGTCTTCCTTGAACACACCCTACCCCACATCATTGCTTTCAACATTGCTTTTTAAAAATTTTTCATTTAAGTGACTTGCCCAAGGTCACACAGCTAGGCAATTATCAAGTGTCCGAGGTTGCATTTGAACTCAGGTCCTCCTGACTCCAGGATCGGTGTGCTATCCACTACCCTACCTAGCTGCCCCTCATCATTGATTTGAAGACAATTATCAGATTGTTAGATTCCAAAGGACTTTATTCTTAATATTTTATCAGAAATTGATTTGTGATTGGGGCTTAGATCATTGACAAGTAAAATGTTTACTTCCTGCTATAGCCTAAAACTCTCTGGACAACAGTGAGGTTAAGGGAGAACTGTTGCTGGTTGGGAGTTGAATTGTTTGTTACAGTTATAGCTTTGGCTGTCCCTGGTGACTTCAGAAGTGGATTAGGGAAGAGAAGAGGATATTCAGAGGGTTCCCAAGCTGACAAGGATTCTTTCCTCCCTGCAGTGAAGCTGTGAACTGGACTCATGGCCAGCACCATGCTAAAAAGACTGAAGTTTCTGGCCTAAAATATGTACTTCATATTCTGGGGGGGTAGGACCATTGCTGTACACAATTTCTTGGGATATTTCTCCTTAGCATGCAGTGATAGGGAAGGTTCTGATACATGCCTTCAGTCTTGAACACTGCTCAGGCCCCAGGTTTGGAAATTGCCAGTGTGGTCTGATCTGGTCCTATCAGATCAGATTAGATGTTGACTTACTCTCTTGGCCCCTTGCAGCTTCTGGAAACAACCAGCTGTTCTTCTTTCCTCTGTCATCCTCACCAATTATCCCTTGTGATTAAAGATCCTTGAGGGAGGCCACCACCCTGATAAGCAGAGACTTAGCAACCTGTGTGTGAAGTACCTCATTCCCCCAAGTGCCCCAGGCCCCCTTGACATTGATGCTCACCATGGGGATGACTTGGAGAAAGTTTTCTACACCACAGGTCTAGTCATGACAGTGTCTTTTCATAAATATGGAGAGTACTTCCCCAGAATGGGTGATCTACAGGTGAGAGCTCCCTTCTGGCAATGGCCAGATCTCTTCCAAATCTAACTCTCCTACCTCATACTACTAAAAACCCCTTCCTTTCTCTTCTGCCATTTATAGTTGAGCAATTAAACTCAGACAGCTGCAGCTCTGGGGAGGTGTGGGGGTGTGGAGGTGTTCCAGTCTACCAGCTGGCATCGAGCTGGTTTGGGGCTAGCATTAGCATTTCCAGATATCCCATGAGCTCAGGTTTTGATGACAGAGTCCATGCACTGCCTGAAATGAACCATCTGCTTACCTTACCTTACAGTCCCACAAGGATTAAAGCGAATGAAATAAAAAGAACACCATTTGCCATTTCCCCAGTCCCCTGACCTTGGGCATTAAGGTACCAGCTTTAACCACTATTTTCACTGGCAGCACAGCCATTTACTTCAGTCAACATGGGACGACAGATGTCAGGCTCCGACAATACAGAGCCATCTAAAAATATGAAAGCACTCTTCTCTCTCCTCTCTTCTTCCCCCCTCCTTTCTCTCTTCCCTACCCCCCCACCCTCCAGTCCCCTTTATCAGGAGATAATTGAACTTGAATCCTACAATGCCACTTTGTCACCTGTGTGACTCTATAATCTATCACTTCTGAGCTGAGGTTTCCTAATCTATAAAATGAGTGGGTTGAATGGGAAAGATTACCTCAGGATCCTTCTAGTTCTGAACCCCATGAGCCCACAGAGCAGGGTGATCTGACAGACAGGTCCTAGAAATTGTTACCTGACATATAGACCTAAGAAATAATTGTTAAGATAACCTTCCCATCATTATTTGCTATTTTACCACTTTCAGAAGTTTTGTGTCAGTGAATAACTGATCATGTGGATCTGTGTCTCCTCCCAGAGTTGGGGCATTTTTGTGGTGGCCTTGCGCCAGCCCAAGGGCACATCTTTTGCTGATATGCTCATGGTGAAGGGTCACTATGAAGAACATTTGGGCAAGGTTTCAGAGAAACTGCTTTTTGAGGGGTATGATGGGGGCCATCTCTAGATACCAACTCTGATCTTTTACACTCCTCTCACTTGAATTCTACACTTCTGGTTGATCTTGTACTTTTTCCCCAAAGATCTGTTTCGTTTTTTTCCTCTCAAGTCTTTGGCTTCTCTCTTCCTCTCTTCATTTCATTTTGCTTTAATGTCCCTTTTAAACCAGGAAACTAGCACCACTGGATTGAAGAGTACAGGTAAGAGGTTAAGGTAAAAGGACTAAGTTATGAAGAACTTTGAAAGTCAAACAGGTTCTCATTTGTGATCCTGGTAATAATAAGGAGCTAAAGAAATGTTTTAAGCAAGGGGATGACATGATCAGATGTGCAAGATGGATTAGGAGGATGGATTAGAATGGCGAAGGGAGACCAGCCAGCAGCTTTGCTGTCTCACGTGGGAGACTGTAGGACAGGTGGAGGTGGTCAGACCTCTCATTAGGGATAGTTCCAAGTGTCCGAGAAGTAGGGGACAGGGAGTGGTGCAGTATTTAAAAGAATTTGAAGATTACAACAGGATTTGACAACTAATTGGATAATTTGACAACTAATTGGACTAAGTGTTGAGGATAGCCTCTAGGTTCCTCCCTGGATTACTGGGAGGATAGTGCTGCCCTTAATAAAAGGAGAGACACATTTTTAAACTTTAAAGCAGCAGACAGATGTGAATTATGATCATTTTTAATCTGCTGAATTCCTTCTCCCACTTGACCCCTCCCTCTACTCTCATTTTGTAGAAAAGAAAACCTGAGACTGGAAGTGGAAGGTTAACTAACCTAAATCACATAAGGAGTTAATTAAGGCCTTTGACCTTCTATGAACTAGTCTTCCATCACTGATCCTATGACCATGATTTGTGGTTCCACTCTTGTTGTTGTTGCTCTTTGATCCATCCTTCCAAAAAAAAACCAAAAATGTACTGTGAACCTCCAGAGTAATTTAATATACTACTTGTAATATTCATAAGTAATTATTTAATGCTAAGGAACCATTAAACAATTTTTAACCTGAATCCCTTAGTACCAATGGTATCAAACTCAAATAGAAATGAATCCCTGTGGGTACATATTGACTTAGAAAACTACAAATTAACATTATCTGTGTTGTATTGCATTTTGATTTAGTAAAAACATTTCCCATTTTTGTAAAAAAACATTTTGGGCAAGGCAACAGGGTTAAGTGACTTAACCAAGGTCATAGAGCTAGGTAATTATTAAGTGTCTGAAGCATGAACTCAGGGCCTCCTGACTCCAGGGCTGGTGCTCTATCTACTGTACCACCTAGCTGTCCCTTCCTAATTACATTTTAATCAGTCACACTGGATGAGTTTTGATACCTCCATCTCAGGCCATTACTTTGAATCGCTAAATGACCAATGTACCGTCCAAGAGATAACTGGGAAGTATTGACTAGATATGGGGAGTTATTGATTAGAAATAATTTTTAACATTAAAAATTTTCTAAAGTGATTGACCTAATTCACATTCAAGAAAAAAATCTTAAAAATCAGGGAAAAAGAGAAGTGAAGATCTTAACATGGCCGCTTGAAGCAGTGAACTAAATGCTAGATCAGCTCAGTGAAAATCTCAGTTCTGTAACTTATTACCTATGTGGCCTTGGGTTTAACTCCCTGAGCTCTAATTGGCTTACCTACAAAATGAGGCAGTTTGCTAGATTGCATCTCTGGTTTTAAATCTTAGAATCTCTATGATGTGATCTCCCTTTGGAGAGCTTCATTGCCAGTCTTTATCTCCTCATTCATATGCTATTCTGGAACAGTATGTGATCTGCTCAGTTTCATGGGGGCAATGGGCAATCCATGTCTGACTCCTTTCTTTGTCTCAAAAACTTTGAGCAAAATTTCTTACAAAGATTATTTGAATACTTTGAACCAGATTTCAAACTTCATATCAGCCTAATATGATAAACCAGAATACTAATGAAGTGAGTGCCTCCAGAATTGAAAATTCAAACCTCTTAGCCCTACCTGATCTAAAATTATATTATAAAGCATGTCATCAAAACTGTTTAGTATTGGCTAAGAAATAGAGTGGGGGACCAGTGGAATAGACTAGGTGTAAAAGCAGGAGATGATTATAGTAATCTCCTGTTTGATAAACCCAAAGAGTCCGGCCTTTGGGATAAAAACTCCCTCTTTGATAAAAACTGCTGGGATAATTGGAAGTTAATATGGAAGAAAATTAGATTAGACCAACACCTCACACCCTTTACCAAGATAAGATCCAAATGGTTACAAGATTTAAACATAAAAAACAATACTATAAGCAAATTAGAAGATCAAAGACTAGTTTACCTGTCAGATCTATGGAAAGGGGAGCAGTTTATGACTAAGGAAGAGTTGGAGAACATTACCAAAAACCAATTAGATTATTTCGATTACATTAAATTAAAAAGCTTTTCCACAGATAAAACCAATGTAACCAAGATCAAAAGAAAAGTAGTAAATTGGGAAACAATCTTTACAACTAATGATTCTGACAAAGGACTCATTTCTAAAATATACAGAGAACTGAGTCATATTTTTAAAACAAAAAGCCATTCCCCAATTGACAAATGGTCAAAGGATATGCAAAAGGCAATTTACAGATGAGGAGATCAAAGCAATCCATAGCCATATGAAAAAATGCTCTAAATCATTAATTATTAGAGAAATGCAAATTAAAGCTTCTCTGAGGTACCACCTCACACCCCTCAGATTGGCCAATATGACCAGGAAGGATAACGATCATTGTTGGAAGGGTTGTGGGAAATCTGGGACACTATTACACTGTTGGTGGAGCTGTGAACTCATCCAACCCTTCTGGAGAGCTATTTGGAACTATGCCCAAAGGGCAACAAAAATGTGCATACCCTTTGACCCAGCAATACCACTACTGGGTCTGTACCCTGAAGAGATGATGAAAAAGGGTAAAAACATCACTTGTACAAAAATACTTATAGCAGCCCTGTTTGTGGTGGCAAAGAATTGGAAATCCAGTAAATGTCCTTCAATTGGGGAATGGCTTAGCAAACTGTGGTATATGTATGTCATGGAACACTATTGTTCTATTAGAAACCAGGAGGGAGGGGAATTCAGGGAAGCCTGGAGGGATTTGCATGAACTGATGCTGAGTGAGATGAGCAGAACCAGAAAAACACTGTACACCCTAACAGCAACATGGGGGTGATGTTCAACCTTGAAGGACTCGCTCATTTCATTAGTGCAACAATTGGAAACAATTTTTGGCTGTCTGCAAAGGAGAGTGCCATCTGTATCCAGATAAGGAGCTGTGGAGTTTGAACAAAGTTCAAGGACTATTCCCTTTAATTTAGAAAAAAAAAACAGATATCTTATTGTTTGATCTTGTTACCTCTTAGACTTTTTTGTCTCTTCCTTAAGGATATAATTTCTCTCTCATCACACCCAATTTGGATCAAGGTACAACATGGAAACAAAGTAAAGACTGACAGATTGCTTTCCATGGGGGGTGGGGGGAGGGAAGTAAGATGGGGGGGAATTGTAAAACTCAAATAATATCTTTAATAAAAAATAAATTAAAAAAGAAAAGAAAAAAAAGAAAATTCAAACCTGTCCCTTTGGACCACTCAGAAAATCCCAGAGAACTGAAAAGAATCAGCAAGACAACACTACCTGTGAATTATTTCACTTAACCAAAAGGCATGAATAATGCTTAACTTTTAACAATTATGTATTGTTTTAAAATAAGAGAAGATTTTTTTTAATGATAATGGCATTCCTTCAAGATTCCCCCTTCATGTTATCCTCCCTATCTTGGATGACTTTTAATGAAAATGTAAAAGTGCTCTGTCTACTCCCAAAACCACCTCATTGTTACAACTTTTGGATAAGGGGATGATTGGTAATTTCAAGCCATGTTATTTATGCACTGCATTTACCCAGGCAATAGTAGCCTTGGTTGTTGATAAGGACTTGACAGAGATTTCTAAATATTCTGTTTTGGGAATATTTGGAATATTGCTAGGGCATGAGAAAATGCAACAGAAACATTTTTGAAGAGATTTGGGGGGAAAAGTGTGGCCCATGTTCCATTCCAGAGTGAGTGGATTTAATATAGATAGGGTATGTCCAATCCTCAGTCTGCCTCAAAGTCCATTCATGAGGCCTGCATCCCATAACTGAAAAGTGAAGGAATGGGTGAGTATATGCATCTACCTTGCAACATCTCAGACCAGTTTAATACTTGTGAAAAAATAATTTCTCATAAATATATTGTTATAGAAGATTAATTCCCTTTATAGAATACTAAGTTTCATATCAGTTCACTAGTTAGAAATTAAGCTCCCTGTTAATCACAAATCTAAGAGAATAACTCTCAGGATGTAAGGAGATCATTCTCCCAGGAAGAGACAAGAGAAGAATTCAGGAAGAGATAGAAAGATGATAATCTGCAGATAGCAATATTGTGCAATTTCTTAGACCACTAAAGAAAGTTAATGATTTTTCCCAAATAGTATAAAGTCCAATTTCTTTCCCAGTTCCATGTCGGCATTACCTCAGAAAGTGGGATCCCAAAGAATAAATCTTTAAAATGTCTAACCTATATTTTCTTTCATTTAACCCTATGTCATACAAATTTTTTTTTAGGTTTTTGGGATTCTTTGCAAGGTAATGGGGTTAAGTGGCTTGCCCAAGGTCACACAGCTAAGGTGATTAAGTGTCTAGGGCCAGATTTGAATTCAGGTACTCCTGACTCCAGGGCCAGGGTTCTAGTCACAGTACCACCTAGCTGCCCCCATACAATTTTAAGGTTCACAATTTTTGTCGTCATGTGGATTCAGCTGGATGGGAATTTTGAGGAGGGACAGGCATCTGTCTGAACTTAGATACGTTCCATGGAAGGAAAGAGTCTGTAACACAGGTCCTCCATTTGTAGTCAGATCTGCTCCTTGGGAGGAAAGAGGTCTATAACTTTTAAAATCCCAGCTCTATTCCAAATCAGTGTTTTAACTTAACAGATATGGATTTAGATGATTTTGATTTAGAAATGAGGTGGACTAGTTATGGAATCCCTTAAAAAAACTGGGACAATCATGAGCCCAGTTAAAACTGGCCTTGGAATAAGGTGAGGCTACCACTTTTTCAACTCTATTTTATTTGGAAAATAAATATTCTCTGGATTTTACCTCTGGCTTCTTAGGGATTATCACCTTTGCTGGTAAGTGCCTTTGTTTTCCTAGTGGGGTGCGTCTTGAAGACTTGTCCCTAGAACTAAATGTAGCATTTCTTTTTTGAAAGGCTCAAGCACTAGATTTTTGGGGCATTTCTGACTAATATACAGAAATTGTACATTTGTCTGGCACCCCATTATCTTTGTCCATGTTGTGCTTTGTGGACCTTCTAGTGTGAGAGCAATGTGGGTTTTCCCCTGGAGTTCAGGGACCTCTCTGGTTTGAAGTGCTCTGACTCGATTTATGTGTTTTGTAGGTTTTTATTTTAAATTTGTGTTCTATAGTTCTGCTTCAGGCAGAATGGAGTTCTCAGTTAGCTCTGCCTGGTCAGGCATGCTGTCATGTCTCTGTGTTCTGATTGACCAATTTCTCTCTTCAAATTGGTTCTTTTTCATTTTCAAAAACTCAGATTTTCCTGAAAATTGTGTTGTTTTTGAAGGAGAAATATTTTTCTCTTCCTAACTTTTTTTAAGTTCTCTCTCTCTCTCTCTCTCTCTCTCTCTCTCTCTCTCTCTCTCTCATCCCCTTTCACAAAGCAGCTGGTGATGTTTGGATTTGGTTGACTCTGGCCTTTCTTATACAAATGGTTGAAGTCCCCTTCCTCTTTCTAGCTAGAAGTGAGTTTCCTAGCCAAATGATTAATATTTGTGTCTATTGTTTGGACCGAAGAGAGAGTGGTATTTTCTCCTTCTATGAATTTTTATTCTTTTACCTTAAAATGTGGGGAAAATTAGATTTCTCTCTTAGAATAAGAAAAGACAGTCTTGTTTTTCCTATTTAAAACTAGCCCATTAAATCCTTTAACCTTTCTGAGCAACCTCCCTCAGTAGGGTCCCTCCACTTATCTCTCTCTCCTTATCTCATTCACTTTGGGTGTTTTGTTTTTCTCTTTCCTGCATCCCTCAGCTCTGCCTCTTTCTAAGTCCAAAAAGATAGCACAGGTTAGCTGCTATTTTGAACTGAAAGTTTGTTTAAAAGGAAAAAATAGAGATATATTTAAGTTTAAATGGACATTTTAAAAGTTACAAATTAAAGTATTTTAAATTGCAAATTGGGTATTATAAAGGTTAGTAATTTTGTGTAAAATATTCTGCTGATTTGAAAGATATTTAGAATTTGTATGCAAATTATATATGAAACAAATACATTTTTGAAACTGTATTTTAAATTTTTAAAAGAAATGTCTTATTCCATATGATGCAGAGAAACAGGGGCATGGGGGGGGTGATGAGATCAGTTGGGGACACACTTTGTACATCTTTTGTTTGCATTGTAAAGGGAATATTCCTTCCCTTATCATCTAATTTAGGCCACACCTGAGGACCTGACCTTCAACTTGGATTACATTGCTTTTCCAGGGCAGCCAGGAAGCACAGGTCCTGGAAGACCACACAAAAGAGACCCCTCCCATGGACTCCAGGAGAGTGAGAGAATTTAAGTGGAAGGAGGAAAGGAACTTGCTCTCTTTGACCTTTCAGTCTTATGCTGAATGCTGTCCAGCTAGCAATCCACTTGGTCTTCTCTTAAAACTTTTTCTAACTTTTCTATCCCTTTCTTAATATGCTATAACTTCCTCCGATAAATCTTTATTTTCTTTCTAAAACCTGCATTCCTGAGTCTGAGTTGGGATTCCTGGCAGGACAGAACTGAATCCAAGAAACAAATCAGCAGCTACACATAAATTGATAAAAAATAACTTGAAAATGTTTTATTGCTGGATTGTGAATAGTTTAAGGGATATCTCAGTTATAACAAACAACATTTTGGTGTGAGAAAAAATATGTAATTATTGTTTGGCTCTAAGAATAAGAACTGGTTAATATGGTTAATAACCATATTGATAAAAAAAAAAGGGGGGGAATGTTCATTAGAAAGAAAATTAGTCTAAAAGATGGTTAGACAAACAAGTTAAAACAACAAAAAAGGGAACTTATAAAATGGATCTCGAAAGACTTGGGAAGAGAATAGGAAAAGTTAAAAGGAAAATGAAATTATGACAGGTTGGAGTTTTTCTAAGACCTTAAGAGAGGTGTATTTAACAGGAAAGATGGTCTTAAGTATGTGAAGAAGGCATAAGTAAGTTTTGAGAAAATATGATATGTGTGTACATTTACATATAAAAAAATAATAAGTACCAAAACTTTTCTAGGAGTGTGGAACCCAGATTTGAAATGGTCTAGGTTATGTTTATGTTGGAAATGGTTGAATCCTAGCATTATTAAAGTGCTGGTTGGGAAGTTCTGATGAAATAATTTTAGTTTCTGAGTAAAGAATTAAAGTTGAAAATCCTATTCTGATATTGATATTGACTTTTTTCAGTTAGAAACTACAGACAAAAATATTTTTTTAACTTCGTTTGTTTTCTAGGGAGAAAAAAAGAATATGTATATATCAGGAGATATGGACCTATAAGTCTAGATTTGGTTTGATTTAATCTAAAAATTTAGTTCTGAAAGGAAAATGAAGAGGATTAACTAAATTATGAAATGTATTAACACTATATGATCAACTTTTTAATTAGATAGTTATATATGGATTGATTTTCCTTGCCTTACTAAAAATACATATTGTATCAACTTGAGAGATTTTTAAGTTTTAAAGTGCCTAGTTGTGATAAAGGTATATTGTGATATTCTTAAATGTTCTACTATTAAGAAATATTGGTTAATTTAAAGATTTAATATAAGATTATTGCTAGTGATAAAGAAAAGAGAAACTTGTGAAATTTGTGAAATGAGTGAAATTTGTCATGGAGTGTCTTCCCTTTATCTTTAGCAAACAAATCTTTTGTCTATAAAGACCTGTGTGGGGTGGCTAGGTGGTGCAGTGGATAGAGCACTGGCCTTGGCGTTAGGAGTACCTGGGTTCAAATCCGGCCTCAGACACTTAATAATTACCTAGCTGTGTGGCCTTGGGCAAGCCACTTGACCCCATCGCCTCGCAAAAACTAAAAAAAAAAGATCTGGAAGCTAATTTATTGCAGTAACATGATGATATTGCTTATAGGTGACATAGAAAAGTTTTTAAGTTTGGGGTTACTAAAAATATTTTTATCTCTCCATTTCTGGAATGATATTTAGATATTACCATTGTGTATGTTGTTTGTTATAGCTTAAATTCAGAACATCTGGAGAAATATATATTTAACTTGCTTAAGAATCAGCTAAAGATACTGTTTTTAAAGGATTCTGGAAGCAATGACATGTTTATTTGAACATGGATAAAAAGTGAGCATATTAATAGAGAAAATTGTTTTTACATAAAATTTGTTTCTACATACAGTTTGAGATTTTTGTATTTATCTATTCCATGTCTTTTGTTGTAAAATCACCTGTGCAAATGGATAAAATTTTGTGATTTATCTATGATGTTTTTCTTACTGTTACCACTTCAAGATTATAATCACTATGTGGCATATCCTGATCCTTTAGACCAGGGTTATCTAACCTTAGTTTTAAAACAATAGACAATATATTTTGATTTGCCATTTTAACAAGAGCTCTGTGGTAACTCAACTTTGTTTTCTAATGCATTCAGTAAACCCACAGCTGGGTCAAATAAAATCTCACTTCAGGCCCATTTTGGATAGCCCTGCTTTAGACTATGAAGTTTAGAGCTAAATCTCTGTCTGATTATAGGAAATTGCTATTAAAGACTTCATGGGAGGGCAGCTAAGTGGCACAGTGGATAGAGCACCAGCCCTAGAGTCAGGAGGACCTGAGTTCAAATCTGCCCTCAGACACTTAATAATTGCCTAGCTGTGTGACCTTGGGCAAGGCACTTAACCCCATTGCCTTATAAATACAAAAACATTTTTTAAAATATTTCTTGGGACTGAAAATTGATCTCTCTTGAGTCTGAAATCTAGGTATCAGAGAAATATGTGAGGATATAGTTTATAGAAGCCCTAAACTCAATGGGAGTTTGACAGAACAGGTGAAAGACTCAGTGGGACAAGATTTGAAAGAGCAGACTTTCAACAGATTCTGAGATTGGACTCTTTATGACTTGGTTTCTCAAATGTGACATTCGAAAAATTTTTCACCTGGAAGTCTGGTTTAAGGCATTTGGCTACCTACATGACCTCTGCCTGGAAATAGACATCCAAATAAATAAATAAATAAATAAATAAATAAATAAATAAATAAATTTTTCCTTTTCTGATGTGCCTGGTATTTATGCTAAATTGCTATAAGAAATTTAAGAAATTTAGCCTACATTTATGTCATGTTCTAATGACCAGCTAGGTTAAGATATAGTTTTGGCATCTGTTGTCTGTCACATGTTGCTGTAGTCTATTTTAAAATATTTTAAAGAGAAAATACATTATACAGTTATTCATTTTAAAATATTAACAAAAGGTTACAACTAGTTTTTTATTTGTAAAATCACTTGGCTACTCTCTGTTCTCAAAAGATTATTAATGTATGTTATAAATTCAAAATGAATTCGGTAGATCTTTAAGTTTATTTTTTTGAGTAGCATCTGCTAAATTAGGATATGAGTATACGGAATAAGATGTCAGAAAGAAAACTAGATTAATTTCTATTTGTAACTGAATGTAAATTGTCAAGATCTATAATGTTTTATTTTCTAGTACTATAGAAGTTCTCTACTAGTAACCTGAATCAAAGTGGACTCTGAACCAACATCTGAAGCCTCGGAATTGTGTACTCCAGAAGAAAGAAGAACTACATCAGAAATTTATGTTGTTATTTTTTCTTGTCCCTTTTGCATTATTTTTGCAGGTTATTTAATCAAAGGGGACTGCCCCTTTTATTTTTGTCTTTGTAACCTTCCCCTGGATTATATAAATACAGGCTTCATTCTTATGCTCCCCTCAGTTCTCTCTCCTTGTAGATTGGCTTCATGCCCATTCTTCTAACTACTCTAGGTCTATGCCTCTTTAGTTGATCTACAGCTAATATAATGTCAGCTGTGATCAAAATGGGGGCAATGTGAAAAAATAATTTCTCATAACTATATGGTGATAGAAGAATATTAAGGGAAAGATACTTCATATAAAAGAAATTTCATGTAGCTTTTTGCAATGTATGGAAGGGGGGAAGGCAAGGGGGAATGAGGGAACCTTCATTGTCATTGGAAATGGCACTGAGAAGAAACAGCATACACACTCAATAGGGCATAGACATATAGAGGAAAAAGGAGAGAAGAGGGACAGGGGGGAAGGGGGGATGTGAGTAATAGAGGGGAGGGTATATCATAGGAAAAAATAGTCAAATATAACACATTTTCTTTTTTATTTTTTTGCAACATGCTGGTAGTGGGTGGTCTGTCTGGGACCACAGGACCAGGTTGCTGGGTCTCTGGGGTGGAATGTGGGCTTGGGCCCTCCTGGCCCCCAGGGCTGGTCCTCTGCTCACTGTCCTGCTCAGCTGCCCCGAAACACATTTTTGAAGATGGACAGAGTGAAAGGAGAGAGAAAATATAATAGATGGTAGTGGGGAGGAATGGGTGGAGGGAATTATACTCAGCAACAGCAACTGTGGAAAAATATGAAACTACTATAATGGAATTATGATAAAGAATGAGATCCACCCGAGACAGAGCTGATGGTATTAGAAGACAGAATGAAACACATTTTTTTCTCTTACTTTATTTCTCATGAGGTTAAATATTTTGTGGGGGAGGGGTATTATATTTACTTTTAAACAAGAATATTTATTTATTTATTTTAGGTTTTTGCAAGGCAAATGGGGTTAGGTGGCTTGCCCAAGGCCACACAGCTAGGTAATTATTAAGTGTCTGAGACCGGATTTGAACCTGACTCCAGTTCTGGTGCTTTCTCCACTGTGCCACCTAGCCGCCCTCTGTGAGTGATTTTTCAATGCTTTCTGCTTCAGACATGGCATTGCTGGCATCTTTGTCTGTAAAGTAGTTGTCTATAGTGAGTGGTCTTTCAGTTTTTTTGTTCATCTTCACTATTGTAATTCTGCTCCTGGGGTATGTGGAATATAAATCCAAGCTTTTATTTTTATTTACTTTCAGGAGTACCTGGGTTCAAATCCGGTCTCAGACACTTAATAATTACCTAGCTGTGTGGCCTTGGGCAAGCCACCTAACCCCATTTGCCTTGCAAAAACCTAAGAAAAAAAAATCACTCACAGATGAGCAGAACCAGAAGAACATTGTATACCCTACATAGGGGTGATGATCAACCTTAATGGATTCACTCTATCAGTGCAGTAATCAGGGACAATTTGGGGCTGTCTATGATGGAGAATACCATCTGTATCCAGAGAAAGAATTGTGGCATTTCAACAAAGACCAAAGATTATTACCTTTAATCTTTAAAAAAAACCCCGTTATTTGTAAAATTCAAAATAACTAAATGTTTGAAAAAGATAAGTCACGTCCTCCCGGACTGGCTCTGGTGGCGGAGGCTTCGGGGACCCAGGGCTGGACCTCTGTGCGCTTCACGGCCTGTATGAGGGAACTTAGCGAGCTCTGTGGCAGCGTGGCCGCAGCGGAGGCCCAAGACATGGAGATCAGGGGCAACTACTAAGAAAGGAAGGATGCAGAAATCAGAGTGTCATGGAAGCCTACAAATGAGAAACAGAGTAACAAGGACCTATGAACAAAGAACCTCATCAGGTTCCCAAGTAAAACCTAGATCTGTATGTAGTACAACAAAACAAGTCATTATCCTCCAACAATTCTCCAGATTTTGTGAAGAAACCTCACCCTCAGCCAAGTGATAAACTTAATCCTAAAACTATTGACCTGTTTAGTGATCAATCATGTGCCCCTTCTGCTTTTGCTGCTATTTACTCCAAAGAAGGTATTCCTTGCAGGTTGGTACATGGTTCAGTAAAACACAAATTACAGTGGGACTGTTTTCCTGAAACTCTTCCATTTGATCCTCTTCTTATTACTTTAGCAGAGGGTTTAAGAGAGACTAAACATCCATATACATTTGTATCAAAAGAAGGTTTTAAAGAATTACTTTTGGTTGAAGGTGCTACTGAAAAAACTGTGCCCTTGCTACCTAGACTGATTCCTGTCTTGAAGGCAGCTCTGACTCATCCAGATGGTGAAGTATTTGAAAGGGGATTGAATGCTTTAGTACAGCCGAGTGGTATTGTTGGGCCTTCTCTAAATGATCATCTGAAGCATGTGCTTACAAGTCTTTCCAAGAGACTAATGGATAAGAAATTCAAAGAGCCAATCACCAGTGCTTTAAAAAAGCTAGAACAACATGGTAGAAGTGGCAGCCTAATGATCATCAAAGCTAAAATTCCAACTTATTGTTCCATCTGCTCTTAAAAGGAATGATAAAACCATTTGACATTGTGAGAGATGTCAGAAGTTTGTTGGTGAACATCATAGGATCACTTTTGAAAATGTTTCATATTTTTTATCACAGCTTGACTTTTTATTTCTCTATATGAATTTACTTACAACTTTTTCTAACTCATTAAAGTAATTATTTGGAATTTTGATTGGTAGGGCACTAAACAGGTAGTTTAGTTTTGGTAGAATCGGCATTTTTATTATATTAGCTTGACCTATCCATGAGCAATTGATATTTGCCCAGTTATTTAAATCTGATTTAATTTGTATGAGAAGTGTTTTATAATTGTTTTCAAAAAGTTTCTGAGTCTGTCTTGGCAAATAGACTCCCAGGTATTTTATATTGTCTGAGGTTACTTTGAATGGGATTTCTCTTTCTAGCTCTTCCTGCTGTATCTTGCTAGACATATATAGAAAAGTTGAGGATTTATGAGGGTTTATTTTATAACCTGCAACTTTGCTAAAATTGCTAATTGTTAACAGTAGTTTTTTGGATGATTTCTTGGGATTCTCTAGGTATACTATCATGTCATCTGCAAAGAGTGAGAGTTTTGTCTCTTCCTTCTTAATTCTAATTCCTTCAATTTCCAAGAAGTCTCTTTATCTTGTGACTTGAAGCAGGTAAAGGAATTTATTGATGCAATTATAAAACTGACCAGGTAGTACTGACACAGGTCAAGTCAACAATGAAATGGAGAAGAGCAAGCCTAGATATAATAGATTGACTTTTTTATACACAGAGACAGCATTAAGATTTATAAACTTTAATTAGAAGCTGATCAGAAATATAAAATCTTAGAGACTTATAAACTTTGATAATAATTTGAAAGGGTACTATGTTCAAATGCACTCAAAATTTCATGAATTTCAAGGGGTGTGCTGTAACCCAAAAAATATTAAATCTGAAAAAAATCTATCCCAGCAACTATTTCAAAAAAAAGTTTTCTCAAACTGATTCATTATCAAGACTACCTATGAGGTAGCAAATTTAATTCCTAAAAAATCAAAGCCAATATAATTTTTTCCTGGAAAAAATCTGGTTTTTATAAAACAAATTTATTACACCATTCACTAGACATATTGAAAATATAGCAAAATCCATTGAAATATGTTTGGAATCTCAGTTTGCTACTTTTAAGTTTTATTTCACAGCTTTAGATGAAAGCACTGATGCTCCTGGTATGGCTCAATTTGAAATATTTATTTGAATTTAATATGACTGAAGAAGTAGCCTGCTACTGAAGGATACACCTAAGACTCTTGATTTGTATAGAGAAATAAAAGAAACATTAGCAAGATTTTCTTTAACTATCAATAACACATATGATACTGTTATTGACAGAGCACTATGTTCTATGGTTGAAAAGGACATATTTATAGTATTAAAAGTAGATGATGCAAAAAAACTTGATAATTTACATTTCATGAAGTATCATTGTATCATACATCAAGAAAACATGTATGTTAAATCTTTAAAGGTGGACTATATTATGAAGGCCATTAAAACAATAAATCTTTTAAGATCAAAAGGAATAAACCACCAATTTCAAGAGTTTATGAATACTTTGGAGCTATGGAGCTCCAAAAGACATTGTATACTTACTACAGTTAGTATACTTGCTAAAATGTTTAAACATTTCTACGATTTGAGAAATTAAATAAAATGTTTTATGGGTTTATAAGGAAAACTGCAACTGAATTTGAAAATTAGAACTGGTTGGCTGATTCAGAATTTTTAGTCGATATCAATTATCATTTAAATGAACCGAACAGGCTTCTCCAAGTGAAATCAATTAAGGACATGTTTCAAACAGTGATAGCATTTTAAATACAACTGAAATTGTGGCAATCTCAGATTAGGAACAATAACTTAATTCACTTTGAAACACTGAACAATGCAATGTAAACAGTGAAAAATATGCAGTATTAATTGCTATTTTATCACAAGAGTTTGTCACAAGATTTTAGAATACACCAACTGCATTTGCTACTCCATTCTCAGTTGACAGCAATACCTTGCCTATAAATTGCAAACAAATGTATAGAGTTGCAATCAGATATGCAACTTAAAGAAAAATTTATTAGTATCTTTATTAGATCTTTATAAGTTGTACCTCCCTAAAAAAAAAATAACCGGTATTTTATATTCTTATGGAATGTCTCTTATGGAGAAATCCATTCTGGATTCCCAGTCATATGAATCACATTTGGGATAGAGATGGGGATGATAGAGTATTCTTCCATATTCTATCCATAAGAAACATTTTACCAACATCCCCTGTTCATGTCTTAGTACATATAATTGCAAAGAACTGTCTTCCCATATAAAGCATACAAAAATTAAAATAAAACAAAAATTTCAGTTGAACATCTTGAAAATATTCTTTGCATTGCAACAACCTCTATCAAACCAGATATAGATGCACTGGTATCGAAAAAGCAGATTCAACATTCACATTAAAAATTATTCTTGGAGCAGCTAGGTGGGACAGTGGTTAGAGCACCGGCCCTGGAGTCAGGAGTACCTGAGTTCAAATCTGAGTTCAGACATTTAATAATTACCTAGCTGTGTGGCCTTGGGCAAGCCACTTAACCCCATTTGCCTTGAAAAAAAATTATTCTTATTTGTTTTGTTAAAAAAGTGTTTTATTATTATATGCATTGTTTTTTATTTTTTATAATATATTATTATTATGCTCATTGGTAATATGAGTTACATTGAGGTCATAAATAAATATTAAATTCTATATGTGGCCCTTGACAAGATTTTGTTATGCAATGCAGCCTAGAAGAGCTAAAAAGTTGGACACTGATGCTCTAAGATATTCGTTTTTTCAATTTTTGTTTAGTTTTTGAGACCATCCAGAGACTTGCCCAGAGTCACTCAGCTAAGAAGTATCTGAGGCAGATTTCCACTCAGTTTCTCCTGACTCCAGGGATGATATACTATCCACTGAACCAATCAGTCACCAGATTATATCTTTGAAGCCTTGCCTTGGATCACATTCTACTG
This sequence comes from Macrotis lagotis, assembly GCF_037893015.1. Classification (NCBI taxonomy): domain Eukaryota; kingdom Metazoa; phylum Chordata; class Mammalia; order Peramelemorphia; family Peramelidae; genus Macrotis; species Macrotis lagotis. Next base: position 876,251,546 of record NC_133658.1, on the reverse strand, counting down.
AACAGTGAGTTCTGAAGCTCCTTTTCCTAACTCCTATGCTCAGATAAGTATTAGGTCTTCTAGTAAGGCTACTTTCTCCTTCAGTGTAACCACAGATTTGTTTCTTGGATTCAGTTCTGCCCTGCAAAGAATCTTGACTCAGACTCAGGAATGCAGATTTTGGAACGAAAATAGAGATTTATTAAAGGAAGCTACAGCATATTAAGAGATAGAAAAGTTAGAAAGAGTTTTAAGAGAAGACCACGTGGGGACAGCTAGACTGTGCAGTGGATAAAGCACCTGACCTGAAGTTAGGAGTACCTGAGTTCAAATCACTTCTCAGGTCCTTAATAATTACCTAACTGTGTGACCTTGGGCAAGCCACTTAACCACATTGCCTTGCAAAAAAAAAAAAGGAAGAAAGAAGACCTTGTGGATTGCTGATTAAATTTTGGCCAGGCCAGCTGGCCAGGGTTCCACAGGGACCGCAAGGTCAAAGAGAGGGAGCTCCTTTCCTCCTTCCCCTTAAGTTCTCTCCCTCTCCCAGAATTCATGGGAGGGGGTGGTGACCTGGGAGTCCCAAGTCTCTAACTATAGATTTTGCCTTTTAGGGAGGGGTCCCTTTTTGTGGTCTTCCAGGACCTGTGCTTCCTGGCTGCCCTGGAAAAGCAAAGCAATCCAAGCTGAAGGTCAGGCCCTCAGGTGGGCCTAAATTAGATGATAAGGGAAGGAAGATTCTCCTTACATGCAAACAAAAGATTTACAAAGTTTGTCTCCAACTGATCTCATCACCCCCTCTACCCATATTTCTCTGCATCATCAGGACTATAGACTATACCTCTAATATACCTTTAACAATCAGTTCTCTGGCGAAAAAAAGTACCCATAAAACACTTTTAAGTTTAATTTGGAGGCAGCTAGGTGGCATAATGGATAGAGCATGGACCCCAAAGTCAGAAGGTCCTGAGTTCAGTTCTGTCCTCAGATTGATAATTAACTGTAGACCCTGAGCAAGTCATTACCCATGATTGTGTCAGGAAGGAAGAGAAAGAAGTTTAATCTGAATTATTAAAGTTTTCTCCATCACCTTCTGAAATCCAAAGTATTTAGATTTTAAGTTTCTTGAGGACAGGGCTTTTGCCTCTCTTTATAGCCCTTGTGCCTCCTACTTAGGTAAGTTAGGTACTTAATAAGTATGTTTTGATTTATTAAAAGCAGACAATCAACAAAACAATTAAGTCAAGCCAAGATTTCTAGCATTTGCCAAGTTTTAAAGTATAAATATTCATACTGAAAATTTATTAGCTCAAACCAACACATCCCTGGTTCCCCCAAGGACTCCTTAACTAATTCATCACTCTAATTGCTTAATGTAAATCCAGCCTAAAGTGGCTTTTAAAAAGGAATCATCATTACTGTGATATTGTAAGAAGAGTTGGTACAAGAGCATCTCCTCAAAAAATTTGAATAGAAGAGTGAGTTTAAATTTGGAGAGAACATAGGGCAAAGGGGCAATTTGGAGCTCTTGGTTTAACTGCCTGTTTCCCATTTGTGGGGGAGCATGAGAAACTTTCTTATGTATGATCTAGTTTCTATGCTGGGTTTCTTTTGGAGCCACAAATCATGTTAAGTTTGTCCTTGGTGGTTCAATGCAACATTGACCTTGGTTGATCTGGGAATGCCTTAGGGTACTGACTGATAAGGAAAGTGCATCATCCACAAGCTCCACCCCTCCTAAGGGAACAAAACCCAAAACAAGGCCTTTCTTTCCCCTTCTCCCTCTCCCCACCCCAAGAACTTCTGACTCAGGGATTGTACCAGAATGCCATGCCACATTGCTCCTATTTCTTGAGTAATTCCAGTTCTAAACAATCTTGATAATTTCTAGAGCACCATAGAAAGCCATGTTTCCTTCTACCATCAGAGCACTATTGCCGAACCACTTCATTCTTGCTCCAAAGGCTTGTCACACTTGCCTTGTGCTACAGATACTTTTGAAAGTTTGGGAAACCTATAGACCCTTTAAGAGCCTAAAAAAAAAGTACAGAGAATTACAAATGAAACAAATTATGTAGAAAAACTATTATAATTTTTTTTAACATCAGAGATAGTGAGCCCCAAAATGAGGAGTCCTCACTGAGTTTTTGTCTGATGAAAATAAATACATAAACCTTCCCAGAGTTTATCTTAATCAGGGACAAATGTTACTAGAGTTTTTGCCTTAAGAAAGCAAAAAGGGAATTAGGTTAACATGCCTATTTATTGGTATTTCTCTAAGTTGCAGATTACATAGGTGTATGTGTAGGGAAGGATCTGGCTAGAGAACCAAATCCCCTAAAATGTCGTTCCACAGTGGGATTTAAATAGCTTTGACTAGCAGAAGGTGTGTTCTGAAACCTCATTTCAGGCTTGTACAATCAAAGAAGGATGCAGGCCCCTCAACCCAGGATAGGGTGATGGCAAATCAGGATGAGGGATGGGACAGAGAGAACTCAGGACATCAGACATTTCAATTAAAAAAAAAGTGCCTTATCAGTTGTCCTAAAACCTTCAAAGAAATGTATATAGTGGTTGATACTATTGATGGGATTAAGGAGACAAACATTTGTTTTGTTTGCAATTAAGGAAGCTTACTCGTAGCACCCTTTACAATTGCTAATAGGGTCATAATTTTAAGAAGACCCTCTTTAGTATCAGTGAAAATTGGCCTTCAACCACCAACTCTGCTCTTAAAGACTCAGAAAAATAATTCACATATACATATATATACAAAGGGATCAGGACATTTTCTCATTTTTTTTCCTCATAATAAGTACATCAGTCTCACCTTTACAGTAAAGTAATAGTGATTTGAACTCTCTAAGCCCTGTACAAAGGAACAAGGACCAAACTTTCAGGAGCAAACAGGTTGTCATAGGGAACAGACAAAGAGAATGCATAATAAGAAATAGGGAAGGAGGAAAAAACCAATAGAGACAGAAAAGATTCCTATCATGGGAGCCAAAGGAAGAAAGGTGAAAGGAAAGGATAGCCACAGTATTCTACCCTGGTCAGACCTGAACCTTAACTTTCAGTTCTGGTCCAGAATTGGAAACTGATCAACTTGTAGGACATATAGATAAGGGCCATCATGCTAGTGGAAAACTTGAAATCATGCCACAAAAGAATCCACTGAAGAAGGTGAGAATGTTTGGTGGGGAAGAGAAAATATAAAGGGGAGGAGTGGCAAATGATAGCTGTCTAAGTACAGTTGGAAGAGTAGTTAGACTTTTCCTGTTTGGTCACATATGGAAGAACTAGGAACAATAGGCATGTGGCACAGAGGGAAAAGAGATGGATTTGGAGTCTGAAGAGCTGGTTCTATCATTTAGAGAATCTCCGTAGCACTGGGCAAAAGAGACGTTTCCTATGATCTTCAAATCCCTTATCAGTAGGCAGTTGGACTGGATGATCTCTCATGTCCCTTCTACTAGTTCTAAAATCCAAAGCTACAAAGAGACAAATTGAGGTTGGATATGGAGAAAACTTCCTAACCACAAGTTATACCAAAGAGGAATGGGCTACATCTAGATGCAATGGGCTCCCTTTCATTAAGGCTGGTGGTCCTTTTGGGTGTAGAGGAGATCCTTAGTCAATAATTGATTAGACTAGATGGCATCTGAGTTCACTTTCATCTCCTGAGATTTTGGGATGTGCAGAAGAGAAGAATTAGAATCACATCTGCCTCTAACATTCCAGGACCTTAGGGGTCTCTTCTAGTTCTGGTGTTAGGTTTAGTGCCAAGAACAGGTCACTCCATCTCTTGGGCTCTAGGCATTCTCTCTGATTGTTCCCCATGCCTGTAACTCTCTTTCTTCTCTGCAATGACTCCTGGCCTCCCTACCTTCCATCTTTCTTCCAGTCACTAAAGATGGAGTGGGTTGAATCTGGAGGAAGACCCAACCTCAATACCTGCAGCTATTGCAATAGTCCAGGTATAAGGGGATGAGGGTCTGTATCAAGGAAGTGGTAGTGTCAGAGAAGAGAAGGGAGCATATTTGAGAGATTTTGCAAAGGTGAAATTGGCAGGCCTTGGCAACAGGTTGAATATGGAAGGAGGGAGTATGAAAAGTTATGAGGATCCAGGATGACTACTAGGTTCATAGTCTGAAGGGAGTGAACAACAATGACATGAGGTATCTTTTCAGTCCTTCAGGCTTGTAACCTATGAATCATTTTGATCCTTTTGTGCTTTAGAATTCAATTTTAGCTGGGTGACTTTCACATCTAACTTCTCAAATTTGGTGCTTGAGATTTTCTCCATATTTTCATCATTCCATTAATCTGAACAGTTTCCTGTTATGAAATTTTGCCACTGTAGTCATTAATACTGTAAGACAACAGAGTGCAGACATAATGGTGAATGCCTGTAATCTCAGGTACTGGGGAGATTGAGGCTGGCAGATATCTCAAGCCTGAGAGACCTCTGAAATTAAAAGGGATTGGGGAAGGTTTTCTATGGAAAGTGGGATTTTAGTTGAGATTTAAAGGAAGGTAGGGAGGCCAGGAGTCATTGCAGAGAAGAAGACTCAAGGCAGTCATACTGCCTGATGGAACATTTCCTTCTTCAATATATATAGGGATTTCATGCATACCAATATTTATAGGTTTATTATTGATTACAATATTTACTCACCCTAATACTGGAATGACTATAAAAGATTTCAGAAAATTTCCTTGAATAAAACAAATTGTAAACTCTGTCTAAATTTAACAGGACTGCCTCTCCTTGAGGCATACAAAAAGCTTCAACATTATGAAATCTCTGGAAAACACAACACTGGGAATTCCAAGGAGATGTCAGAATATGTACAGAGAAAACAGATACAAGATGGGTCAGATAGAGTTCCAGGGAAATTAATAGTTTTGCCCCCCTTACCATACACAAGAATATATGAAAAAGATGGTAAGAAAATAGTACAGGTGACTGATATGTGAACTCTAGCAGCCTTAGTTTCATGGGAAAGAATAAAAAAGTCACAGAAACTGTGGTTTCTACCCACAAGGCCTGAAAGAAAAATTCGTTTTTGTAAGAGTTAATGGATGGGTGGACAAGCACTCATTATAGATTGTTAAGGAAGTGTATCAAAAAACATTACTTACACAAAAAATATAAAAAACTTTCCATTAAAAGAATTGGTTAATTAATAATTTTAAATGAATTAACAATTATACAATGTAGTAATAAATAAGGTAACAGGTTAAGGTCATCATGGTCTGAGTAGGGATAAGAAATCAATTAACTATATGATTATTACTTAAACTTGCACATGATTAAAACTTGTAACCATATGAACTATATGATTGATGATGAAAATTGTACACTCTTGTAACCAAGGAAATGATCTCAACTTGCTTGCAACAAACATGATTCTGAAACTATAAAAATAAATCCAAGCAGCTGAAGTCAGTCAACCTGCTCCTGCCTTTACCCACTTGTTGACTCAACTCATTTCGCCAACTCTATCCCTCCTGTCAGGTTCCAAGGACCCCTCCAAGGCTGGACCCCGGCACTCTGGCATTCCTAGCCCTTCATAACCCAGCCCCTCCTACCTCTCCAGTCTTCTTACATCTTAATACATACTATAAGATTCAATGATACTTGCATTTCAGGAACAAGGCACTCCATTCTGGGCATTCCCCTTTGACTATTTCTATGTCCCCACTCTCCCTCCTCTGCTTCACCTAGTTACCTCCCTGCCTTCCTTTAAATCCTAACTAAAATGTCACATGCTATAGGAAGTTTTCCCCATCCCTTCTTAATTCCAGTGTGTTCCCTCAGATTTCTATTATCCCATGTAAAGAAATTTAGTGAGCATTAACCTGGAATCTAGAAGAAGGGGGGGGGATGTGGATTGGGGTATTTTCTCCCCTTTCAATCAAGGTCATTGGGCTTTTATGGAGTTTAACCTTGAGAACAAAGAACCTAGAACTGAGAACTTAATTTGTGTGAGTGGCCACCAGAAAATGTTATTGTTTGTTGCTATTGTTTTATTGTTGGTTCTTCATTATTTTTTTTTGTTTGTTTTAGGTTTTTGCAAGGCAAACAGGATTAAGTGGCTTGCCCAATTCCACACAGCTAGGTAATTATTAATTGTCTGAGACCTGATTTGAACCCGGGTACTGCTGACTCCAGGGCTGGTGCTTTATCTACTGCACCACCTAGCGGCCCCTGTTCTTCATTCTTGAAGAGGATTGTTGTTGAAGGAGAAATCTTTGTCTATCCTTTCCTATAATATCAAGGAAACTATTATCTATACTTGACTGACTCCCTCTCCATTGTCCAGTTTAATTCTCTTCCCAAATGTAAATTAACTAAAAGAGAGCAATTTCAGCCCCTTCCCCCATCCTTCATCCTTCTGTCTGACTCTTAGCCTTCCAAGGTGTATGCCTACTCTAGTCTTGTCTAGGTACTCACTCTTTGACCCCCTCCCCCTGACTCCTCCCTGCACAGGAGGTGGGCTAGGCTCCCTAGAAAGTTTTTGCCAATCTCCTCCTCCATACTGGATTTATATTAGATCCCCAGTCACCATCTAGTAGTTGTTTCCTTTCCTTTTCCTAACTGTCTTTACTGTTCTTGCTAGCCCAGCTTGTGGCTGGTTCTTTGATTAACTTTACTACTTCTATTGCAACTCACTATCTTAAAAACCTCACTTTCTTTACCTTCTGAAAGAAACTGAGCTTTTTGTAGTAATCTTTGAACTGCTTCTCATGAACTATGAACTTTTTGCAGCAATTTGTGAATTAAAATCTATATCTTTTCTTACCCTTATGAATCAGAGAACTTAGTGATTTTTTATCTAAAACAAACCCATATTGATCCTTAAAGCCCTATTCCCCTAACTTATTTTCCAATCATCACCATCACCAGGTGATACTATAACATGGATTTGAATGAGAAAGTGTTGTACTAAAGTCACCAGCCTCACTTTCTCCTCCAGAGTAATCTGGGTCCAGTGGCCAAATCAGGATTGGAGATGGCCCTGGAGGCAATGGGAGATCTTGGGGGAAGTTTTCACATGCTTGGGGTAGAATACCCCACCCCAATCTCACCAATGGGTTTGAGATCCCCTTGGTTACCTTCAACTTGGTTTAGCCTGTCTGTAGAAACAATTTATCAGTAGGTGGCTGAAGCCAAGCACTGAAAAAATGTTGTAATCTTTTGAAACTTTTCTGGTATTCTCCATTTTGTGTTGACAATTTCCTAAACTGCATTGGACTTTTGATCACACCTTTTGGTAGAGGAGAAAGAAGCCTTAGCTCTGGTAACTAGTAGGTAGAAAACCACCCATGCTCATTGAGTACTGTTTTAGCTACTTCCCCTGAGGCATATAATATTGGAGAATGCCTAGAACCAGGTGCTAAACCACTCCTCAACCACTGTGCTTGGACCACCCATCAGAAAGGTGTTTGAGCAGACACTCTCACTCTTCTATCTTCTGGACTCCCAGCTAGCTCCATTTGCTCTCTTTAAGCCTGGCCAGGTGACTGAACCAGTATGGCCCCTGCTCCATGTGGCTGGATCTATATTGATCTAAGCTTTCCCTCTCTTGGGCTCCTTGCCCTGCCATCTCTTTCTCCCTTATCTCATCTAAGCTTCTTCTCTTTTTCCTTTTTCTTTTAAACTTGACAACTTTCCCAACTTATAACTGTCAATATGGCTTCAGCTCCATGTGACTAAATCTATATTGATCTAAACTTGTCTTCCCTTTTTTCCTTCTCAGGAGCTTTAGTCATTTTAAACTTAAATTGTGATAATTAAGCCTGTCCTTTAAGTAACTTACTGTCTCGCTGTTTCTCCAAAGAACTTAATCTGTGAACTTTCTGTATGTAATAAACTGTGAACTTTGCAATAACCTATGAATTAAAATTCAAAACTTTCTCATCTCCAGGGGCAGACAGTCTGTGAGTTTTTCATTAGAATGAATCTATCACATGTCATCATGACCACTGTACATGCTAACAGCTTTTGAATTACAGATGAGATCAGATAGAATCCAAAGGTGGAAAGTAGTCCTGAAAATGGCTCAGCAAGTCTCACACCAGAAGTACTTGTCTTACCTGAACACAAGGATGTGAGAGTGATAAAGGCAATATGTGGAAACAGTACTGTACTGATCATAGACTTATCTTTTCCAAGTTAAATATTCACATTCAATGGAAGTGATGGTGCCAAGGCAAAATGTCAAAAGATTAGAGTACCTCTCTGAGCTGGAAAAGTTTGATGCTAAATTGGAGGGAAAATTGAACAACACACAGTTGGCAACAGTAGAGCAGAAAAGGAATGGACAGCTTTCAATGAGCAGCACTACATTTGCTTATCTAGGTGAGATAATATTCATAAACATCATGACTAATTCTAGGAAAATGGAGAAATGCAGAAGCTGCTAAATGAGAAACAAGAACTCTGCAGTGTTTACCAGCAGGATAGTTCATCCACTTCTAAGAAGGTAACATTTAATTCTATAAAAAATTAAGTATAAGTGAAGTTTAGAGAAATGTAGATGAAATTGTGATATACTAATTGTAACAATTCAAAGAGTTTTTATGACTCCCTAAAAACTATTAATGAGGAGTGGCTAGGTGGCATAGTGGATAGAGCACCAATCCTAGAATCAGGAGGTCCTGAGTTCAAATGTGACCTCAGCTGTATGACCTTGGGCAAGTCATTGAACTCCATTGCCTTGCAAAAAAAAAGACTATAGGCAAAAGATCTACAATGCATCTCAACTACACAGTGTAGATGGAGCCTCATTGATGAGTGATAAGGACATGATCCTAGAGAAATGGGTTGAACCCTTCCATAGTGTTCTCAACAGATTGTTATGCTGAAGTCATTGACCAAATTTTACTTGAGTTGAAGTCAGTCTTATGAGGTAATGGAATGTGTGTCACAGGTAGTCTAGAAAAGAATTCAGACTCAGACTGACTCTTCCAAGTGGGCTTCTCCTCAAGCAGGAGGGATTAACTTTTTAAAGAGCAAAGATGAAGTAATCAGAGACATGATAACTCAGAGACATTCTTTTCAGATTATGGAAGGAGTGTGCTGGCTTATCTTTGCCTGTATCACAATAAACTTAGTCTCCCTATCTTACAATTGAGGAAAATGAGGCAAACAGAGCTTAAGTGACTTGCCCAAGGTTAGCCAGCCAGGAGTTTTCAGAGGTCAGATTTGAACTCAGGAAGATGAGTCTTTCTGACTCTAGGCCCAGCACTCTATCAACTTGGCACCACCGACTGCCTCTAGTTTATCTAGGAAATTATTATATTCCTTATACTTACAAAAAATACTTTTTTTAGAGGATCCCTTTTTTTTAATAGATAGATTTTATTTATTTTGAGGTTTTTTGAGTTTTATAATTTTTCCCCTATTCTTGCTTCCCTCTCCCCATCCCCCATAGTCTGTTAGTCTTTACATTGTTTCCATTTTATACATTGATCTAAACTGAATGTAATGAGAGAGAAATCATATCCTTAAAGAAGAAAAATAAAGTATAAGAAATAGCAAAATTACATAATAGTATAACAGTTTTTTCCTCTGAAATTTAAGGTAATAGTCTTTGGTCTTTGTTCAAACTCCACAATTCTTTCTCTGAATACAGATGGTATTCTCCATCACAGATAGCCTAAAATTGTCCCTGATTGTTGCACTGATGGAATGAGTAAGACCATCAAAGTTGATCATCGCCCCCATGTTGCTGTTAGGGTATACAATGTTCTGGTTCTGCTCATCTCACTCAGCATCAGTTCACACAAATCCTTCCATGCTTCCCTGAATTCCCATACCTCCTGGTTTCTAACAGAACAATAGTGTTCTATGACATACATATATCACAGTTTGTTAAGCCATTCCCCAATTGAAGGACATTCATTTAATTTCCAATTCTTTGGGGCGGCTAGGTGGCACAGTGAATAGAGCACTGGCCTTGGAGTCAGGAGTACCTGGGTTCAAATCTGACCTCAGATACTTAATAATTCCCATTTGTGTGGCCTTGGGCAAGCCACTTAACCCCATTGCCTTGCAAAATCTAAAAAAAAAAAATTTCCAGTTCTTTGCCACCACAAACAGGGCTGCTATGAATATTTTTGTACAAATTATGTTTTTTACCCTTTTTTTCATAATCTCTTCAGGGTATAGACCCAGTAGTGGCATTGCTGAATCAAAGGGGATGTACATATTTGTTGCCCTTTGGGCATAATTCCAAATTGCTTTCCAGAAAGGTTGGATGAGTTCATAGCTTCACCAACAAAGGTATTAGTGTCCCAGATTTCCTGCATCCATCCAATTTTCCTTTCTGGTCATATTGTCCAGTAACAAATACTTTTTTTTTTTTTTTAGATTTTGCAAGGCAATGGGATTAAGTGGCTTGCCCAAGGCCACACAGTTAAGTAATTATTAAGTGTCTGAAACCACATTTGAACTCAGGTACTCCTGACTCCAGGGCCGGTGCTCTAGCCACTGCACAATCTAGCCACCTGGAAAACAAACTTTAAAAGAATAAAGGTTTACTTTCTTCATCTCAACAAGAATACCTCCAGCTATCTTGTTCTTGGAGGCTGAAGATCTTTTAAGATACAACACTCCTTTTATTAGATTGTCAGATGTTCTGCCCCACTTTCCAGAAGGGGCTCCCCTCCCTGCCTCCACCCCTTCCTGATTCCCTCTACCTTTTCCTGTCTTGCCTCTGCCCCATCCTATGTTGGGAGGTGAAGGGGGAAATGTTAAATTGAGATCTTCCCTATCAGCTGTCATGATAGAAGGAGAAAGAACTTCCCAATCACACTGAACCAAGGCATGATTGCTCAAGGCATGTTTGTGGAGAAGGGAGTACTGGGGAAGATTCCTTTTTTCTTTAAAGTTCATGTGTTTTATTTTTTAACATTCATCTATATGCATATGTATATTTTTAAGTTATGAAATTTCCTTTTGCCTTCCCCTCCTCAGTGAACACTCAGGTCAACATTGTACATAATATTTTTGATAAACATGTTTACAGATTAGTTATTTTTGGTATGAAGAATTAGGATTAAGGGAAAGAGATATATAAGAGACAATTTTTATAAAGTGTTCATCAGATTCTGAAGGGTTGTTTTTTTGCTTTTATTTTGTTTGTCTTCCTCTAGATGAGGATAAATGTAGTCCATAGTCAGTCTAATACAGTTAAGGGGCAGCTATGTGGCATAGTGGATAAAGCACCAGCCTGGAGTCAGTTGTCCTAGCTCTCTGAACTGCTAAGAGGAGCTGCTTCCCTCAAGGTTGATCATCTCATTATGTTAACGTGTACATTGTTCTCTTGGTTCAACTCCCTTCACTCAGCATCAGATCCTGTAACTCATTCCATGCCTCTCTATAGTCCAAACATTTATGGGTTTTTTAATAGAACAATAATATTCCATATGATTCATGTACCATAACTTGTTTAGCCATTCCTCATTTAATGAGCATCCCCTCAGTTTCCAATTCCTTGCCACTACATTTTGGAACATGTGAGACTTTTCCTATTTTTTTATTTCTTCTGAATATAGACTTAGAATTGAAATTGCTGGATCAAAGGGAATGAACATTTTTATTGCTTTTTGGGCATAGTTCCATATTGCTCTCCAGAAAGGTTGGATCCATTCACAACTCTACCAGCAATGTATCAATGTCCCAATCCTCCCTCATCCTCTCCAGCATTGATCATTTCTGCTTTTTCTTCATTTTAGCCAATCTGATAGTTGTAAGGTGATATCTCATAGTTGTTTTAATTTGTATTTCTCTAATCTATAATGATTTGGAGAATTTTCTCATATGGTTATATGTAGCTTTAATTTCTTCATTTGAAAAATGTCTATTCATATCCTTTGACCAATTATCAATGGGAAATGATTCGTAACCTTATAAATTTGATGCAATTGTCTATATATTTTAGAAATGAGATCATGGGGAGGCTAGGTGGTGCAGTGGATAGAGCACCAGTCCTGTAGTCAGGAGTACCTGAGTTCAAATTGAGCCTCAGACACTTAATAATTACCTAGCTGTGTGGCCTTGGGCAAGCCACTTAACCCCATTTGCCTTGCCAAAAAAGAAAAATAAGAAAAAAAAAAGAAAAAGAAAGGAGAACTTAATTCAAACACCTAGTTGTGAAGATTGTTTCCCAGCCTTCTGCTTTCCTTCTAATTTTGGCAGCATTGATTTTATTAGTGCAAAAACTTTTTAGTTTAATGTAGCCAAGGATCATTCATTTTGCAGTTTATAATGTACTCTTAATTATCATTTGGTCATAAATTTGTCCCCCCTCCATAGATCTGCTAGATAGAGTATTTCTTGGTCTATCAATTTATCTATGGTATCGCCCTGTATGTCTAAATCCTGTACCCATTTAGACCTTATTTTGCTATAGGGTATGATAAGTGGGTCTGTGCCTAGATTTGCCATACTATTTTCCAGTTTTCCCAAAAGTTTTTGTCAAATAGTGAGTTCTTATCACAGAAGCTGATATCTTTTGATTTGTCAAACAATAGATTGCTATAGTCATTTTCTGTGGGGGTTTTTTTGAACCTATCCTAATCTGCTGATCCATTACTCTATTTTTTTTTTAGGTTTTTGCAAGGCAAATGGTGTTAAGTAGCTTGCCCAAGGCCACACAGCTAGGTAATTAATAAGTGTCTGAGACCCCATTTGAACCCAGGTACTCCTGACTCCAGGGCTCCTGCTTTATCCACTGTGCCACCTAGCCACCCACATTACTCTATTTCTTAACCAGTACCAGGCAGTTTTGATGACTGTTGCTTTATAGTATAGTTTTAGATCTGGTAGAACTGGGCCACCTTCCTTTACACTTTTTTTCTCCTTCAATTCCCTTGCTATTCTTGACCTTTTGTTGCTCCAGATAAATTTTGTTATTTTTTTTAGCTCAGTAAAATAGTTATTTCATGGTATGATTGGTATGGAACTGAATGAGTAATTTAATTTGGATAGAACTGTCATTTTTATTATATTAGTTCGACTTACCAATGAGCAATTGACATTTTTCCAATTATTTTAGATGTGACTTTATTTGAGTGACATGTGCTTTATAAATGTGTTCATACAATTTCTAGGTTTGTCTTGGGAGGTAGATTCGCAAGTATTTAATGTTGTCTATAGTTACTTTAAATGGAATTTCTCTTTCTATCTCATGCTCTTGAATTTTGTTGTTCATATTTAGAAATGCTGAATGTTAATTATTTCAAAGAGTTTTTTTTAGATGATTTTTCTCAGGTTTTCCAAGTATACCATCTGCAAAGAGTGGAAGCTTTGCTTCTTCATTGCCAAATCTGATTCCTTCAGTTTCTTTTTCTTCTTTAATTGCTTCAGTTAACATTTCTAATACTATATTGAATAGTAATGGTGATAATGATCATCCTTGTTTTACCCCTGATTTTATTGGAAATGTTCCAAGTTTATTTCCATTACATATAAAATTTGTTGATGTTTTAGATAGATATTATTTATTATTTTAAGGAAAACTCCATTTATTCCTAAACTTTCTAGTTCTTTGCTTTAAATTTATGTGAGGCCATGGGGTTAAGAGTGACTTGCCCAAGGTCACACAGCTAGGCAATTAAGTGTCTGAGATGGGATTTAAACCCAGGTATTCCTGACTCCATGGCAGGTGCTTTATCCACTTTGCCACCTAGCCATCCTGAGTACCTGAGTTCAAATCAGACCTCAGACACTTAATCATTACCTAGCTGTGTGGCCTTGGGCAAGACACTTAATCCCATTTGCCTTTCAAAAAAATATTTTTGCATCAATATTCAGTAGGGAGATTGGTCTATAATTTTCTTTGTTTTGGTTTTTCCTGGTTTAGGTATCATCACCATGTTGGTGTCATAAAAGGAATTTAGCAGAACTCTTTCTTCTCCTATTTTTAAAAATAGTTTATGTAGAATAGGAATTAATTATTCCTTAAATGTTTGGTAGAACTCACTTGTAAATTCATCTGAACCTGGAGACATTTTCGTAGGGAGTTTAGTGATAGTTTCTTCAATTTCTTTTTCTGAAATGGGGTTATTTATGTATTTTATTTCCTCCTCTGTTAGTCTGGGTAGTTTATATTTTTGTAAATATTCATCCATTTCACTCAGGTTATCAAATTTATAGTCATACAGTTTGGCAAAGTAGTTCCAAATTATCTCTTTAATTTCTTCCTCTTTGGTAGATAGTTCACCCTTTTCATTTTTGATACTGGTAATTTGGTTGCCTTTTTTTTTAAATCAGATTAACCAAAAGTTTGTCAATTTTATTTGCTTTTTCATAAAACCAGCTCTTAGTTTTATTTCTGAGATCCAATGGCTTTCCTGCTTTCAATTTTATTAATCTCTCCCTTGATTTTCAGAATTTCTTATTTGGTATTTAATTGGGGATTTTAATTTGTTCTTTTCCTAGCTTTTTTTAGTTGCATGCCCAATTCATTGATCTCCTCTTTCTCTATTTTATTCATATAGGCATTTAAAAATAAAAAGTTTCCCCTCAAAACTGCCTTGGCTGCATCCCATAAATTTTGATATGATGTCTCCTTTATATCATTTTCTTGGATATAATTATTGATTATTCTATTATTTGCTGTTTAATCTACCCATTAAGATTATTTACTTTCCATTAGTTTTTGGTTTATCTTTCCATAACCCTTTATTATATGTCACTTTTATTACATCATGGTCTAAGACGTATGTTTTTATTACTTCTGCCTTTCTGCATTTGATAAGGTTTTTGCCTTAGTACATGGACAATTTTGGAATAGGTGCCATGTACTGCCAAGAAAAAGGTATATTCTTTTCTATACCCATTAAGTTTTTTCCAGAGATCTATCATATACCTAAGCTTTCTAAGCTTACATTCACCTTCTTAACTTCTTTCATATTTATTTTGTAGATAGATTTATCTAGTTCTAAGAGAGGGAGGTTGAGGTCCCCCATTATTAAAATTTTGCTTTCTGTGTCTCCTTGTAAATCAGTCAGGCTTTCCTCTAGGAATCTGGATGCTATACTACTAGGTACCTACATGTTTAGTAATGATATGGCTTCATTATCAATAGTGCCTTTTAAGAAGATGTAATTTCTTTCCTTATTCCTTTTAATGAGATTGGTTTTTGCTTTTACTTTATCTGAGTATTCACTTATAGAAAACTACAGACAAAGATGCAAACAAATAAGTGAAAAAAATCACTCACAGGGGAAGTCTTAAAGCAGCCTATGAATTGAACTCAAATCCAAAAGCTTATTGAAGTGCTTAAAAAAAGAATTTAAAAACCATAGAAGAGGTGTGGCTAGGTGGTGCAGTGGATAAAGCACCAGCCCTGGAGTCAGGAGTACCTGGGTTCAAATCTGGTCTCAGACATTACCTAGCTGTGTGGCCTTGGGCAAGCCACTTAACCCCATTGCCTAGCAAAAACCTAAAAAAAAAAAAAAAAAAAAAAACATAGAAGAGAGAAAGAAAAAAAAAAGGAAAAAAAGAAATGAGTCCTGCAGGAAAATTATGAAAAATTGACCAGAGAATTCAACACCTTTAAAAAGGAAACACAAAAGCTAATTGAAGAAAATAAAACTCTAGAATTGAAGAAATAGAAACCAATGAATCTATGAGACTGCAAGATTCCATCAAACAAAATAAAAACACTGAAAAAATTGAAGAAAACATAAAGTACCTTTTAGGAAAAACAGATATCTTGGAAAATAGAATATTGAATTCAGAACTTTACATTTGACATAAAATATTTAAATCAAAACAGGATGGAACCAAAAGGACTTTAGAAGCTGTTATCTTCCACCACTGCCAATTTTTTTTTGTCTAGGTATTTTATTCTTTTTTTTATTTTTACTTATTATTTTTGTACACATGATTTTTTAATACATTACTAAAATATTCTTGTTTAAGAGTAAACATAATACCCTCTCCCCCCAAAAATATAGACCCATATGAGCAATAAAGAGAAAAAATTAAAATTAAAAATAATAATAATTAATCACCCAGCTGTGTGACCCTGGGCAAGCCACCCCAACCCCATTGCCCTGCAAAAATCAAATAATAATAATAATAATAATAATAATAAATAATAATAATAATAGTGGGGGCAGCCAGATGGTGCAGTGGACAGTGCACCAGCCCTGGAGCCAGGAGCACATGGGTCCAAATCCAGCCCCAAACACCCAACAATCACCCAGCTGTGTGGCCCCAGGCAAGTCACCCAACCCCATTTGCCCTGCAACTCCCCCATAAATAATAAAAAATGTGCTTCAGTCTGTGTTCAACACCTCTAGCTCTGTCACAGGTGGATCACATTCTTTATGATAAGTTCATCACAAAAGCTACTTCCATATTTTTCCACCTTTGCCATTGCTGATCGCAACTCCCTCCATTCATACTTCCCCACTACCATATACTATATTTTCTCTCTCCTTTCACTCTGTCCCTCTTCTTAAATCAGTTGTAGGGTAGCTGAGTGACATAGCAGACTGATCACCATAGCCAAGAGACCCATAGCCCACATACCACCCCTTAGGCCCAGCATCTACCTGGCCCTATGGTCCCAGACAGGTCATCCAAATCCCAGCCCCTTGCAAGAAGTAAAAAAAAGAAAATACCACTGCCAATTTTAAAATGAATTAATCATATAAACATTCTCTCATTTAAACCTGACAACAACTTCTCTAGGTTATGATGCTGCAAATATTATTCCATTTTAAAGGTAAGGAAACTAAGACCCAAAAGGTAAGTGACTCATACTGCTATTAAGTGTTAGAGTTAGGATATGAACACAGGCCTTGTTAACTCGAAGTTCAACACTATTTCTACTAAAGGACATCACATGAAATATCTTGATGGTGGTGGTGGTGTTGGTTGTGAGGAGCCTTCATTTTCCAAGATCAATGACATCACAATGTTGGAGCCAGGGTATGGTGTGTTTGGCTGTGGCTAATCAAGCTAATGGGAATTCAGAAGGCACTACCCTAGATTAGGCACATATGGTCTGTTAAAACCTTTGATGTGGAAATGGTTCTGGATTTGTGTAGCTCACATTTCCTTTTCGCTTCTCCAATTCTGCTTTGGTAATGGAGCACAAGGGCTTTCTATGACTTGGGCAAGTCATGATAGACAGTCTTGTGCTACTGTTTTCCCATGTCTTACAATCAATTTTAGAATTCTCTAGCTATACTTTGAAAGTGTTCTCATACTGCTTCTAACCTCCATGTGAGCACTTACCTTAGCTCTCTGAAACATCTAGGCAGTCATGGAAAGACAAAGGACTCTAATAACTGGTCATTCTGCTCAGCATCCTAGTACCCTCTATTTTCTAAGACATTAGGTAGAACCACAGAATTAAAAAAAAATTTTTTTTAGGTTTTTGCAAGGCAAATGGGGCTAAGTGGCTTGCCCAAGGCCACACAGCTAGGTAATTATTAAGTGTCTGAGGTTGGATTTGAACTCAGGTACTCCTGACGCCAGGGCTGGTGTTCTATCCACTGCACCACCTAGCTGCCCCATACAAAGTATTAGTAAACTTGACTTTTACCACTAGATTTACATTACAGTGCTTTGGTCATTCCCCCATGCCTGAGTGCAATCTATCTTCACTTCTAACTTTTTTTTCCTTTATATCCTAGTGCATTGAAGTACCTGGCACTGGATGCTTAAAAAAATCAATTTATTGATTGATTAGTTTAATGGCCTCCAGATAGGAGCTGGAGTTTCACTAGGGTTGATTCTATAACTCCAGATGAATTGTGAACTAATATCAAGCGATACATGAACTACCAGTCACAACATGTGAAAACAGATCTCATTCCCTCCCTCTCTGCAGATACACAATCTTGGGGTTGGCTTCAACAAAACCATTACTGTCTGTATCTTCCAGCACTCTGACACTCCCTTTACTGTTTAAATTATTGACACACCCTTCTCCTTCCCAGTCCCTGTGAGTTGAATGTTAGTTAGCACACAGCAGCTGAAAAAGAGCTATTGGGAAAATTGTTTCCTTCCTTGCATTCCTGGACACCTCTCAGAGGCTAGAATTTGAACTTGGGTACAGGGAACATTGAGTAAGAACCCCATCTTTCCTGGACTATTGCAATATATACCTAGTTTATTTCCTTGCTTCAAGTCTCTCCTTACTCCAATTCATCTTCTGTTCCCTGCCAAAGTAATTTTCTTTAAGCCTAGGTTTGACCATGTAACTCCTCTATTCAGTAAATTCCAATGGCATCCTATTGATTCAAATATTATTTCATCTATATCTTATAATTTTGAATGTCTATTTTATGTCTTATAATGTGCATCTTTTTTTATAGTAGCATGGGCATAAAACATTTTGTTTGTTTTTTGCAAGGCAATGGGGTTAAGTGACTTGCCCAAGGTTACATAGCTAGGTAATTATTAAATGTCTGAGGCAGGATTTGAACTCAGGTCCTCCTGACTCCAGGGATGGTGCTCTATCCACTATGCTACCTAGCTGTTCTCCTGGGCATATAACTTGTAAATAAATATATACATTTTGAGGTACATGATCAGTTTTTTAGCAATGTGGTACATGCTCAAAAAGTTTGGAGAACACTGGATTAAATGCCTTCCAAGAAGTTAATTGCTCTTAGAACCTTTCTAGCTAATGATTTCAAATTCTCATATAACACCCATTTTAGAGATTAAAAAAACTTAGGTTCAGAGATGTTAGCTGACTTATCCAAGGTCATACTGCTAATTAATGATGGATTTGGGGATAAATATAGGATCATAAGAGGGGCAACTAAGTGACACTGTAGCTTGTGGCTACTTGGGTTCAGTTCTGCCTATGAGGAATCATTATTCAGACTGGGAGATCATGGGTGGAAATAAAACAAAATTTTATTTAAAAGGTTACAAGACATAGGAAGGGCCAGAGAGAGAGAGAGAGAGAGAGAGAGAGAGAGATAACAGAAGAGCCAAGTGCTGGCCCTGAACTGGAGTCCAGCTCAGGTTTTTATGTATTGCTCTCATCCTGAAGGCAAAAGGTGAACTCCCTTCCCCTATACTAGACCCAGAATTAGGTAGAGGGTAAAAGCCCAAGGAGATTGGGATCCAAATTTTACATTAATGATACTTTAAGAATGGGGAGGGTTCCATCCAAGATTATAATTATTTCTGTTACAATCATAATTCTCTGCTTCCAGTCAATTTACATCTCCACTCAAATTCTTTCTGTTACATTCAAATTCTCTTCATCTTTCCCAGCATCAACCCAAAAACATCTCCACCTAAGTTCTACATTCACAATTCTCTTTATCTTTCCCCTGCACCAACACCATAAAAGCACCAAATGATTCAGGAAGATTCATCTTCCTCAGTTCAAATCCAGTCTCAGACATTTATTAGCTATGTGATTCTAAAGAAACTCACTTCAACCTATTTACCTCAGTTTCTTCATCTGTAAAATGAGCTGGAGAAGAACTCAAGTGTCTCTGCCAAGAAAACCCCAAATGCAGTCATGAAGAGTTGAACACAATTGAATAACAATAACAACAACAAATAGAAGCATAGACTTAGACCTGGGAAAAACCCAAGAAACCATCTAGTCAACTCCCTCATTTCATAGATGAACAAAGTTCAAAGAGGTAAAACAAACCCATGTTTATACAATATGTACCAGAGCTAGGATTTGAATTCAGGCTCTGTGAGTCCAGATCCAGTGTGCTTTCCACTGTACTATGCTACCTCTATTTATCAACTTTGTCCACACTTATCTCTTGTTTCTCTCTAGAGCACTCTGATTTTTTAAATCTGGACCTATGACTTGGTTGGTATGGCAAACTCCAGATGTGGAAAAGCCCTTCACTAGTAGAGAGTAAGTAGCAACTAGTGTGGCTTCAGGCACTAAGAAATCATACAACTAGGATGTGTCAAGAGGCTCAGAGACTTGACCCCAAGGTCAGCTCCAAGATTCCTTCCATAAAGCCTTCATCATATGATACTCTCAAATATCTGTGCCATTATTCCAGGTTTTTCCTTCTATTTATACCTATTTACCCTGTGAGATTTTTACTCATGTCTTCTCAAAGGTTTATTATAGGTGATTTATCCAGTGGTCCAGGGATCTTCCTTGCCTTTTCTGGAACTTTGAGGTTACCCAGAGAGTACTGGGGCCATTTACCTATCAAAGTTTCTTTTATACAATTCCTCCATGACATCTCTTACTCTTTTTTTTTTAAGTTTTTTTTCCCCAAGGCAATGGGCTTAAGTGACTTGCCCAAGGTCATACAGCTAGGTAATTATTAAATGTCTGAGGCTGGCTTTGAACTCAGGTACTCCTGGCTCCAGGCTCTCTATCCACTGCATCACCTAACTGCCCGGACATCTCTTACTCTTAAGAATTTCTCATTACTATTGTGTGTTCACACCTACCTTTCAACCAACATGAACCTTCAGTTGACTCAATGTGATTCTTCTTTAGTTCTTCAGCAAATCATATTCCTGGTTATTCTTCAGCCATACAGCAATTCTAGTGAATTCTTTGTAAAGCAAAGATGGCCTTTGCTGTTATAGGAAGGTTGGGGTAAGTAAAAGTACTTTGCAATTTCTCAAAAACAATCTGGCCCACTCTCCTCATTGTCAACTCTGGACTCAGCTCATTTTCCTTCAGTATTCTTTGTCCCAGTTACACAAATTATAGGACAAACTCTAGACAGTATCCATGTTAAAATTAGGGTCAATATTCATTTACTTGACTTGTTAAAGGGGGAAAAATTATTAACACTATATCTAAATTTTAGGCATAAGTCTATCAGAAACAATTTTTATTAATTTATCATTATGGGGGCAGTTAGGTGGCTCAGTGGATAGAGCATTGGCCCTGGAGTCAGGAGGACCTGGGTTCAAATCCAGCCCCAGACACTTAATAATTACCTAGATGTGTGGCCTGGGGCAAGCCACTTAACCCCATTTGCCTTGCAAAAACCTTAAAAAAAATTATCATTATGCTAAAACCAAGTATTACTATCTTAGGGAGGGAAATATCCATACTAGAAGAGCTCTCCCATATATGTCTGTCTAACACAAAGCATTTTGAAAAAACTTGGAAATCTTGAAGGGGCAGCAAGGTGGCTTAGTGGATTGAGTGCTGGACCTGGAGTCAAGAAGACTCATTTTCCCTAATTCAAAACCTGACTTTAGGCTGGCAGTGTGACCCTCCTGACTCCAGGGCTCTTACCCTATCCACTGTGCCACCTAGATGCCCCTTCCCTTTTACTTCTTCTAAAAAAATGATAATCAGGAACACTCCTAGAGTAGCATTCTTCTAAAACCACTCAATTTCATTTTGATCATTCCTCTTGGGGACTCTCCCTTTGCTGTTTTCCAGCAGCTTGAAGTAATCCAAAAATAATCCTCTTTAGAAAAATACCATAATCCCTTCAAGAAATGGTGAATTATTATTATTTATTTATTTACTATTATTAATAAAAATTATTAACACTATATCTAAATTTTAGACATAAGTCTGTCAGAAACAATTTTTATTAATTTATCGTCATGGGGATGGCTAGGTAGCTCAGTGAATAGAGCACAGGCCCTGGAGTCAGGAGGACCTGAGTTCAAATTTGACCTTAGACACTTAATAATTACCTAGCTGTGTGGCCTTGGGCAAGTCACTTAACCCCATAGCCTTGCAAAAAAACCTAATTAAAGACGAAGAAATGGGGAAAGAATGCAATGTCTTTGAGTGGGTCATAACTCTTTTTTCTTTGAGGGGTATTGAAAGACAACCATAATGATCAGAGTGGAAGGATTTCTTTTTCTTCATCTCTATTTCCTGATCTTTTAAAATTAAATTTATTTATTTTGAATTTTACAATTTTTCCCCTAATCTCACTTCTCTCCCCCACCCCACCCCACAGAAGGCATTCAGTCTCTACATTGTTTTCATGTTACACTGATCTCAGTTGAATGTGATGAGAAATCATATCCTTAAGGAAGAAACATAAAGTATAAGAGATAGCAAAATTATAAAATAAGTATCTTACATTCTTGACTTATTACAAAGTTACCTAAAAAAATGGGGTTAAGTCTAAGAGAAGGCCTGTAATGGCAGACATTTTCCTGAGAAGTTTTATTAACTAGTTGAGAGGGGCCGCTAGGTGGTGCAGTAGATAGAGCACTGGCCCTGGAGTCAGGAGGACCTGAGTTCAAATTTGCCCTCAGACACTTAATAATTATGGAGCTGTGTGGCCTTGGGCATGCCACTTAACCCCATTTGCTTTGCAAAAAAAAACAACCTAAAAAAAGAGCAAAACAGAATTAGATTAACATTTATTGATAGTTCTCTGAGTTGCTGATAACATATGTGTACATGTAGGGAGGGGTCTAGTTAGAGAACCAATTCCCCAAAATGGATTCCTACACTGGGGTTTAAATAGCTTTGATTTACAGAACATGGGATCTGAAAAGTCATCTCAGGTTTGTCCAATCAAAGTCCCCCAACCCAAAATGGGATGGGGGTAATTCAGGATGAGGGAATGGGGCAGAGAGAACTTTGGACTTTTCAGTAAAAAGAGTGCCTTATGAGTTGTCCTAAGAAATGGAAAGTTGTAGGGGCTTTTGATAGGATTAGTAAGTCAAGGCTTTGTTTTGTTTACAATAGAGGGAGTTTGCTCAAAGCACCCTTTACAATTGCTAAATTGAAGTCTTTTTTTAGTATCTATGTGAACATTGACCTTACCCACCAACTCAGCTCTTAAAGACCTCCCAAAATGAATCATATACATATGAAGGGCAAAATTCACTGTTCTCATAATGTAAGATTTCTTTCCTTCAGGCAAGAATTTTCGACTGGAGATATACTTATTTGCTAATATTTTCAGGTGAATGAAAAGGAAGGTTTTAATTTGTTTCCAAAGGTCTTTCCAGTGTGGGTGGACAAACCAAATTCCTTTGAGTCAAATCCACTATGCTGGTGAAAGAGTTCTCAAAAAAAAATGTAAGCATAACAATTGCAATATTAATACTTTCTCCTTCACTTAAGTCTAAATAATAATAATATAATAATAATGTAAAACAATAAATGAAACCCTAATTTGAAGAATTTGCTGATTTCCAAAGTATAAACCCTCT
Organism: Macrotis lagotis; assembly: GCF_037893015.1. NCBI lineage: Eukaryota > Metazoa > Chordata > Mammalia > Peramelemorphia > Peramelidae > Macrotis > Macrotis lagotis. Next base: position 876,228,430 of record NC_133658.1, on the reverse strand, counting down.
CACTGAAAACTGAGCAACTGATTCTCTCAAGTTAGTTCAAGATGATTCTAGCTGAATCAACAAATATTTAATAAGTGACTTCTATATGTTGGCACATGGTGTAAATGGTGGAAGGAGTACATGTGCTAAGTACTGGGAATAAAAAGAAAAGGGAAAGAGAGTCCCTGCTCTCCAGGAGTTCATAGTCTAAAAGAGGAGACAAGGTAAATGATTATATAACATGGGATGAAACTAGGAATCACAATTATCTGATATCTTGTAGAAACTGTAGAAATCCTTCAACCACCTGCTATTTTAATATTCAAATATCCCCAAATCTGCAACAAAACTTCAGTTTTTTTCCTAGGACTTTTTCATAATTGTAAACATTCTCATTCTCTTTCCCTTGTTTCCTGCTCTTGAATAAGGAATATTTTTTTATCCTTATAAGCCAAGCCCCAAAATTCATTGAAATGAGACTCTTGGGGCAGCTAGGTGGCTTAGTGGATAAAGCACTGGCCCTGGAGTCAGGAGTACCTGGGTTCAAATCTGGTCTCAAACACTTAATAATTACTTAGCTGTGTGGCCTTGGGCAAGCAACTTAACCCCATTTGCCTTGCAAAAAAAAAACCTTAAAAAAAAAAAAAAGAAATGAGACTCTTTCTTGATTGGCAAGAGATCAACCCAACCTCTCCTGCCTCTGTAAAAGGCAGAGTACAGATGGTGAAAGAAGGGAAGAGGAGAGATTTGGTCTTTCTTCTGGTTCTTCTGTCTCCTCATGTTTTCTGGTTCCCAGATTTTCAGAGGAAGATACACAATACCAACTTCTCTTTGATAGATAAAGAGGAAAAAAAACTCAGGAAAGAATCCAGTAAAAGGAGAACTGGCGATGTCTTTCATGTCCTTATCCCTAGCTTGCTACTCTAGAGACTTTGGGGAAATTCCCTTTGTGAGAATGAGATCTGGGTTCTCAATTGAGCTGTTAACCTCACTCCCAGTGAAAGAACTCTTTCACCCTTTATTGTCTGTTATATATTGTCATACAAATACTTTCTTTGAGCTATATTTTACCATCAACTTGGATAAATGATTTTATTTTGGGAGATTTTTGTTTTTGTCTTTTTTTTTGCTATTAGTTATGTATGTTTATTGTGGAATTGATATTTGGTGAAAAAGTAAGTCAAGTCCAATATAAAGTATAGGGCTTTCTTTTCCCCATTACGAAATAGCAATCAAGAATCTAACTTGAAACTAGAAGTTATGTCCAAGAGACTAATAATATTTAAGAAAGTAGACATATAATTCTAACCCAGTAATCTCTCTGAGGAGACTGTCATAAATGGCTTGTGAATACTTAGTCCAGAGTGATTAAAATGGTTTTTATTAAGAAGACTCAATAAATGGCACACCTCTCTAATGGTGGGAGAGGGGTGAGGAAATCCCAAAATGCTAGTTTTTTAATGCACTTTGAAAGTCCTTGTTTCTGCTCCTTCATGTCAATCATAGGCTAATTTATACATTGGTCCTGGTATATTTCCCCCACACTGCTCATACTAATGAGCAAGATTAGCTACTTCCTTGAGCCTGTGCAAAGGAGAAGGTCAAGACCCTAGGTTAATTTAGAAATAGGTGGGGCAATCTCATCAGTTTTTTTTTTTAATCAGACTGAGACTAAATCTTTTCTCTTAATTCAGTACCTGCCTATAGGCAACAATATAGGCAGACTCCAGTCTTTGTAAATGTAAACTTACAATTGGGCCCTTCACAATTCTTGTGGAACCCCATATTCTTCACAGAGAGGAAGGTGTTGAGCCTCAGGCATCAATTTCTTGCTTCCCATCTTGAAAGGAATTAAAACTTACTTTAGAGAAGAGTAAGGCCAAGATACACTAGGGATGTCTATTCCTTTTCCTTCTCTGCAAGTCATACAGGATATTCCCTACTACATTTTTATAACAAAGCCTGCTAACTTGCATTCCAAATAGTCCCCATTTCCCTTGAAAAGTCCCTCCAATTCTCTCTTCCTTCCAGTAAAATGCTTTCCTTTTCTACCCTAAATTGCTGCAGAATGGTGCTTGATTGGTCTTGTTTGCTAAATAGACCTGAAAGGTTGTTTAAACCTCTCCCCACCAAAAAAAACTCCTCACACAATCTCTACTTCAGGAATCTGAATCTGTAAGCAGTAAGAACAGATTTCTTATCATGCTAATGATACTTTTTACTTTCAGTTTGGTCTCCCGTCTTAGATCTTTTATCAGTGATGGTTATGCAGGTCCCAAGAGGCTGAAAGAATTCTTCAATAGAAGATATTGACCAGATAAATTGGAGGTATTCTCAGAAGAACAGCACAAAGATTAAGGGTGGGAGGAAGGCTTTTGTAGAGGGTAGGAAGCAAGGAGCTAGTAAAGAGAAAAGAGAGAATTCTTAGCCTGGGGAAGTCAGTCCTGTGTGAGAAACAGGAAGTTAGTGGTACAGGATCTTAGACTTTGTGGTGAAGAGAAAAGTATTAAGACTGGCAAGGTAGGAAGTGATCAGGTTTTGAATAATTGTGATAGTCAGAGAGTGGATTTTAGAATTGATCCTGGGGTATACAGGAAGCCCTTATTTGTTGTTGTTGTCCTTTATCCTTTGTTCTCCAAGAGGTGAAGTCTTGTCTGCTGTATGAATTGAATTTAAGTGAAGCAGAGCTTAGAAAAGGAATCAGCCTCACTTTTTAAGAATCAATAAAGTCAGGGCAGCTAGGTGTCTTGAGGAATAGAGCACAAGCTCAGGAGGACTTGAGTTCAAATCTGACCCCAGACACCTAGTTGTGTGACCCCACTGCCCTGCAAAATCAAAAAAAAAAGAAAAAAGAATCAATGAAATCCAATGGCTAGACAGAAGTCAACTGGCAAATACGCAGGAGGCAGTCAGTGACTTTGGCCTTTCCAAATTAAGGTCTTTCCCTGGTCTCAGTTTGTCTGAGGCAACATCTCTTCAAGGACTCTGGGTAAGAATTGAGAGCCTATTGAATATGGGAATAACCTGATCAGACCTGTGCTTTAGGAAGATAAATTTATCTTAGGGGAGGACTGACTGGAATTGGGAGGGACTTGAGGAAGGACTACCAATCAAGCCTTTAGCGATATTCTAGGTGTGAAGTGATAAAGAAACTGAATGAGAGATGTAGTGGCACTGTTAGAGGAGAGAATCAGGAATATATGAGGAATGTTTTGGAGATAGAAATGAAATAACTTTACAACTGATCATATGGGGGTGAGAGAGAATGAGGTGAGGATAAGACTTGGATTGTGAACCTGGAGACTTTGATAGTAATAGGGAAGTTAGGAAGAAGTAGGGAAGGTGTATATGAAAGAACAATAATGAGTTCAGTTTTGTACATCTTGAATTTAAGAAATTTATGACATTAATTTCATGTCCATTAGGTAGTTGGGAAAGAGGTTAGAGTTGGATAAATAAATCTGCAAAATCATCTGCATAGGGATAAAAAAAGAATCCACGGGAACTGCTGAGATCATCAAGAGGAATAGTACAGAGGGAGGAAAAAAAAACAGTAAGAGGCAGCCAAAAAAGATTGAGAAATCAGATAGGAAGAGACTCAAGAGACCATATAGTGTCATGAAAAATCTAGAGAGGAAAGAGTATCAAAGAAAAGAGAATGTCATAGGATTCAGAGGGACCAAGAAGTAAAAGAACTGAGAAATTAATTAGATTTGGCAAATAAGAAATAACTAGTAACTTTGAAGAGAGCAGTTTCAGTTGAATGATGATTCAGAAGTCAGACTGTAGAACTAAAAATATAAGAAAGAAGGAAGAGGAAATACTTATTCTAGATGATTTTCCTTAGGAATTAAACCACAAAAGGGAGGAGAGATACTAGAAATGAGACTTGGGGGTGGCTAGGTGGCGTAGTGGATAAAGCACTGACCCTGGAGTCAGGAGTACCTGGGTTCAAACCCGGTCTCAGACACTTAATAATTACCTAGCTGTGTGGCCTTGGGCAAGCCACTTAACCCCGTTTGCCTTGCAAAAACCTAAAAAAAAAAAAACCCCAAGAAATGAGACTTAATGGGGATATAGGGATCAAATTAGCATGGGGTAGAAGTAGGCATGTTTTCAAGTAATAGGGAATGAAGATTACTGAGAAAGTAGAGCTTATCAAAGGATATAGTCTGCTGGAGAAGACAGGACAGAATGGGAGACTGGTGCATACAGAGCTGTTTGTCTTGGAAAGATGAGTCAAGAGTAAAGAAGGAGATGGTGGCAAGAGACATCTAAATAATATGAGATCAGGAGGCACTCTGAGAATGGCCTCAATTTTTTCAGTGAAATATAAGACAAAGTTCTTAACGGAGAGGATGGACGGAGGAGGAGTCATGGGGAATTTGAGGAGGAATGAAAAGGTTTGGAAAAGCCATTGTGTTAAGTAGGAATATAAATGGATCAGAATTGTCTTACCATGTACTACCTCACACCTGTCAGACTGGCCAATATGATCAGAAAGGACAATGATCGATGTTGGAAGGGATGTGGGAAATCTGGGACACTAATACTTTGTGGGTGGAACTGTGAACTCATCCAACCTTTCTGGAGAGCAATTTGGAATTATGCCCAAAGGGCAAAAAAATGTGCATACCCTTTGATCCAGCAATACCACTACTGGGTCTATACCATGAAGAGATGATGAAAAAGGGTAAAAATATCACTTGTATAGAAATATTCATAGCAGCCCTGTTTATGGTGGCAAAGAACTGGAAATTAAGTGAATGTCCTTCAATTGGGGAATGGCTTAACAAACTGTGGTAGATGCATGTCATGGAACACTATTGTTCTACTAGAAACCAGGAGGGATGGAAATTCAGGGAAGCAACAAGGGGGTGATGATAAACCTGGATGGACTAACTCATTCTATCAGTGCAACAACCAGGGACGATTTTGGGCTATCTGCAATGGAGAATACTATTTGTATCCAGAGGAAGAATTGTGGAATTTGAACAAAGACCAAAGACTATTACCTTCAATTTAGAATGAAAAAAAAAACCCCGTTATCTTAGTATATAATTTTACCATCTCTTATACTGTATTTTTTCTTAAGGATATGATTTCTCCCTCATCACATTCAACTGAGATCAAGGTATACCATGAAAAAAATGTAAAGACTAACAGAATGCCTTCCATGGGGGGGTGGAGGGAGAGAAGCAAGAATGGGGGGGAAATGGTAAAACTCAAAATAAATAAAATCTTTAAAAAAAGAGAGAGAATTGTCTGATCATGATCGGGATCCAGTTGAGATTATATATTAATTTGTTGTGGACTCACACTATTTCATGATTTTCTCAAAGGCAAAATATTGCAGAAGTAATCCAAGACTGAAGCACAGCAAGAAAAGATGGGTGAAAGGATGAGAGCAAGGGACTTGGAGAGAAGGCAGTGTAGAGTTGTCATGGTTCAACAAGGGGAAGGGAGGAAAGTATAGGTATAGTAGAACTAAGGGGTCTTTGTCCCAGAGCAGGAAAAAAGAATAGGGTTTGGAATTGCAAGGCAGAGAAATAGGAGAAAGGACAACAAATTATGATCAAAGGAATTTCAGAGTTCATGAACATGGAAGTATGTTGGGAGCCAGGGTCTCTAAGCTGTTTGACACAGTCGCGGCAAGAAGACTCAAGGCAGTCACACTGCCTGATGGAACAACATTTCCTCTTCAATATATATATATATATAGGGATTCCATGCATGCCCATATTTATAGGTCTATTATTGATTGCAAAACTTATTCATCCTAATAGTGGAATGACTATAAAGGAAGGATTTCAGAGAAATTTCTTGAATAAAACAGATTGTGAACTCTATCCAAATTTAGCAGGACTGCCTCTCCCTGAGACATACAAAAGGCTTCAACATTATGAAATCTTTGGAAGATACAGCACTGGGAGTTCCAGGGAGACATCAGAATATATACAGGGAAACCAAATACAAGATGGGTCAGATAGAATTCCAGGGAAATTAACAGTTTTGTCCCCCTTACCATACACAGGAATATATGATAAAGATGGTGAGAGAATAGTTAGTATAGGTAACCAATATGTGAACTCTAACAGCCTTAGTTTATTGGGAAAGAATAAAAAAATCATAGAAACCGTAGCATCTACCAACAAGGGCTGAAAGGAAAATTGGTTATTGAAGGAGTCAACGGACAGGTGGACAAACATAATTACCCTCACTATAGGTTGTCAAGGGAGCATATCGAAAAACATTACATATGCGGCACAAAAACATAAAAGCATTCCATTAAACAAATTATATCAAAGATTATTATAAGGAAAGTTCTGTTTAATTAATAACTTTACTATGCAGCAACTAACTAGGCAACAGGCAGGTTGAGGTCATCACAGTCTGAGCAGGGACAAGAAAATTAACTACATGATTGATAATCACACTTGTAACCACTACATGATTAAACTTGTAACCATATGAACTATATGATTAATGATGAAAACTGTACACTTTTGTAACCAAGGAAATGATTTTAGTTTGCTTGTTTCATATGATTCTGAGATTATAAAAATAAATCTAAGCAGCTGACAGTCAGTCAACCTGCTCCTGCCTTTAACCCCTGTGTTGACAACTCATTTCGCTGACTCTATCCCTCCTGTCAGGTTCTAAGGACCCCACGGAGGCTGGACCCCCACAGAAGTAAAACATTTATGGGTGACAGTAAGATGAAGTATATGACTATCTCTAAGTGTAGCTGATGTGGGATAAATGGGAAATGATTAAGTTGAGGAACTAGGAGCTTAAGGTTTTTTGAGAGTGTATAGTATAAAGCTATTAATTGAGGAAGACATAAAGTCATAGCTATGAGCCAGACACTGAACCAATTGAGGAAGGAAGTATCATATCTTAGAAGTCTGTAGATAAAACTACCAGAATCTAGATTGGGTGATAAATATAGGACTAATAAACATCAAAGGAGGAAAAAGAGAAATACTGAGTAATGGAAGAAAAGAGAGAGGCTGAAGTGATAATATAAACATGGAGAATTCCATTTCTCCCACTCTAACCAATGAGTTGGGGGGTATAAGAGAAAGTGCTACTAATATTGGAAAGAATGGGAAGGGAAACTAAGTCATTTGGAAAAAGTCTTTCCAAGAAGATGAAAAAAGTGAAAAAAGAAAATGTTTGGTTTAGGGTGAAAGTGAGCTTTTTGGTTTTTTTTAATTTATGGAGCAGACAAATTCCAGAGAGTGTACTGGAAGGGGTGGATATCTTTATGGAAATTGGAATGGAATGAGTTAAGGGGGAAGAGGACTAGGAATCAGATAATAGGGGATGGGAAATAAAGTTTAAATGATGACAGCTGGGCAATTCAGAATCACTGGAATGAGGAGAGGGCAAAGTATGAGTGATAACACATCTCAGGAGATTTCAATATTTTGTAGCTTTGTGCAAGATCACCTGGAAAGCAGTTTCTAAAGGACCTCATCACTATAAGGAATCTTTTGGTATTATAGTTATCTGAGTCTTCTCTAGCTATGTCTAAGCAAAAAAAAAAAATAAAAATAAAAAACATCTTATTTTATTGTGAGAGGCATCTGGCTCTAACTGAAAAAGCATTGGACTTAGAATTAGGAGACCTACACTTAAAACCTATCTCTGGTGCTTACTGACCGTGTGATTATGGAGTCAAGTAACTAAAGTTCTCTAAGCCTTCATTTCCTCATTTGTAAAATGGGATTAATAAAAAGTTGTAAAAGCTCTTTCAAGGAAACTCTGGCATAGAGAAAGAATGCCAGTGTTGAGAAGTAATGACTTGGGAGTCAGGAAGACCTTGGTTCAGATCCCACCTCTGATGCCAAGTATATTGATCTCAGTCAGGCATTCTCCTAGGCTACCTTATAAAAGGTGTTAACTAAAAAAATGAAGCTGTGTTCTGCCCCTTTTATGCTTGAGTGATGCCAATCAACTCCTGATTGGTTTAAGCTAGTTTTATATTATAGGATCTCAATATCATGGGCCCAAGAAGACTGTTTGAATGTCTTTGGAGCCTAACTCTCCTTTCTCCATTAAATGATGCCATGATTTCCCTCCCCCAAACTCTAAAAGAATCTCTTCTCCTGAACTAAAACAAGGAAGTAAATTTCCACAGAGTGAAGTTTATCAGGATAAAATCTAATTCTGAGCACTTCCTAACTGTGTGATCTTGAGCAAGTCATAAACTTTCTGAGCTTTGGCTGCCTCAAATCTTCATTGTGTGTAATGACCAAGCATGAGGTCAGAAACATCCCTTTCATCTCTCAGAAGAGAGATTGGTGGTTAACAGGTGCAAAATGAGCCATTCATTTTTCAGATATATTTATGTTTTGATATGTTTTGCTTGACTATGGGGAGGGGGAAACGGTCTTTAAATAGCTCTCCTAGGAAACATTATTAATGTAAAAAGTAAAAATAAAGTGATGTAAAAAGAGAAAATCGTATCAATAAAACATTTTAAAAGAGCAGGGGATTGCGAACATAAAATATTATATTACCAAGAATCTTGCCAATTCTACCATACTGTCACATCTGACTGCTTCTCTCTGATGTAGTCATCTCCCAGTTGCAACCCTAATTTGCCCAGACTACTACAATAGTCTCCTAACTGATCTTCCTGTTTCCACTCACTTCCTTCTTTAAGTCATCTTGCACACAGATGCCAAATTAATATTTTCAAAATGTCTCTCAGACCAGGTCACTCCCCTACTCAAACCTTCAATGGTTCCTTGCTGCCTCTACAATTCAATACAAACTCCTTTATCTGGCATTTAAAAACCAGTCTGGCTCCCACCTACTTTTCCAGGCTTCTTTCTTATTATTTCCTTTCACACATATTGTATGTCCCAGTCAAACTGGTCTATTGCCCCCTTCCCAAACTCAGTATGCCTTCTTGTCTATACAGAGGTTGTCTCTCAAGCCAGGCACTTGCTCTCCTCACACTTCCTGCCTCTTGGAATCTCTAGTTTGCCACCTGCTCAGGTAACACCTGAGATCCCTAGTGGTTTGAATTAATTTAACTGTCTATATATCATATCCTACTCACCTCCCTAAAAGGAACTTAGTAAATGTTGAATAGTAGAAATCCCAGTGTGATAGAGGTGAACGTGTGATATAGCACAAAGACTAATGGGCATGATCAATAAACATTCATTAAGTGCCTCCTATAAATACTGAAGTTACAAACTAGAAAAAGTCATTCACCTTATGATCTAATGGGCCAAGGCAATGAACACAAGGAAGCAGAAAGCAGTGTTGTGGGGAGGAGGGGGAAGGTACCCAAAACAGGAAACATGGTACAGAAGGCAGAGTTTTCCCAAGGTAGTTCATCCTGGTGGGAAATGAGGAGATAGGAGGTTTTGCAATTCCTGGCTCAGTCCTTCAATTCACAAGTTCCTTCCCCTCTTGGAGCCTCAGCTTTCCTGTCCAGAAAAGGGATGAGTCAAACTAGAAGATTTTGGGAGGTTCCTCTAACTCAGGGCCGTCCAACCTTATTTAAAAAAGTTTTTATTGAAACATTAGACCATATATTTTGATTTGCCATTTTAGTGAGAGCTCTGTGGTAGCTTGGTTTTGTTTACTAAAGCATTTAGAAACCATAGGCAGTTGAATAAAATCACCTTGCCAGCTGAATTTTGGACAGCCCTGATCTAACTTTGAAAATCCTAGACCCAGGGCTGAAAGTGACCCTAATGGTCATCTAGTCCAACTCCCTTATTTTACAGATTAGAAAATTCTGTCTGGGAGAAGTTAAGATACTTATCTCAGGACACATAGGCAGCAAGTGATAGAAAATAAAACAAGGCTTGCCTCCAATTCCCGGGCTCATTCCACAAATGCTGGCTCATGCAATTCAAGGATAGGGACTGGTTTTGTAGGGTTTGGTGTTATTGGTATAGATTTCCAGGTAAGGAAACTCTCTTCATCAATTCAGGACAGCACTTTTGCTGAATACCAAGAGGTTAAGTGACTTGCCCAGTACCATTCAGGTCTTTTGTGCTGGAGGTTGGGCCTGGACTCAGGGCTTTCCAGGTTTGAGGTCAGCAGCCCCTTCTCTGATCCCAACATTCTCACTTATCTTCAGTCTTTTCTTGACTCCCCTGTTTCACTACTGCCTACAAATATACCATTCCTAACCTAGTCTCAAAAAAACCCCTCTCACTTGATCTATCTATTCCCTTAGCTACCATCCCAAATGTCTCCTGCATTCTGTGGCAAAAGTCCTTGAAGCTATATGAAATAGATATCTTCACTCTGCCACTTCCACTACCACAAGCATTTATATATCTATACCGCATTGTGATAAGCACTTACCAATAGCTCATTTGGTCCTCACCACAACTGTTTGAAAATAGGTGCTGTGGTTGTATAATTTACCAGATTGTTCCCTGTCATAGGGAGAGAGGGAGAGAAACTAAGTGGTACAGTGGAGAGATCACTGGTCTTGGGGTCAGGAGGGCTGGTCTTGGAATCTGGCCTCAGGCTCTTGAAACTTCCTAGCTCTTGAGTGACCCTGGGCAAGTCACTTAAGGATAGCCTCATATCCAGGGGCATCTCCAGTCCTGATTCATATTTGACCAGTGGACCCAGATGGCTCTGGAGGAGAAAGTGAGGTTGGTGAGTTAGCAAAGCCCGCCTCACTCGAATCCAATTCATGTGCTTGTCATGGCATTGCTTCCCTGACCTCATGGCCTTCTTCAAGGACAAACATCATCATGGAGAGGAGGAAAGGGAGGGTCGTAGAAAAATGTGAAACTCAATTACCTTTGCGTGTAATTGGAAAAGTAAAACTAAATTAACAAAAAGAAAGCAGGTACTTTCATTTTCCCCATTTTACATTTAAGGAAACTGAGGCAGAGACGAAATGACCCGTCCAGAGAAAAACGCTCTCTTCTTAACTCTGCAATCTTTTAACCACATCATTCCTTTCAAACCACTCTCTCTCCAAAGTTACCAATTATCTCTTAATTGCCAAATTCAACGTCCTTTTCTCAATTCTCATCCTCCCTTGCAGCCTTTGACATTATTGAGGTTTACAATTTTTGTTCTCTATATACTTTTTTCTCTCTAGATCTTTGGGACACGTTTTCCTTGGATCTATCTACCCAATCCTCACTCTCCTTTACTGCATCTTTCCCCCCCCTTCTAACTACCAGTATCTCCTAGGCCTCTGTCAAGGACCCTGTTCTCTTTATGCTCTGGATGATTGCGCCTGGTGGTCTCACAGATTTTCACGGTTTCCATGATCATCTCTCTCTCTGCGTTGATCTATTTGTCCTGCCCCAATCTCTCTACTGACTGACCTCCAGCTTCTGAATGTCGATTGTCTATCAGACATCCTGAATTGGAAGCCTTGTAGATAATTTAAACTCAATCTCTTCAAAATGAAAGTCATTTCCCTTCCTCCACACGGCCCAACTTCGCCCCATCATCTCCAGGAAAAAATACAGAATCCTTAGTTGTTCAAAGGCCAGCTCCCCTTGTCTTCAGACAGTCGGTAGTTAACGTGTTTTAAATTTTTGTGGTCTTTTTTGATTATTAAGCGTCTGAGGTCCTCCTGACTGCAGGGCCGGTGCTCCGGCCGCCCCTCAGTTAACATGTGTTTTGCCCACGGGGTGGAGACGCGCCCGGGGTCTGCGGCCGCACTTGAACTCCGGACTGCAGGGGCAGCGCCCCCCCATACTGAGGTCTCTCCAGGGCCTCCCGGGGGGCCCGGGGGGCGGGGCGGGGCGGGGCCGGGGTCCTCCCTAAAGGGCGGCTCTGGGAGGAGCCTCCAGTGGGCGCTCCAGCTCCGGGCTCGGAGCGGGAAGATGAGCCTGGAGGTCGCCAGGATGCCCAGGGAGGACGGCCAGGTGGGCCACCTGGGAGGCCGGGGTCGCCCTTGCCCGCTGCTGCCCCGGCGCGCGCTTCGCTGTCGTCCCTCGAGGGCGGGGGCTTGCCTCACTGGAGCGGAGGACTTCGCTTTTGCCGCCCCGTACGGCGGCCCCTTGCCCCGAGGAAAGATGGCGCCGCCGAGGTTGGCTGCCCTCCCCCGCCATGGCGGCCCTCTTCCGGGAGCGGAAGGAGCGGGCCCGGGGGGGCGTGGCCGGGGCTCGGGGAGGCGCGCGCGCCCGCGCCCGTGGCGGAGGCGCGCCGCCCGCGCGGGGGGCGGGGCGCGGGGCGCAGGGCGCAGGCGCGGGGGGGGAAGCGGCGAGTAAGATGGAAGATGAGGAGGTCGCTGAGAGCTGGGAGGAGGCGGCCGACAGCGGGGTAAGGAGGAGCCGCCGGGCCGGGGCCGGGCCGGGCGGGAGCCGGCGCGAGGGGCGGCCCGGGGCCCGGGGCCGGGGCAGCGCCCCCCGGGGAGGGGCCCCCGCACGCCGGGCCGGGGCCGCCCAGGCCGCGGGCCCCGGAGCGCCTCGAAGGCCTCTTAAAGGGGCCGCGCTCCCTTTGCCCCGCCGCCGCTCCGGGGGCGCCCCCGGGCTGCGGGGGGCCGCCCTGGGCGCGGGGCCGCTGCCCTCGCCGCCCCTGCAGGCCCGGCCGCCCGCCCCGCCCCTGGAGGCCCCGTCCTAAACTTGGAGGGCCCGGCCCTGCCCCGCCGCGGGGCAGCGTGGGCGGGCGGGCACGCTCCGTGACCCGGCGTGGGGGCGCGCGTGGAAGCCCGGGCTCGGGGCGCCGCGGACCGGGGTGGGGGGGGGCAGCGCCGCGTGCTCGCGACCCCCGGGGCCGGGGCCGGGCGTGGACGGGAAGTGCCCGCGCTGGGGCGCCGGGGCGCGGGGGGAGGGGCCCGGAAGCCCGGCGGGGGGGGCGGCCACGTGAGGCCCCACGCGGACCCCGGCGCCCCGGGCCCTCGTGGGCCTCCCGGCGGGGCTGCGAGCGTGGCCGGGGCCGCGCGGCTCCGCACCCTCGCCCCTCCGTGTGCGCGGCGGGCCGGGCCGGGCCGGGGCCTCCTCGGCCGCGAGCTTCACCTTGTCCCTCGCGATCCGGGCCGTGGACTCTGCCCCGCCGCCCGCGCGCTGACATCACTTCCTCGGAGTCGGTCCGGAGCCGAAGGAGACCTGACATGTGGCTCAGCCCCCCTTCCTGGTGGGAGGATGGGAGCCCGAGACCGGCCCTCCCGCTCCTCTTCCTTCCCTCCTTTTTTGTTTGGGCCTGAGAGTGACTAAAGGGAGAGAGCTTGGACCGAACCGAGCCCTCTGGTTCCCCGGCTCCTGGACTGCAGACTCAGCCCGGACCGAGCACGTGGAGGCCTAGGGACTCCTCGCTGTCAGTTTGAGAAAGATCATGCGGACTCGAGACGGGGCCCCCAGATCCCTTCTTTCCCCTCTTTCCCCTCTTTCCCTTGGTCTTCCAGGGAGCAAACGGGGATCCACAGAGAAGTGAACTTGCTGGGGACTTGTAACAGTCACTGAGGCAGTACCCACCGGCCAAGCGCCCCCCAAGCGGGGGCAGTCTGAGTTATCTCCTGCCTTCAGGGAGTTCATAATGGCATGCACCGCTCTGTTAGAAAGCCCTGTTTCTATAGACTTCAGACCTGAAAGAGATCTCACAGCCGATTGATGGCCTCAAGTTAGATGAAGAAACTGAGACTTGGAGAGATTACTGCTCCAAGACCACAGAGCCCATTCTCTGACCCTCAATCCAGTTCTCTGTTACACAATTAGGCCTTCTGCCTTTTTTTCCACCCCCCTCAGTTTGTGTCCAGTCCTTTGTGACCCCATTTGGGGAGTTTTCTCAGCCATTTCCTTTTCCAGCTCATTTTACAGATGAGGAAACTGACGGAAACAGGATTAAATAACTTGCTTAGAATCACCCACCTGATATAAGTATCTAACGGGATTTGAACTCCAAGGAGCAGTCCTCCTGACCTCAGGTCTGGCACACTACTCAATGTGCCACCTAGATAAATCCCACAGTGAGACTTCAGGTTAAGCCCATTATACATCTGAAGGTAACAAAACTCAATTTTGCCCTGGCATCTTTGTCACCCATCTATAGACTCCTATTCCAGTGATAGCATGGATGCTTCTTTAGCAGGGCATCCAATTGCACTTGGTTTCCTCCTTATTTGCATTAGTCTATCCACCTTCCCAAACACATTAACTCAAAGTTTCTCAAGCTTCCTTATAATGAAGGGTGATCTAAGTTTAAAGGGTCTTAGATTTCCATCTCAGAGGGGACCTTTGAAAAATGGTCTAGTCTTAATTGCCTCATTTTTCAGATGAAGAATATGGGGCCCAGGAGAATGGTGACTTACCCAAGGTCCCACAGACGGTGAGTGGCAGTAACTAATCCTAGCTTTCTGATTGGAGCCTGACTGACTTCCTCGACAATCTATACAATGTTGCCAGAAAGTCATTTCCTTTCCTTTAATCTTTCTTTTCTCTCTATGGTGATTTATGTGGTAGGAACTCTTGTTAATGGTTATTGCATTGGGTAGTAGCATACCTTTGTTTGGGAGCATATGGAGGTGGGGCCTGGCCTGGTGAGGGAGGTACAGCTTGCCCTGGGGACATTTTGGAATGCTCTATTGCTTTGGTCTTGTGAAACAATTTTGGAGGTTGGCTAATCAGTCTTCCTTCTGTTTTTAACTCTTGACTTTTTGTGCTATAGAATGGGAAGTAGGTAGAGATGACCAGGCTTGCTTTGAAGCTTACAAATTGATTTACATATTTCCATTTGAACCTCTGTGCCATCCTCTAAATTCTGTAGTGTCTTCAGATTATGAACTTCCTGAAAGCTTGTCTTTTGCCTCTTCTTGAAACCCCAGTTCTTGACAGGTGCTTAATAAATGATTATTGAGTGATTATTTTACAGATAAAGAAACTGAGATTCATTGTCTTGCTTGTGCCGTATTGTAGCTTAGGACTGGTAAGAAATGAGATTCCCATGCTCAGGTATTTCTGACTTAATTCAACCATCACTGTCTTCCTTATGATGACTCCTCCAATCATCTTAAATCCTATTTTAACTGTTTTATGTTTTCGAAATTAATGCTTCTACCATCTAGGTGGTAAGTACAGAGCACTGCACCCTGGTCAGAATACCTCTGCCACATCTCATCTGTAAATTGGGGATAATAGACCATCAAATGAGATGATATTTGTAAGAACATTGAAAGCCTTAAAATGTTATAAAAGTGCTGTCTGCTGTTATGTGATTTGAATTTTCCCTTAGAGGCAATCAAATCTGATGGAGTAGATATGGGTTCCTGGAATGAAGAAACCTCAGCTTCAAATCTCACCCACAAACTGACCTGGGGCAGGTCATTTAACTCTTGGAGTCTCAGTTTTTATTTTTGGCCTTGTCTTTTATTATGAAGAAGATAATATACTCTAGCAGCACCTACTCACAGGGTTTGGGGGTCTATCCAATGTCTATAAAACTCTTTGTAAAGAGTAGACATGTCCTTTAGTTAATATTTTTTTTTCCTGGGTCTCTTCAGTCTCAGCCAGCCTTGGTATAAACTTAGATAATGTTTAGAACTGCAAGGGCCTTCCACCCCTCCAAATGGGGTTAAGTGGCTTGCCCAAGGACACACAGCTAGGTAATTAATTATTAAATGTCTGAGGCTGGATTTGAATTTAGGTACTCCTGACTCCTGGGCCAGTGCTCTATCTACTGCACCACCTAGTGGCCCCCCTCCATAGACTTCCAGACCTTCAGAGGTGGCAACCTGCTGAGCACCCCAGGCCATGTGGGTTTGAATCTGTGATTTCATTGATATTGAAACCTTCATCTATGGGGATCAGGAACTTGTCAATAAGCTATTTTACTATTGCCTGGGACACTGTAAGTGACTTACCCAGGGTCCCTCAGCCAATATGATTGAACCTAGATCTTTTTGAACTCCCTCACCACATTGTTCATTCATCCTGTGAACAGGGAGAGCTTCAATCTGCTTCTCAGTTACTGCTTCCCTTTTTCCCTGGTTTGGGGGGGGAGCATCTGAAGGTTATCAAAATAAGTAGAGCCTTCTTTGATGTGCCAGACCTTCAAAGACAAGTTCTTGGGCTGCTTTTCTTCTGTTTAAACAGCCCCTTTTCTTTCATCTCCTTGTTTCTTCCTAAGAACCATGCTTACTAATGTGTCAAGTCTCTGGGTGGATGTGACTGATTTGATTTTTCTAGGATTGAAGGATTTTAGTCTCAGAAGCATAGATCTAGGTCTTGAATAAATGTGAGGTAAAACGGGAAGATCTGAGGCACCCACAGGGTTTAGTTGACTTGCTCAAGTTAGTGGGTCCCCAAGCCAAGCCCTCCTCTACCTGTAAATCAAATCCTTTGCTGTTGGCTCCAAGCAGGCCACTTTGTAAAGGCCCTAGGGAATCAGTCAGAGGATGTAGGGAGGATCTTAGTGGAGAGGAGTGATCAGAATTTCCACATTTGAAACACAGAGGTCCCCTTTAACCTCTTTACCAGTGACCTATCCAGAAAGCAAACTAGGGATGGGAGCCACTGCTAACTTCTACACAGGAGCAGCACCTGGAAATTATAACTTAAACCGGTAAAGTGTAGGGACATAACCTAATCGGAAGCTTGAATTTATGCCATTTCCCTTCGGAAAAGTTAAGGAATCAGTTTGTTTTAATTATTCCTCTTTCAGAGCAATAACCTGAAACGTCCAACTTAGAAATCTCAGTCTATCCATCTGTTTTCTGGGCCTTTGGAATTCTCCTTCACTAATAGTGGCTCACGTTTCTTCTATTGCCTTTGTGTTCACAAAACATTTTTCTACAATGGCCCGAGGTCAGTCCTAGTGCAAATAGTATTTCCATTACACTGATGAGAAACTAAAATTATATTTGGATACTGGAAGCCTGGCTTTGAGAGATTCTTTCTGTTGATGGAATGGTTTTCACGTGGGCCTTGGCTAATTTTATCCCTTATAAATTTTTCCTAAACCATCTTCCCCAAGCTGCCACATCCTTAATCAAAGGGATGTTTAAGGAATATGACCTCTCATTACCAAAGAAACGCTCTTAAAAAAAAGAAACTCTGGTGGGGGTAGGGCAGGGAATGTTGGCAAAGGGTTTGAAAACCTGAGCTGGAACTGTTGCTGTAGACTCTCCAAATGGCCTTTGTTGGCTTAAGCAAATCTCAGTGTTGTGCAAACAAACAGCATTTGAGAGTTGGAAGTAATCTTTGTGACTGGGAAAGCAAGTCTAATCCAGGTTGATTTCTCTTGCTTTAGAAGATAGTTTACAGTTGTAAAAGATCCAGGCTGCAATTCCCATTGGGTCACTTGGTCATGCCAAGCCTACCAGCTCTGGTGAAGGCCG
Source organism: Macrotis lagotis (assembly GCF_037893015.1). Lineage (NCBI taxonomy): Eukaryota > Metazoa > Chordata > Mammalia > Peramelemorphia > Peramelidae > Macrotis > Macrotis lagotis. The sequence continues at coordinate 876,211,164 of NC_133658.1, read as the reverse complement.
TTCTCGAGAGATAACTGAAGAACTTTTCCTGAGAGGGGCAGTTCACCTTTAGATGGTACTGGAAAGTTCACTATATTGGGGCAGATTTTGTTATTTCCATTTCAGAGATGTAAAACCCAGGCTTATCCAGGGGAAAGGATTTAATCCTGAAGCAGATTCTAAGCAATAGCGAATGGTGGAAAGTAGATCTCCCACCTTCTCCAAGCACATTACTTGCCTATTTTCCAGTTCAGGTGATAACTATGTAGCTAATGGGAAAGAGCTTTTTTTTAAGTGGAAAGAAGTTCAAACAGGTTTTCTGGAATAAGAACCCCAAGTTCATGCCTTCCCAAGTCCTCTCCATGAATGAGTAAGAATGAGGACCTGACTTGGTTGAGTCATTGTTTCAGGGCAATAAACTTTTGTGGCTGTTTTGGGATCCTAAGCTTAAAAGATCCTAGCTATTAAAATTAGAAAAGGACCAAGTGGGCCCTCATTGTCCAGGAGAGTGGCTATATGCACAAGGGCTTCTTGGGCAGAGCAGCTCTCCTGCTGTGGCAGCCAATACCTACTATCTCTGGGCAGAGACTGCAACTGCCTGTCTGACTCCCAACACCAAGCACAGGCCTTCTCCCCCATGTGGGAAGGGGCTATCCAATAAATGGTTGTTGACTCCCAGAGGAGGAAGTCAGCCTTCCAGGGAACTGATCCCACCAGCCACATCCTGGGGAAATCCCAAGCTGGATTTGGAGCCTGAAGTCCACTTCCAGCTGTATCCCTGAGCAAACCAACCACACACACACACACACACACACAGTCCGGATAGCTCTGGCCTTGTCTGTAGAATGGGTAGAATACAACGTGTAGTATTGGCATTTAATGACCCAATGTCAGTTATTGAGAAATTAAAAACAGACTTTATTTGGAACCCATCAGTGGCATGATGCCTCATGATTGTCCAAAGGCTGTGCAGGATTACCTTGCCTTTCTGGGCATGCTGTGTCTACCTCTGTCTGTGCCACTTCAGAGCTGCTTCTGTGAACTGAGTCTCGAGTAGTCATGCCAGTAATGTGACATTACAACTGGGGCATTCTGTACATTGCCTAATTCCTACATCATTATTCTTGGTTGTCTGTTTCGGAGATTGCCTCAACTGTGGTTGTTTCACTGACAACACCCCGCCGCCGCCACAACGGAGGGACCTGTTTGCTTTGTAAGGAAGGCTCTAGGGACCCTGCTTCTTCTCAGCCAGAAAGACTTGGACTTCTTTTTTGCCAACCCCTGTGATATCAGGAAAGGGGAGTCTCCCTGTTGGACAGGACTTCAGCTGCAAACTTCGCCGGAGCTCCTGGGGAAAGGGGGATTTCTTCGATCTGGTATTTTTGGTTCTTAAGAAACTCTGGCCAGGGAGACTGAGCCTGAAGGTCAGCCCCTGCCCTCAGTAAGTCTCTGTTGAGAGTTGGGGGGGGGGTGGCTAAGGGATTTTTCTACTTTGCTCTGCTTCTCTGACCCACACTTGATTCTTGCTAGGACAACTCCTATCTTGTTTAATAGTAAGTAATGTGATTTCGTTCTCCTGTCTTCAGTGTCTACATCAGGTCTACTGCTGCATGTGTTGGGATCTTCCCAGGCTTTTTGGGAGGAAGGCCCTTTTGACATTTTTGAGTTGTCTTCTTCATTCTCTTGGAGCAGAGCTTTGCATAATTGTTCATTGTGAATCTCCCATTCTTGGCCAGGTTGAGGACCCTCCTCTCCATGCCCACTCCCCTAACCTGAGTTCACACAGCCTCCTGACCTGCTTGGTCTACCTCTCCCATCAATGTTGTACTTAGAAACCTGATATGACTTCCTATTGCCAAATTAAGGACAAAATGAAGGGGCATTCAGGGCTTTTTGGGTCTGGCTGAAACTTCACTGTCCCCTCTGCTGTAATGAACTGTGACTTCATCTCTGTTACCTCAACCTATCTCTGGTGTCACTTCCTGTAAACCTTGCTCCACTCAGGTGAAAGGCTCCCCCTCTTTGGGTGTTTTGTGGTTGTAGGGCTGGACTGCTTTTCTGTAAGCATCTTGGGAGGAGGGCCTGTACGGGCCAGGTCTCTCTCCGGTGCCAGACACAGGATGGGCCATAGCCTATGGGGGCACCTGGGACTTGTTAATGTGGGATAGCACCATGCTCTTTGCACTGGTCCTTCTTCCCCCCCCCCCCCCAATAAGCTGCTGTTCCCCAGAATGAGGGTGCCATTTCCTGCATCCTCAAGGCTCAGTAGCACAACACAGGAAATAGCAGGCATTCCCTTGGAGGAAGAATGGTAAATACACACAGCCTGATGCTGCGTTTCTCAGGGCCCTTGGATCGCAGCCTCTTTCTGGGTAAGGACTATACTCTTATGGGACAGCTGCTTTTCTTAGGCCTCCAAAGAACCCTTCTTGTAGCTTGACTTCCCGCTGATTCCAAGATTTGTGTTATCCATCTGCCTCCTGTTCTTTTTCTACAGCCTACTCTAAGAAGGTCTCACTGAGTGGCCACTCACTTCCCAGACCTCTACCACCAACCCTTTGGCGTCTTCACCTTCCTGTTAATAAAATTGAAAACTGACTCTGCTTATATTCCCCCCCCTTTTTTTTGCAAGGCAATGGGGTGAAGTGACTTGCTCAAGGCCACACAGCTATTAAATGTCTGAGGCCAGATTTGAACTCGAGTACTCCTGCTCTAGCCACTGAGCCACCTAGCCGCCTTTATATTTCCCTTTGACCAGAGAATCAACAAGTTAAAAGCATTAGAATCCAAATGTCAACTTTTTGTTCTTTGTTGGAATGACTGACTGTCTTGTTTCCTTAAACTAAAATTGTAACCTGGAGAATAATTTAGTAAGTTATCCTGTAGGCAGACTATCTTGGGCTCACAGCTAATGGATTACAGCAGGGCCATTTGCTAATGAAATGGTGGCTTTCTTTCCTTTTAATAGGAGCTTACCCAGTCTCCTTTCCTATTGTCAATCTGCAGGTGCAACACTGGGATTTACTTCTTTGGGCAGAAAAAGAACCTTTTACTTCTATCAGAGGAGAGCAAAAGCACCCACTTTATACTTCCCCACCTGGGATTCTTCTAAATGTGGAACTTTCTATTTAATCGATTTTAAGTGAGTTGAAAACCTATGAACTGCAGACATTGGGGCAGGTAGTGAATTTCTATTTTTTTCCCTAGTCATTTTTATTTTAAAATATCTTCCCCCAGCTACATGCAAAAGGAAGTATGAATTTCAATTTCACTTGAATAGATCCAACTTTCATTTTGTGTAGTTCTTCCAGGGTGTCTCCCTTAAGAGACACAGCTGCTAATTATATTTTCCCTAGCCAATAAGGCTCTGCCCACTTTTGCCACTCACTGGGGGGAAAGAATCAGAAATGACCCCCTATACCTCCCTTTTTTCCTCTGGGAGCCATATACTGTTCCTTTGCAATCTCTACTATCTTGTTTGGTTCTTCTGGTCTGGAGCCAACCCTAAGCAGTCTGGCCCCAAGTTTTTGCTTGTTTGGAGGACCTTTGGAAATGAGGTCTACCATATTGAAATGAATTGGGCCTATCCTAAAGTGCTTTTCAGTATGATGGTTGCCTAGGCTGCCAGCTATCTGTCCCAGCATCTGTAAGGGAAAGAGAGAAGAGGACTAGGAGAATCAATTTATTTGCTGGATTAAATTTCCCCATTTGTTAATGAGGGGAGAAGGAAAGTTGAATTAAGTATTTCCCAAGGTATTGTATGGTTTGGAATTCATAAAAAATGTCTGAGTCTTATACTTTTCCAGAAATGGAAGGTGAAAGATATAACTACCTGTTTGTGTCTACAAACCATCTACCTTAGAAACTGACTGTAGTATACAAAGTACAGCAAAAGACTCCTAAAAGTTTACAAGACAAAACCTAAGAAAGGAGTCAGCATAAAAATCCATGACCTCATATTTACATTTGAAGGGCACAAATATGGTTGACAAAACGGAACTATATCAAGGAGGCAAATTTGACTTAGGAGGCATCACTGAGACTTGATAAGGGGACCTATGACTGTAGAAATTATTGAGGAATTGGTTGTTAAGGTGACAATTGAGGGTGAGGTGGGGAGGAACCATTCCCATCTTAGTATTGGGATAGAGAGGGAAGCTGTGAAGTCTTTAAATAGGTCTTGTTAGGTGTGTGTGTGTGTATGTGTGTGTCTAGGGGGTGGGAAATCAAACTTTTTTAATACAGCCAGGATCCCATAGCCTGAAGTTTTACAGATAAATGTCAGATCAGGAGGGATGGGAAGCTCTCATGAGTGAAATTTGGAAGTCATAATAAAGAGGGCCTGGTTCAGAGAACAGGAAAAGGTAGTAGAATTGCCTAAAGAGAGGAGTGTGGATGCACAGGAAGCTGTTTGTTTTGATGTTTTTTGTTTTTGACTTTTGCTAGGCAATGGGTCCAAAGTCACACAACTAGGTAATTATTAAGTGTCTGAGGCCAGATTTTGAACTCAGGTCCTCCTGACACCAGGGCCACTGCTCTATCCACTGTACCACCTAGCTGCCCCCTCAGCTGGGACTTTTAAAAAACACATGCAAAAATGGAAGCCAAATTTAGATTGGAATAGTGTTGAAAAGTTCCTGTGTTCAGATGAAATGGATGCTGAGACTTTTGAGGCAAGCTAAGGGTCAGAGCTTCAGGGAGAGGATCACCACTGCAATTGGATTGAGTGCTAGTCATTCATCCATAGGAGCTCTGACTCTTGTTTTCTTCTCTGCTAAGGGAAGAAATAAAAATGGTCAAAAGGAATTGATACTCTGAATAGGAAGTAGGAAGAAAATACTCAAGCTGCCCTTGTTCAGAAAGATGTTGTTTTGTCCTTTTGTTCTTCAGGGAGGTAATGCCTCATGATTAGCCGTGAATTGGATGGGGGGGGGGCAGGGAGGAGCCACTGTGTTAAGTCACCAGCCTCACTTTCTCCTCCAAGGCCATCTGGGTCTAGTGACCAGATATGAATATGGAGGACTGGAAATGGTGCAGATATGCTGCACTCAAGAGTTGAGTGACTTCCCCAAGGTCACACCTAGAAGGTGTTTGAAGGCCAGATTTGAACTTGGATTCTCCTGACTCCAGGACTGATGTGAGATTCACTGTACTTTGAAAGAACTGACTGGTCTTGTGGAGAATCAGAGGCATTGCAGGCTTGGAAAAGGCCGAATGTTGCCTGGATTATCAAAAAAAGGGAAGAGAAAGGGTCAGTAAACTCTAGGCCAGTGACTTTGGCATCTATTTCTGTTTTGCCCTAAAGGACAGAACCAGGCACACAGAAGTGCATTCTGCTGAAGAGCAGGTCACCACTGGTCCACCAGCTCTTTGTTGGATTTGAGGATGGTCTCTGGAGACTCTTCCAGCTCTCACTTCTGATTTTTATCCCCTGTGAAAGACATTCTCTTCAATGGTATCAAGTGGCAGTCATCTAGGAGGGCAGTTCATAAATTTGAATATTGGTGGGCTCAATCATTGTTGTTTTCAAAGAGAGCAAGCAGTTCATTTCCAGACCTTAAACCAGATGTCAATTTTAGCCTTTCAGACACTACTTACCATTGGGCTGAGGGTTTAACTGGGGAACTTTGCTCTCATTCCCTGATTTGGCTCCCAGGGAAAGTTCTGCCTCTCTGGCCAACCAGGCAAAGACATCCCTCTTTGTTTATTTTTTAATTGTGGACTGTGTGTCCCAAATAGTCTTTCCTTTTTGAGCAGATCAGGGAACTCTGGCAGCTCTCTCTCATGAAGAATTGAAGGAAGAGGGGTTCTATTGGTTTTTCATCTTCACAAATTCCTTGTCTGTTTAGATTCTTTGTGGCTGTATGATTTACTCCTTTGCAGTGCTTGCCTCAGGCAGGTGGGCTGGCCCAGCCTAATACTGGAAGACAAACACTAGTTACTTTGTTTTCTCTTCAGCAACCAATGTGGGAGGCCTGATAATACCAAGGAATAAAAGTGACACTGCTTGCTACAGTGATTTCAGGTAGATTTTTAAGCACAGATTCTGAAAGGAATATATGACTGATAGGAGATGAACGAAAAGTGTTCTCAGACTCCCAGGACAGCTTTATAGTAACTATATTTTATGTTACATATTATAATAACTAGAACCCCATTTCTCTTTGTCCAAGCCCACACCTTACTTTAGTAGCATTGAGGAAAATAAATTTTTGGTTTTTTTTTTTAGGATTCTCTAGGTAGACTATCATGTCATCTTCAGAGAATGAGCGTTTTCTCTCTCTTCCTTCCCAACTCTGATGCCTTCAATTTTTTTTTTCTTCTGTAATTGCTGAAGCTAACATTTCTAATACAATATTGAATAGTAGTGGTGAGAGTGAACATCCTTGTTGCACCCCTGATCTTAACTGGGAATGCCTCTAGCTTATCCCTCTTGCATATAATGCTTGTTGATGGTTTCATATAGATATTGCTTATGATCCCAAGGAACAATCCATTTATTCCTAGGCTTTCTAGTGTTTTTAGTAGGAATGGATACTATATTTTGGCAAATACTTTTTCGGCTCCATTGAGATCATCATATAATTTCTGTTAGGTTTATTATTGATATGGTCATAAACCTAACAGTTTTCCTAATATTGAACCAGCCCTGCATTCTAGGGATAAATCCTGCTTGGTCATAGTGTATTACCTTAGTGATAACTTCTGTAATTCACTTTGCTAAGATTTTATTTAATATTTTTGCAACCATATTCATTAGGGAAATAGGTCTGTAATTCTCTTTCCCTGTTTTAACTCTCCCTGGTTTAGGTATCAGTACCATATTGGTGTCATAGAAACAGACGGAGTTCCATCTTCATCTGTTTTTCCCCAAGAGTTCATATAGAATTGGAACCAGTTGTTCCTTAAATTGATAGAATTCACTTGTGAATCCAACTGGCTCTGGAGATTTTTTTCTTAGGGAGTTCAATGATAGTTTATTGAATTTCTTTTTCTGAGTTAGGGTTATTTAGGTATTTAATTTCCTCTTCATTTAACCTGGGCAACTTATATTTTTGTAAATACTCATCCATTTCACTTAGATTATCAAATTTAACGGAAAAAGAAATCTTCAAAACTGGACATCTCAGGAACCTATACTGCCTTAAATTCATAACATAATGCAAAGACCTGAAATGATACCCTATAGATTGAAGTGGGGGATGTTTTCTAGACCCCAGTAAGTCTGAGGCAGTAATGGAAAGTATGGCCATGGCCCTCAGCAAGGGATTAGAGAGAGCAGAATGGTATTAGACCGCTGGGTGTTCCTGTAGGGACAGGAACAGTCTGTGGGATCAGGACTCCACCTGGCAGATGGGAAGGTGGGGATGGCAGTAAACTCAGGAGAAACTATGGATGTGTCACTTGGGGTCTTTGGCTCCCCCTTGATACCTGGTTGGGAATCCCTGCTGACTAGTGTGGTGTTTTGAGGCACCTGGAGAGTGACTCTAGAACCAGACAAAGTAGGGGACCCTGAGCCAATTCCCTTAATGGATCTGAATCTCAGGAGGAGGGCAGACTGACTAATCTTTAAAGTCTCTCTTTAAGCTTTGTCTAAATTCTTTCATTTTAATTTAATGCCTCTGAGAAATTGCTATAGAATGTATTAGGGATGACCAGGCTATGTTTGCATCTCCCACACTCATCTTTCACCAGCCACCCCCTGGGATTGCAGGGTGTGGGAGGATGTGAGTTGTGCCTGGCCTGGTAAGAAAGCTATAAGAAGGGAAATTTTTTTTCCCTAAGAACACTACCAGCCTCCCTAAACCCATGAAAGGCCCATTTATGGAGTCAAGCCTGCCGATAATATAATATTGAGTGAGAAAGGGTATAATATGAATGATAAGGGACCTTAAAGCAGGGCAGGGTGAGGCCTTCCAACTGCTTTACTGATTGGAGATCAAGTCTCTTCAGGTTGCATGCTTGGACATGAAGGCAGCTAATTGATTTACTTTAAAAGGGAAAGAAACACTTAAAAAAAATTTGATCATGAACTCACCTGGGCCTTGCTTTCTTGTTGTCACTGGCAAGGAAGCAGTCTGCTTTGTAACTTAGTAATGAATCTGAGGAGCATCTAAGCAAGCATAGGCCTGTTTTAGACCGAACCAGGTTCCCTTTGAGATTTGTGGAGCAAGAGATGGGAGGGATCTGGCATAAAGCTAATGTTTTTTCTAAGCATCTTTGGGGTTAGCATCTTGATATCCAGGCAAAAAATGCACCAGATCCACTAGAAGAGTGATTGCTTGGCAAACAATCCAAGAATGAAAACTCACTAGCAGAGATTTGGAATGTGGTCCAGGAGATTTCTCTTCCCCCAAGGCTTTCTTTCTAAAAGAATTGCTAATTGTACCTTTACTATTTCTAATAGTCAGATTTGGTATTGAGGGAGGGTGTTAAGGAGGGTGATGGGGAATCTAGTATCTAAAGAGACCATAGATCGAAATATTGGTAGACTCTCACAATTTGGAGAATATTCAGAAGGTATCAACTGCTGAAATACAAGCTGTGAATGAATGACATTAAGCATTTCAGGAAATCGTTCCCCAAAATGAGACCGCTTTTGTGTGTCTGATAAGATAGTTGAAGGTTCCAGAAATGATATTAGATGTTAGAAGCACCTTGAAGTTAACTGTGCAGCTGTTTGTCTCAGTGGGACAATAAGATTAAAAAGAGAGAGAGAGAGCTGTCTCCAGCCTGGTAAAGCTGTTTGGGGACGCAGAAGTCCTGATCTGGGGAAACATAAAGTCTGAAGGATAATTTGTCTAATTATGCTATAAACCATATTTTTCCTATTAGTATAATTTGGGCCTCTCAGTTCCTTAACAAGTGATTCTGCAAGTTTATAAAATGAGAATCAGTTTATTATTCAGCACTAGTACCACTGGTTCTGGATCATAGTGAGCTAACTGTAGCCATAAGTCATCTGGCACAGAACTGTTGCTTGAGACTTGGATTCATCATTTACCAAGCAACTTTCTGATTTCACACGGGGATCCCCTAACTGGAGAATGCCTGTGTGTTAGTCTCTGCAAAGGCACAAATCCTTTTTATGGTTAGGAAAGAGGTATTCTGGCTTTACAGTCAGTCTCTTATGAATCATTTTTCCTAAGTGTGCTAGCTAGATAAATAAAACACATGATTGGACATGCAAAGGCCAGGATCTGTGAGGGCTCACAGCAAAGTTGAGGTACTCTGTAAAGCTATCTCTTCTAAATGAACCCTCCTTGCCTTTCCTCATTCCCCCCCCACACACACACACATGTGCACTCCCCAACTGCACCTGTTCTCTTTGCCATCTAGCTCTCTCTCTCCCCTTTCCCTCCACCTTCCTTTCTCAAGATTCCTTTGTTCCTTCCCCCAAGTTATGATGTGCTAACAGATGCTCAGGGGGCAAATATTGGCCTCTCTGTGACCAGGTCTTGTAAGGTCCTGTTTCCCACTCTTCTAAAGTCCATCTTTTCTCCAACATTGAAATCCAGGGAAATTATAGCTGTAGAGATGTTTAAAGCTGGTGACATTCCGCATGTGGCATGTGCTGGTGATGTTTTTTGTAAAATGGATTAACATTCAGGAGGTTGGTCTCTTGCCCTCTTGAGTGCTCTTAAGAGATCTGACAGCTTCCTGTAACTACCCAGGTTAAGTTAAACTATCCCTGGCATCTCGGAACTGGCATTTGGTTCCTTAGATGGCTTTTCTTTCTTTCAATACTAGGAAGCCATTTAATCCTACATCTCATAGTAACTTGTCTCACCTGAGCAGGGCTTCTATTTTTAGACAAAGTGAAGCTTTGGGGCAAAGGAGGGGAAAGGATATTTGGAGCCCAAATGAAATCTCTTTTCAAAATACTTTTTGTGCAACTTGGCAAAAAAAGGGATTTTGCAGGGAAGGATACCATTGATGATTAAATGGTAAAGACACAGAAAGGTTGTTCCCTGGGGCCTGGACCTCTTCTGCTCATTTGTTGTTGTTTGTCCTTCATTCTCAAAGAGGACCAGGACCTTAGGGAGGTGATGCCTTGATAGACAAGTGAATTGGAGTTAATGGGGGGGGGGGTTCATTTGGATGACAACTTCCATGGCCCTCAGCTTTTATGTAAAGATGACTCAAGACTAAAGCTACAGAATGAATGAGTCAAGATCCCAAGGCATCCTTCCTGGCTCTGTGACTTTAGGCAAGTCACTTAACTTCTCCGAGACTCTGCTTCCTTTGAAAGGAAAGGGGTGAGGTTATATGGTCTCTTGAGTTCTCTTTGAGCCCTGTGATTGTAGGCTTCCCAATAGATATAGACTTGAAAGGTATGGCTGAGTCAAGCTTGTGAAAATGATCTGGGACCCACTTTAGTATACTGCAAGCTCAAGAGGTCAGTGTTACAGTGCCCTGGCAGCCCAGAGAGCTGGTGTGTACTTTTGCATTAGCTGAGATTGGAATGTGAGGTGAGGTGATTTATGTGCCATCTGCCTCAATGAGACTCTTGTCAGACACAGTCTATTCACTCACTCCTGCTTGAGCATCACATTTTTGGGAAAGTTCTTAACAGATGGAATTTGTTCAGAGGAAGAGAACTAGAGATACTGCACCAGGAAAGAAAGAAGAGGTTTAGTGGGGATGGACCATGCTACTGCCTTGGTGAACTTGGCTGCCAATCACACAGAAGCAGGGACTGGACCAAATGGCTCGAGGAACAGTGAGGGATTGGAGAGGAGTTAGAGAGATTTCAAGTTTCTCCAAGGAAAAACTTTAAATGTTCTTTTCCTTCAAAGGGGAACTCTGTGCTGTGCTCCCCCCCCCAAGAATGAAATACATTTCCATCAGTCTACTTTTTATTTCCAAATGGCAAAAAGTATTTTTATTTTGTCATCTGAATAAGTGTTGATTCCTCAGGACTTGGCCTTTGGCATCTTTTGCAACTTAATTCATCAGGTTGTTGCACTGTGCCTTTCTCAGAAACATAGTTACCGCCCAAAAACTTTCTGATGTCCTTGTTTTTGACTGTAATGGCCTGTTGGATCAGGGCAGCTGAGTTTGGTACAAGTTCAATATCATTTCCCTCCAGTTACATGCAAAGATAATTTTTCAACATTCATCTTTTGAAAGATTTTGAGTTCCACAGTTTTCTGCCTCCCTTTCCCTTGTCCCCTGACAGTGAGTAATCTGATACGGGTTATAGATGTACAATCATGTTTAACATATTCAAGGAAAAACTTTTTAACAATTAAGAGATATGGCCCCAGGGATACAATGAAAGTACTGTACACAAAGGGAGGGTCATAGGTACTGAGTGTCAAACTGCTTCGCCCCCCCCCCCCCACCTTTGTTTCAGGGCTGGGAAGAGAGGAGGGATGCCCTCAGAAATGAAAGAAATGTCAGAATCACATTCCTCCAAAATGGAATGGGCTCCCTTGTGGCATGAGCAGGGGGACCTGTTCATTCTATGTGATTCTAATGATTGTACCATTCAGTTCCCTTAAGTTCTGGGCCAGTAACACTCGAAATGACAGCAGGGAGGCAAAGAACTCTGCAAGGCTGGTATACTAGTGTTGGCTGACATGGCTGAGGACTGCCTATATTATACACACCTGAGCTCAGTGTCTCTGGGAAGAGAATTAATCACCTTAAGGAATGAGTAGACTCCCCCCCCCCAAAACCATCAGCTTTTAAATTTGTGGTACCCCTGTAATTTTTCTGGGCCACTTTGTCCAAGACCCTAAGCCGGTTATCAGGAGGGGAGAGAGTTTCTTTGAGAGTCTTGGAGCATCATTATTTGGAAAGTTTTAGCTTCAACCATTCCTTTGAGCAGAGTTGTCAGGAATATCCTGGTTGAAAGGAATTCTTGGGATTGGTCCACTATGAACTGCTGTCCAGATACGTTAAAAGTACTGGGGGGGGGGTCATGGTGTACACACATACATGTGTACATACCTACATACACAGGGGTAATCTAAGCATTCTTACCTTTCCACTTGGCCACTCAGCAATGACTAGAATCAGTTTTCTACTAAATCAACTCAGGTGGTAGATCTCACATTCAAATATGATGGAGCTCTCCTGCTTGCCAGTCAAGCAGGGTCCGACTTGGCGTGGGATTGAATTTAAGAACCCTTTATTTCTTCTGGACCATGTTGTTTAACAAAAACTTGTCAAGGACCACATTTAGAGTTTAATATTTATGACTATAATGTAATCCATATTATCAATGAGTTTAAATAATAAAATTGTAATAATACCACATGAATGGGCTTTGAGGGCTGCATTCTGTCAGCCTCTTTACTACCAAATAGAGAGACAGGACTTGGTTCTGAAAGGAAGCTCTTGAGGGATGGAGGTCACAACTGGGTAAGATTGCTGTAGACAACCTTTTAGGGGACCTAGGGAGAAAGAGCTTCATCATTAGAAGATTCCATAAGCATCTTGGGGGCTATCTTTTGGTTAATGTACTAATAGCCCCTAGTCATCAAGAATTATCTGAAATAGGAAGTTCTCCAGTGGTAGTCTCTTCACTGGCTGCAACCTCTAGCCTCCTAGAGTTTATTGACCACAGAGACTCCTGCCATGTTTAATTTTATGGCTGACACTCGGCCTATATTATGCCAGTTGCCCAATGCTAGAAATTTCACTTCATTGATAATCTCTTTTCTCTTCCTCCCATAACCAGGCATTTGTCAAGTTGTCAACCTTTTCCCTTTCTCTCACATTAGTTTTTTCCTTTTTGTCACTAGTCTCATTAGAGTATAGCTTAGGCTTTCAGGTAACCCAGTTTTAGTTTCTTCCTCTAGTTTGATCAGTCCTTGGACAAAATATAAGGTCTTTGATCTCTCTACCTCACAAACCTCCCAAGGCTCCCCATAACCTAAGGGATAAAGTGTGAGCATCTCAGGTTGGCTCTAATCTCTGTTTTCCTTCTTATGTGGTAGGGACTCTTTCCTTTCACCTCCTCACTCTCCTGCCTGAGTTTGCTTTTCCTGTCATCTTCTTTCCAGCTCCATTGTTCCAATTCTACCTGTTTTCAATCCTATCTTTCCTTTGAGGCTTACCTCAAAAATGTCTTCCCCTTCCATGGAGCTTTCTACCATTCCACACCTGGATATGATTTACCTCCTTGAAGCCACTTAAATCTTTGTGTTGAAAAGAGTTCTTAATGTATTCCTTGATCATTTCAAGAGGAAGAATAGAGTCAAGAGAGACCTGGACTTGCTGGCTTTGATAGCTCTGGACTCTGGTTCAATTATTGAACCTCTCTGAATCTTGCCTTTCCTATCTGTAAGAGGGAAATAGCACTTAGACTGCCCACCTCACTGCTAGTTAGAGAATGAAAAAGATGATCTGCTTCGTTGTCCCTGGCCCCTTTAGCTGTCTTCTTCCACTTAGATGGTTGATGTTATTGTACTGACCTCTCTGCATTGATGGTCTAGTTCCAGGGACAAGTAAATTAATCGTACCACATGGTTCTGAGAGGAGTTAAGTGTCTAGCTCCCTGGGGATTGTTGGGAGTGGCATGAGAGCCAGGATTGTAAAAGGATTGAAAGGCATTGGAAAGAAAGTTGGGAAAAGAGGAGGGAGAGTCTTGGTTCTGGAGGAACTGTAAAGGCCAGTGACGGAGTTTGGGCCTTGAAGGAGCAGGCCAGCAGGGAAGCATTCATTATTGGCTCTTGAGTGGACAGGTGACTGAGTGTGTGAACCTTGTCTTAGCAGATTGCCCTAGTGACTGCAAACTGGACTGGAATGGTGAGAGCTTTACTAAAAGTACCTGGGGGCTAGGTAGGTTCTCTGCTATTTTGACCCCTCCTTCCTCCCTGCTCCCTAGATACTCAATGACCTAAAGGTTCCCCCAGCTCCACCCCTCCTGCAAGAGATCTTCATCCAAATGTCCCCAAATGAGAAGGCTTTTTCTTGCATTTTATGAATTTCAACTTCAAGGATTTTGTGCTCTGGTTCAACCAGTAAACACTGGGGCTTCTCTCTGTGTGAATAATTGATGGTCCCTGGGAGTACTTGCATTTTAAAAGGCAGCTTTTGTTTAACTAAATGAATCTCTGCTGAGAATTTCTGCCAGCTCCTGGGGACTGGATTCAGTTTTGAGCCAGAGGGGCAAGATGGGTGTTTGTTTTTGTTTTGGGGAGGGGGAAGTGCTATTTTCTAAAATAGAATTTCATTCCCCAGTCATGGTTTCCATTTTTAAGCTTTTGTGAAAAATGAGATCATCTTTTTAATCAAGTCTTGCCTCCTGGAACATCCAGATTAGTGGTACTTAAGAATCTTTTTTTATACATCTTTTTTCCTACAAGAGTGGAAAAGAGGGTTAGATTTGGAGTCAGGAGACCCCAGTTCACATTTGATGACCACATGACTCTAGACAAGTAATAGAATCTTTGAGACTCAGTTTCCTCTAGTAAAATGCAAAGCCCACTATTTGCACTACCTGTCACTCAGGGTTGTGAAAAATGCATTTTGTCAACCTTTAAGCATTGTAGAAATATGTAGAAACTAGGTGAGATTCCCTGGGGGTCCAGAGAGAATGGTTTTGTGCAGTTTCTCTTTTCTGGTGGGAGCTCAGGGGTACCTATTGTTCTCCTGCTTGGCCTGCTATCCAGTCTGGGCACCTGGGCCAAGGCCCCTGCCAGGGCTTCAGTGATGTCTCCCTTGGGTGATCCTAATTTAGGTCACCTCAGCAACTAGTGGAGCTTCTAGCCAGATGATAGTGGACCTGACAGTACTTGACAATGTCCTAGATTCTTTTTAAAAATTAAATTTTATTTGAGAGATCTGTTTCTTCCACTTTTTATATACATTTTTTCCCTCTAGGAAATAGACAGACGGTTGGAAAAAAAACTGAAGATCACCCAAAAGGAGAGGTAAGACTACTCTCTGCTCCAGAGGATCCTTGCTCTCTTGTATTTGAGAGTTTGGGCAGTCATTGCTATTTTTTAGTTGACCTTAAGGTTTAGACTCTAAAGAATGAACCCTTCCCTTGAGCTAGAAAATAGGCACTGGGGACATCTAGGCAAGTTACTCCACAGGCTTCCTGGAGGATCTTTAGATGACTTCTAAGAATAAGTGTGTTCCCCATCAGGACAGAGTTCAAAGTTAGAGTGGGAGGACAGTCTTCCAGATAAGGGAAATAAGACGCCAGCCTGTGATTCTGGTTTGCTTCTGTGCCCTAGCTAAGTCAGGAGAATGCAGCCCAGGGCTGGTCTCCAGTTGGGGAGTGGGCCACAGTCATTCTCCAAAGAAGCTCTGTCTGGGATGGTCAGCGCTGCCTCTGCTCTAGCTCTCCTGGCTTCCCACTTCCTTGATCAGACTCCTGGCTCCAGGTCTGTCTGTTTGCTCGTCATGGTGACCGCGCACCACCTCTTCCATTACAGAATGGTTTTCCATGTCATCCCCATGCTTGTTCCAACTCAGCTATGGCAGCAGCTGCCCTCCAGTCCCCACCCCTTCCAGCAGCCAGTGTGCTCTGCTCTAGAAATAGATTACCCCGATGCCAATTTGGTTCTGGTAGAGCCAGCAAACTGTTGTTGGGGGAGTCTTGGTGGGCATTTGGGGTTATCTATGCCTCTGAAGAATTTCATCCTTTTGCCTTGAACCCCTTCCCACTCGCTTGTCTCTTCCCTGCCTGTGGTGTGGCTAGGCCCCTCTCTTTTGGAGAGGAGTGGGGGTGGAGTGGGGCATTTTGTTGATGGTTCCAGATGTGGGCCTTGTTGTAGAGGAGGCTACTTCCCCAGGCCCCGCCGCTGTCCAGCTGGAGTGGGCAGCCGAGAGGTCCTCTTAGCCTCTTTGGGGGTCTGCCAACCAAGGAGCATAAGCCCTGTTCCCCACAAGCCTTTGGGTCTTTTTTCAGTCCCACCAGGAATCTTTTGTAGGTCCCTTGTAGCCTGGGGGCAGTTTCAGCCTTTTCAGATCTCACAAGTGGGGGGGAGGTACTGCCATGCTGAGGTGTTGTGTTCTTGCAGGATGGCCATGGTCCTCTCTGAGCAAGGAAGCTGGGATTCTTGTTGGAACAGACTTGCTCAGAGAGCTGTGTTCAGGATGTGCATTTTGTAGCTTTGGGGAGGGGGGGTGAACTGAGCAATCATGAAATCACAGAATTTTAAAGTTGAGAGGGGTCTCTGTGGCCATCTAGTCCAACTCATACCTCAAAGAATCCCTGCCACCCCATGCTTGCCAAGTGGTCATCCAGCCTTTGCTTGAAGACCCACCCCAGGAGGGGGCACCTCCTGCCTCCCGAGACAGCCCATTGGATACCTTGAATCAGGAGGAAATTTTTTATTTAGATTAAGTCTAAATTTGTCTCTTTACCATTTCTATTTATTGCTCTTAGTACAACTTTGGGGCCAGATGTCCTAGAGGAGGCAGAGGCAATGTGGGGAAGCCTCTTGTTGTCCTATCCTGGGTTGAATTTCCTTGGAAGGGATCGGGGCTTTAGCCTCTAAAAGCAGCTTCATATGTCTTGGCTGAGTGTTGGCTTGCTATTTGGGGCAGGACCATTTGGTGGTTTGCTCCTTCTCTGAAGCCTGGGCATGGATGTTAGTACCTGGGGCACTTTGGGAATGTCGAGTTACACATGGTGCTGAACTCTTTTGTCCTATAAGAATTTTGAGGCCACCTTTGCTTTCTCCATCAGCAGGAAATCTACGTCTCCTCCCAAAGTGCCCATCGTTATTCAGGACGATAGCCTTCCCTCAGGACCCCCTCCTCAAATAAGGATCCTCAAGAGGCCTACGAGCAACGGGGTTGTCAGTAGCCCCAACTCTACCAGCAGGCCAGCCCTCCCTGTGAAGTCCTTGGCCCAGCGCGAGGCTGAATACGCCGAGGCCCGCAAGCGGATCCTCGGTAGTGCCAGCCCTGAGGAAGAACAAGAGAAGCCCATACTTGACAGGTGAGCTTGGTCAGCAGGTCCTAGTGGGGCTGTCTTGGTCCACTGCTCCCTCCAGCTCATCCTTTCTGGGGAGCCTGAGAGTCACCTCTGGATCTGGACAAAGTCCTGCCTGCCCACCCCACCCCTAGCTTCAGTTTCTTTTCTATAAAATGAAGATTGAAATCAGGAATTTCTTGGGCCCTTTCAGCACTAAAAACCTGACATGTTGAAGCTGAAAGAGGAAGGGGTTTGTCTGGAGTTATAGAGCAGCACCGTCAGGATCTCAAGTTTTCTGATGTGAGCCTAAACCTAGACAGCCTGCAAGGTTTAGGGTCATGAAATAAAAATTCCCTTTTACTGAGTGTATTATGGTTTGGTTGGTCACAGACTCATCTTGGGCCTTGCCAGCCCTGATGCGATGGGTACCTCTGGCTTTCAGCAGTGTCATCTCGGAAAGGTCAGGGGCTCCCACCCTTAATTCTCTTACCTCTGTGTCTGTCCCTGACCCATAAACCCTTGAAATCATTGCTGTTTCTTGACTGTTATCTGGAAAGATGCACCTGGGGAGTAAGTCTTCCCCTAAGCTTTGAAAGGGTCTGACTGGGGGGGGCCACTTGGCCCCAGCCAACCAGCTCCAGCACATCCTACTCAAGAATCTTGGGGAAGATGCTTTGTGTTATACTTGCTATGACCTCTTGGTGATTTTATGGGCTTTGCATATCTTCCCCTTGAGTTTCATTTCCTCAGAGGCTTCATCTATCTTTGTGCTGAAGTGGTTCAGGTTTCTACCTTGGGGTAGGCGTTCTGTTACCTCCTGGGGCAGAGCTTGACTGCCTTTGTCATTAAGACCTATCTGGATCTCATTTCAGTCCTTAGGAAAATGTTCTGGGCCCTTGTCAAGACCAGACTGTCTTGGTCAGTGCATGAGGGCAGACAGGATGCCTTTTAGGGGTGTCATGCCTAACCCTGTACACAGTGGTGACTAGAAGTGGAGGCACCAAGCCTGGAAAGCCATGAACTAGGCAGGGAGTAGGAAAGGCAGGGTCAAAGTCAAATGACCTAGAGGACCCCTCCATCTCTTGGCAGTAGTTGAGACCTCCAGATCTTGGGGGTCTCAAGCTGCCAAGGACCAGCATGGCCTAGTAATACTACAAATCTTAGTGGGAGAAAGGGTTTGGATTTGAGGGAAGGAGGGAGGGAGATACGAAGAGATAGAGGAGGAGGAGATAGGAAATGTCGGGGGAGGGGAAGGAGGCAGTTGAGAGAGCCAGGGGCCCTGGAGGACACGGGCACTAGAAATGACCTCTATTTTTATCTGTTGTTTTAGGCCGACCAGGATCTCCCAGCCCGAAGATAACAGACAGCCCAATAATGTGATCAGGCAGCCCCTGGGTCCTGATGGTTCACAAGGCTTCAAGCAGCGCAGATAAATGTGGGTGCGAGAGGATGCTGCCACCGCTGCCCCCGCCACCACCAGGGTCGTCCGCCACGGGTTGCACTGCCGTGGCGGACAGCTGGACTTGAGCAGAGGGAACGACCTGATTTACTTGCACTGTGATCCCCTTTGCTCTGCCCACTGTGACCTTGAACCCCATGCACTGTGACCCCCCCAACCCCCTCCTCCCACTGTGATTGGCACATCGACAAGGGCTGTCCCAAGTCGCTGTAAAAGGAGAAGGTGGGGGCATGAGGTGGGTAGGGGGGCCCACCGAGGACTCATAGCAGAGAGTCAGATGGTGCCACTTGGGGTGAAGCCAGTGCCAGCAATAACAGTTTATCATGCTCATTAATTTGGGATTTCAAAACACAAATGGGAACTCCCCCAAACGTGCATGTCTTCATCATTTAAATAGCAAGTTCCATTTGAAAGGATCGTTTTTCTTTTTTTTTCTCCCCTTTCTTTTCTTTTCCTTTTTTTTTTGTTTCAGAGTCTGATTTGCAAGGAAAAAGTGCATGGGAAGGGTTTTAGCTGTTAAATGAATTTTTGTTTTAATTGAGAAGGGTAGTTAATAGTCTTCTAAAATGTTTCAATGAATTTGCAGAAACATTAACAGATAGGATTTTGGCAAGCTTCGCTTCTTGTTCTCTATTCCTATTGCTGCCACCAGGAGGGATGGGGCCAGTCCCCAGCTGAGCCTTGTCTCGTGGGGGCCCTTTAGTGAGACCAGGCCAGAGCACTGGGGCTGGCAGGAGGCATCACTAGTGTTTATGGAGGTGGTGAAAGCAGACAAACTTTCCTCCCCAGTCTCCTCACCCCAACCTTCAGGTGGACTCTTTACAGCCAAGAGTTCAGGGGGTGGGGAGGGAGACCTGTCACAGTCAGGTTTACAAACAAGGAAAACTAGATTTATTCAGTATTTTGATTTCTTATCCAAGGAAAACATGGGAACGAGTCTGGTTCTAAGGCCTCTGCTGAGAAGCCATCTGTACAGTGTTGTCAGAGGGTAGCTCAATTTCCCAGCGACAAGGTTTGAACTCTGAGGAGCCTGAGGCCCACTATTGCCCAGCTTATGGTTCCAGTCCAGAGCTGAAGCTGGCATGTCTCCTTCTAGGAGTCATTGCCCCTGGGGACTTGCCATACCAAGTAGCATTTGGAAAGAAGCCTCCGATTGTGCATTGGTGGGTGATGACAGACTGGTTCCCCTAGTTCAAAGCTCCAGTGTTCACTCACCTTGACTTAGATGCCCAGCCTTCCAAAGCAGGGATCTGGAGGGGAGGGTATCTTATACCCATCTGGATTCTGGAAATTCAGCTCAGGCCTCTTAACCCCAGGGCCGAGGGAGCCAGTGTTGCCGAAAATGGCTTCCTCTGGGCTCTGCGGGTGTCCGTGCTGCCTGTCCACTGTGGAAATGTCTGCCTTTCTTCTCAGTCCTTGTCTCCTTTTCCTCTACTGCACTGATTCTTCCTATGACTTAGTTAATAGCCAATTCCCGCTTCTGATTTTAACCCACAATTTCCAGGGGATTGGGAGATGGTTGCATTTCACAGGTAGCACCCGTGCACTGCAAAGCCATATTTAAAACCCAGTGCGGCAGGTGGAGTTTGCCCCCAGGGCTGAGCCTTGCCTTGGTTCGGTGATGGCCTGTCTGCCAGCTCTCCTGTTCTGTCTTATCCTGCCCTGCCCTGCTCTGGGGTCAGGCCCAGCAGGGGGAAGGGGCTACAAGTGGGAGACAGCCTGCTGCTCTTGGCGGTTACTGCCCGGCCCAAAGCCCAGGGTCTTGGGGGTTGACTCTGAGGAGGAGTGGTGCCACAGTAAGTGAAAGGGACATGACTGCCATCAGCCCAGAAAATGGTGGCATCAGCTTCCCTCCCTTCCCAGGGAATTACCTTCAGGAGTGACAGGAGGGAAGGGAGGCCTGCTCTCCTTGGCTTTGACCCACTTGCCTGAGTGCACAGTCTACGCAACTCATTGACCCAGAAAGTCAGGGTCAGGGACACCCAAAGGAGGCCCAGGGTCCTGCCCAGGAGGGCAGGGTGGGAGCCCCCAGGCCTGGAGCTTAGCCCTTCCTTGCTGAGGTGAGACCCCATTCTGGGCCCCCAGCAGCTCCTGCTCCAAGGCTTTGCCTTGAATCCCAGAGTGGGAAGTACAAGAGAAGGAAATAGGAAACTCTATTATGTGTGTGAGTTGTGGGCTTGGGTCAGGGAATTGGGAGGAGGAGGAGGGGTTGGGCTCTCTAGTCCTCCACATCTTTCCTAAGTGCATTTCCTTTGGTTCAGTTTTGTTCTGTTTATTTTTTATTTTTAACGTGAACTGTGGGCTTTGGCTTAGGAAATCCGGGATGGGGGTGGGGCAGGGCAGTAACCTGAGGCTGCTGCCCCTTTTAGCTACCTGTCCACGGTAACATCCTCTCCTCCAGTTCCTCTGACCCCATGGGCCAGGCCCCTGACCTCCCGGCTTAACAGCTTCCAATGAGCCACTTCTCCCACATCAGCCTAGCTAACCAAAGGAGCTGGGGGTGCAGGGGCTGGCCATCAGCCCCTCTCAGCCCAGTCAATCAGGGTGCTCCCCACCTGCAGGCAGGAGGCAACACCCCATAAGCCCAGCCCACCCCTCTTTGGGGGAGCCTTCCTGTTGAGACTAGATGGGTGGGGCCACACCTGGCCACTCCTGGCCCAGAGGCTTGAGAGACCTCTTGGAACCTTGTTTCTAGTAGTTGTTTCCCCCAAGGTGAGCCAAGGTACCCTTGGGTGTGTTCAAGGAAGAAAAGTAGGGGAGGGAGGGAGAGATGCCATATATCCTGCAGCTCTGTCCTGCTGGAGTAGCCGGGCAGCTCCCTCAACTCCCACCCCTTTCCTCGGGTCCCCAAGTCAGCAGATTAAGCATTTTATAAATTGTATTTTAAATAAATGTTTTAAACTTGTCAGAACCTTGTCACTAATTTCTTGTATTCTTTATCTCTCTAGAATAAATGACAAAAGTGCTAAGAACCTTTTGGTTCTAATCTCGGAGATTTCACCACTCGATTTGTCACCCTGGATAATTAATTCACTTTCCTTCACGTCAAGACTCAATGTTTTATCCCTCTGAATTTATCCTTCCCACCCCCCGCCCCCCACATCTGTTTATAGGAATTCTTTCCCATTCTCCAGAAAGGTCCCCTTCACTCTCTTATGGCACAGTGATTTATAGCTTGTATGCACAACTTCTTTAGGTACTCCCCCTTCCCCCAGGACACTGCCCCAGTTTCCAATTTGAGGCCACCTTGAAAAGGAACACCAGAAGTCATTTTGTACAGATGATTTTAAGGATAGGATCTTCTTATATACTGTCATTGCATCAGAGGGGACAGCTGGCAATTTGACTACAGGTCTTTATTTTTCTCTTTAATGCTTTGTTATAAGCGAGACCTCCCTGGATCAGGAAGAAGTGAGGAATGTATTGGGGAATAGAGGTAAGATATGCCTAAAAATTCAACCAAAAAAGCTGGAGACTACAGGAGTATATGATAGAGCATCCCTAAAATGCTTGGGTGGTGTTGGAGCTGCTATTAAGACAGACCTAACTGGGGGAGTGGGTTGTTCAGTGGAAAGATCACTTGCCCTGAAGTTGGGAGAACCCAAGTTCAAATCCATATTCAGATGCAGCTATGTGACCCTGGCTAAATCACATAACTCCAACTGCCTTATCAAAGAAAGGGAGGGGGGCAGAGAAAGAAACAACTTTCAGAAATTAAAAAGCTAGCCTACCTCCATTTCTGGAGTGTTTTATGGGTCCTAATAACTTAGGTAAGATTGATAACCTGGAGAACATTCAGAGTACGACCAGCTCAGTCAGCTAGGAGACTTGTGGTCAAATGCCAGGCCTGGAGTTAGTAAAACCTAGATTCAAATTCAGTTTCACCTAGGGGGTGTGTGACCCTGGACAAGTCTTTAACCACCTCAGCTGCAAAAGACAATAATTGAGCACAAGTAATATTGGATTTGTTTGGTTTGGCCTAAGGGGGCAGTGATCAGTGGAAGTTGTAAGAGGCCAGTGAGTGATCAGAGGGACTGCTGGGATGGGCATCTAAGGCCACACGGAGGGCTCCCCAGTTGTATTCCCTGAGCCCCCAGCTCCCCTGCAGAACAAGGTGCTTCCTTTGGCCACCCTACTTAGGTCACATACACAGTCTCTTCTATGTCCTCTCTCGTCTTTCCCTTTCTTTTCTATGTCCTCTCCTGTCTCCCTCTCAACTTCTATGCCCTGTCTTTATTTTTCTTTCCCATTCTTTGGTTCTTTGTCTTTTGTTTCTCTCTATGTCTCTCTCAGTCTCTTTCTCTTATCTCTCTGTCTCTCTTGTAGAGATGGGTGGTGGAGGGTTCAGGAGGGCCAGAGGTGGTCCCCAGTGACAGGGGAAGCTCGTGGGAGAAGACCACCCAGCTAGCTGGTAGGGCTCCAGCTCCCAAGGGACCCTTTCTTCAGACCTTTTTCCCCGGAGTCACCGGGAGCCTAACTGGGGATTAGTGGTGGCTGTGGGTTCTGGGGGGAGGATGCCTTAGAAGCTCCTGGAGGCTGCTCTGGATGCCTCCAGGGCTGACCCAGCCTCCTCTTGGGTCAGTCTTTTGGTGGAACCTCCTCACCTGCAGGAATGTTTCCTTCTGAGGGGGTGAAGTCACTGTGCTTTGGGACTCCCCCGCCCCCTGGGAACGAGGAAATGAGGATCAGCACATTTCTGTTTATTGGCTGGGTGGACTGACCAGGCCCCAGAGGTGGCCTCCTACCCTAAGCCCAACAGCACCTGATATTCGAGTCCCCAGACCTGGTAAGAGCCTCAGTCAGAGGTGTGGAAGAGTGCCAGAGGCTCCCAGCAGTGTGTGCATATTGGGACGAGCCATTTACGAAGAGTGGGGTTGAGCTCCCTGCAAAGAAAAGCCAGTGGGTAGGGTGGGGGGGCCTGGATTCTCCTGGAGGGAGAGTGAACAAAGAACAGGAAGCAGCAGAGCTGGTCACTTGGAGAAGATCTAATTCAGTCTCAGTTGCAGGATTAGGAGGCAAGGGAAGGGACTTGTAGAGAGTGACCTACCCAGGGTGAATCAACCTCCCCCAGCTTTGGGGCCCCTTCCTGAGACTGGGCCCCAGCTCCTAATCTTCCAGGACCAGGGGAAGATGAGGAGTGCCTAACATTTAGGCCCACCTGCCTCCCTTGGATCCCATCTGGAAAAAGGTCCTGAAATCAGTGGTCATGTCAATGGGCTTATACTCTTCCAAAACGATGTGAGACCCCTGTCTCCGGCGGGCCGCCTTCTTGTCTAGGCGGGGGCACAATGAATAGCTGATTCCTTGGGCCGCATAGGGACTCTGTAGGAAAGCTGGTAGAGAAGAGGAAAAAGCTGATGTAGAGGCAGCTGGCAGCCACCCCAGGTCCCCCAGTTCTTGCTTCTCTGGCCCTGAACCCAAGTTGCCCCTGGTGTTCAACAGCCAGGATCACTCCAAGTAGAGTAGAAAATGCAGAGTCCCTGGAAACGCTTCTCAAGTCCAGGGCCACAGAGAACCAGCTGGCCTCAGACCTCTGCCCTTGGCTAAGAGGAAGTCCAAAGCCTCAAGTAAGCTAGATCATAATTTGCCCAAGTTGGAAGGGACCCGAGAAGGTGGAATGGCAAAGTTGAGGTGAGGACCTGAAAATATCGTGTATCCTAGCTGAAGGTGGTGGGGGTCTGAGAGCATGGACTGTGCCACCTGGGAGGGACCCTAGAACATAGCGCAACAGAACTGGAAGAACCCTTAGAACATGGACTGTCACAGCTGGAGGGAACCCTAGAACAAAGAAAGAGCTGGAATGTCCACTTGGCTCACTAGAACCCTCTTTTTTCATGAACAAATCCTTCCTACTACATATCTTCATCTCACCCTCTTTCTATCATCTGGCCCATTAAGAGGCAATAGATTCACTCTGGAGGGCAGGACACCACTAGTCATTTTTTTCCAGAATTTATCACTGTTTAAGAAATTGTTGATTGTGAGCTTAGTCAAAATACATAACTTCCCAGTTTCTTTATCTAGAAAATGAGGTCAAACTAAGTGATCTTTGATGTTCCTTGCAAGTCTGGACCTATGATCTCTCCCATAATCCATTCACACACACACACAGACATAGAATAGACACAGACCACCCCCTCCACATGCTACCTTCACATCTTCCCTACTCCTGACTCTTTTTCTCTGATCTCAGAGGAAGTTAGCTTTTCCTGCCAAGACTCATCCCTCCAATGGAGAGCAGTTTCTACTGAGAGTGAGTTCTGAAGATCACTTTCTTTTCAGTTTTAATCTCCCAATTTATCCTTTTGAGAAAAAAATGTTTTTAAGGTTTTTCTCCTTTTTTCTTTTAAAAATTAGTTGTTATAGGGGCAGCTAGGTGGCGCAGTGGATAGAGCACTGGCCCTGGAGTCAGGAGGACCTGAGTTCAAATTCAGCCTCAGACACTTAACCCCATTGCCTTGCAAAAAAAAAGAACTGAGTGAAAAATTAGTTCTTATAAAAGATGACTAGGAGGTGACAAGGGAGGCACAGAGAGAAATCTAGACATGAAAACAAAAGATGTGAATGCATTATAAAAAACCTTTATTTGATTCCCCATTCCTCTCAAGCCATCAGCTGGTATCTCTTTTGCCTCTTATTGACAAGATTTTAGCCTCGTCTCCATGCACTACTCTCTTTCTCATTGCTTTCTCAGTCCCATTCAATTCTCTGCCTCCTTGCTTCCCAGTTTCTCCTTACCACCTCTCCACTGAAAATGGTCTCTACAAGGTTACTTAAGTACAATCACCTGCCAACTCCAGAATCCTGTTCTCAGCTTCTGAAACTCAACCATCCTTTCCTCCTAGACTGATAGTTTGAGAGGAATGGGGAATCAAAGGAAGAGTTTGTTTGGTGTTTAATGTGTTTGTATCTTGTTTTCATATTGCCTAGATCTCTCTCCTAGTGACTTTTTCTTTGGTTCTATGCCTGCCTCCTAGATGGTCCCCCAAGTGTCTGGCCACTCGTGATCACAGGAACACAGGTTTACAGAATCTAGTCATTTTACAGAAGAGTAAAGAGAGTCTCAGAGATATCCTGTGAGCTTCCCAAGGTCACACGGGAGCAGCAGTCTTAGCGCTTCGATGAGCAGAGAGTTTCAGGTCCTTCAGTTCCTTTGCTGAAGGTGATCATCACCTCTTTCCTGGCTTCCTGGCCGTGGGTGTTCCCTGGGTTCTGTCCTGGTCCTCATCTTTTCTTTCCTGACATGCTGCCATAGGTTTAGGGAAGATCTGATACATATTACTCCTAGCCCCATCTCTTATGAACTTGCTGACTGTTGGACAGCTCCACCAGGATGTTCTAGCAGCCTCTCCAACTCAACAGGTCCAGTTTTTAACTAAATTCTCCCTTCCTCCCAACTGCCCAGTTTCTGCTGAGGGCACCAACATCCTCTCAGTCATCCAGAAGTATAACTTTGGAATCCATCTCGACTTCACTTTTTCCCTTGCTCCTTACCTGAAACCAATTGTATTACCTTGTCAATATTCTGTCCACACCATCTCTTATATTTAGTCATCAATCAGTCAACAAGCATTAGAGAGCACCTTCCTTGTTTTTCTACCTTCATTACCTTTTGTCTGGGTTGCTGCACAAACCCGCTATCTCCCTGTCTCCTGCATTTTTGCCTCTCCAGACTATCCTTCATGTGGCTGCCAATATAATCTTCCTAAGACACATAGCCAGCAATATCTAATGTCTAACTCTCCTCCCCAGAAACCTCCAGGGGTTCCCTATTGTCCCTAAAATACAAACTCTCCAGCCTAGCATTTCAGGTTCCCTATCATCTGACTCATGTCCCTTTCCAGTCTTACCTCTTACTACATCTGTCTCAACATTTTATTCCAGTCAAACTGAATAACTCAAAAGGCCACCTCTGGTGTCTGTCCAAATCTTCCCTGGTGCCTGGAATACACCACCTTCTCGCCCCTGTCTCCCACAATTCTTACCTTCCTTCAGCCTCAGCTCAGCTGCCACTTCCTCTTAGATATTCCAGTACAAGTAAACTTTCTGTCCCCCACTTCTCTTCCACATCTCTTTCTCTCTTCCTCTTTCCCTCTCTCCCCACCTCCCCCTCTCCCCTCCCTCCTTGTCCTTCCTTATACCTCTCCATTTTCTTCCTATTTACTTATCTGTGTACATGGTGTTATACCTCCCCTATTACCTGCCCCAGTATAAGCTCCTTAAGAATAGGAACAATGTCATTTTTATCTTTCCATGCCATTCAATAATTAAATTGAATTGAATTGAAATGGAAAGAAACTTAGATCATAAAAAGAAGAATTAATCTTAGTGGCAAAGATAGAATCAGGGAATGGCAGGTCTGGGAGGGCCATAGGACCCAGGATATCAGAGCTGGGAGGGTCCTTAGAACACAGGATGTCAGAGTTGAGGGTTATCTCATTGATCATCTGATACAAATCTCTCATTTTATAGATGAGGAAACTGAGGCCCATAGAGGGTGGGCCCCAGATAGGATGGACTGAATGAATCTCCTCAATTCATACAGCAGAACCTGGAATAGAACTCATATTTCCTGGCTCCTACTCAGGACAAGGAAGGTTCCCTGGTGAAGGCTTCCCCTGCTTCCCTTAAGCTCCATCCCCCCAGACAGGTAGAGGACTTGGCTCTCCTTAGGGGGAGAATGGAATAGCCTGGGCCCCTGGGCCCAGGTACTGGGTGAGTGCTGCCCCAAGGAAGGAAAGTGGGAGGGAGGGGTCTCACGTTGGTTTTGCCGCTTGATCCGGTCCATGACATTCAAGACCTTTTGCTCTTGTGGACTCATATCTGAGGTTCGGGAGAAGGCTCTCTTGTGGGGATGAGATGGTCGGGTACCATTTACAGCATGTTCTTTATACTTCGACATAAATTTCATCTTCTTTTGATAATAACTGGAGAATCAGAGATCCCTACTTAGCCCTGAGCCCCAAGGCAACTGGTACATTTCTATGTTGTGAATTTTGGCCATTCATGGGGCCTGCTGACTAGGGCAGGAGATGGACTTTAGGAATCAGTGAACCTGGCTCTATTGTCATTTCTACAGAGCTAAATAGAAAAAAAAAATAACAGCACTTTTCTCACAACAGCCCTAGAGGGTAAGTATTGCAAATATTATTATACGCATTCTACAGAAGAAGAAACTGTCTCTGGTCTCATGGACTAGAGTCAATTCCAGGATGAGTGATGAACAGAGTTGTCCAAGTCTTGGACTGAAGACTTAGGAGTCTTAGAAGAGGATTCATTTAGAGCTAGATCAATTTAGAGATGAAAGTGATCTTAGAGACCAAGACTAACTTCTTCATTTTACAAATGAAGGACCTGAGGCAGAGGTGAAGTGACTTGCCTAAAGTCACACAGTTAATATGTGTCACAAGCAAGATCTGAACTCAGATCTTTCTGATGCCAAGCCAGTGTTCTAGTCACACCACTACCTGGCTGCCCCTACACCATTGCTCTGTTCCAAGTTTCACCGATGTAGAGAATTCTTGGTACAAGAGCTCTCTCCTTGAGTAGGTCAGCAAGTTATTTGTAACCTAATATCTTAGATGTGTTGGTAACCTAAAGCCATTCAGAGAGAAAGAGAGAGAGAGAGAGAGAGAGAGAGAGAGAGAGAAAGAGAGAGAGAGAGAAAGAGATATAGAAGGTTAGAGACAGATAGGGATAAACATTTAAACATATATGATATATATTTATATAGTTATATAGATGTAGAGAGAGACAAAGAACTACTAGAGTCAAAAATGTGGAAATAGATATAGAATTAGATATATAAAGATCTACATAGATTTAGAGACAGAAAGAGATAGAGAAATCTAGCAAAAGAAAAAGATAAAGACAGAAATAGGAAAATAGAGATGGAGAGATCTATAAATATACAGATATATAGACAAAAAGATAGATATATAGAGATAGAGAAATATGTAGAGATAGTTTTAGAAATAGATTATATAGAGAAAGCAACATAACTATAGAGATAATAGACAAAGAGCTAGCTAGAGATAGAGAAATATAGATTATATAGAATTATATTAAGTATAAATATCTAAAGATAGAACTGAAGAGATAGAGAAATATAATAAGAGATAGCTATAGAAGGATAAAGATAGAAGTAAAGATAGAAAATTCATCTGACTTACTAGACTGATCCTGGGCAGATGCTTGAAGCACATAAAAGTAGAATGATTGGCTAAGGTCACATGAGTAGTAAATGTTAAGAGATGGATTTGAATTCAGGTTTTCCTAACATAGTAATATATTTTATTGCTAACGATACCTTATAATTGCATCATGCTTTCTATTTATAGAATGCTTTACAAAACCCTTTTACTTTCTTTATTTCATCTGAATCCTTACCACTATTCTGTGAAGGAAGGCAAGGCAAGGATTATTAAATGCCATTTTACAGGGGGGAAAACCTCTGACAGTCACAATTAGTGGATTTTCCAAGATTCAGGAGGTAATGAGAGATAGAACCTGCCCCGAGGCCAGATCTTTTCTCTCCCTGGACAGGGCTCTTTCATCACCCAAATCCCTCCCCTCCCCCACCTTCTCCCCAAACCCCCAAGGCTCACTTGGTGATTTCTTCCATGGAGGCTTCAGGTAAAGCGAGCATCTCTACCAACTGGGACAGGATTTCAAATAGGAGAGTATGGGGATTTCGAACATTTGATAAAGGACTATTGTTCTGTTCTGAGGGAAGAGTGGAAGGCATTATCAGCTTACTAGTGGTAATTTTCTTAGTTTTTATCATGTAATGTATGTTATCTTTAACTACAGGTATGGGATTTTATCCCATCCCCTATACTGAACTAGAGGTCAGGAACTCTATTTTATCTTCATAAGCCTAATGTAGTACTCTATACACAGTAGGAACTTAATAAATATTAGTTACATGAATGAATGAATGAATGAATGAAGTCTCTCCTAGTCCCAATATCATATGCTAGTGACAAGGCTGGTGGGATAGGAACAAGACCCTATCAACTCACCAACCCCCTCAGGTCTTGGCTCTTCTGCACAGTATCCTCCCTTCTGCTCACTCGACTTATCTCTAAGCACTACCTCACCCACAGGGTCCCCTTCTCACCTACGGATCTACAGAACCGGTGAGTATCTGTCAGGACATACAGGAAGTCCTTGAAATCCACATGTCCATCACCTGCAGAAACATCCAAAGCCTTACACAAAGTCTCTTTCCCAGCTCTCACCCCAGGGGACTCTTCCCATTGAACCACATGACTGTCTTCAAAATGGGCTATTTTCAAAGTGGGTTAAGTTCCATCCATTTCTCCTAGTTCCATAAATGAAAAGGTCATATCTTACCTAAACTTTTTTTTTTTGCCTTCTATACTAACATTTCTTTGGTGTCACATAATAAATGCTTGTTAAATGAGTGAACAAATGAGATTTATTGAATTTGTACTTTATAGCTTCCCCTCCTATTTAGAATTTCCTGAGGTTAAAGACTACGCCTCCCTGTCAGCTGTGTGTTTGTGTGTGTGTGTGTGTGTCCCTATCAGAAGACTGGGAGCTAGATTAAGTGAAGAGATTGTGTGTCAACTGTCAGAATGGGGACTCACTCAGGGAACATAGAATCATGGATTTTAAGCTTAGAGTTCATCTTTGACCAACTCTAACATTTAGAGATTTTACTGAGCATAAATGGGGTCCATATATATAAGTTGTTCATTCAAGGTCACTCAAATTGACCTTGTAAATAATTGGAAGGGCTGAAATTTGAATTCAAGCTCCCTTGACTTTAAACCCCAAATTTTTTTTTGTACACTGAACAGGGATTTTTAAAAAAAGCCTCTTGTCACTTGATGTAGTTTGTGCTTCCCAGTATTTTAAAATTGGGTCCTGATGAATGAAGTCTGGGTTTCTTTGCTCCACAAAATGGTGGTTTCCTACCAGCTAAACTGTAGGCCAGTCAATAGGGCACTGTCTGGGAATTTCAGTTTCCTTTTCTCTATAATGAAGAGGTTGGAAGACATCATCTTCCTTCCAGCTACACTTGATATGATTTTATGATACTCAGAGATAGGGTGAATGTCTAAACTGGATTGGGCAGGCATTATAATCCTTATTTGACAAGGGAGAAAACTGGGGTCAGGTGAGGTGAAATGAATTGGCTAAGGTTCCACACTAATTTATCCTAAGCAGGCTAGTACTAGGGTGCAGATCTAAAACTCAGGTCTCATGATCTCTAATGAAGGGCCCTTTTCAGTGTCAACCCCAAGAACATACAGTGGCTTGGACAGGGAGTTGTGGGAATGGAGAGGAAGCTGGGATCCTTGGGAAAGGGTGAGGGGGGGGTCTCTCCAGTGTTTACTTACCATTCACGTCAGCACTAGTCAGGGCATCAGCCATCTCATCTTGGGTCCTGGGTATCCCCACTAGTGATAGAGTGGTCTTCAGGCAGTGGATGTCAATTTCTCCAGGACCACAGAAAAACTTAAAGTATTCTCTAAAAGCTATGAGGAAGATGGAATAAAATGATGAAGGGAGCTGACTAAAGAAATAAGAGCCATTTCCCTTAATGGATATGAACAAAAACCAAAAGGATATGAGAGGGGCAACTAGATGGCACAGTGGATAGAACACCAGTCTTGGAGTCTGGAGGACCTGAGTTCAAATGCCACCTCAGATACTTAATATTTGCCTAGCTGTGTTACCTTGGGCAAGTCACTTAAATAAGTAAAATAAATAAATAATAATAAATTAAATAAATTAAAAAATTAAAGTATATGAGACAGAGAGATTTCAAAGGAAGTAATTCCAGAAATCAACATCAAAAATGAAAAAAATACCCTAAATCACTAATAATTATAGATATGCAAATAAAAGCAAATTGAAAATTCTGCTTCTTTATCATCCATCAATCAGACTGCAAAGATGACAATAGAGGAAAAAGTAAGGGGGGGGTTCAGGAAAACAATATACTTGTATACTATTGGTCCAGCCATTTGGGAAACATTTGAAACTATGCACAGAAAGTTACTAAACTCTGCATATCTTTTGACCCAACTCTCTCTCTCTCTCTCTCTCTCTCTCTCTCTCTCTCTCTCTCTCTCTCTCTCTGTTTTATATATATATATATATATACATATATATATATGTATATATATATATATATATTAGACCTATAGTCCAAAAAAGTCAAAGAAAGAGAAAAAAAGAGTCTATTGGCACAAAAATACTTATAGCAGAGCTTTTTAAAGTAGACCCAAATTGGAAACAAAGGGGATATCCTTCTGGATAATGTCTAAACAAAATATATTTGAGTGAACTGAAATATTGTGCCATAAGAAATGTTGAAATGACAGTTTAAAAATTTTATTTTTATTTTTTTCCAATTACCTGCAAAGATAGTTTTCAACATTCATTCTTTTGCAAGCTTTTGAGTAACCCGCCTCCATCCCATGGTAGTGAACAATCTGATATAATTTAGACTGTACAATCATGTGAAATGACAGTTTTAGAGGACACTAAGAAGACCTGACAAACATAAGAAAAATAGAACAACATATACAATGATAATAAAGACTTGAGAACTCTAATCAATGCAATGATAAACCATGAGTCCAAAAGAAATAAAGATGAAATATACTCCTTCCCTTCTTACAGAGTGGGGAAGGGAAAGAAGTATTTATATAGAACTTACAATGTGTTCCATGCTTTTTACAAATAGTAACTCATTCCATGGCACCAGCTGCCTCAGGGACTTGATGAATGTAAACTAAATTTTCAAATATGGCCAAGATGGGAAGTTGTTTTTCTGTACCATGCAGTTATGGATTAAGAACTTTAGTTTTTAGAGTGTGGTGGTGGTGGTTGTTTCAGTTTGCTCAGTTGGGCAGGATGTGTAGTGTGAGAAAAAGATTAATAATAAATAAAGACTAGTTGAGTGGTCCTCCCAAAGAGAGAACAGTGCCTCCCTCATTCTTTCTCTCCTTCTCCACATTCTCATTCACCCTTTTGGAGAAAAACTGTAAAACTCAACTCACCCTTGTTGCTTAGAATGAAAAAGTTGCACTAAAAGAGTGAAGCAACTGCTGAAGAAAAAGCAAGGCAAATGTATATAATCTCTTAAGAGTTTTCTTGACTCAGACCCTCAATGATATGCATGGACCACAATTGGCATTATGGGAGTCAAAAGAAATTTTCTCCTTCAAATCAAATAAAAGTTTAGACTTAAAACAACCTAAAAGCTGACAGCAGGAGAAGAGGAATTAAAAAGACCTTGCTTAAAAAGAATCACTACTTGTCTACAGCTAGCTGTCTGGTGTCTGCATCACAAAAGAACTAACATGTAAACCAGCAGGGCTGTCCACCAAAGGCTTGGATGCTTTACAGCAAAAGACCAACAGGTGGCATCAGAGACTAACAATAGCTCAAAAGAGATGACAACAGAGTGGAGGTAGCCTAGAGATTAGAACTGACACAGTTCTATCACTAGAGGATCGTTGGCAGCTCCATCACATTAATAGTGTGAATTCCTTTTGCTATTTGTTTCCTTTCACATAGGTTCCCTGGCTAAACATAATCCTTGTGTGTATACATACACACATATACATACATACATATATATACATATATATATGTATATACATATATATGTATATATATATATGTATGTGGTATAGTTCTTTGGCCAAACAAAATCCACATATCCACATGCACACACACATATATGTAAATGTATATATACTCCTCTCTGTCCTTATAAGTTCTCTGTCCTTCCCTTCACTGATGGTCAAGTAATCAAAGGAAGAGTGTTCCTACACGTGGATGATGTGAGGTAATTTTTCTTTATACTTATTTTACTAAACTATAAAATTATACATCTTTCATTTTGAATTAATATGTACTCAGGCTAGGCTACTAAACGAAAATATATCAGTGGGGGTTCCTGAGTTGTGCGTTTGAACGGATGCTGATCCACAAAGTGTCTTAAATAGGAGATTTTTTGGGAGAAAGTCAACACAAGGAGGAATCTGGGTACTGCATATTTATATCATAATATAGCATATTATGATATATGATATGATAGATGTGTCATAGATAAGTTCATGAGAGAAGATGCTGTAAGATATCCTTGATGTCTTTCAGTACCTAGATATATTTTTTTCCTTTTGACAATTTGAGACCATGAGGAAGAGGCAGATAAGGTAAAAGTGGAAACTAAGGATAGTGATAGTATAGAAAGAATTATGAGTTTATACAATTTAGGACTGAAATTACAACAACATATTTCTTTAATACTTCTTAAAGTACTTTCTTCATCACAGTTCTATGAGGTAGGTAATACAAGTTTTATTTTCTTGTAAATGGAAAAACAGAGACTCAGAGAATCAAAGTAACCTAGGATCATGGATCAGATTCAAAACTGGAGGGAATCTTAGAGATCATCTAGGCTAATTGTCTCTTTATAGATGAAGTCGAGGCTTAGAAGGGGAAAATGACTTGCCCATAGTTACAAAGATAGGACCCGGGCAGAGATTCAAAGCCAGGGACTCAAATTCCAAAGTCAGGAAAGTCAGTTGAAATCCTATGTGGTTTATTGTTTTGGGGGGGAGGGTGCAAAATTAGGTTTAGGGAGAAGCAAAGTTTATCAGAAAGCCCAGTTCAACTGAATGCTCTCCAACCCATTTGATGAAAATAAAGAACCTTAAGGAGCAAGTAACAATATTTCCATACTGACCTTGTACACGGTTGTTTGCATGTTACCTTTACCCATTAGATTATAAGCTCTTGCGGACAGGGACTAGAATTTTTTTTTGTTTTTTAGTGCCTGCACATAGTAGATATGCTTAATAAATGTTAATAAATTATAGATTGCAAGGGACAAATGAGAGGGAAAACAAAATGTTCTGCTCTTAAGTGAATGAAAACAAGTATTTAACTTTGTGAGTCTTTTCAGAGGGGTGAAGAAGCTATTTCATTGAACAGAATGGAATCACAGAATGGCCCAAGGATCAGCCACCCCTAGTGTGGCCTTAAAAGCAAGACATCCATAGTCTTTGAAGAGTCAGTCGGGGCAGGAACCAACCCTGAGAAGTGTGAGCTCCGCAGTCAAGGGAAGAGCTGACTATGGAAGAGGAGGTCGAGCTTTTGGGAGGGAATTGTTCCTCCCTGCTGTTGTCCATGACATCTCATAGCAGAGCTCCTCATTCTATTGAAAACCCTGCTCCCCAGTACACTCTATGAAAATACAGAACTTAAGGAACAAGTAACAAACTCTGGAGGGAGCAACTTTAGGATCCCAACTGTTTCCTGTTGTGGGAGAATGGACTCCAGTCATATGGGGGAGGGATAGTGAATTGAAATTACTATTCTTGTAGCTCATCCAGCCTAGAATCTGTGAGTTAGAAGAGACCTTAGCCATCACATCCTGTCCAGAGTGAAAAGATACCAAATTATCCAACTTGGACTTGAACACTACCACTGAGGGGGAGCTCATTCTCTCTCTCTCTCTCTCTCTCTCTCTCTTTTTAGGTTTTTGTGGGGTTAAGTGGCTTGCCCAAGGCCACACGGCTAGGTATTATTAAGTGTCTGAGACCGGATTTGAACCCAGGTACTCCTAACTCCAGGGCCAGTGCTTTATCCACTATGCCACCTAGCCGCCCTGAGTTCATTCTCTTTTGAGGCAACCCACTCTACTTTGGGACATAAAATTACAACAATTAGGAAGTTTTTCCTGATATTGAGCATAAATTTGCCCTTCTGCAACTTTCCACCGACTTATTCTGGGGCTAAGTAGAACAAATCTAATCCTTTATCACAGTGACAGCCTTTTAAGTCCTCTCTTGCCTATCATGTCCTCACTGAAGCTAAGCATTGTTCATTTCTGCAGCTCATCCTTATATAGCACGGCTTCAAAGCCCTTCACCATCCCAATTGCCCTTCACTGGACAAGGTCCAGATTATCAATGTCCTTTCTAAAACTTGGCACCCAGAAATGAATAGAGTATTTCAAGTGTTATCTGACCTGCCATAGGAAATCTGGAGCCAATTTAATCCTGCTGAATATTCCTGGGGCATTGAGACCTGAGCCAAACATTTATACATATGTCACCAGGAGAAGTGCCAGAGGCTTACTCCATATCTAATATTTTGACATAATGGATAAGATACTGGGCTTGTAATTAGAAAGCCCAGCTGTGTGAACCTGGGAAAGTCATGTAAGTTTTCTCATACTGTTTCTTCATTTTTAAAATGAAGGAGATGAAACTCATGGTCTCTAAGGGTCCTTCCAACTTAAAATGAATGATCCTATGATTTAGGGAGCAAGAGTCATTGATTAATTGGTTGTTGTTCTTTTTTTCTTTTTTTTAATTTTTTTAAATTCATTTAAATTTTTTTTTTTTAGGTTTTTGGGGGGTTTTTTTGCAAGGCAAATGGGGTTAAGTGGCTTGCCCAAGGTCACACAGCTAGGTAATTATTAAGTGTCTGAAATCAGATTTGAACTCAGGTACTCCTGACTCCAGGGCTGGTGCTTTATCTACTGCACCACCTAGCTGCTCCCAGTTGTTGTTCTTAAAGAAGATTATGACATCAAGTGAATGCTGACTTGGTTTCCTAAGAGTCTCAGAAGATGGGAAGGTGGTAGAGAAATCAACAATATATCATTTGGCTAAGAGACCTACCGCAGAAAAGCTATATTCTAGCTTTGACCTTGGTTCATCAGAGTTCAGAAAAACAAACAACAGTACATGGTTGAAAACTCCAACTAATTCTGTTAGCAAACCTTGCTGCCCCAGGAAAATGCAAGCCAGTAGACCACACAGCAATTAATAAAAAGTCTTAACAGTTTGCCAGCTCCAGAGGACGGAAAAGGTGATATAGCAAGCCCTCTTATAAGGCATTGGTTCCAAGATGTATGTCTATACAAAGCTCTGAGAGCAGAGGTTGCTTGGAGAAAAAAGGGTGAGAAAGATGGAAGTAGAAACTTCTGAATGGGGGTAATGTAAGACATGAGGAAGCAGCAATGACTGGAGGCAGCCCTGCTGGGAGAGAATTAAGGAATTCTAGGACCTGTGGAACCAGTTGAGAAGTAAGTGTGATTGTGGCCAAAAAGGCAGCAACAGTGATGGCCAAAAGCTAGCATAGAGGCAGCAGCCAACCTTGAATCAAGGGAAGAAATAAATCTTCAGAAAATAGATAATGAAGAGGAAGGCTCAAGGTCAATGACAACACTTATGGAGTTAGGATCTTTCTAGGATTCTGTGAGCTGATGGTACTTGGGATAAACCCTTGGAGGCAGGGAAGAATTGAAACTGTTTCCTTATTCAGGCTAAGGAATAAGTCTCCTTTCCTTCTCTTTTATTCCTCTTAATATATCTATTCTCTAATGCTGCTTTTTTTTAGGTTTTTGCAAGGCAAATGGGGTTAAGTGACTTGTCCAAGGCCATACAGCTAGGTAATTATTAAGTGTCTCACTGTATTTGAACCCAGGTACTCCTGACTCCAGGGCTGGTGTTTTATCCACTGCGCCACCTAGCTGCCCCTTTAATGCTATTTTTAAAGGGAGGCAATTAGATTATGTGACTTGCCCAGGGTCTGAGAGCAGATTTGAACTTCACTGGTTTTTTTTTTCATTTTTGCAATGGGGTTAAGTGGCTTGCCCAAGACCACCTAGGTAATTATTAAGTGTCTGAGGCCACATTTGAACTCAGGTCCTCCTGACTCCAAGGCCATATTCTATCCACTATACCACCTAGCTGCCCCTGAACTTCACTATTTTAATAATCACAGTGTAATAAATTATGTTAGAGAACAACTAGACATACCTAGAGAGATCTCTGGGTGTCCATGAGAGCAAAGATTATTGACTGAAATTTTTATAATATTGATTCTGATTGATAAGCCTTCAAGATTAGAGCTGGTCCATATGATTCCAGAAGTTACTTTTCTTAGGTAACACAGGCAACAGTTTACAAGAAGCAAAACCAGAGCTCAGGTCCAGTTTTAACTCTTTTTTTCTTTCTTCTTTTTTTTTTTTTGGCAAGGCAAATGGGGTTAAGTGGCTTGCCCAAGGCCACACGGCTAGGTAATTATTAAGTGTCTGAGACCGGATTTGAACCCAGGTACTCCTGACTCCAAGGCCAGTGCTTTATCCACTGCACCACCTAGCTGCCCCCAGGTTTAACTCTTTTTTTTTTTTAAATAATTTATGTCCTTGTAATCTTATTTATTTTTACTTATGCATTTAAAAACATTATTCTAAGGAGTCCAGAAGTTTCATCATTCTATTAAAGGGAACCAGGTTTAACTCAATCAAATCCTCTCTCTACTCAACCACACTGCTTCCTCACTACTGAACCCAAACTCTCTCTTGAATCCCTCACCTTCCTCTTGCTTCTGAGAGAGAATATCCCCCTTCCACTCCTTGAAACTGGAGGTAATGGGGGGCGATTTACTGTCCTTTCTGTAGGTGTTGGAGCTGAGGGGCTGGGCTGAAGAATCCAATCTTCTTCCTGATGAGGCAGTCATAGGTCTAGGGATAGTGAAAGGGTTGGGGGGAAGGAAAGGGAGGTCAGGTGGAAAGGAAAAAAGGAAGAAAGAAAAGTCCAGGTTCCTCTCCAGACAGAAACCTTACCCATCCAATCAGACTCACCCAATCATTGCCTTGCAGCAATTGGGAGGGGATCAAGATCCCAGGATTCAGGCTCCTGAGTGATCAGAGAGAGAGACTGGAAGAGATAGAGAAGGGAGACTGAAAAAAAAAGGGATCTAGAAAGAAAATGAAAGAGAAGAGAAGATGGAAAGATAGAGATAGAAGGGAGAGATAAAGAGGAGACATAGAAGAGAGGAAAGGAGAGAAAGCCAGAGACAAAGAAGGGAAGGGAATTATTTTTTTTTTGCAAGGCAATGGAGGGTTAACTGGCTTTCCCAAGGCCACACAGCTAGGCAATTATTAAGTGTCTGAGGTTGGATTTGAACTCAGGTACCCCTGATTCCAGGACCAGTGCTCTATCCACTGTTCCACCTCTCTGTCCCAAGTTATTTTTTTTAAGAAAGAAAGGAGGAGAGAAAAATAGAAGAGAGAAGATAGAAATGACAAATGTGGGGGGGGGAAGATTGAAGGGCAGGAAAGGAGAGAGAGAAAGGGGGGGGAGAAAGGAATAAAAAGAGAAGGAGAAAGAGAGGGAAAACACAAAGAAGGAAAAGATGGAGAGAGCCAAAGAAGAGAGATGGAAAGAAGGGAAAGGGAGAGAGGGGGGGAAAAAAGAAATTTGAGACAAAGCAAGATAGAAACAGATATAAGGAGAAAGAGACAAAAGAAGAGATATGGAGAAAAAAGAGAAAGGAGACTAAGATAGAGGAAGAAAGAGAGATAGATAATGACATGCAAAGACTGAAATACAAGCCTAGGAAATGAACAGAGGCAAGATGAGGGAAAGTAGAAAAGTGGAAAGATAAAAAAAAGGGGGGGGAAGAGGGATAGGGTTAAGGAAAAAGAGAGGAAACAATGTAAGGTCAAAAGGGAGGAAAAAGAGGAGAAACGGAAAATAGATATGCCTATTGTTTAGGGAAATGGAAGATAAAAGGATCTAGATAAGTGAGAGGGGAAAGAGCAAAGGAAAAAAAGGACCAGATAGCTAGAGACATAGAGAGTGAGGCAGGCTTATACCCATTATGCTAAGGATTCTCCAGATCTGTAACACTTTGGCCATCTTGTGCTCTGGCTATGGGCTGACTGAGCAAGAAGAAACCCAACTCCTATCATCATTCCAAAGGCAAAGCCTTCAAGAGAGGTAGGGGCTGAGGGCAGTTCTGTCTGGCAGAGTCAAGTCCGGAGGAGCAGGAAGTGGAGCAGATGTGAGATGCTCTAAGCTAGGGCTTCCTACCGAGGCTTGCTGTTTGGCCTGTCCAAGTTCTGAGGCAGCTCTGTCTTCTTACAGTTTTTTTCTGGGTCGCTTGGAACCAGAGACGAGGAGGAGGCCTGGGTAGAGTTGGACACAATTGCTTTCCAGGATGTGGTACCCCAGGCCTGAAGCTGCCAGGTTGGGAAGGATTCTTCTTCCTCTTCCTAAAAGAAGGTATTTCATGAAAGCTAGCTTTGGTGAGGCCCCTGGGCTTCTCTCTTGGGCTCCCTCTTCTTCAAGGACTCATTTACCTCTAAGATCACAAGAGCATTTTTTTTTTAAGTTTTGCAAGGCAATGGGGTTAAGTGGCTTGCCCAAGGCCACACAGCTGGGTCATTATTAAGTGTCTGAGGTCAAATTTGAACTCAGGTCCTCCTGACTCCAGGGCTGGTGCTCTAACCATTGTACTACCTAGCCCACCCAGAAGAGCATTTTTTGATAGTTGTGGCAATTTCCTTTTGCCTTGAACTCTTTAACCCCTTGCTTCTCCCCAAACCAGTTTCTACTCCTGCCCTTTCCTCTTCTCACCTATCCCCATTCCCCTTGATATTACTCTTCCAGTCTGGGAAGACCAAGGATTAAGCTGGTATATTCAGTAGGACAAATAGATTCTAAGTCAGAAGACCTGGGCTTGAAATTCTGTTCATTAATTGGACAAGTCACACTTCCCCTCTTTGGATCTTGGATAGGAACTAGATTCGTGATTTTGTAAATTTAGGAAACTCTTGGATGAGTATATCAAAGCTGGGAAGGCCTTAGGACAGAGAACATCAGAGCTGGGAGGGGCCTTAGAACAAATTATCAGAGCTGAGAGGACTCTTGGAACAGATTCTAGAAAGGTCCTTAAAACATAGATTGGGGCTAGAAGATACTTTGTTTTTGTTTTTGTTTTTTTGTTTTTTTTGCAAGGCCATGGGGTTAAGTGGCTTGTCCAAGGCCACACAGCTAGGTGTCTGAGACCGGATTTGAACCTAGGTACTCCTGACTCCAGGGCTGGTGCTTTATCCACTATGCCACCTAGCCACCCTTAGAAGATACTTTGGAACACAATGTTCAATACTGAAAAGCACCTTAGAAAAAAGAATGTTAGAGCTGAGAAAGGTCTTAGGATATACAATGTTGGAACCAGAAGGGCCAAGACACCCCCAAAGCAACTATCAGAGCTGGGATTCAAATCCATGCTTCCTAATTCCACATCCAGACCTTTTCCCAATACTAATCTGGGAGGAGAGTTTGAAGAGAAATAAAAGCTCTTTTAAAAAATCTGGAAATTAGTTCTGTCTCCACTAGAATTTCACTTCATTAAGCCTATAACCAAGTGAGATCACTGGCCATTCTTGTTAAGTAAACCCAAGATATCCAAGTGTCAAAAGACCTGCCTTTCCTCCCCATCTCAGCTCTCTTCTATTGCTCTTCCCTAATTGAGCCCTCCAAACATTCCCCCCCCTCCCATCTGCCATCCCCAATGACCCCTCTTTACCTTCCATTCTTCATCAGTCCCTTCTTTCATGTTGTCCTTCTCTGGAAGGTCTAGGTCCCCTGGAAGATGAAGAGGCAGCACTGGTGGACTTTGCATCAACTGGGCCTTAGGAGCGTCTTCCCTAAGCAAGGAAGGGACAATGTCAGCTTGGTGTCCTTCTAAGTTCAAGAGGAGGAGGAGGAAATTCCAAACTCAAATATGCCTTGGTAGTAGGCAAGAAGTTAACCACTTCTGGTAGTTACTATTGGAGGCTTGTCAGGGATATTTTAAGTGGGATTACTTCACAGGATTTAGAGCTGGAAGAACTTTAATGTTTATAATTAATTTTACTTATTTTAAAATTAAATTTTATTGTTATTTTCTTTTTTCTTTTTCTTTCCTCCTTTCTGTTTTGGTAAATAGTTCCCCCCACCCCCCATTACATGTAAAGGTAATTTTCAACATTTTTTTTTGCAAGGCAATGGGGTTAAGTGACTTGCCCAAGGTAACACAGCTAGGCCCTTATTAAGTGTCTGAGGCCAGATTTGAACCCAGGTACTCCTGACTCCAGGGCTGGTGCTTTATCCACTTCGCCACCTAGCCGCCCCTACAACAGTCATTTTTAATAAGAATGAGTTTCAATTTTTTTCTCATTCTCTTTCCAAGATGTCAGACAATCTGATATAGGTCATACATGTGCAATCATATCATTTGTTTTTATATCACACATATTTACTAATGTGTCCCTTCCTTATTTCCTCTTCCAGGGAGCCATCCCTTATAACAAAGACTTAAAAAAGAGTGGGGAAAAAAAATTTCATCACAATTAGTTTAGAAAGTAAAAAAAAAATCCTTATATTATATGCTATGTTCCCCTCCCACAGAGCCTTCTCCTGCAGAGAAGGGGAAGTCCCTTCTCATATTGCTTCATCCCTCTCAATTCATAGAAGGGATCAACAAGATTCTAAAAGAGACCTAGGGATTTAATTAAGGTTACACAGCTAGGAATGAGCAAAATTCGAGTTCAAACTAAGGCCCCTGTTTTCTACACTGCAATTCTAGAGTTCCTTCATCTACCTCCTGTTGAATTTGGATTTCAGACTGTGACTGAGCTAGATCTAATCCTACATCCCTCCAAGCTCTAAAATCCACAATTTTCCCTTTCCCTTATCTTCCCCTGTTTCTTCTTGAAGGCCTTTTATTAGATAGAATGGACTGAAAAATTGTATTTCAGAAATCTCAGGTGTGCATCCTGGTTTTGTCATTTACAAGTTGTGTTACTTGGGGATATTACTTCCTTGCTTTGTCTCGTTTTCCTCTCCTGTTTCAGTAAGGAAAATTGTCTATGAATTGAGAACTTTTAGAAATAGGAACGTATCTCTCCGTCATCTTTGAAGAAGTGGGAGACTTTTGGTGGAGAACAATGCATACATAGTTGTACTTGGTTAATATATTTGTTAGTTTTGCTGAACTGTCTTTTTCCTCTCTCTCTCTCTCTCTCTTTTTTTGCAAGGCAGATGGGGTTAAGTGGCTTGCCCAAGGCCATACAGCTAGGTATTTATTAAGTGTCTGAGTTGGGATTTGAACTCAGTTACTCCTGACTCCAGGGCTGGTGCTCTATCCACTGTGCTTCCTAGCTGCCCCTCTCTTTTGTTTTTATATTTATTTTAAGGGATGGTTTCCTGGGAAGGTGGGTTGGAGAAGGATACTTGGGGAAAGAAGCTGATATAAAAACAAAAAGAAGCAATAGAATGTTTTGAAAAAAATTAATGGGAATTACTATGGTTACTGTAGACCTAGGTCTTTCTGAGTCAGGTTGAGTGGTTTCTTTTCTGAGTAGCCCTAGTCCTCTGCAGACCCATGGCCCCTTGTTATTCTGGTGGCTGTGAACCAGGGCAGAGAACTGGCAGAGAGGATGCTGAAGATTTCCTCACCCCCCCTCAGGCTGCATGGGTGTTGGACTGGATTGTATGTAGGAGCTGTCAGATGAGAGTTTCTCCAAAGGCAGTGGTATCAGAAGCAGAGGTGTTCCCTCCTCATTTTTTGAACTGAGCTGGAAGTTTTGGTCTAGGATATTGTCCTCAAACTGCTCAGAATTCTCCTCTGCTCTCTGGGGGGACATCCAGATGATCTGAGGACCTTGGACTTCCTGGGAGCTTGGTGTTTCTGGCTGCTCCATATTGTCTGGGTCTGTAGATTCCTTCTCTATCAATTCACTTTTTTCTTCAGTTTGTTGATCTGGAAAGGGCTGGTCCTCTGCCTCCTGCTATTAATAAAAATTCAGGGATCCATACCTGAGATCCACTCATTCTCTACTTTCACTACTAAACTTCTGGGGTCTCTGACAGCTAATGTTGACCTTTCCTGGTTTTCTTCAATCTCCTGACATCCCATTAACGCATGGCCATCTCACCATCAGTCTGCTGTCACTGATTTACTACCCCCCATCCCCGCCCTCTAACCCCCCCATCCCAATAAATGGGACTCTCCATATCAGATCTGAAACCTGGATCACACTTAGTTTCCCAGTATACCTGGTCACTGAGGAAGTTTAGATACTCATTTGTGCCCTGGACTCAAATGAATTGTTTGGTGACTAGGTCTGTGTAAACTAGCTTACTAAGGCTACCATTAATTGGTCTTAGACACCAGACCACAACTCCCCCAAATCTCCCATTATGGAGACATCCATTCAGACCATCTCACCATCTACCTGCCATCATTCACCTGCTTCTCTCCACTAGGACTATCACTGATCATACCAGGCTTGACAGCTATACCTCCACCTCTAGTCTTGAACTTATGTCCTGGGATGTTGATCCACACATCTTTTAAGGTCCCATCTTCCGCTGATTAGAGATGGAATGTGAACAACCTAGCTTACTTAGCCCAAGGTAACCATCAGCTGACCCTGTACACCAGGCTTCTACTTCATCTCCCACCTTCCACTGCGCGCAGAGACCATCTTACCATTTCTCTGACATCATTCACCTGCTCCTCCTCATTGGGACCAGGATTCTCCACAGCAGACTTGACAGCAGGACCACCACCTCTGGTCTTCTTGTATCCCAGCCCCAGTCCCTAGGAAAGTTAATTCATACAGCTTTAGAGATTCCATCCTAGAGCCCACTCCATTTGATTGGAGAGTGAATGTGTACCCCTAATGTCCTGAGCCCAGCATGGTCATTGGTTAGCCCAGAACACCAAACCATGCTTTTGCTAAACATCCCACCTTTTTAGACATCCACTCAGATCTTCCTATTATCTACCTGTCACC
Organism: Macrotis lagotis; assembly: GCF_037893015.1. Lineage (NCBI taxonomy): Eukaryota > Metazoa > Chordata > Mammalia > Peramelemorphia > Peramelidae > Macrotis > Macrotis lagotis. Next base: position 876,167,196 of record NC_133658.1, on the reverse strand, counting down.
AACTCACCTGCTCCTCCCCACTGGGACCAGCATTCTCCACGCCAGACTTGGCAGTTGGCCCTCCATTTCTGTTCTTTTTATATCCAGGTCCCAGGCCCTGAGGATGTTAATCCATATATTTTAGGAGGTTCTACCCTAGGGCAAAGCCCAGTTGCTTAGAGACTAAATGTGGACCCCCTAGCCCACTTAGCCCAATGTAACTAGTGACTGACCCTAAACATCAGACCATACTTCAGCTACACTGCTTCCACCAACCACTGAGACCTTCTCACTATCTACCAGTCATCAACTCACCTGCTCTTCCCCGGTAGGACTAGGTCTCTCCCCAGGAGACTTCACACCAGGATTGCCACCTCTGGTTTTCTTGAATTTATGCCCCAGGCCCTGGGGAAGTTAATCCATACATCTTTGGAATTCCCTCCATGTTTAACTTTCCACCAATCACCTAAAACCATCTGAACATCTACCTGTCACCATTCACCTGCTCTTCTCCTCTAGGACCAGTACTCTCCATACCAGACCTGAGACTTGTGCCCCAATACTTGGTCTTTTTATCTCCAGGCCCCAGTCCCTGGGAAAGTTAGTCCATCTTTGAAAACATCACCCTAGGACCCAACCCAGTTGATTGGAAATTAGTAGAGGCAACTTAGACCACTTAACCCATTATGAACATTGGCTGGCCTGGACACAAGACCATACTTCTACCAAACCTCTCACTTCTTACCACCCACCCAGATCATCCCACCATCTACCTGTCACCACTGACCTGCTCTTCCCCAGTACTCTCCACACTAGGCTTGACACCTAAACCTCCACTTCTGGTCTTCTTGTTTCCCAATACTGGGCTCTGGAGAAGTTAAATCAAAAATAAATTATGTTGTGCCCACTTAGCACAATATAATATTTGGCTGGCACTGGACATTGGACCATGCTTCTGCTTCATCTCCCATCTCCCACCATCAACCCAGACCATCTCACCCTCTGCCTGTTGCCACTAACCTGCTCTTCTCCAGCATTCTCCACAGCAGACTTGACACCTGAACCTCCTCCTCTGGTCTTCTTCAATCCATGACCTAGTCCCTGAAGAAATTAATCTGTACATCTTTGGAAGTTCCATTCTGGAGCCCAGCCCAGTGATTGGAAGCTGAGGGTATGCACCCTAGCCCACTTAGCTCAATATAATCATAAGCTAGTCTTGGACACCAGACAAGTTTCTTTTTTTTTAAGGTTTTTGCAAGGCAGTGGGGTTAAGTGACTTGCCCAAGGCCACACAGCTAGGTAATTATTAAGTGTCTGAGGCCAGATTTGAACTCAGGTACTTCTGACTCCAGGGCCAGTTCTCTATCAACTGTGCCACCTAGCCGCCACAGACCAATAAACCACCATCCTCCAGACTTCCAGTGAGATTATCCCATATGTAATCCACTCACCTGTTCCTCACCACTGGTACTAGTGCTCCCTCCACAAGACTTGAGACCTGGACATCCACCTTTGGTCTTCTTGAATCCATGTCCTCCTAGTCCCTGGGAAAATTGAAACACATTTTTGGAGCTTTTGTCGTAAGGTAGTTGATTGGAGACTAAGTGAATGCAAATTTAGGCCATTTAGTCCAATATAACCACTGGTTCTCCTTAGATACCTTATCATGCTTCCACCTAACATCACACCATCTGACCATCCAGGGCCCCTCCCCCCCCAAATCCCTAAGATCCAAGTATCCTCAATCAAAAACTGTCCTCCCCTCCTAGAAGCCCTCCTATTCCCTGCTCCTATCAGCTGAGGGTAGTGAGTATTGGAAGTTCAGGATACTTCATTTGGAAAGAAAAACAAAACAAAAATTTTGTGGATTTCTTTATCACCTGAGGCCTCTATGAACTATCATCACCATCACGCCCTCTCCCCACATAGTATTCAGCCCTGCCTATATAATATCATTTCTAGAAGTTTCTACTTCCCACTTCCAGATCCTGGAAAAACTGGTATTCTGACCTATCTCCTGTAAGGTTAAAAACCCTACTTCTCTGCTCACTCCTCCTACATTCTCATTTCTATCCAGTTTGGCCTTAGCCCTCCCTATTCTTAGTCACAAGATCATAGGATAACAGGCCTAAAATGCGAAGGGTACTGATTTTGACACCCTCATTTTACATCTGATGAAAATGAGGTCCAGGAAGATTAAATAATTACCTCCAGAGTCTCCCAGGTAAAAAAGGTAACTGAGGTGACGTTTGAACTTAGGTTGTCTGACTTTAAAGTCAATGATCTGTGAACTCATCCAACCTTTCTGGAGAGAAATTTGTAACTACACCCAAAGGGCAACAAAAATGTGCATGCCCTTTGACCCAGTAATACCACTACTGGGTCTATACCCTAAAGAGATGAGGAAAAAGAGTAAAAACATTACTTGTACAAGTACATTCATAGCAGCCCTGTTTGTGGTGGCAAAGAATTGGAAATCAAGTAAATGTCCTTCAATTGGGGAATGGCTTAGCAAATTGTGGTATATGTATGTCATGGAACACTATTGTTCTATTAGAAACCAGGAGGGATGGGATTTCAGGGAAGCCTGGAGCGATTTGCATGAACTGATGCTGAGTGAGATGAGCAGCACCAGAAAAACACTTTACACCCTAACAGCAACATGGGGTGATGATCAACCTTGATGGACTTGCTCATTCTATCAGTGCAACAATCAGGGACAATTTGGGGCTCTCTGCAATGGAAAATACCATCTGTATCCAAAGAAAGAACTGTGGAGTTTGAACAAAGACCAAGGACTATTACCTTTGATTTAGGAAAAAAAACTGATATCTTATTGTCTGATCTTGCTATCTCTTATACTTTATGTTTCTTCCTTAAGGATATGATTTCTCTAGGGGCAGCTAGGTGGCGTAGTGGATAGAGCACCAGGCCTGGAGTCAGGAGAACCTGAGTTCAAATTTGACCTCAGACACTTAATAATTACCTGTGTGGCCTTGGGCAAGCCACTTAACCCCATTGCCTTGCAATCCCCCCCCCCCCAAAGATATGATTTCTCTCTCATCACACTCAATTTGGATCAATATATACCATGGAAACAATGTAAAGACTGGCAAATTGCCTTCTGTGGTGGGGGAGGGGGAAGGAAGTAAGATTAGGGGAAAAATTGTAGAACTCAAAAGAAATAAAATCTTTAATTAAAAAAATAAAGTCAATGTTCTTTTCATTCTACTCACTCTTTCATTCTATGTTCTTTGTTCTTTCCTTTTCCCCTTCTTTCCTTCTCTATCCCCTATCTATTGATAGGGAACTCTCCTTCATCCTGAATCTCTTCTTATATTCCTTGTATCTTTGGACACATTTTCAGAAATTTGGCTTTCTTGTGACAATATTGCATCCCTGGCTACCCTCTCTTCTGTGCTAACTGGTTATACTCTCATGCCCTCCATCATCCTTGAGTTAGAAGGCGCAAGCATAGACTGGGTCACTTTCTGACCATCCCTTTATAACGGCCACCTTCTGAATTGCCCTCCATCTATTTATATCCTCTGGTCCAAATTCTAGTTGCTACTTTCTGCCTCCTGTACTTTTGCTTCAACTCTTGCCTCCTCCTTGTCAATTTTAAGGTTCATGTGGATGACCCTTCAAGGACAATGCCTTCCTGGTCATTGGGCTCTTTACCTCCTGTGTTCTTGCAGAATTATAGACACACTGAATTGGAGAGTCAGAAGGCACCTCAGTAGCCATCCTGGTTCAACCCATACCTGAAATAAATCCCCGGTGTCCCATACCCAACAAATGGTCATCTACCCTGTCCTCAAAGGCTGAATTCTACTTTTGGACAGCTCAGCTAAGAAGTTTTTGCTGGCATCAATCTCAAATTTGCTTCTTGGCAAGTGCTACCTACTGCTCCTGATTTTTTCCTTTGGACCAAACAGAACAAATCTAATTATTTCTCCTTGTAACAGCACTTCAAATTTTTGAATACAGCTCCTATGTCCCCGCAAGACTTCTCTTCTTTGGCTAAACATTCCCAGCTCCTTTAGCTAGTTGGCATAGTGGATAGAAAGTTGGATGTGGAGAGTTGGGAAAACATGGATTCAAATTCAAATTCTGGGTGATCCTAGGCAAGTCACTTTTTTTTAGCTTAATTTTTCTCATCTATAGAATGTGGATAATAATAGCACCTGAGTTGTTGGAAACTTTCCAGCTTATGAAAGTCCTCAAAGTATGATGCCCCTCTCCCATCACAGGGCAATTCTGTAAAACTGTATGTTACAGAGGAATTTATTGATTTGCATTGGTAGAGAGAATTTCCATGCACTCCACAAAAAGTAGAGAAGTGAGGAACTAGAGATGTTGGATATCCTTTGATGACTTTTTCAGGGAGGGGAGACATGGGATGAGAGCTAGAGTAAGATATCTTGAGTTTTCTAAGGATGGAGAAGACTTGAGAATGCCTATAGGTAGCAAGGAAGGAACCAGGAGAAACTGATGATTAGAGAGCAGAAGGAATACATGGAAGGAAGAAATCAATAGATTGATAAGGTTTTATTTGTAATTATGTGTTAATGAGTAGTTTAGAATATTCATAGATATATGTATATCTATGTAATGACTATTTATAAAAAATAATCATCATATCATGTTATTTAAAAAAGTTAAATTCCCTATTTTGGCAACTGGAGGATAAATGTATCTTTCCAGCAGCCCCTGAACCTTCAAGTTACTCTTTCCAATAAGCTGCATAGACCTAGAGTAGCAACCTCTTAAGAGACTACTAAGTGATGCTTTCAAAAAAAATTAAGATTGATAGACATGCTCTAAGCCAATAAAATATCATATCCAATACTTATCCCTCCCTAGACAGTCCGATTCAGCTTTCAATATGCTCAGCAGCCTAATATTGCAAATCAACCTACCTTCCTATTTTTGTTATACTTCCCTATTCCAGTAAATTCTTTGGTTAATCAATTATATCATGAATATGTATTAATTTTATGAATATAGTTTTTCTTTTTGACTATCAAATAAACTCTATAAAGCACTCATTTGTAGTTTTAACTAATCACTGAGGGATAAGATGACCTGGTTTACTGGCAAGCTGCCAGTTTTGCTATTAAATTATTGTGCTCAGAAACTTTGTTCCTTGGATTTTTCCTTTTTAGATAATAAAAATCAGTCAAAGGGAATTTGCTGGAGGGGATAGGATCAAGGGTACTTGCATTAGAGAGAAGAAAAGGGCATGGAAAAGGGCAGCATTGGAGTACAGGAGACAGTTGGGAATGATGTCAGAAGGATTATGAAATAGCAAAGAAGTGAAGTAGAAGACCTGAGGAAGGAAGATAAGGTGTAGAGCATCTGTTCCATTATATCAAATGGGAATAGAGATGAATCATCTTGCTGCAGCAAAAGTTTAGTTAAAATTAGGCAATGAATATTTGTAATCTGTCCATTCAGCATTGTTCTGTTACTTCACTCTGAAGCTTGATAGCAGAAATGAGGGAGGAAGGTGAGGGATATAATCTGGGTATAGGTCTGGGCAAAGAATGACTGGCAAGAAGAGAATTGAACAAGGGATTCAAGAATAGATAATAGTATTGAATTGAGCTGATTTCTCAAATGGTCTGGAAGGGAAAGAAAAGAGTATAACCTGAACAAGAATGATCGTCTCTCTTATGTATTATGTATTATTTTCTCTCTCATGTTTTTTCTTCAGTTTGGATTTCATTCTTCTTTCACAACATGATTATTATGGATCTATGTTTAGCATAATTACACATGTGGAACCTATAATAGATTGCTTTCTTTCAGAGGGAGGGGGAGGGAAAGGAGGGAGGGAGAAAATTGTAAAATGCAAAACTTTATAAAAAATTATTGGTGAAAATTACCATTACATGTTATTGGAAAAACAAATTAATAAAAATATTTTTTTAAAAAAGAATGATAGTCTGAGGAAATACTTACAGATAGTGGAAAGAATGGAGATCATGAAGAATATGTTTAGAAGAAATAAGGCAGAAAGAGAGAGAGAAGGGGGTAAGATAGAGAAAGAGAGAGATAGAGACAGAGAGACAGAGAAATGGAGAGACACAGAGACACAGAGAGAGAAATAAAAGGTAAAGGAATTTGGGAGTTCTTGATCATGGAAGTGGAAATCTTGTAAGTGATGTTAAGATAAAGGATATGACCTCTCCTATGTGTACCTAACATAGAGTGAAAGAGTAGACCATGAGAGTTGAGTTAATTGACCGTGTTCCCTATGCAGGTGACTCTGGAAGAATGTCCAGAAGTGCACTACTGGGAGAGTGAGGAATCAGAAAACCAGCTCACCCAAGGAAGGAAGAAAAGGAATAACCAACAATCAAATACCCTCTATGGGGGCAGCTAGGCAGTGCAGTGGATAGAGCACTGGCCTTGAGATCAGGAGGACCTGAGTTCAAATTTGACTTCAGACACTTAATAATTATCTAGCTGTGTGACCTTGGCAAGTAACTTAACTCCATTGCCTTGCAAACAAACAAAAAACCACCTCCTATGACCCAGGCATTGTGCTAAGAACTTTCCTAATATTACTTTACTAACATTATGTCATTTGAGTCTCATACCCTATGAGATAAATCCTTTTGTGATCCCCATTTTTCAGATGAGAAAATTGATGCAGGCAAAGTTAAGGAATTCTTCCCAGGGTCACACAACTACTCAACAGAATTAGTAAGCTTAGAGAAGAGAAGACTCAGAGAAGGGATTGCGTGATTAGCTGTCTTCAAGCACTGGAAGGATTGTCCCAGAGAAGAGGGAGATTTAACTCTAGGTAACCACAGGAGGCAGATCTAAAAGCAAGAGGTGCATGTTACAGTAAGATGATCAACTTTGGCTCAGAATAAAGAGAAACTTCCTAAAATGTGGGTCTCCTGATTCACCCTTGCCCCCACCCTATGCTCTCCACAAAGCTTGGAAGATCTGAGCTAGGCAAACTCACTTGGTTTTCATGAGCTCCTTTTGTTGCCTTCTCCGAGCGAAGCTGAGCTTTCACCTCACACCCCTGAATGCTCGTGGTGGCTGACGATGATGTTGAAATATATTCAGTCCTGTCCTTTTCTGAGCGGAAAGAATCTTTTCTGGAGGAGAGAGTCACCTGTGTGTTGCCATTTGCAATCTCTTCTCCACCCCACAGGCTGCCTCCCAGGGTCTGTCAGTTCTATGATTCCTCTAGCCCCTTCAGAAGATGGAAGCAGAGTGTGAGTGGTCTCCCACAACATGAATATCAAAAGTGGGAGAGACTCCAAAGGTAGTACCCTCCCCTTCCATTTCTTCCAGTTGACTTTCCATCCAACCCTGTTCACATCTTTCTCCTCTGGGAGTTTTCCTACTCTTCTCACCTGAGAAAATTAATCTATCTTCTTCCCTTAGAATATTCTGGTTTGTATTCTATTGTATTCTATCTCCTGTTAGATTCCATCAAATTCCATGAAGGCAGGAATCCTGTCTTATCTTTATGCTTCACTTAACCTCCTTCTAAGCACGGTGTTTTCTGCACATAGAATGTTTGCAACAGATGGGTTCTTTGTAAATGTGAACTGTTATTGGAACGTAGAATGTTAGAGATGGGAGGGACTTCAGAACAGAGATGTTCGAGTTGGGAGGGGCCTTAGAACATAAAATGACAGAGGGGAAAGGACCTAAGAGCATAGGATAACAGAGTTGGGGGGGGGCTTAGAACATGGAATGTCAGAACTGAGAAGGTCCTTAGAATATAGAATGTCAGAGCAGAGAGGTGATTGAGAGATGAGTCTGACCACCTCATTGGCAGATTAATCATTAAATGGGCAAATAGCTTGCCTAAGATCAATAGCCAGCTAGTCTCCATTCCTTAACCAGGAAGAACCTATCCAGAACCTGCTTTTCTTGAAGTACAGTCAGAAAAATCTGAGTAGGGCACATGAAACTACATGGTCCAAGGGCCTTAGTCTTTGGGTTTGTTCTACCTGGCCCACAAAGCAAGAGATTTTAAGGGTCCTTGAGCCTGGGACCAGTGGTCATATTAAAGGGAGTATAGATCACTTCCAATTCAGCCAATGCTGATTTAGTGACTGCCATGCGTTCTCAATGGACTATTTCTGGTAGTCTTCAGAGGCTGATCTGCATATCATTTAACTGGACAGTTTTTCCTTCCTGAGTCTTGAATGCAGTTTTTCCTAGCACTGAGGTCAGTCCTTTTCTATTACATTATTATGCCTTTCATGTCATACATTCATACAATTTCGCCCCAAGAAATTCCACACACAAGACTATACAAAGCACACACAAACAGCACATAGATATAACAGATGCCTACATCATCATACATACAACACACACTGATACATGTATACAGTTACTGCTTCCACATCATGAGGGTGCTGCTATGATCTGGAATAAAATGTTTTGACTCTCCCTTTGTGCCAGAGAAGTCTGAATTATTATGGTATTAAAAGACAAAACAAGTTGATAATATACAATGCCATACATATATTTTATGCATTTCTGAGTTTCTGAACTTTTTCTGTGTCTGCTGACTTTTGGGTGTCACCTGTGGCTTCCACAAAACTTTCCCCAAATTCCCATTTACTTTTTTTTTTTTTTTTAGATTTTTCAAGGCAATGGGGTTAAGTGGCTTGCCCAAGGCCACACAGCTAGGTAATTATTAAGTGTCTGAGGCCAGATTTGAACTCAGGTACTTCTGACTCCAAGGCCAGTGCTCTATTCACTGTGCCACCTAGCTGCCCCCTCCCATTTATTTTCTTTTGCCAACTCATGATATATCAAAACTTTGATACAGAAATTTGTGATGTGGCAGGGCTAAAATGGAAGATGTATCTTCACAAGCCCACTCACATGCTTCATACATACAGACACATAAATACTTTTCTGTCCCTCCTCCCCAGAGGGAGAGGACATTCCAGGCACCCTTGGGAAGAGAAGGTTGGACCCTGGAAGTGAAGTTTCTTTGGAGCCAGTCCTCTCCACTCACCTGGCCCCGGCCCCAGAGCGAGGCCTCCTTCCCTTAGCCCTGTCATTCAAAGGCCCCTTCTCTGCCACTTCTCCCCGTCCTAGGATCTGCTCTGACCACCCAGCAGCCAATGTAGTCAGCCTCCCTTTTGCTCCTCCTGCTCCTGCCTCCTGCTCCCTGGCTTGGCACAGATCCGAGTGTTTTCCAGTCTTAGACTTCACCCCAGCTTGCTCCCTGATGGTACAATTGCCTCCGATGGAACTCAGCCAAGGATATCGCCCCTGGAGGAGAGACCCCACCCCGACGCCCAAAACATATTGGCCTCCATTTTGGCTTTGTTGAGGGGAAACTGATCATCCACCACCCTTCTGGAGCCTCCCCAGGCCAGTGGGGATCCTTTCTGATATTGGGGTGGGGGGAAAGGGGGAAAACAGAGGCAAGGTTTGGGAGGGCAGGGCAGGACAAAGGCAGGATGGCCCAGAATGGAGTTGGGAGAGATAGTGAATAGGTAGAAGAAAATGTTTTTAGGCCTCTGGGCATGCAGAATACCTTCAGATTAGTTCTATCTTGTTCTGAGATGAGGCTGAGAATGTGTAGCACCATCTGAGGAGAAAAGGATCTGCAGTTTAGGAGAAGCCAGAGATAGGAAAAGGGAAGGGAGAAAGGGATGGGAGGTTTTTCCAGGGGCAGTCAGACAGACTAGGGTTGGCTTTGCCCTCACCTGTATACTTTTTTTTTGTTTTTGTTTTTGCAAGGCAATGGGGTTAAGTGACTTGCCCAAGGTTACACAGCTAGGTAGTTATTAAGTGCCTGAGGCCACATTTGAACTCAGGTACTCCTGACTCCAAGGCTGTGTTTTATCCACTGCTTCACCTAGCTGTGTACGGTCAACTTCTGTTACACATCACATAGAAACAGTATGGAGTGGTGAGGACACTGAATGGAGAGTCAGAGGACCTGAGTTCAAATCCCAGCTTTGATATTTACTACCTGTATGAGCCTGGGTAAATCTCTCAATTTTCTTATCTGTAAGGATTCTAGTTCTAAATCCCATGATGTGCAGGGGCATTGAAGACAATGTTTTTATCTTTTGATAATGACCCTGAAACCTCATCTCTCCGGGTCCCCCCGCCAGCAGTGGAAATTTTTACCCATTCAGGCTTGCTCACCCCAGGTGACTCTTGCCCAGCTCCATGGCCTCTCAAACATCCTAAGTCATGTCCTTGGCTGCCACATCTTTTCTTTCTTCTTATCAGATCTGCCCCTGATACCTGAAGTTTCACTACTAAAACCTAATGCACTGGGTCTAAAGCATTATTTCTTGTCCTATAGAGACTGAAAAACTCCTTGAGTCATTGAATGGTAAGATAACGTTAGTCATTAACATTTGAGTGTTAAATTAGACCCTTATCTTTAATGCCAGACTTGATAGGGAGAGTGAAGAGATGGATCGAAAATTGGAGGGGCACCTTGAGTCAATATCGGAATGGAGGATGAAGTGAGGGTAGACTAGGACAAAGGGGGGAAGCCAGACCATCTTCATGGTTTAACCTGATGTGGCCCTGTGTATGATCCTCAAATTCAGAGAAAGCTTAAGGTCACAGTGAGTGAACTTGAGAACTTATAGAGTTAGCAAGCATGGGCAGGGGTATGGACCAATCCCAGATGCTTCCCAACTTAGTTGCCCACTCTACCTTACCTGACCAACTCCTGGTGTGATTTTTGGGACTTTCTCTCTGCTGTAGTTGACATTCTTCCTGCCTGTTGCTACTGGGGGCTCCAGAGCACCATCCAGTTCTGACAGTTGCTGACCCTGAGCTGTGATAGGAGTCTGAGAAGGCACCAGCCTCTGCACCTGGGCTCCCTTGGAAACAGTCCCAAAAAGGTGTTGTTCATTTTATAAGTTCAGTAACCCAAGCCTAGAGCAATCCTTCTGAAAAATTGTCCTGCTTTATGAGAACAGGGATTTCTGGAACTCCAGGCTAGGGTTATTCCTAGAATCAAAGAAGGCGAGATAGAGCTGGAAATGGGTCTTAGAAAATGGAATAAAAGGGCAGCTAGGTGTCACACTGGAAAGATCACTGGTACCTGGAGTCAAGAGAGCCTGAGTTCAAATCTAGCTTCAGAACTTATCAGTTAGGTAAGTTACTTAACTCTGCCTCAAAAAGAAGAGAAAATAGAATAAAGTTATATGGTTACAGTGAGACCTAGATTTAGAGTCTGAAGGCTGTGAATCAAATCCTGGGTACCTATTCTTTTGGACAAGTCACTTCAGCTCTCTGGGCCTCTGTTTCCTCATCTGTAAAATGAGGGGGTTGGACTAGAAGACCTTCCAGATTTAAGTTGATGAGTATGTAGATGAAAGCAGATGTGTTATATGTGGAGATGTGTGCTTATAGGCTCATTCATTTACGAATGAACTTGTTCAGGGATGCACATACAGGTGGCTATTGAGTGTATGTGGATATGTTACAGGTATGTATGTATTTGTATATTTTGGTCTTATGTATCTTAGCACATAGAATATTGGAGCTAGAAGGGAGACAGTCTAATCCAACCCTCTTGTTTAAAAGGGGTGGAAACTGAAACCCAGGGAGGTTAGGTTTCTTGCTTAGATGACCCAGTGAATGAGAGATATTGCCCCACAATACCAGTACTCATATTTATCCCAAAGTGGCCTTAGAGTCCTTATAATTGGGGCAATGGACCTGGGGCCCTCATGTAGTCCTGTTTGTCCCATAACCCTCCAACTCCCCCTTGGATTCATTCATTATCCCCTACCTGCTTCCTTCCTATATCCCTGATAGGCATCCCAAGGCACTCCTGGGATCTTACTTCACACCAGGCCAACCGGGCCTTCAAGTTTTTCCCTCTTCCTCTGGTGGTCCGCCCTTCTCCCATTTGAGTTTGAGAAGGTTCTCCTATTTCCTTTCCACCCATAGGCGTCTCTTGCTTACTCCTTCAATTGTTTCTTCCTCAGAACTCTCAGGCACTCACATTCCAGGGACTGAACTTTAAAGGGACAGACTGTATTAGTTCTCTGGAAGAGATGATGAATAGATGATCTGAGGTAGCAGGATGACAAACTCAGAGTCCATAATTGGGCTGTAATATTGGTTTTTCTAGCCTGGTAGGTTCTGTCAGTCAATTACATATCACAGCAAGTGTTTTAAAGGAAGACTGTTGAGGAAAAAAATAAAGTATTCATTTAAAACCTCTTCTGGGGGTAACTAGGTGGTGTGGTGGATAGAGTACTGGTCCTGGAGTCAGGAGGACTTGAGTTCAAAGCTGACCTTAGACACTTAATAATTGCCTAGCTGTGTGACCTTGGGTAAGTCATTTAATCCCATTACCTCACAAAAACAAAAACATTTTAAAAAAAATTTTTTTTAAATTTTTTAAAATTTATTTTTTATTCTCATTTTGTACAAATGTTTTTTTTACATTAATAAAATATTCTTGTTTACAAGTAAACAAAATACCCCTCCTCCCTCATGAATATAGATAGACTTGCTTGGGCGAAAAAAGTAAAGGGGAGAGAAAAAAATTAAAATAAAAAAATAATAGTAATAATTGTAGGTATAGCCAGGTGGCGCAATGGACGAAGTACCAGCCCTGGAGCCACAAGCACCCGAGTCCAGCCTTGTAAACCCAACAATCACCCAGCCGTGTGACATGCAAGCCACCGAATCCCCACTGCCCTGCAAAAACCAAAAAAAAAGAAAAAGAAAAAAAGACCCAAAATAAAATAAAATAGTAATAATAGTAGGGGTGGCTGGGTGGCAGACAGAGCATTGGCCCTTGAGCCAGGAGCACCTGGGTCCGAATCCAGCCCCAGACACCCAAAGATCACCCCGCTATGTGGCCCCAGGCAGGCCATCCAGCCCCACTTGCCCTGCACCCTCCCCCAAATAATATTAACAAAAAATGTGCTTGAGTCTTTGTTCCAACACCAACAACTCTGTCATGGGTGGATCTCATTCTTTATGATAAGTCCATCACAAAAGTTACTTCCATATTTTTCCACCTTTGCCATTGCTGATTGCAACTCCCTCCTTTCTTATTTCTCCACTACCATGTACTCTATTTTCTCTCTCCTTTCACTCTGACTCTGCTGTAGGGTAGTTGACTGACTCAGCAGACAGATCCCTGGTCCTGGGGCCAAGAAGCCCTGAGCCCCCATACCACCCCTTAAGCCCAGCATCCACCTGGCCCCATGGTCCTGGGCAGGCCTTCCAATCCCAGCCCCTTGCAAGAAGTAAGAAAGAAAATGTGTTATATCTGACCAGTCTCCCCCCATGGTCCATCCTCTCCTCCTTTATTCACATCCCCACCCCTTCCCCCTGCTCCCCCCTCCTTCTTACTTCAGATGTCTATATCCCATTGAGTATATATGCTGTTTCCTCTCCTAGCCATCTCTGATGAGAGCAAAGGTTCCCTCATTCCCCCTTGCCTCCCCCCTTCCATATCATTGCAATAGCTCATTGTAATAAAAAAATCTTATGTGAAACATCTTGGACTATTCCCCCTCTCCTTTTTCTTTCTCCCATTCCATTTCCCTTTTTTTCTATTGACTCCATTTTTACACCATATTTTATCTTTGAATTCAGCTTTCTCCTGTGCTTCAACTATAAAAGCTCTCTCTACCTGCTCTATTAACTGAGAAGGTTCATATGAGTATTATCAGTGTCATTTTTCTATGCAGGAATACATGCAGTTCATCCTCATTAGGTCCCTCATATTTTCCCCCTCTCCTCCAATCTCCATGCTTCACCTGAGTCCTGTATCTGAAGACCAAACCTTCTATTCAGCTCTGGCCATTCCAAAAGGAACCTTTGAAATTCCCCTGGTTCATTGAAAGTCGATCTTTTTTCCCTGGAAGAGGACATTCAGCCTTGCTGGGTAGTTCATTCTTGGCTGCATTCTAAGTTCTTTTGCCTTCTGGTATATTGTATTCCAAGCCCTACGAGCTTCCAATGTAGTTGCTGCTAAGTCCTGTGTGATCCTGACTGCAGCTCCACGATATTTGAACTGTGTCCTTCTGGCTGCTTGTAATATTTTCTCTTTGACTTGGGAGTTCTGGAACTTGGCTATAATATTCCTAGGGGTTGGCTTTTTGGGATCTCTTTCTCTGGGGGATCGGTGGATTCTCTCCATTTCTATTTTTCCCTCTGCTTCTAGAATATCAGGGCAATTTTCCTGTAGTAATTCTTTGAAAATGATGTCAAGGCTCTTTTCCTGATCATGCCTTTCAGGTATTCCAATAATTTTTAAATTATCTTTCCTAAGTCTGTTTTGCATATCAGTTGTTTTTTCAATGAGATATTTCACATTTTCTTCTAATTTTTCATTTTTTTTTTGTTTTGAAGTATTGATTCCTGATTTCTGGTAAATTCATCAATCTCCCTGAATTCTATTCTTTGTCTGAAGGATTTGTTCTCCTCAGAGAGTTTTCTTATCTCTTTTTCCATCTGGCCAATTTTGCTTTTTAAAGCATTCTTCTCCTCAATAACTTTTTGAACTGTTTTATCCATTTGACCTAAGCTGGTTTTTAGCATGCTATTTTCTTCAGCATTTTTTTTGGATTTCCTTGACTAAGCTGCTGACTTCATTTTCATGTTTTTCCTGCATCTCTCTCCTTTCTTTTTCCAGTTTTTCTTCCAACTCCCTCATTTGATTTTCAGTCTTTTTTGAGCTTTGTCATAGCCTGAGCCCAATTTCTGTTTTTCTTGGAGTCTTTAGATGCAGGAGCTTGTGCTTCCTCATCTTCAGACTGAGTATTTTGATCCTTCTTGGGCTCATTTGCAAAACATTTCTCAATAGTCTTCCTTTTGTTTCTCTGCTTACTCATTTTCCCAGCCTGGGCCTGGTTTGGGGGTGCTTCCTGAGCTTTTGGGGCACTCCCACAAGGGTCTCAGTGTGTGAGGCTCTGTCCTCCCTCCTGGTCTGTGAATGACCATAAGCACCTCCCTCTGCCATGGGGCTGAGGTGGGGGGGCCCTGCTGTTCTATTGGGGGGCCTAGACTTTGATCAGGATCTGAATGTGGTCAGAGCCCCAGAGTCCTGTTCCAGGGGCAGAGGACCAAGCGTGCAGTTTCTCTTCAAAAACAATTTTTTTAAAAACCCTCCTGAAATGCCAATTAAAGCATCTCTGGGATACCACCTCACATCTCTCAGATGGTCAATATGACCAGAAAGGACAATGATCAATGTTGGAAGGGATGCAGGAAATCTGGGACACTAATACATTGTTGGTGGAGCTGTGAACTCATCCAACCTTTCTGGAGAGCAATTTGGGATTATGTCCAAAGGGCAACAAAAATGCGCATACCCTTTCACTCTGCAGTACCACTACTGGGTCTATACCCTGAAGAGATGATAAAAAAGGGTAAAAAATATTTATAGCAGCCCTGTTTGTGGTGGCAAAAAATTGGAAATTAAGTGAACGTCCTTCAATTGGGAAATGGCTTAACAAACTGTGGTATATGTATGTTATGGAACACTATTGTTCTATTAGAAACCAGGAGGGATGGGAATTCAGGGAAGCCTGGAAGGATTTGCATGAATTGATGCTGAGTGAGATGAGCAGAACCAGAAAAACATTGTACACCCTAACAGCAATGGGGTGGGGGGGTGATGATCAACCCTGATGGACTTGCTCATTCCATCAGTGCAATAATCAGGGACAATTCTGAGCTATCTGTGATGGAGAATACCATCTGTATCCAGAGAAAAGATTATGGACTTTGAACAAAGACCATTACTGTCAAATTAGAAAAAAAAGCATTATAATGCAATTTTACTGAGTCATACTTTATATTTTTTCCTTCAGATTATGATTTTCTCTGTCATCACATTCAACTGAGATCAATATATAACATGGAACCAATGTAAACACTAACAGAATGCCTTCTCTGGGGGGTGGGGGAGGGAATCAAGAATGGGGGAAAGATTGTAAAATTCAAAATAAATAAAATCTTTCTTTAAAAAAAATAAAAACCCTTCTGAAACTTTGCAATATAATGTATTTAATCAGGTGAGAGTTAAGTGCCAGGTAGAAACCAAAGACTGATGAACAGCCTTGAAAAGCTTTTGTCAAGTCCTCACATCAGAGATTCTAGTCCTCTTTTAAAACCCCATATACCCCAAGAAGCTTCAAGCTGTGTAGCATGTGCATTGTCATACCCCAATAAACTGTTTCAGCAAACAGGCTAAATGAGCTTGAGAGTAACCAACAGGTCTCAAACTTGTCAGTGACTTAGGGGGATACATACCCCAAGCATGTAAAGATATTATTGGTGGAATGGATGGATGAGATCAATTTGTCCAAGTGGCCATGAAGGTGGCTGAAGCAGGAACTTTGGAAGACATAGAGCTTGGTCAGACATTGAAAATGCCAGAGCTGCATTTTTGGTCATCACCAGTTGTCTGCCACTGGACTGCAATGACTGTGGAAAAGAGAGTGAAGCCAATGATTTGTGCAACTCTGCCTCACTTAAATCCAATTCATGTGTGAGTCAAGACCTCATCCTCCAGGATGTCATTGGTCCTCTTTGAAAACAAAAACATACAATAACAATTATACTTAATCAAAATGCTTACTATTAATCCAATATCTTCATTTTTATTTTTCTCAATTACAGTAAAATATTTTTAGTATTCATTTTTTAAAATATTTGATTTCCAATGTTTCCCTTCCCCCCTCCCCCTTCCTTGAGAAGGTAAGCAATTTGATATAAATTAAGTCAAGCAAAACATTTTTCTATATTAGCCATGTTGCAAAAGAAAACACAGACCAAAATCCCCACAAAACAAACCTAGAAAAAGATAATTACAAAAATGTGCTTCAATCTGCATTCAGATTCCATAATTTTTCCCCTTGAGATATATAGTATTATTATAATCATAAGTACTTCAAAACATTTTTTCATATGACTGTAGATAGCTTTGATTTCTTCCGAAAAGTGACTGTTCATATCCTTTAACTATTTATCAACTGGGAAATGATTAGTATGCTTGTAAATTTGACTCAGTTCTCCATATAATTAAGAAATCAGGTCTTTATCAGAGAAACTTGGTAAATTCTATAAATTCTCCATCCCAATTTCTGACTTTCCTTCTAATTTTGCCTGCATTGGTTTAGTTCCTGCAAAATCTTTTTAATTTTAGATGATTAAAATTATCCATTTTATATTTGTAGCAGCTTTGTTTGTGGTGGTAAAGAATAGGAAATTAAGTGAATGTCCATCGATTGGGGAATGACTGAACAAATTATAGTATATGCATTTTATGGAACACTATTGTTCCATTAGAAACCAGGAGGGATGGGAATTCAGGGAAGCCTGGAAAAATTTGCATGAACTCAGTCTGAGTAGGATGAACAGAACCAGAAGAACATTATATACCATAACAGCAACATGGGGTTGATGATCAACCTTGATGGACTTGCTCATTTCATCTGAGCAACAATCAGGGATGATTTTAGGATATCTGCAATGGAGAATCCCATCTGTATTCAGAGAAAGAATTGTGGAATTTGAACAAAGACTAAAGACTATTACCTTTATTTAAAAAAAAACCCATTATCTTATTATGTAATTTTGCGATCTCTTATGTTTTATTTTTTTCTTAAGAATGTGATTTCTCTCTCATCACATTCAATTCAGACCAATGTATAGTATAGAAACAATGTAAAGACTAACAGAATTCCTTTTGTGGGGTGGGGTGGGGGGAGGTAAGTGACATTAGGGGGAAAATTGTAAAATTCAAAAATAAGTTAATTAATTAAAAAATAATTTCCATTTCATATCTTGTAAAGCTTTCCATCTCTTGTTTTGTCTTAAATTTTTCCTTACCTATAGATCTGACAGGTAAAAGTTTCCATGCTCCTTTATTTTGTTTATGATATCAGTTTTTATGTCTAAATCATGTACGCACTTTGACCTTACCTTTGCATAAGTATATGAAGTATACAGTGTGGGATGTTTTCTAGCCAAATTCTGCCAAACTGCTTTCCAGTTTTCACAGCAATTATTGCCAAGTTGTTTTAAATATCCTGCAGGGATTTTTTAAAATTGATGTTTCATTAAATATATGTTAGCTTAGGAGGTTTTGCCATCTTAAGTTATATTTAACCCACTGACAAAGTGGATAGAACACCAGGTCTGGAGTCAGAAAGACCTGAGTTCAAATCCAGCCTCAGAGATTTACTATGTAACCCTGGACAAGTCATTTAACCTTGTTTACCTATTTCTTCATCTGTAAAATGAGATGAAAAAGGAAATGGCAAATCACTCCAGTATTTCTGCCAAGAAAACCCCAAAATGGAGTCTTAAAGAGTCAGACACAGTTGAAAATTTTTTCTTTCTTTTTCTTCTTTCCTTCCTTCCTTCCTTCCTTCTTTCTTTCTTTCTTTCTTTCTTTCTTTCTTTCTTTCTTTCTTTCTTTCTTTCTTTCTTTCTCTCTCTCTCTCTCTCTCTCTCTCTCTCTCTCTCTCTCTCTCTCTTTCTTTCTTTCTTTCTTTCTTTCTTCCTCTGAGAGATAAAGGTACTATAATCTGCATTGCTGGAGAGTACCCATGCTGATGAAATCAGTGGTGTTTAGGATTTTTGTCTCTGTATTTGTGATTTCATCAGCATGGGGAACTCCTGGTCTGAAAACTCCCTCCATTGTTGCAAATCAATAACTCCTCTACAACCTATAGAGCACTATAGCAATTGAGCAGCCCATATGAGTCAAAAGCAAAATTTGAACCCCAGTTTTGAGTACAAGACTTTTTGATTCCAAGACTGTCTCTCCATCCGCTATGCCAGTGGCCTCCAAACTTTGATCAATCAACTCTGCACATGCATACCCAGTATGTGATATTTACTTACTTATAAAAAATTAATAATGAAAATGTGTTACATAAAATACAAATTAGATTAAAACACAAATTAAGCATCAGCACTATGCCAATAATTGAGTATATTATTAATAAAATTAAAAATTTTTAAAGATTGAGATAAAGACGGAATTATATTTGTCCCTAGAATTGGTCGGGAGCCTGAAGAGTTTATTGAATGAACTGCATTTTAGGAAAATAACTTTGGTAATTATGTGGGAAGATGGTTTGGAGAAGGGAGAGGCTGGCAGGGAAAACAACTGGAGACTACTGCAATAGTCCAAAGAAGGAATGAGGGCCTGAACTAGAACAGACAAATGGAAAGGAGTAGACAGATGTGAGAAACACTGTGGAGCTAGAAATTATAAGATTTAGTACCTGATTAAATATGTGAGCTGAGAGTGCGGAAAAGTGGATAGCAAATAGGAAGCTTGAAGAGGGAAGAAAGAGGCAGAATGGGATAAAATCACACAAAGAGGCATGAAAGACCTATTACAGTGAAGAGAAAGAAGAGAGGAGAGTGAGAATTGCTTAAATCTTACCCTCACTGGATTTGTTTCAAAGAGGGAATAACTTACACACTTAATTGAGTAAAGACATCTATCTTACCCTACCGTAGGGAAGTAGGAATGGAAAGGGAAAAGAAAATGGAGGTCAGGGTGCTAGAAGGGAAGGCATACTGAAGGAGGTAATGGTCAGAAGCAGGCAACTAGTGAAAAAGGATAGGGTGAAAGGAGGGAGAGAAAAGTATAAATGGGGGAGGGGACAAATAGGATGGAGGGAAATACACAGTAATTATAACTATAAATGTGAATGGGATGAATTCACCCATAAAACAGAAGGGAATAGCACAGTGGATTAAAAACTAGAATCCTAGAATATTAGAAACACATTGGAAGGAGAGAGACATGGAATAAAAGTAAAAAGTAAAAAAAATAATAAATTATAAAAGTAAAAGGCTGGAACAGAACATATCATGCTTCAACCAGAGTAAAAAAAATAAAAAGGAGGGATGGAAATCATGATGTCAGACAAGGCAAAAGTGAAAATAGATCTAATTAAAACAGACAAGGAAGGAAACTATATCATGCTACTGAATGCAAAGAAGTGAGATGGAGACCAAGCTATGAATTTTGGGAGTACATTTTATTACCAATGACTATATGGGGATACCTCTTCAAAGCACACCACACCAAGTGTCCAGAGAACAAGTATAGTATTTTAATAGTATTTTTTTGGGGGGGTATTGTGAGCAAGCAGGATACAGAAGTAAAGATAGCAGTTAGATATATTTCCTTGTCAGACTATTACAAACATATGCAATCATATGGCCTAGTATAGATCTTGCTTTATGTCTTAACATGTTTCTTGAGATAGAGAGAGTCACAGATTCAGGGGCTTCCCACAGGTTCAAGGAAAGTGGAATTTACCATCTTATGGTTCCAGCTGCATCTGGGGGAAGGGGAGGCAGTCTTGGGAGAAAGCAGGAATTTTACAGATAAAGCAAAAATGATTAGGTTAACAAGAGCATTTTGTGTATCTCAGACAAATTTATGGTATATCTCATGATCCCAGAGTCAAGCATTTGGGTCCTGTCAGATTATTCTCAGACCCAAAGGCACCTAGCCCTTTGGGTGCACTATGCCAATAATTGTGTATATTATTAATATACACAAAATATCTCAGGGTCCAGAAAGGTGTCAAGGACACCTTTTATACAGGGATTACACAAATGTTAATTAACTTCATTCCCCACTTTTTTTTTCAAAATAACTCAAACCCTTGAGTTATCATCTTCATAACTTGGGAAAGCATGAACTACAAGCATCTTTACAAAGGATCCAGGTATCATCATTACACCTCAATCCACCTATCTCTTTAAGTTGAACAGGCCCGCTAAATCAGAGATAAGACTCTCCTTAGCTAGGGTATAAACCACCCAATAGTCTCCCTCCTTTTTTTCCAATGGTGAACATCTGCACCCTACCTCTCCTACTCCTTTTCATAAGGAGAAGGGCATAAGTAGGGGTGTCATACTTACAGAATCAAAGAGAGGTTACAAAAACAGATCCCCTGACTACACAATGTATACATAAGTGAGAAAGGGTAGAGAAGAATTGATCCAGTGTCTCTCCTCTCTTCTCTGCTCTCCTGAAGACATTCATTGTCCTTCTGAATCTTCTGAATCTGTTCCAAAAAGTCCCCTCCAGTTCAAGTGACTAGTTGAGACTTTGTCTTCTGATAAAGAAACTGGTTAACATTTTACTCAGATCAAAACACATATGTTTTCATCACAAGACAATGAGATTTTGGAGCTTATTACAATGTACATTTTGCCTTATTGCCATATTGATGCACATACTTCACTTTAACACAATAAACTTTCATTAGTGTTTTACTATATGAACACTCTCAATGAGAATTATCATACTGACTTAAGCTTGTAACATACATTCAACAATCATCTTAATTCAAAAGCATATGGTCTGAAAATAAAACAATCTTAGCCTTTGCTCTTATTGTAATAATGACTCAAATATCCTTAACCAAAATGAATTTTTTTCCAAAA
This sequence comes from Macrotis lagotis, assembly GCF_037893015.1. NCBI lineage: Eukaryota > Metazoa > Chordata > Mammalia > Peramelemorphia > Peramelidae > Macrotis > Macrotis lagotis. The sequence goes on along the minus strand of NC_133658.1, from coordinate 876,145,773 downwards.
TATTACCAAATATACCATTGATTTTCCTTCTCCTGATATACTTATCTGGCTCACATTCATTTCCTTAAGCCAGGCCTTAAAACTGTAATTATCCTAAGAATTTCCCATTCTTCTTCTTACCTAAATATCCCTTCTAATAATAAAGAAACTTAATTCCTATCTTAACATGTAGCTGTTAGCAGGTGTCAGAGTTACACACCTAACACACCTAACCTGTCTCTAGCTACTAGTTCCAATTCACCTAAAACTTCTTTTTCTGGTTTTCTTAGTAGCCATAAAGATCTAGGACATCAAAGGAAAATTCTCTTATAGATATAAGTATTGAATATCAGTGTCCAGGCAGAGGTCATATGGGGTAGTCAAATGTCTTAGGCCAGATTTATTTTTCCAGGCGAGACATTCTCCAAATGTCATTTTGGGGAAATCAAGTCAAAAAGTTCCAACCTCAGGTCATACTGAGAAGTCACCCCTTTGGCTGCACATCCCTGTCCCCTGACATCTTGGTTTACCTTGGCTTCAGGAACATGACATTTACCCAGAAGTATTTCCTCTTGCTGAACATCCTGGTACCTGATATTAAAGGAAAATTGATTAAAAGTCTCATGATCTAAAACAGTTGTTTTACCTAATTAGATCTCCAAATGAATCCACTTCACAATCGGGATTGGGGGAGTCATAACCAATCAGCTTCCTTCCTTACACATATATCACGTATATCTACTTTGAGTGCCCCTGTCATCAGAATACATTAAGTAGGGTTACTTTCTAATTCAAAAAGCAGTCAAGTTCTCCCAGTATCTCAAGTATTCCTTGAGAGATTTTAGCTGTAAAGGCAGGGCTATTGTCTGACCCGATTCCTAGCAGGAGGCCAAATCAGGTAGGGGCTTATTCAGAATTTTTTAAACTACTTCCAAGGCTGTTTCCTTCACTTCTACCCATCCTAAAAACGTGTCCACAAAAACCAAGAGACATTAAAAACCTGTTGCTGGTGGTTTTGTGCAGGCATTTTTAGTGTCTCTCTTTCCATTGTTTTTGAGATAAGAATTTTTCTGCCAGTGTTCCACCATCCCTCTGCTGCCTTCTTCTCCCCTTTTTATTCAGTGAAGGAATCTTTGGGGGGGGATAGGCTGGTTCAGGGGAAAGGGGAGACAGAACAAGATTTTTCCATCTAGGAATGTTCATTACCCTCCCTGCTCCTCTGTTCCCCCTTTTTGATCTAGCAAAGGAATCTTCCTAGGGGGAACAGACAGGAACTGGTGACAGGAGTGGGGGGATGGGGTTTGGGAATTCAGGAGCTAAGATCTCTTCCATATTTTGTACCTATTCCCTCCCTAGTGCTTCTGGTATAAAATACTTCCATCCCCTAAATCCCACCATCCAGGCTTTGGTATCATGACAGTAAAATAGCTTATATTTCCAAAAGTAGATCACATGTTTGATAACACCCTTCGGGTTGACATAATTTTAATTGAAGGAAGAAATGTGCTATTTTACTTCTTTAAAATTTACACATTAAATTCTTAACCTACATGTAACACAAGGTTTTCATGCTGACAACTCATTCTTTTAAAACAACAGGTTATCTTAAAGTTAACTTTATAATTAAGTATCTTTTACACATAAGCCTCTTCTGAATTTTTGCTTTAGAAGCTTATTTATCTCTTCTTCCAAATACACTTCTATTTTTCAAAACAAAGAAAATAAGATTCTCCATGAATTCAGTCTGATACATATCATAATTTCAAAAGCCCAATGAACACTTTTTACCCATAACAGTGTTACAGTTGGATGTATAATTTCTTCTTTTTTTAACAGATAATGAATAAACTACATTGATCTTACATACCAATATTCCCTTTTATAAGCATGAGGTGAAAAAACAAAGCTTTTCACAAATTCTCTGGGCCAAAAAGACCTTGAGAGATATAACCTTGTTGGCAAGGTGTTCACTAGTTTTTTTATTTTATAACAAATCTTTACAAATGTGATAGATGAAACTTCAATTCATTCACGGTTTGTTATTACAAAATAATTTTAAAACCTCAAAAAATATAGCTTAAATTATTCTTATACAAAGTTTACTAATTGTACACAACTTATTTCATTTACATGCATGTTTTCTTTACTCCCTAAAACTTTAAAACACAAAGAATTCTTAAGACCAATTCTTGGTAAAAAAATAGCTTCTTATATAACTACGAGATTTTCTTTATACTTCTTTTAAATTTCAAAAGTCATATTCAAATTAGCCTTAAATCATTTTCTTTTCAAAGCCTTTATCTTTATCTTTATTACTGCAATTCTAACTTCTCAGTGCTCTAACTTATAAGAGCATTCTATCCTCACTGACCAACATTTCTTAATATTAGAACATTCTATGTTCTAGGGATTGGAGATTCCCCACAATTTGAGATATCAAAGTAATATGTACTAATTTTTTACCTTTACTGTTTATCATCACTCCAGATTTTTTCCCAAAGACATGAACTACGTCCCAATCAGTGTAAAATATTGCCTTCCCCTTGTGAGTCATGGGCTCTTAATCAAACTTTAGAATAACTAAACAAGTATGTCTTGATTCCCATGAATAAAACATCAGAATCAAAACTCAAACATTTTTTTACAAACCCCTTAATTCAATTTACATGTATCTTTAGCTTAGCACATTATAGAATCAATAATAACATAATAAAATTAACATTTACCTAGCAATTGCTTTCATGTCAAACTTTTCACCTTATAGAGTTTATTACTTTTCCAATAAATTCACTGCCAAACGTTGCAAAAAGTAGCAGTTTAATGTGATTTTTAAATCACCCCAACCTCATATAAACACATATCTCCCTATAGACTTATAGTTCTGTATTTTCTTCTTTTCTTACAATGATTTGTAAATCACAAATTTCCAAAGTTCCCAAAATCCATCTTTTGTATACAGAGTCAAACCTGCTCAAATCTTTTCTGTCTACATGCTTTTACCAATTTCCATATTTAACAAATGATTCAAAAAACCCCAATTGTCTCTATGTCTGGATTTTCTTTCCAGTTCTTTCCAAAACTCCGACCCAGACTATACAGCTCACAGTTTCCCTCAATATACTGTTCCACTATTCCTTTTCATTAGCGCTTCTTGACTTTATTTCATACTATTCTGAACTAGAGTCACATGGCTTATCCAGCTATATAAACCACGGATATGATTCCACTTTTCATAATACATTTTACATTCCAAGGTTTTAATATTTAACATTTCTTGATTATAACTGTTAAAACCTTAGAGAAGGCAGTCATTCAAAAATCCCTTAGCTAAATTAGAATATTCCCTGATCCCCTTCTTCAAATAGAGTAAGGTGAATAACTTTTATAGAGGGACAATCCTTTCTGGGGTGGGGTTGATCTTCTATTCTTAAATCCTTACATGTCCCATAATTTTCTGTAATAAATAACATTATCAGAATCTTTATTGATAAACTCCTGAAGCTCTAATTATACCATATCATTCTGGAAAAAGAATAACTATTTAGTTTCCCCTATACTGGCATATCTTGGTAACCACATTATATACTTTAGGAATAATCTGACTCCCTTGTCTTTCTGAAATTTATTTTCCCACAACTATTTCAAATTAAAATAGCATTTCTTTCTATGATTTCTTTGTTTAATATATTTGTAATATTCACTGGCTCTTTACTGTTTCTTTAACTTCAAAATAAGGTTCCCTTTTAACATTTATCTTACTAATTCTTCCTGAAGTAACTCTCTCTCTTAGTCCTTTTTTCTAAAAGGGGGAGGGGGGAACATTCTGACAGCACAGAATCACAGAGAAGAGAAGGGAACATAAACAAGGAATGGGGGGGGCTTCTCATAATGGTAGAATAACAGGGTGAGTAGTTTGGCGTCACTCAATTTAACACCAAAATTCATTCCTTTTTTAAATAAAAATAAAAAATCCCTCTTGGAAGTGCTCAAGAGACAACACAGGGGTGAGGAGGGAGGGATCATATTGCCCATTGTAACACAGTCAGAAAGCAGGCTCATGGGGCAGCTAGGTGGCTCAATGGATAGAGCACCAGCCTGGGAGTCAGGAGGACCTGAGTTTAAATCCAGTCTCAGACACTTAATAATTACCTAGCTGTGTGACCCTGGGCAAGTCACTTAACCACATTGCCTTGTCAAAAAAAAACCTAAAAAAAAAGAAAAAGAAAAAGAAAGTAGGCTCAAGGGGAGAGCCAGTGAGGTCATTAGATGAATACTGCCTAAAATAAAGAGCAGCAATTTAAATGAGGCAACCCAAGGAAAGTTTTAGGGGACCTTTCCCCTCATTTAAAAAAATCAATAGATGAACCGAACACACAAGTAAATAGACAATCTAAACATATAAAGACAGACAAGGCACAAACACAGATCACACAAACTGACGATTTCAACATATATCAACAGACACAAGCCAATGGCAAATTCCTGATATCTCAGGAATGCTGTGAGGGAAGATTTCAGCATAGTGTCCAACAATCTCTCCCTCCCAAAGGCCAACCAAATGTGTTCCTTGCTATTGCAAGGAGCACCCAAAAGAGGGGACCTGGACATCACGTCTGATTTGGCATTCCCCTTCAACTAAATGTCTAGACCCAGAATCAGAACAAGCTTACCCCCAGAGGTGTAACAAGATCTCCACTTAGGTCAAATGGGGGATTGCAGTCAAGGAGAGGTTCATACTAAGACTATGTCTACCTAGTTCTGAGGCCCTGAAACATCATCAGGGGCCGGCTCCCTTAGAAAGGGAGAGACAGTCCATTTGAACATAAACTTGAGGCTCCTATGGTCTCTTGTGGTGACACAAAACACCAAGATCTTGCTGGGGCCTCCAAATGCTGAACCCAAAAAAGAAAGATGGAGACCAAGCTATGAATTTTGAGGAGTACATTTTATTGCTAATGACTATGTGGGGATACCTCCTCAAAGCACACAACACCGAGTGTCCAGAGAACAAGGTTTTTATAGTATTTTTGAGGGAGGGGGGCAGTGTATTGTGAGCAAGCAGGATACAGAAGCAGAGATAGCAGTTAGATATATTTCCTTGTCAGACTATTACAAACATATGCAAACATATGGCCTAGTATAGATCTTGCTTTATGTCTCAATATGTTGCTAGAGACAGAGGGAGTCACGGATTCATGGGCTTCCCACAGGTTCAAGGTGAGTGGAATTTACTATCTTATGGTTCCAGCTGCATCTGGGGGAAGGGGAGGCAGTCTTGGGAGAAAGCAGGAATTTTACAGATACAGCAAAATGATTAAGTTAACAAGGGTGTTTTGTGTAACTCAGACAATTTTATGGTATATCTAATGATACCAGATTCAAGCATTTGGGTCCTGTCAGATTATTCTTAGACCCAAAGGCACCTAGCCAAGTTTATATTTCTGAGGAGTTTCTAAGGGCCCAGAAAGGTGTCAAAGATCCCTTTTACACAGGGATTACACAAATATTAATATTGTACTTCAGTTCCAAGACAATGAAGTAATATCAATGCTAAATCTATATGCACCAAATGTATAGCATCCAGTTGTCTAAAGACGTTAAATGAGTTGCAGGAAGAAATAAATACCAAAAGCAACTTAATGAAGACTCAACATTCCCCTCTCAGAACTATAAGTAAATCTAACCACAAAATGAATAAGAAAGAAGCTAAGTTGGTAAATAAAATTTTAGAAAATTAGATATGATAGACTTTTGGTTAAAACTGAATGGAAATAGAAAGGAATGCATTCTTTTTCTCAGTACATGGCATCTACACAAAAATTGACTATGTGTTAGAGCATTAAAAACCCTACAATCAAATGCAGAAAGATTAAATGCATCCCTTTCAGATTATGTTACAACAAAATTACATTTAATAAAGGGTCATTGAAAGATATATTAAAAATTAAATGGAAACTAAATAATCTAATCCTAAAGAATGAGAGGTTCAAATAACAAATTACAGAAACAATAGTTTGATCAAAGAGAATGAAAACAACATACCACATTTTATGGGATACCCCCAAAGCAGTATTTAGGAGAAAATTTATATCTCTAAACACATGAATAAAATAGAGAAAGTACAGATTAATGAATTGGGCATTCAACTAAAAAAAGTTAGAAAAAGAACAAGTTAAAAAAACTTCCAATTAAATACTAAATTGAAAATCCTGAAACTTAAAGAAGAGAGAAATAAAAGTGAGAGCAAGAAAGCCATTGAACTAGAAAATAAAACTAAGAATTTTTTTATGAAAAAAATCAATAGGAATTCCCTAATTCCTTAAGGTAAGGAAAAATTTACTATCAAATTTAAAACTATTGAAAAGTGAAAGAGAGTGTCACTGGTTAATTTGATTTAAAAAAAAAGAAAGAAGAAAACCAAATTACCAGCATGTGAATTCATTACCAATAAAGAGGAAATTTAACCAATAATTAAAAGCTATTTTGTCCAATTCTATGCCAATAAATCTGACAATTTAAGTGAAATAAGTATTTAAAAAAATAAAAATTGCCCAGATTTATAGAAAGGGAAATAGAATGTTTAAATAAGTCCATTTTAGGAAAGGAAATTGAACAAAAAGTCTGCATGTCATTGCATTAATGATTCAGCAAATGAGCTTAATACCTGAATTTCTCATAAAGTGAGACTTTTAATGAATTTTTGATGAAACTCCAACTCCCCTGCAAAAGTTGAGCTCCCAGCAGGTCTACTATCCCAGGATCAAAGTACTCTATGGGTCTACACACTTATAATTATGATTCATGGGTTTCTGCCACTGTGATTGTCCTTCAATAGACAGCAAAGGGAAAAATTAGCTTAATGCAAAGGCATTCATTGGAGTAGAATAAGCACTTTATTTTTTCTAACCTCAGAGCATCTTTCTCCATCCCTACTCTCTACCCCAATGGAGAAAGAAATAGCAAACCCATACCAATAACTTTGCTAAGAAAACCCCAAATAGGGTCGTAAAGAATTGGCCAGGAATGGAAAAACTACTGAACAACAACTGAATCCCCTCTCCTTCCAAAAAAACCCTTAAGGAATACTGGGAAGAGTATTTTCAAATATTTGGAGGAATATCATGCAGAAGACAAATTAGATTCCATCTGCTTGATTCCCAGAGTGTTAAAGTAGCATCAGGGTACAGAAATTGGTAAATTTGGGCTTAAGGTAAGGAAAAACTTACTATCAAATTTAAAACTATAGAAAAGTGGAAGAGACTGCCTTCAGAAGTAGTGACATTCTGAATGTCTTCAGGCAAAAGCTGGTTGACTACTTATTAACAGTTACAACTAACATAGGACAAACAAGTTGTCATCATCAGAAGAAACAGGGAGCAGGAAGAATTCATCTTTATTGTGGTTGTTGTCCTGTTATCTTGTCTTTAGGTATGTTGGAAGGGCAGGGAGCAACTCAGTACCTGACATGAAGTAAAAATTTGGGGGTAATAAGTCACTCCCATTCTCTACAGCTATAGAGGGCTGGAAGGAAAAATGACAATTCTATGTACTTATTTAGTGACTTAACAATCAAATTACTAAAAATTATTTTATAAAGTTAGAAAAACTAAATCAAAATTCATTTGGAAGATCAAAAAATTAAGAACATCAAGGAAATCAATGAAAACAAAAAGTGAAGGAAACTGGTCTAGCAGTATCAGATAATAAATTCTATTACAAAGTAATAATCAAGAAAAACTGGTATTGACCAAAAAATAATGGGTTGGATCTATAGATTAGCAGTAATAAATGACCATGGTAACCTTTTATTTGATAAACTCAAAAATCTAAGTTTTGGGAATAAGAATTCACTATTTGACAAAAATTGCTGACAAAACTAGAAAGCAGGTTGGCAGAAACTAGACAGACAAAATTTCACACTGTATTACCAATGGGTACATGATTTAGACATAAACGGTGATAGAAATTAGGGGAGCATGGAAAATTTTTTCTATCATATCTATGATAAGGGAATATTTAATGACCAAACAAGAGATGGAGAGCATTACAGGATATAAAACAAATAATTTTGATTACCTGAAATTAAAAAGGTTTTGCACAAACAAAAGCATGGCAGACAATTAGAAGGAAAGCAGGAAACTAGGGTGAGGGAATTTATAGCAAATTTCTTTGATAAAGGTCTCATTTTTCAAATATGAAAGAAACAATCAAATTTATAAAAATAAGTCAGACTCCAATCGACAAATGGTCAATGGTTATGAACAAGCAGTTTTCAGAAGAAATCAAAGCTATCAATAGTCACAAGAAAAAAAGCTCTAAATAAGTATTGATTAGAGAAAAGTAAATTAAAACAACTCTAAGGTATCATCACCTCATACTGATCAGATTGACTAACATGACAGAAAAGGAAAATGACAAATGCAGAATGGGATGTGGAAAAATAGGGACACTAATGCACTGTTGGTAAAGTTGTGAACTAATCCAACCATTCTGGATAGCAATTTGGAACTATTACCAAAGGGCTATAAAAGCGTATGTACCCTTTGACTATGCAATGCCACTACTAGGTCTGTAACCCAGAGATTAAAGATAAAGCAGAGACCTATATGTATACAGCTATTTATATAAAAGTTCTTTTTGCAGTGTCAAAGAATTGGAAATTGAAAGATGCCCATCAATGGGGAGTACCTAAACAAGTTGTGGTACATGTGATGGAATGCTATTGTGCTATAAGAAATGACAAGGGGAGTAGTTTTGGAAAAACCTATATGAAGTGATGCAAAATGAAGCTAGCAGAATCAGAGGGACATTGTACACAGTAACAGTGATACTGTAACAGTGTCCAATTGTGAAAGACTTCTTAGTTGTTCTGATCAACTGTAGTACAAAACAATTTCTAAAGAACCCATGATGAAAATGCTACCCACTACCAGAGAGAGAACTAATTAACTCTGAATGCAGACTGAAAAATATTTTTTTCTCTCTTTATATTCCCTGTTTTTCATATTTAAAAATTTTTTTTTAGCAACATGGCTAATAGGGAGATATGGTTTGACTGACTTCAAATTTATAACTGTTATCATAGTTCTTGCGTTCTCAGTGGGTGCAGGAGAGGAGAAGGAAAGGAGATAATTTAGAACTCAAATTTTTTTCCTCTTCTTAGTTTTTGTATTTTATTTTTTCTAATAATATGAAGAAAAAATTTTCACATTATGTTTAAATTTTGAGTTTCAAATTCTTTCCTTTGCTCTTCCCCCCAACCCCTTGAGAAGGCAAGCAACTTGATATGTTATATGCTTCTTCCATCATGCAAAACATATTTCCATAGTAGTCATGTTATGAAAGAAAACATAAACCAAAAAAATTAGAAAAATAAGGTTTTTAAAACTATGCTTTGATATGCATTCAGATTCTACTGTTTCTTCTTTGGAGATAACATTTTTCAACATAAATCATTTGGAATTATCTTGGATCATTGTATTACTGAGAATAGTTAAATCATTCACAGCTGATGATCCTTACAATATTGCTGTTACTGTACAATCTTTTTTCTGGTTCTGCTGACTTCACTTTGCATCAGTTTGTGTGGGATGAGTCTACTCACTTAAATAACATTCGGAGATTTCTCAAGGTATGAATAGAAAAGTTTTATTTAATTCTTGAGAATCGGACCCTTCACTCTGCCTTAAACAAGGAGAGATAAAAGATAAAGGAGCAAGAAATCCAAAATCTATTTATCCTAAAGTGACCCACTGACCCATCCTCATTAGTGAGGAATGGGGTCTTCACAATCTAGATGCATAAATTACTCTAAAGAAAAAGCATATAATTCAAAGACAAGTTTTTCTTTCTCTCCCTCCATGACAAGGAATGTAGAAACATCTGGACTTCAATCCAGATAAGACAGGGGTCAGTTTACTCTTTTTTTTTTTTGGTCGGATTTGAACCCAGGGACTCCTGACTCCAGGGTTGGTGTTTTATCCACTGCGGCCCCTAGCTGCCCCTACTCTTTACATTTTGATCAGGGTAACCTTAAGTTACTTGTCGGGGAGGAGGGGCAGAAGACACATTACACACAGCTCAACTATTTCTAGTCTATAATATTCTCCTGAAGAAATCTCAGACTTTATCCAAGTTCACATGTTTTCCCAGGTTTTCTGAAACCATCCTGTTTAGCATTGATTTTTTTAGACTTTTTTATTTTTTATTTACTTTGTTATTTTATTATTTTGTCCCTTCCCTCCCCCAATACTGTTTAGCATTTCTTAAAGTACAATAGTATTCTATAATAATCCATAATTCGCCATAGCTTGTTCAGCCATTCCTCAATTTCCAAGATTTTTATACCACAGAAAGAGCTGCTAAAAATATTTTTGCATGAATCCTTTTCCTTTTAAAAATCTCTTTGTGGGGGCTGGCTATGTAGCACAATGGATAGAGCACCAGCCCTGGAGTCAGGAGGAGACCTGAGTTCAAATATGACCTCAGACACCTAATGATTACCTAGCTGTGTGGCCTTGGAAAATCACTTAACCCATTTGCCTTGCAAAAAATCTAAAAAAAAATATCTCTTTGTGATACAGACACGGTAGTGGTATTTCTGGGTCAAAGAGTATACAGTTTTATACCTGTTGGGGCATAAGAACTCAAAATTTTAAAAAATGAATGTTAAAAAATGAAGCAAATGAGTGAGACAAGTAGAACCAGAAAAACACTGTATACCCTAATAGCAACATGGGGGCAATGATCAACCTCGATGGACTTACTCATTCCATCAGTGCAACAACCAGGGACAATTTGGGGGGCTGTCTGCAATGGAGAATACCATCTGTATCCAGAGAAAGAATTATGGAGTTTGAACAAAGACCAAGGACTATTACCTTAAATTTAGAAAAAACAAAACAAAACTGATATCTTATTGTCTGATCTTGTTATCTCTTATACTATATGTTTCTTCCTTAAGGATATGATTTCTCTCTTATCACACCCAATTTGGATCAATGTACAACATGGAAACAATGTAAAGACTGACAAATTGCTTTCTGTGTGGGGTGGGGGGAACTCAAATAAAACCTTTAATTAAAAAAAGAAGCAAAACAAAACCCACAACACCCTACAGAATCTAAACACTACATTCACTTGTTAAAAATTTCTCTAATGTATTTATTTCCTATCTCATGGATTCCTTTCTGTTCCATTAATCCTAATTCCTCATGCCAAAAATGACTAGCTTGTAGATTTGTTAAACACAAATGTGTATGTACAGTATTCACCTGACTGGGGGCTGCTAGGGGCCAAGATGTGTGACCTTGGGAAAAAAAAACTAAAAAAAAATATTCATCCGACTGTTTGATGCTGAGGGGAGGAGGGGGTAGGAAGGAAATCATCTCATTTAAAAATATGCATAACTCATGTGGATGAATGCTGAAAAACTTTTTTTCTTGTACTTAAAATTTTATTTACTTTGAGTTTTACAATTTTTCCCCAATCTTTCTTCCCTCCCCCCACCCCCCACAGAAGGCAATTTGCCAGTCTTTACATTGTTTCCATGATATACACTGATCCCAATTGAATGTTGAAAAACTTTACTAACAACAATTGGAAAAATATCCATCGAAAAAAATGAAAAAATAAAATGAATGTTAAAAATTGACACTCAAATCCGACCTCTGACACTTAAGAATTGCCTAGCTGTGTGACCTTGGGCGAGTCACTTAGCCCCATTGCCTTGCAAAAACCTTAAAAAACAAACATAAAAATTGACAAACTATCAAATCTGACCTCTGACACTCAAGAATTGCCCAGCTATGTGACCTTGGGTAAGTCACTTAACCCCATTGCCTTGAAGAAATTTAAAAAAAGCCAACAAAAAAAAATTGTGAAACAAAAGGGAAAAAAAGCACCCATTTGGAAGGTCCGAATGTCGGGGGGGCTTTGGAGCAGGAAGTGCCAGGGAGGGGCGAGGCTGCTACAGGTGCCCTCATGTTACAGAGGAGGCAACTGAGGCCCAGGGAGGGCGGAGGAGGTCTCGTCCTCCGTCACGTGGCCCAGGCAGGGCCCGCCGGCCGCGCGCACTCAGAGCCGCAGGGGCTTATGGGGCAGGGCGAGAACGAGGCGCCGCTCTGTCTAGCCTCTTCCGCTCCTAGAGCTCGACGTCCCGCCCCTTCCGGGGAGCCGGATGTCCGGGATCGGCTGCCAAGATGGAGGACGGCGAGTACGAGTCGGTTCTCTGCGTCAAGCCGGAGGTGCACGTCTACCGTATCCCGCCGCGGGCCACCAACCGCGGCTACAGGTGAGCGCCGCCTGCCCCGGCCCTCGGGGACCTTCTTCCGCTCTCCCGGGCTTACTTCGCGGCTTGGCTTTTCCGGGATGAGCGCGCTCGCCCGGACGGGGGTCGTTCCCCAGCGCCGGTTTTCCAGCATCCCACCCCATCCGAGCCCCGCGGCGCCGCCGGGGGTGTCACGGGCACTAGGGCCTCCTGGTTGGCGCCGGGAGCCAGCAAGACCCGAGCGCGGATTCGGCCTCAGACCCAGAAGCAACCCTGTAGCAGGACGAGGTGGGGCGGGCTGGACCCGCGCGTCCGCGGGCCGCAGGGCGAGCTGACCGGGGAATCGCCGGAGGCCCCGCCCCCAACGGAATCCCTCGTGGGGGCGGGGGCTCCCCGACCCCCCTCTGTCTCCTGAGGGGCGCCCTGAGAACGCGCGCTCCAGCCCCAGAGCAGGACCGGGCTGGGAAGCCTGGCTGGAGGCCCCCCATGGGCCTTGGAGTTGGCCGTCGCTGGAGAGCTTTGGACCCCGTGCCCCGAGGGGCCTCTTCCAGCGCCCTTGGACTCTGTCCATCCAGATTCCACTGCCCACCTGTTGATATGATCCTAGGGGCGGAATTTGGGGCCCTTCTCACAGTTTCTGCGCCCCTTCCATATGCTAAGACATCCTTTCATCAGGTCATCTCATGGCAAAATAGGCTTTGAAAGCCAGAATAGACTTCAGTGGAAAAGGAGCTTTAGAAATCCTGCTGTGGGTCAAATACTCAGGTCTGGTGGATGAGGATATGGGAAACGACAGAAACTTCTCCCAGTCTCTGGTGCAGACCCAAGCTGGTCCATATCCTAAGTCACCCGGTCTTTCCTCTATATTTTAAAGTGGGAATACTGAGGCCTGGAGAAGGTGAGTTGTGATAGATCTGGGTTCAGGCCCTCCCAGGATCTTCTCTCTCAGCCCAGCCCAGAACTTTTCCATTTCACAACTTAGCTGTCTAGTGTCTTCAATAAAACAATCTCACATGCAATGGGCAGGACTCATGGGCACTCTAAAATCAACCTATAGGAAGGGCAGAGCAGCACTGGGGGGAGAACACTGACTTTGGAGTTGGGGAACTTGCGGAGCAAGTCCAGCTCTGCCTCTTCCAGTGGAATGTAGGGAAATACCCTTCCCCTTTCTGGACCTCATTTTCTTCACTTGTAAAATGAGAAAGTTGGACTGGAGATCATACAAAGTCCCTTTCAGTGGCCCTTCTTATAGTGGAAGATGACTTTGAATGCTCCTCCTTATTTCCTGAGCTTTCCCCCAAAGTGTAACTTCAGCCCCAGCCAACCAGCTGTGTTTGGGAGAGTAAGGCAGTGTGATAAGTTGATTAGGAAGGAAACTCTGCCTCCCTCACACCTCCATCCAGAAAAATCTACACCTGTCACACTACCTGCTCTATTAGTTTTCCTGGGCACTGGTCCAGAGGTTTTGTACTGAGACTTCCACAGTTTGTTTGATTGCTTCATAGGACATGAGAAATAAAAACTCTGGAAATTTTATTTTGCTAGGGGGTTTTCCTGAGATGCCTCCCTGGTTTGCCTTGATGCACAAATAAGTGTGTATGTATTTCTCAGTTCTTGATTCTGTTTCAGATCTCTTGGCAGTTTATGAGCCTTTAGTTGGTTTGGGACATTTTCTTGACATTTCTTCCCACTCCTCCCCAAAGTGTCGTCAGCACATGTTGTTTTTTTTAAAATTCTAGCTCATGAAAGTGATGTTACCAAAAATGGTATGGAGATGCTCTTTAGAGATCGTCTAGTGAAACTGAGATGGGGAGATGTTAAGGGAGGCAGGTGGTTGTTTCAGTGAATAGAGCAATAGATCTGGAGTCAGGAAGTGAATTTCACAACTTCAGTTCAAAGCCAGCCTTAGATATATGCTGACTGATCCTGGACAAGTGATTTAGCAGATATCTGCCTCAGTTTCCTTATCTGTAAAATGAGATAATAGCAACACCCAATTCCCAGAGTTGTTGTGAGGATCAGATAAAATAATATTTGTAAAGTTCTTTGCAAACTTTGAAATGACATGTGAGTGTTAGTTGTTGTATAAGGGCATAAAGGCAGCCTTGGAAATGAGATTCAAACCCAGGTTCTCTGTCTCCAGAGACATTGGATTACACTTTTTACTGTGATAGGCTGTTGATGTCAGAGTTGTGACTAAACCAGGGAGTCTGACTTTGTCTTCTGGTTGTGTTGTCTTTGTATGACTCCAATAGTTCTACTTTTTCCAGAGAACTTTTCTTCCCTGAATTTTGTGAAGTTGGCAGTAACAAACATTATCCTTGTTTTACAAATGAGGACACTGAGGTGCAGAAAGAGGAAGTACTATCTCTGTAAGTTGACTCATTTAGCACTATTTATGTGCAAAGCTCTGCTGATCTTCATTGTAAGATGTGTAGGGTCCTCAGGAAAAGGAACCGAAAATTTACCCTACTAAATTGTAGCTTGAGAGTTCTGCATTTTTGTGGATCTTGAAATAGATTAGGCATCTTGAGACTTGCAAACCTTTGCCTTCCCAAGGCTGTCCTCAGAAGTCAGCACTGAAGTGGACCCAAGCACGTGCTAGAATTTTCCTGGAAAAGCAGGGCTCTTATGAGTTGGGGTATTTCCTGGGCTGCTTCCTCAAAGCAAACCTGAGATTAGTGTCTTAAGAATGGGCTAAAAGAATTCTCACTTTAGGGCTTTAGTTCCAAGTCTTCTTTCTGCCAGTAATATCCTTTGGTGCTAAATTTCTTCATCTTTTTTTTTTTTTTTTTTACTTTTACAGATTTTTGCTCTTGTTCTTCCTCTCCAGAATTCCTTCTTTCTGTTCTTTCCTCTTGGAATTCATAGGTCATAGCAGGGTGTCCAGAGGCCTTAAGAGCAGCCCTCCTGTTAAAGGGAAGGAAACAGACCGGAAAAGAGATGTGCCAATGGTCTCCTCCCATTGACAGCCCTTCCTCCTCTGTCTGCCCAGAAGCATCTCCCTGACTACTCCAATGGGGCATGTCCCATCTCTCCTCAAAGATTCACTTATTTGTTTGTGTCACTTCTGCTTTTCACACAGTGGGGGTCTAATAATATATATGATTGAAATTTTCAGGGAATCTTTGTTGGCTACCAAGTATATTTTATAAACTCTCTAATTTGAAATTTCACAGAATTGGGAAAGCACCTCAACGGCCATCCCTGTCCCATACTCTGACATGTGGTTCCTTGAGTGGACCTGAGACAGCTCTTTTCATTTGACCAAAGCTCCATCAAATCTTGGTTGGCTTCTTGGCTGCTTCCACCTATCATTTCATTTCCCTTGGGGACCAAGCAACATTATTTGATCTCTCCTTTGTAGTCCTTCAGGTACTTAGCAGGAAATTTCAAGTGCCCTTTCTTGAGCTTTTTCATCTCTACCTTCCCTTTTCCTTCAACTCAGAGATTCTTAAAGTATGACCCCCTGTGATCTTTAAAGGAGGGGTCAGTAAGATCAAAACTATTTTCATAATGATGCTAAGTCATTTTAATTTCCAATACAATAAATATCATCAGATAATAGCCAACATAAAAGCTCTTAGAAGGGGAAGATCTTGGTGATCTTTAAGCATATAAAGGGATCCTGAGACCCAAAAGTTTGAGAATCCCTATTTTAATTTCCCCTCATATGGCATGAACTGTAGTCCCTTTATTGTTCTATTCTCTCCATTCCTTCCAAGATGAGGTCTAAATGCAGAGTGCAGGGGAACTACATTTCTTTTTCTTGAAAGTTAGCACTCTGAATGAAGGCCAAAATTGCCCTCTCCTTTTTGGGTGCCACCTTCCAAACACATTTATGGACTGGGAGTTGTCTATTTTCTCCCTCCTACGCTCCCCATTACCATCTGTTAATGTTCTTTCTTTCATGACACAACTCAAGTCAACTCCTTCAATGAAATCCTCTCTGATCCGAGCACTCTTCCTATCCCATATTGTTAGATTCTAAGAGTGACCTCTCCCTCTTTGGTGTTACTAGTGCTTCTAGATGTCTCCTTTACATGTATTGAAGTGGCTTGTACATGTCTTTCTTCTATCCCCTTGATAGAGTGTAAGCTCTCTTGAGAGCAGGAGTTGTCTTAGCCATGCTCTTGTATTCCCAATGTGTGGCACAGACATTTAATAAATGATGATTGACTCCCAGAACAGGACTCTTTAAAGTCTTACTGAAATATTTTATGTTGTATAACAACCATTTTCTGACATGTCCCCCTCTTGTGTTGTATCCTTTTCAGGGTTAGGCAAAACTAACAAAATGATCACATCTGATAGTATATGTAATATTGTGCTCCCATAGTCAGCCACCTTTAAATTGAGAAGGAAATGAGTTTCATCATCTCTTTTCCATGACCACAATTGCTTATTGTCAGTATTCAGAGTTGAATGGCTTCTTAGCCTTCCCATCTTATTTTGCTCTCCCATGATCCTTTCTACTGTTTCATTGTGAAACCAGATCTTCAGTCTGTTAGCATTTTGCTGCATGAGGGATACATCCTAGCAATTTGCTCTTCTTTGGGAAGTGTAGTGAATGAAAAGGACATTCCTGAAAGAATTAGGAAAATAGCTCCATTCTCTGGGGCTTAGGGCACACACTGCCTTCAGCTGATGAATGGATGTGGCCGTGCTCTGGCATCTCAGTGGGTTTTTATCCCTCATAGGGCTGCAGACTGGCAGCTGGACCAGCCATCATGGAGTGGGCGGCTGCGGATAACAGCAAAGGGGCAGGTGGCTTACATCAAACTGGAGGACAAAACTTCAGGTAAAGAAGAGGGGAGGCCTAAGTGTTATTCTTGCTTCCTCCCATAGAAAACTCACTCTTGCTATCAGAGATTGTCCAGCCTTTTATAGCAGTGGTCAAAGAAGCCTCATTAGAAAACAGTATACTTTCATCTCAACATCTAACTTGTAGAAAATATTATATTCAAGAGAGTTCTAAGTATTAAAGGAAAACAATAAAGGAAGAGACCTACCAGTTAGTCTGGAGTGACTTTCTTGTAGCTATCTCCAATGCAAAAGCATCAGTTTAGATGGGAATCGTTTAGATGAGAATTGTGTGCTGGTCTCTACTCCTTGTAACTAGTGTGCTTAGGAATTTCACTTCCTCAGCTGAATGGTTCTTCAAAGTGAAAAATGCCCATTCACTGAAGGGGCATAAATCCTTTTCTATGCCACCTGATCAACTTGAATAATGACAATGATGAGGACTCAAATTTGTACAATGTCCAAAGGTTCTTTAAGAACTCTTTTAACCTTGTATGGTAAGCACTGTTATTGTTCTCATTTTACAAGTGAAAGCAGGACCTAGAAGGGGAAAGTGACTTGCCCAAGGTCACATAGTGAGTAATTCCTTGAACTAGAATTGAACCTTGGTCTTTCTGACTCTTATTTCAGTACTGTTTCCACACTGCATATATACTGTGCTGGCTTATGGTCCTAGAGCTGCATGGGACTGGATAAAGATCACTTAGAGGTGAGGAAACAGATCCAGAGAAGGGAATTGTTCCTAAGTCACCTCATGAGGGTCAGTACTAAGATTCAGACATGAATTTTATGATTTCCCTGCTAGATCCACCTATGAGAAGTAGTATCCTGTGGAGAATGGGTCTTCAAAACATAAATGGTTACAATAGCAAAGCAATCTCTTAAGTAGTAGAGAGGCCCCATTTCACATACAATACAGGCTAACCTTGGAGATTTTTTCCTGGTTCTGTTTCTAGATCACTGCAATAAAGTAAATCATGTGAAAATTTTCATTTCCCAGGGCATATCAAATTATGTTCATATTTTGCTATGGTCTATTAAGTGTACAATAATATTATGACTATAAAGTATATACATACCTAAATAAAAAATATTTTATTACTAAAAAATACTAACCATCATCTGAACCTTCCAAGAGCCATGATTTTTTTTGCTGGTGGAAGGTCTTGCCTCAGTGTTGATGACTGATAAAGGTAAGAGTTGCTGTGTCAATTTCTTAAAATAAATCATCAGTGAAGTTTGCTACATGATTGACTTTTCCTTTCACTTGAACACTTAGAGGCCACTGTATCAACTGTTTTGATATTGAGTCTCAGGGAACAGTGAAGCCTGAGGAGGGGAGAGAGAAGAGAGGAAGGGCCAATAGGTAGAGAAGTCAAAACTCATAGCATTTCTCTATTAGATTTGCCATCTTATATGGGCACAGTTCATGATCCTCCTAAACAATTACAATAGAAACATCAAAGATCACTGATTTCCCCTAACAGATACAATATTTCAAACTTTTTCATTATTATTCTAAGAATTACCAAAATGTGACAAGAGAGACGCAATGTGAGTCTACCCTGTTGGAAATCAATGTGGGGTTACCATGAACCTTCAGTTTGTGAAAATGCAATATCTAAAAGCAGTAAAAACAAAGTGCAATATAACGAGATATACCTGTACTCTTCCTTTCTGCAAAGTATATGCAGATGTTCATTTTAGTTTATGTTAAGTTCAGAATAAAAGAAAATGAAAACAAATTGAAAAGAAATAGCCTTCTAGGGAAATAGTTTACCAAGTCCCAATCCCTTATGTTTTCCTCAGTCTCATATAGCTTTATTTTTTTTTTGTGAATATCCACCCCCTCCAGCAGTCAGTGTAATGGGAGACCCTGGACTAGGAGTGAGCTGCCAGAGTTCAAATCTTGCCTCTTCATGTAGTAGCTGTGCTTTTTTTATGTGGCCCAGTGTATCAAAACTTATGAGCAACTGAAATCAGTAGAAATTGATCAAGCCTGTTAAAAAAACCCCAAAACAGCCCTTCAGCTCATTGAGGCTGGATTTGAATTCAGGTCTTCTTGACTCCAGACCTGTGGCCTAGATAGGTGACACTGCTTACCTCTTGGGTGGGTGCCATAAGGAAAGTGCTTTGTAACATCTTAAAGAATTATAGATGTGAGGGGTGTGAAGGTACAGAGCAAGGCTTAGATCACAGCACTTCCTTGAGGTAAATAGTTGTCATTTTTAAGGTACAGTCCTGGCTGAAAGTGGCCTTGGAGAGAGGTGGGACCAGAATGGATTGGGAACAGTTCCCAAGGGTTCTCACAGGTGGGCTCCATAAGCCCTTCTGCAAGTGTTGGATAATAATAAAGATTATAACAAGTAACTATTCTATCCTCCTTTAAAGTGGAGATTGTCTCGTTTGAATCTCTAGTACCCTAGAACGTCCTAAGACAGTGATGGTTATTGTCTCTGTCTTACGGACAAGGAGATCATAGTTCAGAAAAGATAAATTGCTTGTCACCCTGCTGGTGAGTGTCAGAGACTGAATCTGACTCCAGCGCTTTCTGACATATGAGTCCATATAAACTTCCCAGACAATAGCTGATATTTATTTCTGCTGCTTTGACAGACCTACTCAGTATAGGGAGGTGTTACAGGTAGTGGCCACAGATAGTGGCTGAAACACTGGATTCTGGATCAGAAGACCAGTGCCTAATCCAGATCTATCCCCCTGTTCACTGTGTGACCTTGAGCAAGTCATTTCTCTGGGCCTACGTTTCTTCATCTGTCAAATGAAAAACTTGAATTTGAATACTTTCATTCTATGACCTATACATTCTTTTGTCTTCTTTTTCTTCTGGGGGACTTTGCCTCTGGACCGACCTCCTGAAAGAGACTTTAGGACTCTTCATATTCTGCCATTGGGTTTCTCTACTTTCTGATAAATTTGAAATCATAAATTGTAAGGTCCACAAAATCAACAGTGGAGTCCCCTTCTCCCCACCTCCCCCTTCAAAACTAGAGCCAGAGAGAATGCTGACTTCTGGTGAATACTCTTGGTTTTACATTGTTTACTTTTTGTAACTTCATTATTTATCTGCTGGTGCTTTATGTCTTCCCAATGGTCTTCTGAGAAGGTGCATTGTACCACTCTTCTTGGCTCCATTTTCCTGATGAGTTGACTGGTCCAGGCCTGTACAACTAGTCAGCATTTGAGCTCAGAGCCCTGGATTTGGGGTGCCAATATTGCCTCTCATTGTGATGATGAAATTATCACAGCAAAAAGATTGGAAAACCATAGTATTCTTGAGTTGGGAAGAATCTTAGAGACCTGTTTATTAATTGTCTTCATTTACAGAGAGAAGTGCTGAGACTGAGAAAGGGGGAATGCTCAGGAAGGGAGGGTTCCAACTAAGTTCTTTTTTGAAAATATATAAAGTGGAAGGCCCACAGATTACTGCCCTCATGAGAAAGTCAACTTTATGACAGTTAATGATGACAGTGGTCTGACTGGAGCAAGCAATTCCATTGTGTCCAAAGATGGGCCCCCCTTGTGAAAGGGCCTCATCAGTCCTTTAGTCTCTCATAAGACTGAATGAAATCAGTTGTCTTTCTTCAAATGTACCAGCCCCGCTCTGCCTTCCCAGACTCATCTGCCATTCCTTTTCTTATCAGAAGTGGCTTAGTTCATTATTCCTTCACTTGGTATGGGAACTCCCAACATTGATGAACCTCAGGATTTATTTATTCTTTCTAGTATTCAACTCAATCTGAATTCATACTTACCAGTTATGTGCCCAGGGGCAAGTCACAACTCTCTCTCTGAGCCTCAGTTTCTTCATCTATGAAATGGGGACAGTAGCACTCATAGACTCCACCTCACAAGGTTCTTGAGATCCAAGTGCTTTGTAAATCTTGGAGCCTTTAGGAGACTTGAAGGGCAGGGTGGCGTGGAATCGGGAAGTCTTGGGCTCAGGTCCCCCCCCCCCCCCCAGTTTTTACCTCTAGCTCCTCAGTTCCTCCCACTGTTTCCTCATTGGTGTAAAATGGGAACAGTAATACCTTAGAGGAAGCTCCAGTGAGGGAATGCCTGTGAAGAGCTCTGTAAACCTAAGGAGACATGGGAGCTCTGGAGGGGGGGTTCTCCCTGCCCCCTTATATAGGTGCACACATGGAAGCTCAGAAAGGGGCGGTGCCTCACCTGAGGTCTCTCAGCTTCATTCTTTCTAGGCTTCATCTGTGTTCTTCCTCTACCAGACATTGATTGATCTGGCTTTGGGGGTGGCCCCTTGGGCGCGTGGCTCTTGGGAGGTTGCCTGGTAATCCCGGGGCAAGGATTGCTCATGTGGACTCCCACTTTCAGGAGAGCTCTTCGCCCAAGCACCCGTGGAGCAGTTTCCCAGCATTGCTGTAGAAAGTGTGACAGACTCCAGCAGATATTTTGTCGTCCGGATCGAGGATGGAAGTGGTAAGTGAGCTGCCTCTTTGGGGGAAAGCCTCTTGCCCCTATGACTGTGAAACTCAGGCTGCTGTGTTCTCCACAGGGAGGCGAGCATTTATTGGCGTTGGCTTCACTGACCGAGGGGATGCATTTGATTTCAATGTAGCGCTGCAGGACCATTTCAAGTGAGTGGACAGCCCCCTGGAGAGGTTACTTCTTGGGTGGAAAGATTCCCCTTTGCAGATCATGGAACCGAAGGCTACAGTTCCTGGCTGGCATGGCTGACATCAACCAGCAGAGCAGGCAGAGCTGAAGCCAACTGCCCAACCATGCCCTCCTGAGACCTGGAAAGGCATCCTTGCCTCTTCTTGGGTCAACCGTTTGGTGCCGGGGTAGAATCTGTTATGGGTTCTGGCTGTCCAACGGCTGCTCTGGTCTTTGCCCTTGGTGATGCCCTCTCTCATTTCTCCACTTATGCCAGACATCCCCATCTTCAGAACTCACCTTCTCTGACTGCCTTTAGACCTAAGCAACCAGTTTCTTTTCTGACTGTTCATTGTATTTAAACCCTCCATCATTCATGGAGGATCAGGGGAGAGGCATTTATAATCAGATGACCCAAATTCAAATCCTGATAGTGTATACTGTGTTATCTTAGGCAAGTCTCAGTTTCCTTGTCTGTTGTCTGAGGAGTTTTGATGACATGGTTACTGAGGACTCTTCTGAGTTTTCTGCTTGTGAATTGCTTCATTCCCAAAGGGTAGTCTGAAATTGTTCATTTGGACCTTGGAATCTAGTTTTCCATCAACTACTCTTCCTGAGGGTGGCTAATTGTATCTTTGCACAGCCTTGTACCCTGGAAGGTATAAGCTGCTCCATTCAGCTTTGTTGCCTCCCCTCCCCCCACCCCCTAGCTCTATTTTATCCAAAACTTTCCTTCTAGCTCCTTGAGTAGCTCACAGGCCAATACCTCACAAACTCTCAGGACAACCCTTAAAGGCAAGGCTCAGGGTTTCTACTTGTGTGTCCCTCTCCTCCAGCCTATTGAATGAATGAATGATGAGCAAATTCTCAACCTCAGAAGCTCCTGACTAAGGGTGCTGACCCTGGGTTGTTTGCCTCTTGTAAGATGAAGAATGTGTGCTCCTTGTCATGAGGGTCTTAACTGCCTGATTGTGTCACAAGCCCCACCAAGACAGTCCTCAGCAGCACCTGCCTCCTAGAAGTATGATTACACAGGAGGTACTTCCTCAATGACTTGGGCTGATGTGGCCAGTAGTGGGGCAGGATGCCTTCTTGGCCTTGTCCCCCTCTCTTCCCTCACCTTGTCTTGTTCCTCTCCCTAGGTGGGTGAAGCAGCAATGTGAGTTTGCCAAACAAGCACAGAACCCAACCCCAGGCCCTAAGCTAGACCTGAGCTTCAAGGAGGGCCAGACGATCAAGCTCAACATTGCGGTGAGACCATGTGTTTCCTCTTGAGGCTTAGGCAACTCGGAGTGAAGCCTGTGCTTTTTGGACTCCCTGTGACCTGGGGAGTCTTCTCATCTTTCCTGGAAGCTCAGGCTCAGGGGTAGAGCCTTGGAAAGCTAGACATGGAAATAGTCTAGCATCGTAAAATGACTTGGCTTCTTTGAGCTACTTAGTGACTCTTGAGAATGGGAAATCAATGAGGTCAAGTGAGCAGATGTATTTGAGCAGAGCCAGAGCCTCTCCTCCCTGGAGGCCAGCTTGTTAGGTTCTGATCTAAAGAGATTTGCTCCTGCTTGATGAATTTCTCAGGGAGACTGTGAAAAGGAATTTGTGATCAGGAGGAAAAGCCAACCGAGGTGTGAGATGGTGCTCTCTGATCGCTTTGCTGTGGGCAACAGACTAGCACCTGAGTGATGGTCCAGAGCAACCTCCATGTGGGAAAATATTCTTGTATGTCTGGTCCTTTTTCCATTTCACTTGAGGCTCCCCATGAAAAGTCAGAGTTGGATGAAACCTTAAGTCTGGAGTGTCACAGGCAGAAGTGACTTTAGCATACTAAATGGGACAGCCAAAAGGGTCCTGGGAGATTGGCTGGTTCTGGTTTTTCAAAGGAGAATGCCAGAGCTCCCAAAGAACCCAGTGGCACAGAACACTCTTTTTTTTAAAACTTAGATCTATTTGTTTGTTTTTATGATTTTTAAAAATATTTTGTTTTCCAATAATATACAATAGTAGTTTCTACCTATCATTTTTTGTAATATTTGTTCTTAAGTAATGTTTTATTCCCTCCAATTATATGTTAAAAACAAGTTTTTAACATTCATTGTTTTGATTGGTTATGCATGTGTAGTCATGTAAACTGTTTTCTTATTAGTCACATAATGCCTAAGATCACACAGCTGGGTAATTATGAAGTGTTTGAGATCGGATTTGAACTCAGATCCCCCTGACTCCAGGACCGGCCCTCTATCTACTGCACCATCTAGCTGTCCCTGTGTGATGCTCTTTAAATTGACTTGATCCCTAGTCATCCCACCACAACTCTAGGACTCTTTGTGGTGGACCAGGGTGCTTTCTTACACATTGAATTGGATATAACTCTTTGAAAGTCAGGAGGTGGACAGGCTTGGTGGGACATATGGTGATCTCTGCCACGGTGAGACTGAGGCTCCTGGATTTCTTTTTTTTTTAAGAAAGATTTTATTTATTTTGAGTTTTACAATTTCCCCCCATTCTTGCTTCTTCCCCCCCCCCCACACAGAAGGCAGTTTGTTAGTCTTTACATTGTCTCCATGGTATACATTGATCTATCCTGGATTTCTTAAATACTAGACTTCTGAGATGCCAGAGGGTGAAAGCTGATTGGATGTTACCATTAAACCTGGCACCATGGGGTGAGGGTGGGGGCCAGCAGTGGGGGGCCAGCCAGGCTACCCAGGGAGGGTCCTTAAAGAGATAGACCTAATCTGTTTAAAAAAGAAAAAAGCAGGAAGGAGAAAAGAAAGGAACAGGGAAGGGGTGGGGGGAAGGAGGGAGTAAATTAAGGAGATGGGACATTGCTAACCAGCATCTTGGAGCTAGAAGAGGCTTGAGGATGTTCTTCTCCAACCCATATCTGAATGAGTCTTTTCCACAACCCAGATGGTCTTCCATTCTCTGCTTGAATACCTCCAATGAGATGGACCCTACAACTTCCCCAGGCAGCTCTTTGTGGTTTTGAATTGTTTTTATTGTTTATCATTTTTTCTTGCATGAAGCCTAAATTTTCCTCTCAATTTCTCCTAGTTCTGCCCATTGGAGCTGAGAAGAACAAGGCTAATCCTCTTTCCACAAGCTAGCCCTTTTAGTTCTTAAAGGAAGCTCTCGTGTTTCCTGAGGTTTTTCCTCCTAGCCTTTCCATCCCTCATTCCTCCCTTTCCGGTGCTGGCATACCTTCTTTCCCTGATAGCCTGCCTACTACTGTCCTCCCTATACTTGCCACCCAAACTGAAGGACTCCAGGTTACAATATGGTGGTCCTCCCACCTCTGAATGCAACCAGGATTGCATTCCCTTTCTTGACTACCATGCTCAGTGAATGAACACCATAAGCCTGCTATCCTTTCATGCATATTAACTTGGAATGAATGTTATTGGATGTGTAATGGGTTGGGAGCATAGATTAGAAAAGCCATGATCCAAGGGATTGGTTCTTTGGGATGCTTTCTGGTAACTTCTGCCTTATGTTCCCAAAACCTTCTCTTCCTTCTTACTTGCTCTTTTTTTTCTGGTGATGACTTTGGATCAAAGGACTTGTAGATCAAATGTTTTTCCACATTAAAACAGAATTATAATGAAGTTATTTGTGCTGGAATTGTTTTGGATTAATAATGACTTGAAGTCATTGTGTTGTCTTCCGAAATCTTACCTTCATTTTTTTCTGACATGCAGAGATTTTAGTTGTACGTTTGGCCCAAAGGAAGGAACCCGGGTCGTGAGACCTTGTTCAGAGCCTGAAGTCTTCTTGTGGGACTTGGGGGTGGATCACTCCATCCCCTGGACCTCAGATTTCTTATCTGAAATCCTTCTGGTTCCAGATTTATGAGCATGTTGTCCTCATCAAGATGGAATCTGTTTTGTAACAGACGGTGCCTTGTAGAGCTTTAGGCTCCACAGGATTATATGACCCAAATAAAGTCACCAAGTGTCCTAAGCAAAGGCTATCTGAGCACGTGTTGGAGAGGGGAGTCTTGACTTGTTGGGCAGGCTGACCTCTTGCTCTGGGCCCCTCTCCTTTTGAGGTGCTGGTCAGCCAACCCCACCACCCTCTCAAACTTCTACTTTTCTCAGGGGCCATTTCCAGGCAGCAAAGCAACTGTGGCCTAGTGGAAAGTGCCCTGGTGGTGGAGTGAGTTACTCTTGAGGTCAGTGGCCATTTGAAAGCAACATAGAATGTTGGACCTGGGGGGTACCCTTAGGACCTAGACTATCCCTGCTGCAAAAATTTTTGTGCCTTGCAAAATAGGAGAGGTCAATTCTAGGTTCCTCTCTAATTATTTTCTATAACATCAGCATTCAGTTTTTTAATTTTTCTTCCGACTGTAGCATTTTAACTTGGTAATATAATTCTGTTCTTATTTTTAGAATATGAAGAAGAAGGAAGCATCAACTGGAAATGCCAAGTCCCGAACATCTGGGAATGCAGGAATGAACCTCCTTCCCCCTCCTCCTTCAGGGGGCAAAGTTTCTGCTCAGCCCCCTTCCCCCAGGGAGCACTCTGCCATAGGTGTGACCCAGGCCCAGTCTGCAGTGGCTCCAAGTCCAGGTGAATACCTGCCAGGGAGCTGGCTTTGTCCTTTGGAAACCTTCTAGAGGAGCAGCAGAGTCTTCTTTGTGCATTTGGATCCTAGCAGATCTTTGGGGCTGATCCCTTATGGGAAGGATGAGCAGGAGCCATGCTGGGGCTGGTGAGGGCGTCTACCCCTCCCTGTCCTATCCACCTTGCTTCTAGGTCTCCTACCTTAGGTCATGAGCACTGACTCTGTCCTGGACCCTCTCCTCTGTTCTCTCCATTTAGTGTTCTCCCCCATGTGCTATGGTTCCAGATCTGTACACCCCCATTTCTCTGCTAAACTGTTGTCTCACAAACTGGCTGTCCTGTGGACATCTTACACACCTCAGTCAAAGAGAACTCCATAGCTTTCCTTCCAAGGCCTTCCCACTTTTGTACATCTCTGTTACTGTTGGGGGCACCCAGATCTCCACAACATCTCTCCTGGAGATTCCTCTCCACTCAAACAGCCACAGACTTGTTCAGTTCTCAATAAGAGGCCTTCTGGTCGGCCTCCCCACCTCCAGTCTCTCCTCCATTTAGCTGCCAAGGCCATTACTGTAAAACCCAATTCCGTCCAGGTCACTCCTGTCATTCTTCGATCCTGGAGCCTGGCAAACTCTCCATCCCCAGGCCCCTTCCTGGCTTGGCAACATGCTTCCACGGACTGGCCCCTTGGGGCTCCTCAGACAGGACCCCCGTCTCCATGCTCCACGCTCTACTCTGTGAATGCCCTTGTCCCCTCAGCGCCTCCTCATTTCCCTGGCAGGAGACCCCCCTCCCCTCCTGGACTCATGCCATCCTTTCTGTGCCTCTCCAGACTTCCTTTGGTCCTTAGCACATGGAAGGCTTCTGATGCAAATGCTGGGGGCTGCTCCCCGCCTCCCAAAGCTGTGTTGGAGGTCCCCCCACCTTTGTTATTTCCCAGAGGAGCTCCTGCTGGCCCCCAGTCACAGGTGTGTCCTTCTGGGGCTTTCTCTGCTCCTGTTCTTCTCTGCATGTTGTCTTTGCCACGGTCCTGGTCCTAAAGGCAGAGGCTGTGGCATGGGATTGAGTCAAATCCCCAAATCATCAAGTCAGTAGAGAGGACCAGATAGCCCTCAGCTCTTAGCTGGACTGGCAGCTGGTGTGTCAGACTCCAGTGGTCATCATTAGAAGTGGGCAGAATGGCTGAGGGCTGGTGCACATGGGTGTTGACAATGGATAACCAGGCAGGCCAGTTTAGCTAGAAAAAATGGCTTACTCCCAAAATCTTCCTTTCTTGAGAAAGGAATTTGGGGCCTGTCTCTTTGCTGCTGAAAGTTGGGGGTAAGGAGGGGAAGCATCCAGAGATTAGGTCCTGAACAGAGGGGATCTTGGTCTCTTCTGCTTCCATCTACTTGGCACAGTGTGTGCAAGCAAAAAGTTAATTCAGTTCAGCAAACATCAGCACCTCCTTTGTAAGGTTGCATTCTGGGGGTGATTAGTGTCTGACTGGAGAAATCAGCTACTCCTACCTTGCTATTTTCTTTACCCAGCAGATGCCACTTTACCCTGGCCCCAGCTCAAGTCCACCACTGCTGTAGCAGCTGATGTCTGGGGTGACTTTGCCACAGCCTCAGGGTAAGGATTACATTGGTTTACATTCTGTCCAATGACATTGGGCTGGGTGGCGTCTTGGTTAACCTAGAGCTGGTAATACACTTTGCTTCTGCCAGGAGAAGAACAGAATTACCCAGGTCTTGGGAGGCAGAGAGCTGCAAATGGGCACATGTGCTCTTTATTTCTCCTCTCTTTTTGAGATCCCCTTTCTAGGAAGGAAAGGGCACATGTTGGAAATATTGGCACAACAGTATTTGTGAAGACTCTTAATATCTGTTTCAGAGGGTATTAGAGTTGGCACTGTTCATAAAGATAATGTCAGAGCTAGGAAGGTCTTAGAACACAGTGTCAGAGCCGGGAGGGAACCTTAGAACACAGGATATCAGAGCTGGGAGGGCCCTTAGAACACAGGATGTCAGAGCTGGGGGGCCCTCAGAACATGACATGTCATGGGTGGGAAGTACCTTGTTGTGACTCTGTTGTCATCTGCCTGCTCTGAGTCCCATAAAATTCCTATTATCTCCCTTAAGTTCCTCCTAGAAAACAAGCTGCCAATTTGTTATTGTTGCCTATTGGATGTTGCTCTTTGCAGAGCTAAGAAGCCTTTCATTTTTTGGTGCCTCTTGAGTTTATTTTAAAAGCACTCATAACAGTTTCCCCTTCCCAGGTCAACTTCAGGCCAGACTCAGCAGAGCTCCAACTGGGTCCAGTTCTGACCTGGACCTTCCTTTTGCTTTCCCAACATGTCTCCTGGGAAAGAAGCTTCTTCATTGTGGACCAAAGGGTGGAGGATCCAGATTTCCTCCACCTCTCCATTTGGAATCTGCCTCTTTTTCGTCTTCCTCCTCTGCCTCCCCCAGGTCCTGCTCCTCTGTCTCTGTGGCATTGCTTGGCTGCCTGGGCATTGTAGAAGACTCTGGAATTCAGCACTGAAAATAGGGACCAAGGTGCAGAGAGCCCATGAGCTACGAGGGGGACTCAAGTAACCGAGGCCAAGTCCGGCTCTCTTCCTTCAGGGCTCCAGTGGGGGCTAGGACCCTGGCTTCAGGCCTTTCAGGTGACTATCCATTATCTCCTACACATCCAAGAGCTGGGAGTCAATTTGCTTCCCTGGCTGAAGCCTCCTCACCAGTGTTTACATGTTAGTGAGAGCTCAGTTGGCATGGAGGGGGGTCCCTCCTCCATTCACCCTTTTACTAAAGTCTGGTCCCAGTACATTCCATGGGAACAGAGGTACCCAACTAAGTTTCCCAGTAGCCTAAGAAGTGAGAAGGCCCCCTGGGAGGAAATCAAGAAATACCCATTTGTATTAAGCCATCCTTTTTAATATTTGCTTTGCTGATCTGCTTAATTCACACTAACATGGGGGAACTGCCCGTTCCAGGACCTCAGGAGGGATCCATCTCTGGCAAGCCCAGTGCTCACCTACTCTTTGCCTCCCCTAGTCCTCTTCCCCCAATCTCAGGGGCTCCGGGGGCAGTTGTCATCTCTCTCCATGTTGCAAGGAGCCCGGTGCCCCAAGTGGCACTAGTCACCATGCCAAGCAGAGCCAGAAGTCGTGCCCTGCCAAGGAGAGTGTGCGTGGGCTGGGCCAGCTCTGGGAGTCTCCTAAGGCCTTGTCCAAGGACAGCCACTTTCTTTTCCTTTCTCCTACTGCACTGTGAATGAAGGTTGGGAGCCACTCCAAGGGAAGTGAGGCAGGGGTGCCTACCTGCAGTACTGTTTTTAAAAATTCTATCTCTGCAAGCCTCTGAAATCCCTTTTCACATCTTGTACTCCTCATATGTTATCTTTTGTTGGAAAAGCTTCATTCTTTTGGGGATTGAATATTTTGCTTGGAAGTCCTGGGAGAGGATAGAGATGCTGAAAACCTCTCCTTTTATAGGATCAGAGTGAAAATTTTTTAAGTAAGAAAAATGTTTGCCTTTCCTAGTTTATGTCAAGGATCAAAATGTTTTTGACCATGTCTGTCCTTATGATGTGGCTGATAAGTGCCTTTGCTTATTCTCTGGGCCTGTTCAGTAGAAGTTTGGTTGGTTTCTGAAGCAAAGTGTGAAAGCATGTGTTCACTTGAAACCAGCATTTTTTAAAAGTGCCTAGAATAAGGACGTTTCTGATGGAACAAGCTAGATGAGAATAAATGATATTTGGACACACATTTGACTTGGGTGTGTTCATTAAGCATCTGTTTACTTAAACTTCTGTGAATCAGGGATTGGCTGAACTGTTGTTGAAGGGGTGTGTTCTTCCACTGATGTGATCACACCTAGCCAGATGCTCTTGATGAAAAATTTAGAGCTGGAATGGACTCTGAGGCAATAACTCCTATCTGTTCACTCCTCTAGTAGTGGTGGTGGAGATCCTTCCTTCCTTCTTTGTAACTATTTGTGAGATAGGCCCAGCACCCTTTTTACCCCAGTTTAGTAAGCAAAGAAGCCTGCACCCTAAGCAGTTGAGACTCTGAACACTCCTCATGAGGCGGTTGCTAAGTGTTCAAGGTCAGATTTATTAAGCTCTTACTATGTTGTGCTCAGCACTGGGATGGAGAGGGCAGGCTTAGGGAAAGAGGAATGTGACTTCTTTATAAGAGCAGAGCTGGGATCCCCCCCCTCCCATGCATCTGCTTCTCCTGGAGCCTTCTCTCCTCATGGGCCCTGATAACAAGAATGATTGTCACTTATTTAGCAGGTTTGTGAAAGATTTCACACACACACACTGCCATTTGGACCTCATGAGCCTTCTTTTTTCAAATGAGGAAACAGGTCTGAGAGTGAAGTGATTTGCCCAATCTCTCCTGGCAATTGTGCTTATGGACTTCTCACCCAGAGGGTGGTGCGAGCCTCCTCTGGCCTCTGCCAGACACTGCAGGGTTATAACCAGAGACTGGTTACTGATTACAGAGAGGAGCTTAAGCTTACACTAATTTTTAGATACTGATTGACATGAAAGTCAGAGATCAGAACTGTTTGTTGTAGGAAAATAATTTGGACACTTAAGAATTTGTGCTCAGTCGATGTGCAGTAGTCTGCAAAGTACACTGGATTTTGGAAGCCAAAGGAGTTAGAATCCTTTCTGCTCTCTGCCTTATAACCAGAGTGACCTCGACCAGTTTAGCCTCTGAGGCTGTTTATTTCCCCATCTCTGAATGAAAGTCTTAAAAAAAAAGATGACTAGTGACTTCCAATTCTAGGAAAGGAGGGGAAAAGAAGAGGGTTAGACCCAGTGATCCCAGATAGTTTATATGATTTCATCTAGCTTTAATCTGATCAGGAAGACTTGAATTGCTGTGTGATCCTGGATAGGTCATTTCACCTCTGCCTGCCTCCAGCAATTCCTCCATTTCCCCAAATGTAAAGTGAGGATAATGATAGCTCTTCCCTCTCAGGGTGGTTGTGAGAATTGAATGAGATAATGTGAGTAAAATGCTCTATAAATGCCAGCTATTCAGGTGATTCCAAGATGAAGAGGTTGAATGGGATGATCCCATTGTCTAGTTTTATTCTGGGCTTCTGGCCTATGAACCAACCCTAGTGCTTGTTTGTCCAGTAAATCTTTTGTACATGTTTTCACTTGATTGGCATCCATTCTTGGCTGCCACATCCCCTTAACAGCCAACAGGTTGACTTTCTTGTCCTACGTTGTTCACCAGGCACCTGAGCTGGGGCCGTCCCCATGAGACTCCACAGTCAGGTCATGAAGTTCACAATCCCTCCTGCAAAGTTTCTTTTCAGAGGCCTCATGATACCAGCAGCCTGGACCCCTGGAGTTGATGACCAGGGAGGATGGCCATGCCAGGGATCTCTGTGTGTCCTTGGTGTGGCCCTAGCCAGCCAGGGACTGAGCAGAGCCCACCAAGAGCTGGGAGGGAGCCTAGTCTGAGATACCCACCTGCTGGGGAGAGGAGTCAGAGAGAGAAAGGACCCACTGTGAGTGCGGGAGGGCCCCTTGGTATCCCCAAAGCAGTGGCTCTTTTTAGGGAGTAGCTGCTGGCATTGACCATCTCCTGAGCCCCAAGGTAGTAGCCAGAAAGAAAACAAGCATATATTGTCTGCTCTGACACACAAAGATTTTTTCTCATTTGATGTTCTTGACAACCCTGGGCAGTAGGTACTTTTGTTAGTCCTATTTACAGTTGAGGAAACTGATGCAGGCAGAGGTGAAGTGACTTGCCCAGGGTCACACACAGCTTGTAAGTGTCTGAGGCAGAATTTGAACTCAGACCTTCCTGATTCCAGGCACAGCCTCCATAGCTGCCACCTATCTGGATTGGAGGTTACACAGTTAATCAACATGAAACACAAGCATTGTGCCAAGCCCTGGGAATGCAGAGAAAGAAAAGCTAGCCCAGCTCCCAAGGAGCTCCTAATTCTGGCAGAAGGAGATATCTGGAAAAGAAGTGGGAAGTGAGGTAGAAGGAAGGTACCCATGGAGAGGGGCCCCTTGATGAAGTCCTTATTGAGTCCTGCAGCTGGGGGGTGGAGGGGCTGGGGAGGGGCTCTTCGACCAGAGGGAAGGCTACCTGGGGGCAGAGCCTCATCTTTATCTGCTGCCCAGGGGCTTCCCACCTGTTCAGTTTTATGAGAGGAGACCAAGGTTTGTTTAGATGAGCTCAAGGCTCACACAGAAAGCATCAACTGTGGAAATTTGAACTCAGATCCTCTGAATTCAGTGTCAGTGCTTTTCTCTCACTGTTAACAGGATATTGTTCTGGAATGTCCTTTCTAATCTTACAGTTATGGACACAGATGATTGAGTGGAGAGTCAACAGGCCTATGGATGACCCCAGGGAGAACAAGGCAGACTATCTGCAAAGCCCTGCAGCTCCTTAAGGGTCCTGGCCCTAGGAATAAGGCCCCCAAAGGGCCTTCCTCACAATTCCCTGTGAAGCAGGAAATGCAGGTTCATATCTGTCCATACAGACAAATACATCCCTGTTCCATGAGATGAGGTGGTTTTACACACACTCACTTTAGTGAGTTAGCAAGCCAAGACCCAAGCCCAAGCCTTCTGACTCAGAAGTCCAATCTTCTAGTCCGATGCCCTCACAGTGCTGAGGCCCAGAGAGAGGACACACAGTAGAATGATAGATTTTTATAGAATGCCTTAAGGTTTTTAAAACCTTTCTACACGTCTCATTCTATCTTTTCAGCCACCAAGAGGCAATTAAGACAATTTTATGTTTAGTTTGACCCATTCTAAAGCATGAGAGGCTAAAGGAACTCCAGATGAGAGGGTACCCTGCTCCTCTCCCGTTTTTAAAAATTGATAATTCATTTTTCCAATTGCATGCATCCATTTGCAAATTTAGAAGTTCCACATTTTTCTACTACCCTCTCTTCCCTTTCTTCTCCCTTTGGCAGTTAGCAGTCTGGCAAAAGTTGTACATGCACAATTATGTTCAGCATATTTCCATATTAGTCATTTTTTATAACAGGAAATAAAACTAAGAGTAAAGGGGGCAGCTAGGTGGCACAGTGGATAGAGCACCGGTCCTGGAGTCAGGGGGACCTGAGTTCAAATTCAGCCTCAGACACTTAATAATTGCATAGCTTTGTGACCTTGGGCAAGTCACTTAACCCCACTGCCTTGAATAAAAAAAATTAAAAACTAAGGTAAGAAAATCATGAGAAAGGAAGGAAAAACATAAGAGAAATTTTAAAAAAATAAAGTATACATTCAGATTCTGTTCTTCCTCTGAAGGTGAATGGCATTGTCCATAACCAGTCCCTCAGGATTGTCCTTGATCTCTAAACTGCTGAGGGGAGTTGCATCCCTCATTGATCATCTCACAATGTTGTTGTTAATGTGTACAGTGGTGTCTTGGTTCTGCTTCCATTGCTCAACTTCAGTTCATGTGATTCTTTCTGTGCTCCTCTAAAGTCTGACCACTCATGATTTCTTACAGAATGATAGTAAATAAAACTCAATAATATTCATATAACATAATGAATTCTTTTTTTTTTTGTAAGGCAATGGGGTTAAGTGACTTGCCCAAGGCCACACAGCTAGGTAATTATTAAGTGTCTGAGGCTGGATTTGAACTCAGGTATTCCTGACTCCAGGATCGGTGCTCTTATCCACTGTGCCATCTAGCTGCCCGCATTCATATACCATAACTTGTTCAAATGCTCCCTGATGGATGGGCATCCTCTGATATTCTTTGTTGCTACAAAAAAGAGCTGCTATGGATATTTTTAAACATGTGAGACTTTTCCCATTTTTTATGACTTCTTTTGTCTATTGGCCTAGTGTTGGTATTGCTCCAAGAGTCTTACGATCAGTTTTATTGCCTTTCTTTGGGCTTGGTTCCAGACTGCCCTCCAGAATGGTCGGATCAGTTCACGACTTCACCAGCAGGGCATTACTGTTCCAATTTTCCGAGGTCTTCCTCCACGTTCTCCCTTTTGTCCTCTTGGCCAATCTGATAGGTTTGAGGAAGTACCTCATAATTTAAATGTGCATTTCTCTAACCGAAGATTTGGAGCATTCTTTCATATGACTGGCATTAATGTCTTCATCTGCAAACTGGCCGCTCGCTTGTGTTGATGGACCTGGTGCAGTCGGGCCCCGGTTCATCTTCGCAGCCTCCGAGCTGCGGGCGCTTCCGAACCCGGCCGCCCTCCCTGGGTTAGCCCGGGCACCCCGGGGCACAACTAGAAACGGGCCTCGGGTCTTTGCCCATCCGCCGGGCAGCGCCCAGCGCCCCGGGCTACGGCCCGGACAGGAGCCTGTGCCCGCCAGCCGGGCCGCAATGAGCCCCGGAGGGGCCGCCACCGACCGGCGCATGCTTGCGGCGGGCTCGGGCTCGGCGCCGGGGCGGCTCTGCCGCGGGGCGGGGCCTCCCTAGCCTGTCCCTGGGGAGGAAGCGGGTGTGAAGGCCGGGCCTCGGGGGGCTCTAAGGCCCCCATCCAGCGCTCCCGGCTCCGCGCCCCCGCGCCGCGGGGTCCCCCGCTCCCCCCCCGGGGGCGCGTTACCGGGGCGGCCCGGGGGGAGGGGCCGCGGCCCGGCCCCGCCCCGCCCCTCCCCCTCCCGGAGGCTGCGGCGCGGCGGCCCCGCCCCGGGCCTGGGTCGGGCTGCGCGGGCCGCGGGGCCGGAGGTAGGAGCCGGGCTGGGGGCGGGGGGCGCGGGAGGGGAGGGGCGCACCCCGGGGCGGGGGAGGGGGCGCACCCCGGGGCGGGGGGCCGCGGGGGCGGGGGGGGGCGGGCCGGGCCGGGCCCCGCGGGGCCCCCAGGCTGCCAAAGGCGCCTTTCTCCCGTGGCTTTTCCTCGTCTCCATGCAAAGGTCGTTTTCAACTTTCACCCACCGGCGGATTTTTGAGGTCCACGGTTTTCTTTTTTAATAACATTTTATTTTTCCAAATTCATAAAAAAGGTAGTTTTCAGCATTCATCCATTTGCAAATTTATGAATGCTACATTTTAAAAACATTCTTTTATTTTTCCAATTACATGCAGAGGTAGGTTTCAGCATTCATCCATTTGCAGATTTGAGTTCTGCATTTTTCTTTTTTAAATTGAATCCTATTTTTCCAGTTCCATAGGTAGTTTTCAGCATCCATCCATTGGGCACGTTTATGAGTTTCACAATTTGTCTACAATCCTCCCTTCCCTCCTCCCTCCCCATGACAGCCAAACCTGGCAAAAGTTGTGGGTGGACAAACAGAGCATCCTTCCATGTTAGTCATGTTGTGAAAACAGAATTAGAACTAAGGCAAAAGAAAAAAATGAGAAAGAAAGGAAAAACATAACAGTTTTAAACCAGTGACCATAATCTGCTGTGTTCTGCATTCAGCCTCCTTAGTTTTTCCTCTAGATGTGGATGGCATTGCCCATAGCAGGTCTGTTAGGGCAGTCTGAGCCCCTGAGAGGAGCTGCCTCCATCGTAGTCCATCTCACAGTACTGTTTATGTATACAGCCTTCTCTTGGTTCTTCAGCCAGCATTTCTTAAGCACCTACTGTATACTCTGGGAATGTGAAGGCAGACAAAGGGGAAAGGGAGGCAGCCTAGTATAATAGAAGGGTGATGTGGGAATCAGGAGACCTGAGTTCAAATCTCCATTCCAGCTTGTAACTTTATGATCTAGTTAAACTCCCCCAGTCTTGATTTCCATATATATATATATATATATATATGAATTATAGATACCAGTAACTAATTTCCCCATAACACGGATTTGTAAGAAAAGACATTTGGAAACCTTCAAAAAATTATTGGCATGAGATTATTATTATTATCATTATGAAAGGGAAGAACTGCAGATAACAAAAGGAATTCCACAGATGGAACTTGTTTCCAAAACTGCTCTGCCCTTATTGCCTGGGTAATGCCCTCAACTTCTCTGAATCTCAAATTCTTCATCTATAAAATGGAGTTGAACTAAAGGTTCCAAAACAAAATCCAGTTCTAAATCTGGGAAGTATGTGGCATTTATTAATGAACTCCAATCCATTCCCTTTCTCACCCCACCCCATCCCCACAGGCAGCAAATGTGATTTTCCAAAAGCAGAGGTCTGGCTGACCTGCTCAAGAACTGCAGGGGCTCCCTATTGCCTTTAGATTGAAATGCAAACTTAGCAGTTTTGACTTGAAAGCTCTACACAGTTGAGACTTCAGCCTCTTGTTCTTTTTCTTTTCCTTTTCTTTTTCTTTTTCTTTAAGTTTTTGCAAGGCAATGGGGTTAAGTGGCTTGCTCAAGGCCACACAGCTAGGTAATTATTAAGTGTCTGAGGCTGGATTTAAACTCAGGTCCTCCTGACTCCATGGCCATTGCTCTATGCACTGTGCCACCT
Organism: Macrotis lagotis; assembly: GCF_037893015.1. Lineage (NCBI taxonomy): Eukaryota > Metazoa > Chordata > Mammalia > Peramelemorphia > Peramelidae > Macrotis > Macrotis lagotis. Next base: position 876,109,146 of record NC_133658.1, on the reverse strand, counting down.
AGCTGCCCCACCAGCCTCTTTTTCTGATCTGGATAACCTGCTCTATTTTATCTGCTTTCTTCTCCATGGTCCATCTCCCAAACCTGGAAAGCATTCCGTCCTCACCTCTGAATCCTAGACTTCCTAGTTTTCTCTTTGCCATCACTCTCATCCTCCTCAAATTCTATTGCATTTTTTTCTTTCACTATTGTATCTCTCAGTAGAGGGTAAGTTCCTTGAGGGAGTAACTTAAAAACACACACACACACACACACACACACACACACACACACACACCACTTAACAAATGCCTTAAATTAAATTGTCTTTGAATTATCAAGTATTTTGGAGAATTGTTGGCAATCAGCCTAGAGCAAGATAGCAGTTCATATTTATATTGGACTTTAAAGAGGACTTTCTTCACCACAGTCCTGTGATGACAGTATTATTATCCCCAATTTAGAAATGAGGTTCAGAGTTAAGAATGGCCAGAACCAGGAATCAATAATAATATTTTATATAGCACAGGAAAGTTTGCATATTATCTAATTTGGTGTACACGGCAACCCTGGAAGGTAGGTAGGTTCTGTTATCATTCCCATTTTAAAGATGAGAAAACTGAGGCAGATAAAGTTTAACTGACTTGTCCAGGATCACACAACTAGTATATGTGGTGAAGTCAAATTTGAACTCATGTCTTTCTAACTCCACATCCACTTTGTCTGAGGTTTTGCCTCCACATCTATTCTTCTGTTCTTTTTGCCTTTTGGATTTGGGTTGGGGGCAAGAGTAGAATGCTTTCAAAGCTGATAGTAGAAGTTGCCTCAAATACGTCATCCATGCTTCCTAGAGACCATTTGGCCTCTGACCAAAGAACTCTCCTTTTCTCCCCTATTTTACAGTTTCTATTTATTCAATTGATTAACATCCTCATCACCACCATACACACCTGTATGCTGGGCAGGGGTTAATATTAGCCTTGGCCAAGGCTTGACCAGCAGACACCCAACTCAGAGACCCACTGGGGCTTTATCAGAGGCAATGGCAAAATCCAGCCCTACTGAGTCTTGGCTCTTTCTGGAGCTTGATGCTGAGACTATGGGATCCTAGCCAAATTCCTCTTATTTCTCTGGGGGAACTGGCCCTCACTCTGCCTGTCCTGGCCCTTCTTGTCTTTAATTTAGATATTGTGCCAAATGGAAACAAAGCTCTGATCTGTTGACTGGAAGCAGGTTACTGGACCGAGGCAGTGAATGATTATTTTCTGGGCTGTTTGTGGCAGATTTTTAACTGAACTCTGGATGTCTTATCAAGGAATAGAATAATGATTTGAGTGAAAGCTTGGGATAGTCATCTGTGAATCTCATTTTCCCCATCTGTAAAATGGGGACAGTAGCATCCGCCTCACAGGTTTCTTATAAGGATCCAATAGTGTAAATATATGAAAAGCATTCTCCAAGTCTGAATCATACAAACACAGCTATTTTTGTTCTGAGAAACTTCCAATGGAGTTAGGAAGCCTTGGGTTCAAATTCTTACCCAGATAGATATTAGGGGGGTGACTGTGGTTTTGGTTCATATGACTTAATCTTTTAGCACTCCAGTACTAAAGCTACAAATTACACTTTGGGGAGAGGGAATTTCTGCACTGGTCCTTCCCTATGCCCATGAAATTGTAAGTCTGGACCAAAATTTAAAAAAAGTATTATTATCAAATGAGGAAACTGAGGCAGGGAAATGAACAGCACAAGATCTTACAGCAGGTAATTAGCAGAGAGGGGATTCAAACCCAAATCCAAGATTCTGTCAACTCATCCCTTTCTGGTTTCTGCTCTGATTCTTTCCGAATACGGCTCTGGGGATCCAGCAACCCCTTCCTGCCCAACTTCCTTTTTGGTCTGAGAATTTTTCTGCCTCAGAGTTGACCTCAAACTGATTGTCTAATATTAGTCCTTGGAAGGATCTCAGAAATGATCTAGCTCAACTCTCTATTCCCTTTTTACAGAGGAAAATATTGGGCTCCTTTCTTCCCCATCTTTTTCTTTGTAAAACTTTAAAACTGAAGTAGTTCTTATTATTGGTTGGTTGTTTGGTTCTTGTCCCTATCAAAGAGGATCAAAATGATATCACTAGGTGAGAAACAAGTTTTGTATTAATATTGTTCTTAATATATTGAATGTATATTCAAAAGAAAACAACATTTATTAAGTGCTTACTGTTTGCAGAGTTCTGCTGGTCTGCTGTGTTCTGCCTTGGGAAAAAGCAATGTAAATAAAACTGGGCTTCCCCATTTTAATATTTGAAATATTTGAATTCATTTGAAACTTTTGGAGCTTGCAATCTAGAATGATGAAATCATAGGGTTGGTTTAAAAAAAATATATGATCTTTAGCAGTAGCATCAGCGTTAGTAGGAGAACCAGGAACCAAAATCCCATATTGCTAAGGCTTGGAACTTACAGTCTAGAATGGGGATAAGACCGGCCTTTGATAACACAGTAATACATAGTAGTGAGATTTGCTGGACAAAGTATGTCACTAATAACAGTTAACATTTATATAGTGTTTACTGTGATTGGATCCTCACAGCAGTCCTGAGAAGTAGGTCCTGGCTAATATTATTATTATTATTTTTTTTAGGTTTTTGCAAGGCAGTGGGGGTCAAATGGCCACACAGCTAGGTAATTATTCAGTGTCTGAGGCCGGGTTTGAACTCAGGTCCTCCTGACTCCAGGGCGGGTGCTCTATCCACTGCGCCACCTAGCCATTGTTAACCCTATTTTACAGATGTGGAAACCGAGGCAGAGTTAAGCGACTTGCCCGGGGTCACCCCTTGCCCACCTCAGCGTTTAGTTGACTCTCTTAGCAAGGACAGGGCATGTGCGTGCGGTCACCCCTCATCCTCTCTCTGGCTCCTGGAGCTCAGGCCCCGTTTGGGTTTGGCCTTGCATCACCAGCCTTCCCAAAGTGCTTGCTGTGGTGTTGTGGGTCCTTCCCACCTTTCAGAAGCTTCACGACCTCATTTGGGGTTTTCTTATCAAAGAAACCACTCAAAAGTGGTTTCCTTTCCTTCTCTAGCCCATTTTACAGAAGAGGAAACTGAGTCCAAAAGAGTTAAATGATTTGCCCAGGAGCACACAAATTTAAAATTTTCTTTTCTTCCTCTAATTACACGCAAAGGTAGTTTTCAATTGAGGCAGGATTAGAACTCGTGGAAGAGGCTCTTCGCCGTGGCGCCCCAAGAGACACACCGTTTGACAGAACCAAAAATGGCGGCCGTGGCTACTCCTGCCCGCCCAGAGGTCAGGTCACGCCCCAGCGGGGAGGCTCCTTGGACTTCCGGTGGTCCCCACCCTGAAACTTACAGGGATGAAACTGACATCCTGAGGGGGGGGGGGCGGATGAGCCCACGCGCATGCTCAGTAAGAGGCGGGCAGGTTTGGAAGACGAGGTTGGGGGCAGTAGAGAGGGGGAGGGGGACCTCTGGCCTTTTCCCTAGCATTGGCTCTGAGGTTCCTCTAGTTTTGGGGGGAAATCAAGGGTCCTTTTCCTGAGGATCTATCTCAGGGGATCTGGAAATTTTAATTAGGAAAAAAATTGCCTCCCCCCCCAAATATAATTGAATTCCTTTGTAGAGACATGATTCTGAGGAGGGCCCCAGAGGCCTCACCCACTTGTCAGAAGGGTCTATGATCCAAATAAGGTTAAGAAGCCCAGATACCATTATTTCTAAGATCCTTTTCATCTCTTAAAAGCCCTATGATATCACATGGAGGACTCTAGGACCCAGAAGTGTTGCAGTTGGATGAATGAAGGGACCTAGAAGAAGGTGGGGGGGGGGAGAGAATGAAGGAGAACTTGGCATTCTGGGGTCCCTCCCCTCTCCCGCCTTCCCTGGTCACATGGAGGGGGGAAGAACCATCAGTCAGAGATTTAATTATAATCTGGATTGACCCAGAGTCTCTGCTGAGGCCAGCAGGGGCAAGGGCAGCTGTCACTATCTCCTGAATAAGGAGGGCATCTTTCTGTGCCCACCACTATATATCCAGAGAGACAGAGCCCAGGAAGAGGCGATAGGAAGGATTGGATGCCTGGCCCCCCTGGGCTCCCACTGCCTCTCCCCATGAGCTCCAGGGATGAGGGGCCACCGGTGGCTGCCCCGAAGTTGGAGACAGTTATTCAGGTGGGTCCTGAGGGTTGGAGATAGCCTGGGCAAGGATTAGGGGCTACAGGAGTGCCCATCATGGGTGATGGTGGGTATGAATCGAGAATGGCCCTGGTGGAGGGGGGGGGAAGGAGAGCTAGGGGTAGGAGGGGTCCTTAGCAGGTTATTTTAATAGTCCAGGTGGGAGGTGGTGAGGGCTTGAGCTAGAGCTGTGTCCCTCAGAATGGAGAAATTTGAGGGAAGAAGTCCCTAAGCCTTAGCAATATGGGATTTTGGTTACTGGCTCTCTGACTTACTGCTGCTACTGCTAAAGAGAATTTTTTTTTTTAAACCAGACCTATGATTTCATCAGTATAAGGCACTGTGGGAAGGAAACTCCCCCTACCAATTCAGTAAAGCACCTGCTCTTCATCTTACGATTTTAGACAATCATTGGAGCCCTGAAGGATTGATTTTTCCAGGGTCGAATAGCAAGGCTAGGTGGGAGGTGGGGCTTGAACCCAGATTTTCCTGGCTCTCAAACCATTATAGCCATACCACCTTTCAGTAAGAACATTGGACATCTGTAGTAGAATAATACCTGATTCAATAATCATGACTAATAACTTGAGAATGCTTGGCCTCATTTTAATATTGGAAATAGCTAAATTAATTTGAATATTTGACTTAAATATTTGAAATCTTTAACTCCTAATTTGAGCCTGGGGGGTGGGGCATTATAAATCCTTTTGCCTGTTTTATAAAGCAGGAAGTCTCTGCTCAGAAAGGTTATTTGCTCATAGTTATGAGATGATAAGTGAAACTTGTAAATGGATGAATGTTGAAAACTATCTTTGCATGTAATTAGAAAAAGAAAAGAAAATTTGAAAGAAAAGCAAGAGACAATGCATACTAGAACTAATATAAGAAACCAGGGTTTTTCTGACTGCTAAGGCCAACTCTCCACTTACTTAAGCTACATTGTATTTAGCTAATGAGGACCATAGGTAAGTTACCTCCCAGTTCAGTATTGCCATTTGAAAAATGAAGCGACTTCATTGATTACTTGAATAAATGAATGAATGAATGAGAAAGCATCAAGTACTTACATGTGACTTTTAAGGACTTTTCCATCTCCAAATTCCGTGATCCTAGGGGAATAAATGTCCCCTGTTCATGCTAAATGGTTTTCTGCTGGTAACTTGGGAAGGAAAATATCCTTCCTAAGAGAGGAGTGAACTGTGGAGCACAGGGTCCTGGGCATTCTAGGCTCTCTTGCTCTCTCTCTCTCTCTCTCTTTCTCTCTTTTGCTAGGCTCAAATCTTAGTTTCCTCCTTATTCCTCTCCCCACCAGAACTAATCTAGGTCCCTGTGTTCTTGAGCCTGGCTGATACCTCAAGTGCATAGGTATTTTGCTTTATGGAGTCTGGGGGACAAAAGGTGATTTCTGGGAAGGAAAAGAACGTTTGGGTAGTGAAGCTTCTGCTGAGAGCTGAGCCAGCTGCTGGGGTGGAAGGTCCCTGCTCTTTTCCAATCCCATCTTGTCCAACACAAATGTTTTGTGTTTATATATACATATATGTGTGTCTGTGTATCTACATACTTATCTTGAGTTCAGAAAGTCTTCAAGTTCAGCTTCTGATATTTGTGGTCCTGCAAATCAATTAATTTACAGATGGGAATAATAATAAACCTGTATTATATAGTATTATGGTAAGAATCAAATCACCTTTTCAATTGTGATTAAAATGTTTTTCAACCTTCACAATCTTTTAGAGGCAGTGGGTCTTAGAAGATAGAATATTAGACCTGGAGCTGAATTAAAATCCTTCCTCTCACTTATACAAGCTTTCTGAATCTTAGTTTCCTTATCTGTAAAATGGGTATATTAATACCTATCAGTATACCCATTACCACCTACTTCACAGGAATGTCACGAGAATCAGATGAGATAATAATTGCAAAATACTTTTCTTCTGTTTTTTAAAATTAGATTAGAAAAAGTTTAACAAGATTTATTTTCTTTCCCTCTTTCCCATTCCCCAACTGAAAAAAAAAGAGAGAAAAACAAAATTCTTCGAAAATGTTTGCATAGTCAAACAAAACAAATTTCTATATCGGCCACATCCAAAAATCTATGTCTCATTGTGCATATTGAATCCCTCACTTCTCTGTCAAGGAAATAGATAGCATTCTTTATCATCAGTCTTTTGGAATCCTGGTTGATCAATGAATTGATAGAATTCTTAAGTCTTTCAAAATTGATTATCTTTACCTATTGTTGTCCTTGTGTAAATGATTCTGCTGGTTTTGATCCCTTCACTGTGCATCAATTCATATAGGTCTTCCTATGTTTCTCTGAAGCACCTCCTACATCATTTCTTACATCACCTTCATATCCTATAATTTGTCTAACCATTTCCCAATTAATGAACACTCCCTAAATTTCTAGTTCTTTGTCACCACAAAAAAGGTGCCATGAACATGTTAGTGTATGTGAATCTTTTTCCTTTCTTTGATCTCTAGAAAACTTTAAAACCTTAAAAGAACTATGTCAATGTCGTGGTTTAGCTATTATGATTGTTTTCATGATGTACACCCCAGTAGAACAGTGCCAACCTAGTGCCCAGAGTATTGTAGGTGCTCATAAATGTTGGATAAGTAGAATTTAAACAGCTTGGAAGAGTTTGTTTTCTCTTGGCATCTCCAGTGGCTGGCATAATGCCTATTATAGGTATTTATAAGTTTAAGCAATGCTTGTTGGGTTGGATGGATTTTTCCAGGTCTTAGCCACCTTTCTTATCTCCATCTTATGGGATTCTAGGGAGTCTTTTCAGGACCTTAATTGTTTTATGTGCCCACTACATTGGGAAGCAACATGTTAAAATGAAATCCTAGGAGTTGGATGAGGCTCACTTAGCCCCCTTCTTCCCTGACCCCAACCACTCAAGATAGGTCTGTTTTTCTTCCCTTAGAAACTAGAAAGCAGCCTCCTGACCTCAGAGGAGGAAAAGGGCCTGACAGTGCAGGACCCAGGCCAGGACACTGGACCCTCCCGCCTGCCTGCCTGCATCCGTGAAATTGTTACTCGGAATCTTTCGGAGCCTGAGAACCCAGGTAAGGACCTGGATTGTGGGAGCACTTACATTCCTGGGCATATTAGGGTTACAGATCTTCAAAAGACTGGAATCCAGAGTAGTTGTGGCTGGAAACCCTATATAGTGGGTGGTTTATATGTCTGCCTTGAGGAGGAGGCGGTTTTTCAGGGTTTGAGTTCCTAGAAATCAACTGCAGCCTACCCTCTTCTGGGCATCTCAGTTGTATCTATTTATCTATCTGGTTGCTGTCCCCCCTCACTCCCAATCTGGAGGGACTGCCCTGCCAGGACAGCTTGAGTCTTTGCATCCTCCCTTGGGTTGGATGTTTGAGAGGGAAAGAGGTCGTGGATGATCTGAGTTCTCCAGTTTCTCTGGACAGAGCCAATATGGCAGAGGTTTCTTTTTTCTCACTCCCTCACCCCAGAGGCTGCTCAGTCTCCAGAGATGGCATCCCTGCTAACTCTCCAAGAAGAAAATCGCATCCTGCAGCAGGAACTATCCCGCATTGAGGACCTGTTGTCCCAGAGCCGGGCAGAGCGTGATGAACTAGCCATAAAATACAATGCCATCAGTGAGAGGGTAGGTGCCTGGGGAGCCTGGGGGCTCCAGGGGAGGGGCTACTGCTGCTGCTGCCTCTGGAGAGGGGCAACAAGCCTGCTGGGCTGGTTAGGAGAACAGCTGACCTCATTGGAAGGAAAAGGGATGGACGAGTAATCTGATGATTCCAAGATCTTTTCCTCACTGGTCATTTTTTATTCCTTATTCATGGTCTGGAAATTTAGCTCCAAAATTGATTGAATGTATATTTTGGTTTTTTATGTTTTACATATATATATACATATATATATATATATATATGTATATATATATGTATGTATATGTGTATAGATATACACACAAATACATATTTTAAGAGTGTGTACATGTCCCCATATAAGTGTCTTTGTGTTCATGTGTATGTAATAACAATTATTATTATTCAAGGTAGAACCATAGAATTTTAGTTTTCAAGCTAGAAGAGTGTTCTAGTGGTTTCTTAGTCTTCTACATAAGGAAACAGCATGCTTGGGCATCTTTGTGATCCAGTCAGACTGGTGTTCCTGTTGTTCTGACTCACATGGGCATGGAGGAATGGATCCTAACCTCTTTCTGCCCTCTTATCTCCATGCCAATGTAGTCTTGCCAGTCTCCAGTCTGTCCTCCAAGAATTTGGCAAAGTGATGTTTCTAAAATAGGACACTGCCCTTGCTCAAGACGCTTCACTGGCTCCCTTTTACCTCTAGAATCAAATACTAATTCCTCTTTGGCATTGAAGACCATAGGAACCTGACCCCATCCAAACATTTGGTTCATTCAACAAGCAGTTATTCATTCCATTCCCTACTACATGCCAAAGAGATGAAAGTAGAAATAAAGTTTGATAACTGCTATGGGGAAGTAGGAAGGGCAAGAATCAAAAATAATTATTCCATATTGCAAATGTGGATGGTTAGAAGAAAGTTGTGCCTTTGGTAGTGGAAGGAAATTTTTTTCTTTTATGGAAATGTTGAATTTGAGATTCCTAAAGGGACTTCCAACAAAATGTCCTATGGGCAGTTGGTGATAGAGGACCAGAGCTCAGGAGAGAGACTAAGGCTGTAAATGTCGATTAAGGGAGTCCTTCATAGAAAGGAGAAAGAAACCTCCGGGAGTGACAGTGTCACTAAGAGAGAGGGTAGAGATGGCAGAGGGTCCAGGAGAGAGCCTTGAGCAAGGCCCAGAGAGGTAACACGGAGTATGCTTTGTCAAACAAGATGCAGAAGGAATAGTCAGACCATTAAGTCCAATCAACTCAGCAAGTGTTTATTAAGCATCGTACCAAGGGCTGAGATACAAAGAAAGACAAAAATACTGTCCCTGCTCTCAAAGAGCTCATAAATCAACATGTAAATGACTCTGTACAAACAACACATATGTATGTGTATCTATCTATCCAGTCCATCTATCATCTGTCTATCTATCTATCTATCTATTATCTATTATCTATCTATCTATTCAGTCCATCTATCATCTATCTGTCTATTTATCTATCTATCCATCTATCTTTCCATCTATCTATCTTCTATCCATCCATCCATTTATCCATCTATCTACCTATCTAATCCATCTATCCATCTGTCATCTATCTATCTATCCAGTCCATCTATCTATCTATTTATCATCTAGACACACACACACACACACACACACACACACACACACACACAGGAGCTCATAACAGTCAACATGCAAACGTCTCTGCAAAACAACATATATACAAATATACGCATATATATATGTATATATATATCATATATATATGATTGCGTATAGGATAAATAGAGCCAAGTAGTGCAGTGGGTAGAAAGCTGTGCCTGGAATTACCCATTGACATAACTACTATTCAACATAACTCCTAGAAATACTAATTAGAGCAATAATAAAAGAAAGAGAAATGGATGGAATAGGTATAGCCTCATATAGAAACAAAGTGATCACTTTCTTGCAGGTGATAGGATAATTTCCTTAGAAAATTAGCCTAAAGCTTCAACTGAAATTGTAAATTCAGTGAATTTGTAGAATATCAAAGAAATCTACATAAATCATTAGCAAGAAGAGCTGGAAGAGGAGATTGGAAGACAGAGTATGGACAGTGGTGTTAGAAATGTTGGGCATGTTGGAAATTAATGGGAATTGAGAAAGGGCCATGAACTTTGGCACTGGGAAACTTGATCTTTCCAGAGAACAAATGATTAGATTCTGAGTATAGAATATTTTATTCACTGAGATGAGGTCACTGTTTTAGATGTTTGGGCTTAAATGTTTTTCTTTATCTTTCTCTGTGTGTGTGTGTGTGTGTGTGTGTGTGTGTGTGTGTGTGTTATGATGCAAAATCTAAAAGAAAAAATCAGCTGGGAGGGACCCTACAGCATAGAATGCCAGAGCCTAGAGGAAGTTTAGAACCCAGGATGTCAGAGCTGGGAGTGTCCTTAGAACACAGAATCTCAGAGTAGGAAGGGCCCTTAAAAGACAGAATGCTAGATCTAGAGGGAATATTCAAGATCATCTATTTCAGCCCTATTATCTTATGGACATGGCCACTTGGGGAGAGGAAGGACCAGAGAAGTCCATGGTCAGACACAGTGAGTGTCAGAGCCCAGGTCTCCTGCTTCCTTCAAAGTGACTTGCGTAAGATAACCAGCCCCCTAGTTAGAGACAGAGCCAGGGCTAGAATAGAGGTCTCCTCAATTTTCATCCATTGTATGGATGCCTGGGACTGCCTGTATCTGCAAGTTACAGGGGAATTCACCCCTTTGTATGTCTTTGTCTTCATTCCCCAGGTCCCAGGTCCATGTAGCCTGCACTGGCTTGCTCTCCTAGCCCAGGCCTGCCTGGACAAGCTGGAAAGCCTGGGGTTGGTTTCTGGGCCTGTTGGGACTTGCCATGAGATGAATCAGGGTGGGTGGGCTCCCTACCAATGAATGGATGAATCCTTGGGCATTTGTGGAGCTGGTTTTCTCAGGATTATCCTGCTGAAAGAGAGGGACAAAAGGGGAAAGCCAGACTGAAGGACCTCAAGCTGGTCTTTGATTCTAGCCTGGGTGTTGGGAGGGGGGTTACCTATTGGCAACTGTCCTCTTATCCAAATTCCAGCCTTAGAAATTGTATCCTTTCTTTATGGGCAGCTCTGAACCAATGGAGGCAGTATGGCTTAATGGGAAGGGTGCCATATTTGAAGCAAAGAGGGTAAGAACCCAAGAACTGAAGTAGACTTCTATCCCAGTCATAGCATTCAGAACATTATTAACTCCAGAGGAGGAACTGAGGAACAGATGGGTTCTGTGGGGTCATGGATTACCAGTAGGTAGCAGAGTGAAGATTCAAGTCTTGTTCAGCGACTCCACATCTCCCAGTTCTTTTACTGTCCCAAGGAGTCTTCCCCTTTCTTTGCATCATGGACCTCATGATTGATTAAGGGCTTTACAACCTCTTCTCAGAAGAAACACTTTTAAATGGGTAAAATACATGGAATTACCAAAGAAAACAGTTATATTGAAATTAAAATGTAATTATGTTTATTCTCCAAGTTCATGGACTCCCTGAAATCTCTCCTTGGACACTCTGACATCAACCCTTGAACTACATTAAGACCTTGGACATGTCACTACCCTTCTGAGCCTCAGTTTCCTCAAATGTGAAGTGGGAATAATAATACATACCCTCCCTCCAGGGGAAGTTGGGAAGACAGAGCTTTCTAATCCCTGAAGCTCTATAGGAATGGAATCAGCTATTCATCATCCCTACTGGGATGACATTCAACAAATGAACCAAAACCCAGCAGATGATGTGAATGTTCGTTGGGGGCCTTGCTGGATGCCAGCCTTTTGTTCTGAGCACTGCCCCTCCCTCCCTCCAAAAACTCCTTTGTAGACTGACTGGGGACCCTGAGATTATCTAACCCCTTGATTTTTGTAGATTAGGAAACAAACCTGTAGAGATAATTGACTTTTCCAGAACCAGATCCTTTAAGATTCCAAATTCAGGGGTTTCCCCCCTAAACCACATTGCCTTTGGACACTTAACCAGGGACTTGTGGAGGTTGTGTCTTTGAATTTTCTCTGATCTAGGAGGGTTTAAGTGTGCCTTTTCTTGGGGGAGATGGGAGTGGAATCTCCTAGGTTCTTCCTAGAAGACAGATAGATAAAGAACTGGGTTCTAAAGTCAGAAGATTTGGGTTCAAATCCCACCTCTGATATCTGCCAGGTTATTTCTGTTTGTTAAGCTTCAGTTTCGTCATCTATAAAATAAGTTAAGTAGCACTAGTAGTATCTGCCTCAAATGAGATAATGTATTTTCCAATGAGAGATGACTTCACAACTATATATATATATATATATATATATATATATACACACACATATATGTGTGTGTGTGTGTGTGTATGTGTGTGTGTGTATATATATATATATATATATATATATATATATATATATATATATATATATATATATATATATATACATATCTTTGTTTTGTTCATCCCTGACTCTTTCTGACCCCATCTGGGGTTTTCTTGAAAAAGACATTACTGTCCAGAGAAAGAATTGTGGAGTTTGAACCAAGACCAAAGATTATTACCTTCAATTTAGGGGGGAAAACCCATTATCTTATTATGTCATTTTGCTATCTCTTATACTTTATTTTTCTTCCTTAAGGATATAATTTATCTCTTATAAAATTTAACTGAGGTCAGTGTATACCATGGAAACAACTTAAAAACCAACAGACTGCCTTCTGTGGGGGGTGGGGGAGGGAAGAAAGATTGGAAAAAAATTGTAAAACTCAAAATAAATAAAATCTTTCTTTAAAAAAAGATATTACTGGATTAGTTTGCCTTTTCCTACTCAGCTCATTTTACAGATGAGGAAACTGAGGCAAATGGAAATAAATGACTTGCCCACAATCATGCATCTGAAGCTGGATTTGGATTCAGGTTTCTTTGATTCCTGACCTGGAGCTCTATCCACTGCACTACCTAGCTATCTACAGTAGTATATAAATTTGAATTATTAATATATTATTTTTACTTGGAGCTTAAGAGCTAGGTTAGAAGCTAGTGGATCTGCCTTAACCTTTTCCATTCTACTAGAGTTGGAGACCTCACAGTTCTTCTCCCAACTTGAAGCTTATTGATCAATCAATCCATCCTCAGGCCTGCAGTATGCGAGGCAGAGCATAGTATCCTCAAGGAGTTCACCTTCTGTCATCCAGAGGCAGTGAAGTGATAGTTCTGGACCTGCAATCAGGAAGGCCTGGGTTCAAATCCAGATTCCACATAGCTGTGTAACCTTGGGCAAGTCAGTTATCCCTCTTTGCCTCAGTTTCCTTATCTGTAAAATGAGCTGCAGAAGGAAACAGCAGCGATTCCAGTATCTTTGCCAAGAAATCCCCAAATGAGATCACGAAGAGTCAGACTTAATTGTTGTCTGCTTCAGTATTCTTAATTGTAAAATAAAAATTATATTAATAGCATCTACCTCTTAGGGTTATCGTGAAGATCAAAATAGAATATTTGTAAAGTGCAAAGCACTGCGCCTGAGGTATAGGAGACACTTTGTTTCCTTTCTTCTTATTGGAAACATCATGTATTTAATTATATTGGTATGTATAAAACATTCTAAGTGAATATATGGACATGTATAGACATACCCATATACATAATGTATGTAATACACATGTATTCTCTTGTGCACAGAGATGCACATATAAAGCACATTAGCAGCTGGGGGGGTGTTTGAAGGAGTTCTTGGGGATGAGAAAGGAAGGAAATGGGAGATAAAGTATCTGGTGTTAGCAACAGAGTTAAGGCTGGTTTGATAGTGGTAGAATTGAAAAATGAAGGGGAGTGATGCCTACTAAGACTGGGATCCGATGGTAAAGGCCTGACCCACTGAACACCTTTATGTTTACATAATTAGTTTGTATTTTATCCCAGTGGTCACAGGAAGGCACTGGAGCTTCTTGAGTAAGGGGAGTCCAGCGGGGCCTTGGTCTCAGGAATGTCCCTTTGCTGGCTGTGTGGAGGATGGATGGGATTACTGAGGCTGTGACACATTCGTAAAAGGAAAGAATGAATGAAAGCGAGGTCACACCTCTCCTTTGTCATGTTTGAAGAAAATTTGGTTATGTTCCTCTAGGCTTCACCTAGGTTGGAGAACAGCCACACAATCAGAGGACCCCCCCCCCCCCCAGACACAAGAAGTCACAAATGTATAGACAGACATAGGACATCTCATTGTTATGGACAGAGACCAGCCAGATGTGTACACAGAATCCCGAGGGAGACATGCACACATATACACTTCCCCCTCAAGATGTTTGGGCTCACATATTGTGAGATATTGTCTAGATTCTGGGCACCAAGAAGGTCAGCCCCACAGGAGCTGGGGCTTCCCTAGTCCCTGATCCCTGCCCTGTCTCTGGGCTGGAGAGATTTGACTACCTGTGATTTGAGTTCTTTCTCTTCCCTCATCTCACTGAATGTGGCATTCCCTTTCCCCTCCCCTCCCCTCCCCTACACACATGCACATACACACACACACACACACACACACACACACTTTTCCTCCTTTTGAGGCCCACTTGAAGCTGGCCCTGCTGGGGCTCCCTAGTGTCCATGGCAACAGGGGGCTGGATGAATTGAATGGCAGTTGCCAAGGTAGCAGTTGCTATGGGATACAGTAAACTTCATTTATCCCTGGCTTGGTGAAAGCCCCCATGCCCTCTGGAATTAAATGAAAGATTCAGAAATGGGTTTTGTGAGAAAAGGACTCAGGATGAGGGAGCGTGATTTGGAAGTGGGAAGGAAAATGAACTCCTTAGTCCACAGCTGAGTAGTAGCTGTATCTCTAACCAATCTCTCTCCCTCTTCCTCTCCACCTCCCCTCTCCCTCTCTCTGTCTCCCCCTCCCTCCCTCCCTCTCTCTCTCTGTGACACATACAGCAACACATAACAGCAGTCACCTTCTAAACATGTTCACAGCTACATGAATACATACTCAGGATGTATACTCATGTATGATACTCCACACACTCAGAGAGATGCAGAAATGGAAGCCCTTTACAGATGGACACATTCCTGTGCAGACATAGGTAAATGGTCCTCTTGGGTAGCTGCAAGGCAGACAGCATCCTGCATCACACTCTACAGACTTGCATCCCAAAGCAGACCAACAAGCCTCCCCTCCCCCACTTGCAATCAGATCCAGGGCTGACAGCACTCCAGCCAGTTGTTAAATTTTCATTATGAGCATTTTCACCTCTGAAACCCACAAATGCCACAAATTAGGGTTTGTTTTGTTGGTTTTTTAAAAATTATTTAGACTTAGATAAGGGATGGAAAGTTGTTAACTAAACAGTATGCCTTTTTTCCTGGAGAGTCTATTGTTAAACATGTAGCAGCCCACGTTGGCTGGGTGTTTACAGACATATATGATCTTTGTGTCTTGTTGGAGTGATCCTTTGTGTAGGAGTACAGTGTCCAGTTCCTCACTTCTAGGGTCTTAGGCTGAATTCTCAGAGGAATTCCCCTGGCTGTAGGTTTAGAAGCAAATGACAGGAGTGAAAAACCTGACTTGGAACCAGAACTTCTGGGTTGGGATCCCAGCTCTTGTGACCTAGGGCAAATAATTTGATTTCTCTGGATCTACAAAATGTAGGATGGTGAGATCTGATCTGAATGGTTTAAAAGACCCTCCCAGCTCTGACATCCTGTGTTCTAAGGACCCTCCCAGCTATGACATCCTGGGTTCTAAAAACCCTCCCAGCTCTGACATTCTGTGTTCTAAAACCCCTCCCAGCTCTGACATTCTCTGGTCTAAGACCCCTTTCAGCTCTGATATCCTGTGTTCTAAAGACCCTCCCGGCTCTGACATTCTGTGTTCTAAGACCCCTCCTAGCTCTGACATCCTGGTTCAAAGGTCCCTCCCAGCTCTGACACTCTGTGTTTTAAGTTCCCTCCCAGCTCTAACATTCTGACATCTTGGGTTCGAAGGTAGACAACTAGATTGATATAAAACATTTCTTAAATGTTTATTATATGCCAGTTCCTGTCCTAAGCTCTAGGGATGTCACACAAATGCAAACAGGCCCTGTCCTTCAGCAGTGTGGAAGATCACTTACAAACAACTATGTCCATGTGATCTATATATGCAGAGTAAATTGGAAGTAATCTTAGAGGAAAAACTATCACTGAAGAAGAAAGTACAAAGGGGTTTTATCTAAGACTTGAAGGAAACCAGAGGGTGTGTGTGTGTGGGAGAACATTCCAGGTTTGGGAGACAGTCCACTGTCAGGAGATAGAACATTGGCAACAAACAGCAAGGAGATAAATATTTTAAGGATGTATGGGGATGGGCAGCTAGGTGGTGCAGTGGATAGAGCACTGGCCCTGGAGTCAGGAGGACCTGAGTTCAAATCCAGCCTCAGACAATAATTACCTCGCTGTGTGGCCTTGGATAAGTCACCCATTGCCTTAAATAGATAAATAAAAGTTTTAAAAAAGGATGTATGGGGGTTCAGTACTAGCACCTTTGGTGTGAGAGCTGCCAAGTCAATCTACCTTTGGTGTCTACCTGCCACCCAATTCTCACCTGTGACTCCATGGATCTGTAGTATGAATGGCAAACCCCAGTAAACTGTCTCAATAGATGGACTACCCAAGGGTGTCTCAAAGCCATCTGTGAATTAGGAGACTGCCTACCCCATGCATGTGAAGACTTTCCTTAGTGAAATGGGTAGATGAAAACAGCTTGCTCCAACAGCCACAAAGGCAGCTAAAGCAGGTGCTTGGAATTTGGTTAGACATCAAAGATGCTAAGACTATCCATTGCATTCCAGGTCATCTCGGTTGTCTTCACTTTGTTTTGCCACTAGACTTCAATAACTTTGTGAAACTCTACCTCATTTAAATTCAATTTACACATGAGTCATGGCGTCATCTCTTGATGTCAGTGATGCTCTTCCAAAACTAAGGGCAAATAACACTGTAGAATATTGGAGGGGAATAAAATGTAAGAAGACAGGGAAGGTAGGAAGGGATGAGATTTTATACAGAGCCTTAAAAGTCACATGAAGATTTTACATCTCACTCTGAAGGTAATAGGGAGCCACCTGAGTTTATTGGGGCAAAGGGAGTTGACAGGATCAGAGCTTTGTTTTGGGAAGATCTCCTTGGTGACTGGGTAGATGTTGTCCTGGAGGGAGGAAGAGAGATTTAAGGCAAGGAAATCAACCAGAAGGTTTATTATAGTGGTCCAGGAGCAAGGTGAGGAGAGGAAATGCAGGCACCACTTATAGAGACCTTTCTCTGCCTTTATTCTCCCATCTTGGCTCTACACCCAATAGACGCCTTTCTCAAGAGTTTAGCCACAAAAGGAAGGAGAATGAAAGGAAGAGAATGAAAGCTGCTAGGGATAAATGGATCAAGGGAGGGTTTTTTGAGGTTGGGAGACAAGGGCATGTTTGTAAGTATTAGGGAAGCATCCAGTAGCTAGCAAGAGATTGAAATTGGAAAAAGAGTAGGGCTGATAGATGGTCGAGTCTGCTGGAGAAGATGGAATGGGATCATTTGTCCATGTAGAGAAAGTTAGCCTTGGCAAAGAGAAGCAGCACCTCTTCATGTGAGACAGGGATAAGGAGGAGATAGTGGGGGATACACTGGAGGAAGAAGAGGGATCTCTAAAAAAATGGCCACCAGTTGTTTTAGTGAGGCAAAGTTCTCAGCTAAGAGGGTAGAGAGAGGGAGAGACACGGAAGATTGGAGGAAGAATGGAAAGGTTTGGAAAAGGAGTTGTGGTGATTGGAAAAAGTCATAAATTGCTTTGCTAAAGTGAAAGCCCATTTGGGATTATATGACATAACTTTGTAGTGGACCCCGTCAGCATGGTTTTGTGATTTGTTTCCAGTTTAGTTTTGTAATACAGGAATAGGAGAAAAAGGTTGTGAATGATGAGAATAATGCAAGGTTACTATTTAGGGTCATCAAGATGATCAGGGGGCAAGGTAATCAAGTGTAGAGAATGGTGTAGAAGTGAACTGGTTCACATAGGGGTGAAGATGGAGAAGGGAGAAAAGTACAGCCAGTGCAGATTTGATGGCCTAGGAGAGAAATGAGAGATTGAAGGATTAGGGGTCACATTGATAGGATTGTGAGGAAAGATGGAATGATAAAAGGTAATGATTAAATAAGGAAATTTCAATGTTCATTAACATAGCAGTGACCATGTAGCTTTTGTACATAGTGAATGATTAATAAGTGATTGTTGAACTGAACGGCCAGAACTAGCTCTGCCCAGCAGAATTAGCAACATACCTTCAGTGTGTTGCCGCCATTGACTACGGATTGGTAAAGTACTGACAATTGTTGTGTTTCTGGTGCTTGGAGCTTAAAGAGTGTTTTCAGCAACCGTAGGTAGTAGGGAATGCAATTATTAGTACCCTTATTTTGTAGATTGGGTAACTAAGGTTCAGAGGGGTTTAATGCCTTTCCCAGGTTCCTGTATCTAATAAGTGTCTTATTTTATTTTTGCAAAGTTTAACTTTATGTTCAGTTCCAAATGCCCCCCTTCCCCTCCCCTAGATAGTGAGGTGAGAGGAATACAGTCTATTCCAAAAGTGTAGTCATGGAAAACAATTGAAGGGGGGGGGGGGGGAATGAGAATGTGCTTTTTTTTTTTAAGGTTTTTGCAAGGCAAATGGGGTTAAGTGACTTGCCCAAGGCCACACAGCTAGGTAATTATTAAGTGTCTGAGACTGGATTTGAACCCAGGTGCTCCTGACTCCAAGGCTGGTACTTTATCCACTATGACACCTAGCTGCCCCGAGAATGTTCTTTAATCTGAGTCAATCAGTTCTCATTCTTGAAGTGTTTTCTCGTGAATCCTATGGAATTGTTGATCAGTTTCTAAGTCTTTCAAAATGATTATCTTTACAATATTGTAGCTATCTTTTTTACAAGTGAGTTCATCCCATTTTGAATTTTCCTCCAACTTATTTTTCTTTTCTGGTTTTTGCAAGACAATGGGGTTAAGTGACTTTTCAAAAGGCTATTGAGCTAGTGTTCAAGTGTTTGAGGTTAGACTTGAACTCATATCTTCTTGACTCCAGTATTGGTGCTTTATCCACTGTACCACTTGCTGAATGAACCTCATACTATTGTACTTATCCTTCTCTTTGTTCCCCTTTTCCTTTTTTTTGTTTCTCACTAATACCTCCCTTAGTCTAACTTTTCTCTTATTCCCCCTTTTCACCTTTTCTCCCTATTTTTCTGTTCAGTAAGGTATATCTGTATTTGTATTCTTTTCTTCTTTACAAGTTCAGATAAGAGTGAGGTACAAGTACGTGGTGTTCCTCTTTACTACCCCCTTGTTATATAAACTCCACTTCAAGAACATATTTATGTGAGATAATGTCCCCCATTTTCCTTTGTCTTTCCCTCCCCCAATGCATTCCCCTTCCTCACTCATTCTTTTCTTTTGAGATCATCCAAACATAACAGAATCACATCAGATCATCTGTTTAGGTAGACTCCCTAATCTATGATTCCCGGTGATAATAAAGTTCAGAGGAGCTTACATGTATCATTTATTCATTTAGATATATAAATAGTTAAATCTTATTTAGTCCTTTATGATTTCTCAGTCATATTAACTTTTTTGTTTCTCTTGACTCCTGTATTTGTATGTTAAAATTGCTATTCAGCTCTGGTCTTTTTTCAGGAATACTTGGAAATCTTCACTTCACTAAAGGTCCATTTCCCCTCTATAGGACTATACTCAGTTTTGTTAGATATAGTATTCTTGGTTGTAAACTTAGATCCTTTGCCTTCTAGAATATTCTATTTCAAGCTCTCTGCTTCTTTATAGGGGTGGGTTTTAAATCTTACATATTCCTGAATGTGGCTCCATGGTGTGTGAATTCTTTCTTTCTGGTTGCCTGCAATACTTTTTCCTTGATCTTGGGAGCTCAGGATTTTGATTATAAGATTACTAGTTTTCATTTTGGAATCTCTTTTCTACTTGACCTCTGACTCTAGGATATTTGGACAGTTTTCTTTATGTCTAGGTTTTTATTTTGTTTATGACTTTTAGATAGTTCAATGATTCTTAAATTATCTTTCCTCAATTTGTTTTCCAGGACAGTTGTTTTTTCCTATGAAAAATTCCTATGAGAAAAATTTCTACATTTTCTTATTTTTTTCAGTCTTTAGACTTTAAAAAAAATTATTTCCTGATATCTCATGGAGTCATTAGCCTCCACATGATCAATTCTGACTTTTAAGGAGTTATTTTTCTTTAGTATTTTTGTACTTTTTTTAATCATTTGACCAATTCTGATTTTAAAAGTTATTTTCTTCTGTTAAGTTTTATATCCTTTACCAAACTGTTAATATTTTCATGTTTTTCTTCTCCTTTCTCATTCTTTAATCTATTGTTCTCATTTGCTTTTTAAAATAGTTTTTTTAAACTCCTTCATTAACTCATCTAGGAATTCTTATTGAACTTGTATCTAATATACGTTTTTCTGTGAGATTTGTGTAGGTGCTTTTCAAGTAAATCTTTTCTTCAGGGTTTTTGTCTTGAGAATCTCTGTAAGAGCTCTTTATAATGGGATGGAATTTGCTTTGTTGTTATTATTGTTTGCTCATTCTTCTAGCCTATTTCTTGGCTTTGAATTTTGTTGTTGAACTCTCCACATTTTTGAAGGAATATCTGGCCTGAGCTTTTGTATTCTTATATCCTTCTGCTATTTTTGAAACTCTGGGCCTACAAGCTTTCAATCCTCCCAAACTAGTGTGATTCAGTGTTTATTCACTGGACTCCTGATCTGAGCTCTCAAAGTCCTTGTCTAAGATTTGGGTCTGTCATTTATTTTCTTGCTGGGAGTTTCAGCTGACCACCCTAGGCTTCTGTGGCCTGCTCAGGGGTCCTATGAAGGCAAAGGCACCAAACTGCTGACTCCCCATTGGTCTGGGATGTTGTCCTCTTTTCTGGGGATCAGAGCCCCCCCCCCCCCCCCCCAGTTACTATTGGCTTCATAGGACCTGTCCTGAGCTCATTGTCAGTGTTTGTGATTGACTCCTCTCTGCCTTGGATTTAGGACTCAGAAGTAAGTAGTGGGTGACAGAACCTCCAGATGGCACCCAACTTGTTCATAGATCCCCTGGAATCTCCCACTGCTCGGTGCCCAGGCCTAACCCTCTCCCTGTCCTTAGGTATAGGATGCTTCTCACTGCCCAGGCTCCAGGTTAGACCATGTTCCTGGAGTCTCTAGCTGCCCTAGTCTGGGAAAATGACCTCCTGTAACTTCTGGGCTTTGGCTATCAGAGTTCAGTCTCATGTATTCTCTAGCTCTTGGTGGAGAAGGTAGGGATGGGGGTGTGGGAGATGGACTTACTGTCTTAGTTCTGTCTGACTTGATCTTGGGTCTCTCACTCTTTTCCCTTACATTATAATGTTTCTAACAATAACTCACATTTTTTGCCACCCACACCCAGAGAAAAAACTGGAGGTGGATTGCAGAACAAAGCATATTATTTCCACTTTTAGAAATTTGTTTTATGATTTTTTTATTCTCATTTTTTCCTCTTTTGTTCTGATTCTTCTTTCACAACATGATTAATTTGGAAATGTTTGGCATGATTGTACATGTATGGCCTTTATCAGATTACTCACTGTCATGTGGAAGGGGGAGAGCGGTAGAAAAATACAGAAATCAAAATCTTGCCAGGAATGAATGTTGAAAGCTATTTTCACATGTAATTGGAAAAAATAAAGTCATATTAATAAAAACATTTTTAAATGACACCTTTTTCTAGCACTTGAAGGGATATGAAATACTTGTCTTGCTGTGCAGCAGTGGGATAGGTATTATAAGTCTGTTGTTCCTATTTTGTAGATAAGGAAACACTTTAAAAGGTGAATAAAGTGCCAGACTTGAAGTCAGTAAGACCTGGGTTCATATCCTGCCTTAGATCCTTACTAGCTGGGTTACGTGGGGCAAGTCATATAATGTTTGCCTGCCCCAGTTTCCCCAACTGAAAAATTTGGCTAACAAAAGTACTACTACCCAGGTACTTCAAAAGTACCTACTTTTGATAATATCCATTGTAGCAAATGAGACAGTATTTGTAAAGTGCTTAGTATGTATTAGATAGCAAGGCAGTTTGGGGAGGGAAGGCACAAGTAATTGGGATAGTCAAGATGGTACCTGAACTTCCTCTTAAAGGAAGAAGGGCATTCTATGAGAAGTGAGGAGGGAGTACATTTCAAATATGGAGACCAGTTTATCTGGACCATAGAGTATAGGAAGAAGAGACTGGAAATAAACACATATATGTGTATATATATATATATATATATATATATATATAGAGAGAGAGAGAGAGAGAGAGAGAGAGAGAGAGAGACTGATATATATCAAGAGTGAGATAATATACATATATGTATAAATCTATATCTATATCTATCTCTATCTCTCTATATATCTATATCTCCATCTATATATTTATGTATCTATATCTATGTATCTATATATATATCTCTGTATCTATCTGTCTCTCACTATCTCTATATACATATCTATATCTATCTATCTCTATGTCTATTTCTATCTACATCTATGTCCATATCTATATCTATCTGTCTATATCTATCTATATCTGTATCTATATATCTACCTATATATGTCTCTCTCTATATCTATATCTATTCATCTCTCTCTCTCTCTAGAGACTGGAAAGGTAATTAGGGGCACAGTTGTGAAGGGTTTTAAGAGTCAAACAATTAATCTTTGTTTCTAGAGCAATAGTGAGCCACTGTCTTTGTGGGGGAAAGAAAGAGCGTGATCAGACCTGCATTTGGAAGCTGTATGATAGATGAATTAGCATAGAGGGAGACTTGAGATAGGGAGATCAGAAAGGAGAAGAAGACTGCCCGAGTTACAAGCCTGGGAGAATGGTGGTGTCTTCAACAGAAATGTTAAGTTTGAAAGAGGAGAGGGTTTGGGGAGAAAAATACTGAGTTCTATTTTATACTTGTTGAGTTTGAGTTGTTTTTGGAAAATCCAGTTGAAATGCCCAATAGGCAGCTGGTGATGAGGGACTGGAGCTCAGCTTGATATATGGAAGTGTGACTGATTTTCATAAAGGTGACAAATCTGTAAGTCCTAATGAGGAGGGAGAGAGAAGGGGGGGGAGAGATGAAGGGGGAGAGAAGAGAGAAAAGAAAGAGAGAGGGAAAGAGGAGAGAGAAGGGAGAAAGAGAAATGGATGAAGAGAGAAAAAGAAAAGAAAGAGAAGAGAGAAATAGATAAAGAGAGAAAGGGAAAGAGAAGGGGGAGAGAGAAATGGATAAAGAGAGAAAGGGTAAAAGAAGGGAGAGAAATGGATAAAGAGAGAAAAGAGAGAGAAGATAGAGAAGGATAAGAGAGGAGGGAGGAGAAATGGAGAAAGAAAGAGAAAGGGAAAGAGAGAAGAGAGATGAGGAAGAGGAGAGAGAAGAGAAAGGAGCCAAGGTCAGAGATTGGGAGAGTACCAGTGGTCAGAGGGTGATGAACTTGTAAAAAGGATTGGA
The DNA here is from genome assembly GCF_037893015.1 of Macrotis lagotis. NCBI lineage: Eukaryota > Metazoa > Chordata > Mammalia > Peramelemorphia > Peramelidae > Macrotis > Macrotis lagotis. The sequence goes on along the minus strand of NC_133658.1, from coordinate 876,085,775 downwards.
AAGGTCAGGTTTCTCTGAAATACTATTTCAGAGGGTAGCTAGGTGGCGCAGTGAATGGAGCACTGGCTCTGGAATCAGGAAGACCTGAGTCCAATTTCGGCCTCAGACACTTAGCTGTGTGGCCTTGGGCAAGCCACTTAACCCCATTGCCTTGCAAAAAACCCTAAAAAGAAAAGAGAAAGAAATACTATTTTGGGGTAGGAGGAGAATCACGAAAGTTCAGTGTCATGAAAATTCCATATTGAAAAAGAATAAGGAGACAGAGGAGAAAGGAGAAGGTAGTCAATAGTGTTAAATGTAGCAGAGGTCATGAAGCATAAGGACTAAAAAAGCACCTCAGATATGATAATTAAGAGTTCTTTGGAGAACTTGTTTTTTTTTTTTTTTGTTTTGTTTTAGATTTGATTTGATTTTCAAGACTGATTTTTTTTTCCTCCTAACTCCCTCACTAAGGAAGTAAGAAAAACAAAACTGATTGCAAACATGTTAGTTGAACAAATGAAATTTCTGCATTGGCCATATCCAATTTCTCCCCTCCCAAGTCATAGTTCTCACCCTGTCCTAATTCCATCACCTCTGTCACTGTGGTGGGTGGCATATTTCATCATAAGTCCCCTGGAATTGTGGTTGATCATTGTGTTGACCAGAGTTCCTCCCTTGGGCTTTCAGAGTTGCTTGTCTTTATAATATTGTATGTTCTGGTTCTTATTTCACTTTGTGTCAGTTCATACAAAGCTTCCCAGGTTTTTTAAACCATTCCCTTCATTGCAACACAACAGTATGCCATCTTTGGTAACTGGAGAAGAGCAGTTTCAGTTGAGTGATGAGGTTAGATAGAAGCCAGATTCCAAAGCATTGAGGAGCCAGAGGAAAGGAAGAGGAGGCAATAAATGGAGAGGACGTTTTTCAGTGAAGTCTTGCTTAGAAAGGAAGGAAAATTTGAGAGCTTGAGGGAATGGTAGAGTCCAGGTAGTTAGATGGTGCAATGGGTGGAGTGCTGGACTTATAGTCAGGAAGACCGGAGTTCAAGTCTGACCTCGAATGCTTGCTAGCTGTGTGACCTGGGCAAGTCACTTCACCTCTACTTCAGTTTTCTCAACTGTAAAATGAGGATAATAATAGCTTTGGCCTCTATCCTCACAATAGAGTAAGATAAATATTTGTAAAGTGTTTGTCAAACCTTAAAATTGCTATATAAATACTAGCTATTATTTATTAGTAGTGAGTTTTGGGGAAATTTTTTGGTGTGTGAGAGGGTGTTTATAGGCTATAGGGAAACATTCAGTAGGCAGGAAGAGATTGAAGATGAGGGAGAGAGAAAGCTAGTGATAGAACACTGACCCTGAGTTCAAATCCAGCCTTAGACACTTAATACTTAACTATGTGACCTTGGGCAAGTCACTTAACCCCATTGCTCTACAAAAACCAAAACAGGCAGGAAAAAAGAAAGATGAGGGAGAGGGGGTTAGTGATTGAGAGGGCAGTCTGCTGGAGGAATGGCAAAGGATGGAGCTCAAAGACTCATGTGGCTGAGTTAGCCTTGACCAGAAGAAAGGCCACCTTGTTATCAAAGCCTGGGGTCAAAGGAGGAGAATGTGGAAATGACAGGAAAGAAAAGAAGGGGAGCCAAAATGCTTTCAGGCAGGGGCTTCAGTTTGCACAGGAAAGTAACAAATGAAGGCCTAGGTTTAGTGAGAGGAAAGGAAAAAGTGCAGTGGGCTTCACATGGGTATCCCTGCCCTCAGGAGCTTACATTTTGTTTGGGGGAGACAACACGATCCAGATACGTATGATACAACGTAGGTGGAAACAACAGTAACAGCAGCAATAGACAAAGTACTCTAGAAAGTCGTAAGGAGACAGAGGACCCTAACGCCTCAGCCCAGGACCCCTGAGCTGGGCTAAGAGAAGAATTCCAAAAGGTCTGGAATTGTGTGAAAGATGGAACTGCAGGGAAACTGTACAGTGGCCTTGGAAGTACCTGACAGGTATTACTGTGGGCAAGGTGAGGCATCAAGACAGTGACATGATCTGACTCACATTGTAGGACAGTTGATTTGATTGTAGTGTGGAAGGCAAATTAAATAATGAAGAGAAGAGAAAGGGAATTTATGGATATGCAGAATTTATTATGTACTTTAAAAGAAAAGGCAGTATAAAAAAAGTAAGCACTGTGACTTGGAGATTCACAGTTTTCTATTTAGGGCTATATTCTAATGGGCTCATTTTTTTGGTTGGGGAGTGGTTAAGTTCAGAATTTAAAAAAAAACACTCTTTAAAGTCACTTTACAGATACTGGAAGCAGACAGATCAATTAGGAAGCTGTTCCTGTGTCCAGGTAAGAAGAGGTCACTAGGGCCTCATCCCAAGAGAAGGGGATGGATGCATTTGTGGAGAGTAGGTCAGGAAGGTTTTTGTTTGTTTGGCTGGTTGGTTGTTTTTTGCCCTGTCCAACTCTTCATGATCCCTTTTGGAATTTTCTTGGCAGAGATACTAGAATGGTTTGCCATTTCCTTCTCAACTCATTTTAGAAATGAGGAAACTGAGGCAAACAGGGTGAAGTGACTTGCCCAAAGTCATACAGCTAGGAAGTATCTGAAGCCGGACTTGACTTCATGAAAATGAGTTTTCTTGATTCCAGACCCAGCTCTTGTTGCACTGGGGTACCACTTAGCTATCTTCGATTCAGACACATAATTAACCGTATGACCCTGGACAAGTCACCTAATCTTTATTTATCTCAATTTCTTCATCTGCAAAATGGGGGTTAATATAGGCTCCTATCTCCTTGGCTTGTTGTGAGGATCAGATGACATAATGTTTGTAATTCAAAAATTTTAAAGCTCCCTACAAATGCTGACTTTTATTTAACACGTGTGAAATTGTCTCTTTGTGAATGTGTGTGAATGGGGCTGGGGAAGCTTGTCCTGGCCCCTCAGCCTGCTCAGCAACCCCAGGTGGGGTCCTGTCTGATTGGACCATCTTCTATCACTTCCCTTGTCCAGGTGAGCACTCTGACCCTGACCCAGTTGTGTGGCAATGACTGCCTCTGGGGGAAGGGCAGAGGAGCTGAAGTCTGTGGGGTCTGATGGAGACAAAAGTGTGCAGTGCAGGCCCCCAGGGGACTGAGGATCCCAGAGTGGGATCTGGTCCATTTTCGGCTGAACCTGGCTGGGGATCTGGTTACCATAGAACTAAACCTAGAATGAGATCCAGTTCGCATGTGACTGAGCCTAGAGGGGGTCTGGTCTCCATTTGGCTAAACACTGGGGGGTGGTTGATTGCCATATGACTGAACCTGAAAGGGGTCTGGTCCCCAGAACTGATCCTAGTGGGTGTCTGATGCCCAAGGATGAGCCTAGTTTTGCACCTCTCACTATACAGGGATGATGTTCTGAAGGTGACCAGTCCCCTGACTGATCTCAGAAGGAGTTGGTCCCTGTGGCTCAGCCTTGAGGGGCTCCTGTCCCTATTGCAGGACCTAGAAGGGATCTGATGCCCATGACTTGACTCAGAGTGCCCAACCAATGAGTGGCATCCAATCATTGTAAATGAATACAAAAGGAGTTCCTTCCTCCTGAGAGAGTGCTGAAGGGGTCAAGTTCCTAGGACTGAGCTCAGAGGGTCTTCTGTCCTCCCCTAGCTGGAGCAGAGCCTTCGGCTGGAGTCCGGGGAGCAGGACCCCTTGGGGTACGGGGTGCTGGGCCAGCAGACCTTGGAGCTGCGACGTCAGCTTGAAGAAGAACAGACCAACTACAAGCGCAAACTCCAAGCCTACCAGGAGGGGCAGCAGCGCCAGGCCCAGCTGGTGCAGAAACTACAGGCCAAGGTGAGGGAGCGCCTGGGAGTGCCCCCACACCCTGGGGCTGCCTTGGTACAGCCAGTCCTTTTCTGGGACAGGGCCAAGCCACCAAACTGTCAGCACCTGCTCAGCCAGCTGGGGTCCATGAACTTGTTTTCTTACGCTTGTGACTACTGCATTTCAATCCAACTGCTGCTTTTGTAATCTACTGTATTTTATTTTATGCTTTTAAAAAACATGATTCTGAAAAGGGGTCCTAGAAATTTTCCCAATCAGACAAAGGGATCCAAAATCAAAGAAATTGACGTTTTAATCAGATTTAATTTAATCTCTTCATTTGACACTTGAAGAAACTGAGGCTTAGCAAAGTGAAGTGATTTGATAAAAGTCACACAGTAGCAAAGGCAAGATTTGAACCTAGGTCTGTTTCCATGGTGCATTGATACCTAGGCTTTGCATTTGTAAAGATGGGTGTAGGTCCTTCTTGACATGCCTACCTCAGTACACCCTGAGACTTCTGTAGAAAAGAGAATGAAGGCCCCTCACTCAGCACTTTCAGAAAGTTACTGGTATTTCTCAAAGTCTCAAGTGAGGAAAACATTTTGGGTGGGAGGAATCAGGCAGCTCTGGTGGAGTAAAAGGAAGCCTAAGGGGGCAGCTAGGTGGCACAGTGGATAGAGCACTGGCCCTGGAGTCAGGAGGACCTGAGTTCAAATCTGGTCTCAGACACTTAATAATTGCCTAGCTGTGTGGCCTTGGGCAAGTCACTTAACCCCACTGCCTTCCAAAAACCTCAAAAAAAAAGTCTAGGACTATGCATCAGCAGAACTAGATGCTGCTTCCTGTGTGATCTAACCTCAAGTAGCCTAACCTCTCTGGGCCTCAGTTCCCTCATCTATAAAGTGGGAATTAGGAGACTCAATTTGTCTACTTTGCAGGATTATTGTGAGCAAAGCACTTTGTAAACTGTGGAGCTGTTTGTAAATGAGAAATATCTTAAGAGAAAGAGTCTGGAATGTGGTAGCAGGGGACCTGAATTCAGATCCCAGATCACTTCCTGCCACGGTGCTCTTGAGCAGGTGACTTGCTCTTTGGATCTGTTTTTCCTCAGTGGTATAATCAAAGGACTGGATTATGTGGGCTTTGAGATCCTTCCCAGCTCTGAGATTCTGTGTTTTAAGTCCCCTCTCAGCTCTGGCATTTCCTGTTCTAAACTTCCTCCTAACTCTGATATTTTCTGTCCTAAGCTCCTTCTCAGTTCTGACACTCTGACTTCTAAGGCCTTCCTTTCCTCTGACATTTTCTGTTCTAAGCTCCCTCCCAGTTTTGACATTCTGTGTTCTAAGACCTCTCTCAGCTTTATGTTCTAAGGTCATTCCCAGCTCTGACATTCTGTGTTCTGAGTCCCTTCCCAGTTCTGGCATTTTATGTTCTAAGAACCATCTTCAGCTCTGACATTTGTGTTCTAAGGTCATACCATCTGTGTTCTAAGGGCCCTTCCAGCTCTGACATCCTGTGATCTAAAGTCCTTCCCAGCTGTGGCATTTTCTGATCTAAAGCCCCTCCCAGTACTGACCCTCTACATTCTAAGGCGTTCCCAGTTCTAACATTCTTAGTTCTAAGGTCATTTGCCAGCTCTGACATTCTATATTCTAAAGTCCTTCCAAGCTCTGACATTTTCTATTCTGAGAGCCCTCCTAACTCTGACATTCTCTATTTGCAGACCCCTTGATGCTCTAAAGTCTACCAACCTATACTAGAATGGGGTGGGGGTTAGATCAGGGTGGGACTACTCTGACTTGCTCCTTCCCCCAATCCTCCCATGCCCTCAGGTTCTCCAGTACAAGAAGAAATGTGGAGAAGTGGAGCAGCAGCTTCTGGAAAAATCTGCAGAGTTGGAACGCCAGAAGTTAGCGGTAGCTGTCTCTCCTCCTGTCCCTGTTCACCCCTCCCGCACCCTTGACCCTGGACCTGTCCTTTCCTCAAGGTTTCCTGTGCTTGCCACATCTAGGTAGGACATAGACAGGCTGACTGGTGAGTGCTAGGAATCCAGGCCAGTGGACTGAGCCAGAAAGCAGATCCTGCTCATGTCCGGTGGCCCCAGACTTGGAGTCAGAACCTCTGGATTCAAATTCTTGTTCTGACATTTACCAGTTGTACAACTTTGGGTAAATCCCTTCCCCTCTCTGGGCCTCTGAAAAAGGAGGGTCCTGGGTGAGATGGTTCCTGTGGTCTGTCTCCTATGATCTTCTGACTCCCTCGTCTCTGCCAACTGCTCCATCTCTCTGGTACTTATCTTTGTGGAGCAAATTGGACATGTCTTTGTGTCTCTAGCAGAATGAAGAACACAGCCAGGACCTGGAGAATGCCCTCATCCGGCTGGAAGAAGAGCAACAGAGGTGTGTGGGCACCTGGGTTGGCAGCAGAGCATCCCTTTCCTAGGGAGGGCACCCCATGCTCCAAACTCCCTGATTTGGTTTGTGCCCTTCTTAGGACTTGTCCTCTGCAGTCGCTTCCCATACCTACCATTTCCTTAATGGGCCAGTGGCTGTCAACCTACTTCTGCAGGCTGCCCTTGTGCCTTTTGCCTGGGCACCATTCAGTATCTCTGGAGCCTAGTCCTTTGGTGAAGCAGGGGGATGGGGCTATATCTGCATCAGAAATCTTAAACCAAACCTATCCCCTCACCCCCCTATAGGAGCGCAAGTCTGGTGCAAGTGAATGCCATGCTTCGGGAACAACTCGACCAGGCCAGCACAACCAACCAAGCCCTGGCTGATGACATCCGCAAAGTGACCAATGACTGGACCCGAAGTCGGGGGGAGCTGGAGCAACGAGAGGCTGAGTGGCGGCGGGAGGAGGAGGTAGGTAGGACCAAGGTCTCCTTATGTACTCTGCCCCTTCTTTGACTGCCTGCTCCTTATCTGGTCTCCCTCTTCCCTGAGGACTGTCTTTTGGCTAGCTCCCTGGAACTTGAGACACTAAGGTGCTCCCCCCTGGGAACTCACCAAAGAATCTACTTCAGTTTCTCCCCTGGAGTCTGAATGGTTATTTTGATGGTCTCCCAGCCTCCTGGTTAAATCTCAGAACTGTGCTTCTCCCCTCTTTCTTGGGGCTCTGCACATAATAATTATCATTATAGAGATAGGGATATGGACCAGATCTGGTAAAGGAAGCTCAAAAATTCCTTCCACCAATGCTGGTCTGGGCCTTCTTTTCAACTGAGAGACTTGGAGTGATCAGGTACCTTATCTTGGGTCCCCCAGCCCCTGGGGGGTCCAAGGCAGCCAGACCCTGGCCTTGTCATTCCCATTAATGACCATTGCATTTCCATTAATGATGATGGACTGGAGCTGTCCTCAAGTGCCTCACTGTATGTGGGCTTGCAGAAGTTATGCCAGCTGGGTAAAAACTGGCATCTCCTGCTAAGTTGGCCCCAGGTAATACCCTGGTCATTAGTTTTCTCTATGCTGGAGAGGAAAGACCATTGGAATATTTTTTGGAGTCACAGGATTTGAATTCAAATCCTTCATCCTGTATAACCTTGGGTAAGGTACCTCCCCTCTTTAGGTCCCAGATTCCTTTTTCTGTAGAAGTCTGGACTTGAGCCAAGTGATTCCTGAAGTCCCTTTCATTTTGAAATCCTGGGATGCTTAGGGATTTTCTGCCCAGAAATTAGATTGAATTCAGAACATTATTTATTAAGTACCAACTGTATGCAAGATTCTGTTAGATTCTGAGGATGTAAAGACACACAGATACACAAATAATCCTGCCTTCAAGGAACTTACATTCTACTTAGGAAGCATTTTTAAAAATATTTTTTATCATATTTTTTAAAATATGATTGAATTCAGAACATATTTATTAAGTACCAACTATATGCAAGATTCTGTTAGATTCTGAGGATGTAAAGACACACAGATACACAAATAATCCTGCCTTCAAGGAACTTACATTCTACTTAGGAAGCATTTTAAAAAATATTTTTTATCATATTTTTAAAAATATGATGGAAACAATTTGTACCAATGGAGAACATCCTGAATTTGAAGTCTAAAGGACCTGATCAGATCCTACCTCTAACATTCGACACTCTGTGATCTTCACCAAGTCACTTCAGTTTCACAGTCCTCAATCTCCTTGTCTGTAAAATGAAGGGGTTGGATCAGATGAGGAGATTATTCATTCATCAAACAATCCATAAGCATTTATTAATAGCCTTTGGTATAGCTGGCCTGCTGTATATCTCTGGGATACAAAGATAAAAATCAAATAAGGTCTGCCCTCAAGGTTCTACTTTCCTTAGGGGAAGACAACACATATACATATAGGTGTGTGGGCAAAAACAATTTGTATAAAAAAAATTAGGTTGATTTTGGTGGTAGGGCTTAGAGGCTGTTTGTTCAGTCATTTCAGTCAAATCCAATCCTTTAGGATCCTATTTGGGGTTTTCTTGGCAGAGATAATGGATTGATATGCCATTTCCTTCTCTAGCTCATTTTAGAGCAGGGTTAAGTGATTTGCCTGAGGTCACATAGCTAGGGTCAGAGAGCAGCAGATTTGAACTCAGCTCTTCCTGACTCCAGAACTTGCACTCTATGTACTGTACCATCCAGCTGCCCCAGTAGCAGTGGGAATGAAGGAGATGGCACCTGAGTTGAACCTAAAAGAAAACAAGGGATTTTAAGAGGCCTCAATGAAGAAAGCTTCTCGGGGTAGGGGTGCAGATAAGAGCCTTGGACCTGGAATCAGGAAGACCCAAGTTTGAATGTAGCCTCTGACAGTTACTAAGCTAGCTGTGTGACCCTGGGCAAGTCCTTTCACCTCTCTTTGCCTCAATTTCCTCCTCTGTAAAATTGGACTAAAAACAGCACCAACCCTCCCCCTGGTATTGTGAAACTCAAATTTGATGAGATTTAAAGACCTTAAAATCCCTTCTCCAAATGCAGGCTTGTGTTATAAAAACATTTGTAAAGTGCTTTGCAGACCTTAAAGCAGCCCCAAAATGCCTATGGTTAATGATTATTGTTTCCAGAATGAGTCCAGCCTGTAAGATACGATGGGGTACATGGGCAGGCTCCACCCAAATCAAATGAAAGTAGCTTATGAGACAGTGGATTCAAGTCTCAAAGTGATGTTATTGTGTGGAGGAGGCAGGAACGCTCCCAATGGCAAAATGATGGATGCCCAAGAGGTCAGAGAAGTGGCTAATGACAAAAATAACCATTTCTTATTAATAATAATTTTCTAGAATTGTGACCATAACTGACATCTACAAAGTATTCTTATAAACAGCCCTGGGGGAAAAAGGCCTGAGTCTGGGAGAAGGGAAATTCCTGCAGTCAAGTTGATAAATATTTATTAGTGCCTGCCTTGTGTTAGACACTCTGCTAAAGTTGAAAAAACAACTAGAAAAAACTCTTGCTCTCAAGGTGCTTACAGTCTAGTGAATTAGATGCACAGATTCCTGCCTCTTTGCTGCTAATAAAGCCTATGGCACAGGGTTACTAGCCAGGTCAACTCGGTCTGTAAGTGATCAGAAAGGGGAAGTGGAGAGAGGGTTATATTTGGGGTCAGAAGACTGTTCTTAGGTTGTGGCTTGGGACTCTGGGGAAGGTCATAACCTCTTGGGGTTTTTTTTTTGGTAAGTTAAGTGACTTGCCCAAGGTCACACAACCAGGTCATTATTAAGTGTCTGAGGACAGATTTGAACTCAGGTTCTCCTGACTCCAGGGTCAGTGCTCTATCCACTGCATGCACAACCTCTTTAGACCTCAGTTTCCTCCTCTAGACTGAGGTGGTTGGACTTGATCTCTCCTAGCTAATTTCAAACCCCTATCCTTCAGAACTCTTGATTCTCACTGATTTTTTTGGGTATAGACACATTGCTTCTCATAAACATGTCCCTACAAACACACTCACATGCATTATACAAATAAAGGCTCATCCCTCATCTCCTGGACATCTAGGGGAGAGGGGCTCACACAGTGAGATCTGGATCCTCGGGGAAATTTCCCTTAAGTCTTCTCAGCTGTCTGTCCAGAGCTGGGGTATACATGTAGGTTCTTTTCCCTCCCCACTCCCTCCTCTAGGAGAGAAGTGTGAGCTGTGCTGACAGGTGGGAGTGATAGCCATCTCCACAACTCATCCTCACTCCTTCAATACTTTCTTCCAGTCTTTCAATGCCTACTTCAGCAATGAGCACAGTCGTCTGCTCCTTCTGTGGAGGCAGGTAGTGGGCTTCCGGAGGCTGGTCAGTGAGATGAAGACTTCCACGGAGAGGTGAGTGTCTGGAGGGAGAGGACTGTGACCCTCAGGGGAACGGCTTGATCTTTGGTCTTGCTTGCACTGAATTTGATTCCCCGCCTTGTGATGTGGAAGCCAAAGGAGCTCATTTGATTTTAGGCTGATTTAGGAGGGAGAGACAGTGTTCAGGACAAAGAAGGCGATAATTCTACTGATCTCTGACCCAGTCAGATCATATCTTGAGTGTTATGGTCAATTTTGGGTATTCTATTTTAGAAAAAACTGAAAGATTGGCACAAGAACAGCCAGGATGGTGAGGGGACCAGAAACCAGGTCCTACAAAGAACTTGGGGTACTTCTTTTGGAGACTTGGAGGTCATGATCTCCACTTTTGAATACTGGAAAGGCTGTCATATAGGAGAATGATCATACTTGGCCTCAGAGGCTAGAATGAAGAAGGGTCTGGAATTCTAGAGAGGAGCCTTTCAATTTGAGGTCAGCAAAATCTTCCCCCCAAGTAACTTGGAGCTAGGTGGCCTCACTTACCAGCAGTATCACCCTGAGCAAGTCACTTAACTCTGCTTGCCTAAAAAAAAATAGAAAAATTAAAAGACAAGCAGTTTATATTTTTCCTGGAATAAAAGGGAGCCACTGATGGTGGCTGAGTTGAGTAGGAGAGGCACAGGGTTGGATCTAAGGTAAAGCATTGTGTAGGCTGGATTGAAGAGGCAGAGACTTGAGACAGGGAGACCAGCTAGGAGGCTTCTGTAATGATGTGGGTGAGAGATGCAGCTAGGTGGCACAGTGGATAGAGCTGGCCTGTAGTCAGGAGGACCTGAGTTCAAATCCAGCCTCAGACACTTAATAATTACCTAGCTGTGTGGCCTCAGTCAAGCCACTTAACCCCATTGCCTTGCAAAAACCTAAAAAAAATATATTGTGGGTGAGAGGTGAGGGCTTGAATTAAGGTGGCAGCTATATGAGGGAGAAGGGGTTGGATTTACATCCATCTGAGCTTCAGTGGCTCCACCCTTCCTCCTGTCCCTCAACAGGGATTTGTCTCAGCTCGGCATAGAACTGGCCCGGACCTCCCGGACCATCCACTCAGCCAGCCTAGGCCTGAGCGGGAGCCTCCGGCTGGCAGAGAGTAGCAGCGAGGCTGCCATGGAGAAGGCGGCTCTGCTCCGGGCACAGCTGGAGGAGCAGCTGCGGGACAAGGTCCGGGATATGATCCAGCTACAAGTGAAGAGCGACCTGGAGAAGGCCGAACTCAGCTCCAGGTCAGTTGGTCAGCCAGCAGACACAGATGAATATCCTGCTGCACCCCAGACTCAAGGCTAAGCCCTGGAGATGCAGCCACCAGCTGGGTCACTGCCCAGCACAGTTGCTCAGGGATCTTGGCTTCTGTCATCCTTCATCCAAGGCTGGCTGCATCTTAGAGACAATTCATGAGTCCCAGGACCCCAGACTCTGAGCATCCAGCCTCTATAGCTTTGGGCTCCCAAGAAGCCATGGGGAATCGGAAAGGTGGCATGGAAGGAGGGTATCCTCTTGCCTCTCCATGCCTAAGACATTCAAATACATATATATGTGTATGTGGGTATTTATTATGTATATGTCTAAAATGTGCAACCTGAATGAGCTATGTAGATGTTAATTATTGTTGTTTTGTTATTATTTCAACAAAGCTCCTATGCCCTTGTGGAAGGGAACATAGAAATTTCAGTAAAGCCACCCCTGCCCTCAGGGGCTTATATTCAGAGAAAAGGGTAAGGGGTCTCCACAGATCATTGTAATACACAGTGTATTACAGAGTCATCCCCTCCCTTTGACCCATCAGAGTGAATGAGCTGACCTTGCTGGTGGAGCAGCTCCAAAGCCAAAACTCAGAGAAGGATCGAGCCAACGAGGCCCTGACCCAGAAGGTGGAAGCACTGGTGAGAAATCTGGGCTGGAGGGAAGAGGGTAGTCTCCCAGCCTGGGCAGCTCCCCCTGGGACAGAGCCATTCCTAAGGTCAGAAGGCAGGGGGGGAATGATATGGGGACTGGAGAATAATGCCCTCCAACTGTCCATATGTTTGATGAGACTCTGTATGGATTCATGGAATAGGACCTAGGTGGTGGGTGGCAGGACTTGACCTACCTCACCTGGCTCCCCTGCTTTCTTTGCTCTTGTTATCACCTAGAAAGTATTTGCAGTAGAGAGAACATTGACTAGAAATCAAGACTCCTGGATTCTAGTCCCCAATTGCTCCTAATTCAGGCATAATTTTTTACTTGAGGTGTAATTTTCCCTTTATGGGCCACAATTTCCTTCATTTGTTCTTTGGGTGTTCCAGCACTGACATTTTATGTTCTAAGGACCCTTCCAGCCCTGACATTCTGTGTTCTAGGTCTCCTCTAGCTCTGTTATTCTCTGTATTTTAAGTTCTCTTCCAGCTCTGACTTTCTGTATTCCAAGAGTCCTCCCAGCTCTGATACTATTCTAAGGACTGTCCCAGCTCTTCCTACATTCTGGGTTCTAGGGCCTCTCCGAGTGCTGGCAGTCATAGCAAAACTTGCCTACCCTTTTGCAAGGACCCTGTGGGAACCCATCACCTTGAATTTGGTTTTGGGGAGGAAGACCTCTTGGAGGGGGAGGAGAAAAGATGGGATGCCCAAGACAGAAAGAAGAATTGGGTGCCCCTCTTGCCCTCTCCCCCATGGGCCCTGTAGGAAGCTGTGCGGCTACAAGAACAGGCAGCCATGGAGGCGGAGGAGGTAGAGGCCCTCAGGAATGAGTCAGAAGTACTTCAACAGACTCTGCGGGACCTGGCCCAGGTGTGAGGGTCATTGGGTCATGGGGAGGGGGGTTGGTGAGAAGCCTCAGCAGTAGTGTACAATGGGAGGAGCCTTATTCTCCAAGTCCTTCAGTCCAGTGAGGACTGCCTCCCTTTCACCCCCTAACTGGAGCAGCAGATTAATCAAAGTATATAGAATAAGGAAAGAAAAATCTGGGGGGGGCTCTTCTTGGAGGAGGCATCAGACTGGTGTCAGGATACCTGGGGGGTTCTAATGTCTGAGGATAGGAGCAACTCTCCCCAGGCAGCCTTGGTCACCCCATACCCCTTCCTCTTTCTGCTTCAGGCTGTCCTATCTGACACAGATAGTGGAATTCAGATGGGTGGGATGGAGCGTACCCCTGAGGCCTCAGATGGCAGTCTGCGTGGCCTTTCAAGTCTGCGAACCCCATCCCCACTGAGGCGCTCATCACCCCGCCCCAGTGGCTCTCCTCGCCCCAGTCTGTCCCCAGCCTTCTCGGATTCTACCCTTGCCTTGGTCCATTCTGCCCTGCATAAGAGACAGATGCAAGTCCAGGTAGGAAGTTGGGGTCTCCTCCTGCTCAGGCTCCAAGGAGAAGGAAGAGATGGATTCCAGGGGGGCCTCCCCTTCCTGGACTTGGTCTAGCCATGTTGGACAGGTCTGGGAGATGAGGATAGACAGGAGTCTACTGGGGAGGGTGGTACAGTCAGGATAGTGATGTGCAGAGAAAAGTGTGGTACAGAGGGACCTCTAAAAAGGAAACCAGGACTGCCTAATGTTTATTCACTTGAAGCCATTTTTCTTGGGAGAGGGAGTTCTAAGCCTTGCAGAAAGGATTAAGCAGAGGAAATCTAGGGAACACTCAGGGACAGGAATGAGGGAGTAGATATCATGAATGAGGATGAGAGTCATGGATGGTGATGAGGGCCAGGGATGGGGATGAGGGTCTGGGATGGGGATGAGGGTCAGGAAATGGGATTCTGGGTCAGATTTGGGGTCAGAGTCATGGATGGGGCCTCAGGGTCAAAGATCGGGTTAAGTATCAAGGCTAGTAAGCAGCACCAGAGCAAGGGTCAGAACTCAGAGTCTGTCATCTCTGGGACAGTGAATGTGAGGTCCAGGGTTCACTTCTAGGGTTCTATTACAAAATCATTGAGAGTGAGGATGTTGGCACTGATGATCTATGGTCTCGGGGTGGTATTCCCTCCAGGACATGCGAGGGCGCTATGAGGCCAGCCAGGACCTCCTGGCCTCCCTGAGGAAGCAGCTGGCAGACAGCGAGGCTGAGCGTCGGAGCCTGGACAAGCAAATGTTGCAGCTCCGAGACGTGACTGATGGTGCTGTCCAGGCTAAGGAAGATGCCCTTCGAGACATCCAGAGGCTGCGCAGCGCCCATGACCTGTTGAGCAGGTACTGGCACATGACCCCACTGGGGCAAGGGAAGGGAGGAGAGCTGGGACCGGGGAGCCTTCACTTACCCTTGGCAGAAGATGCTGGGCATGGGGGGAAGACCAGAGCAGAGGCCAGAGAGCCTGACTGGTCCAAAGCCATATAGAGCAAGGCTCTGGTGGAATCAGGGCAAAAACAGCTCTATTGTCCATCAGAGAGAGGGAAAAATGTGAGGGGAAGGTGGCAATGCTAGCAGGTGTTTCTTAAACTGCAAATGTGTGCCAGGCCTTGGAGGTACATGGAGGGGAGTGTCAAAACAATTCAGACAATTTTTATGCTGTAAACAATATTGGGATATAGAAATGTAGAACAGGGATATGAGAGTTGAAAGGGCCCTTAGAACAGAATGTCAGTACCTTAGAACCCGGGATGTCAGAGCTGGGAGGGTCCTTAGAGCACAGGATGTCAGAGCTGGGAGGGTCCTAGAACACAGGATGTCAGAGCTGGGAGGGTCCTAGAACACAGGATGTCAGAGCTGGGAGGGTCCTTAGAACACAGGATGTCAGAGCTGGGAGGGCCCTTAGAACATAGGATGTCAGAGCTGGGAAGAACATCAGAGGACGTCATCCTCCTCTCCCTCACACATCGTCTTGGTCCTTGAAGACTTTCCAGTCTGTCACAATATCTAATTGGGTGCTGGATTGTGGGTTGGGATGGTCAGTGATGACAAGGCTCCGGAAGAGAACCATCAGTGGACAGGGCTGAGCTGGGCCGACTCCCTGGGAGAAGTTGGGTTTGTGGCCTTGAAGCACAGTTGGAGGTGGATTGGGAGGAGGGGGCTGAGCTGCCTGGTGGGGCCCTGCCTTCTTCCCTTACCTTCCTCCTCTCCCTCTGGCCCCGGCAGCGAGAAGGATGGACTGGTGAGGAGCCTGGCAGCCACGCAGATGCAGGTGGAGATGCTTCAACAGGAGAAGGAGAAGCTGCAGCTGACCCAGGATGAACTACAGCGGCAGAGGGACCAGCTGGAGGAGGAGAAGGAGGATATCACCCAGGACCGGGAGAGATTCCACAAGGAAATAGAGCGGGGGTAAGAGGGGGCTCCCCTGCCCCGTCCAGACCTGGCCCTAGCTGACTATTTGTAGAACAGTGAACCTTCTCCTTTTACAGAGCTGGAAACTGAGGCTCAGGGAAGAGAAGTGACTTGCTTAGAGTCACTGAGTGAGCTCTGAGGAAGGACCAGGGCTGGGAGTCAGATCTGAGTTTAGGGAGTTTTCTGTCTCATCCCATGGCCACTACAGGAGGACCCCCACAGTCATTTTGCCAGGTCCTATCCATTCTCTCATGGTTCTCCATGGTGTCCTTCAAGGTAGTCCGAGTCTAAGTAATGCCTCCGTTTCTGTAGTGGGGCCCTTGATTTATCCCTGTCTGCTTTGTGAGTGGCCATTCCTGCCCACCCGGAGAAGCAACAGTATTGGAGCCCAGGGATCTGACTCGAGGGGTGAAAAACTCCCCAGTTCCCTTCATGACCTTGGCAGGGTAGGTCTCTGGGAGAAGCTGAGAGGAAAGGTCCCCATTTTTTACTCCCTATTCTTATTTTGGGCACCACCCTTCTAGTCACCCCAGTTACCACAATCAAGCTCATCCCAGACTCATCTTACTCCCACCATCTTGAAGCCAATCAGTTGCTGAGTCATGGCATTTGTTTTTTACATCTCCATCAGTTCTTCCAGTATCTCTCCCCTTTCCTTTCCAGAGAGCTACCCTATGTACCAAGTAATATTTTTCAGACCAAAAAAAAAAAAAGGAAAAGAAGAGGAAAAATATGATAATTGGTCAATGCATCATAAATCTGAAAAAATGCAATGGTAACACTATGGCCTTTCTCCCTTTGCAAAGGGGTAGAAGTATTCTTTTATCTCTTCTTTGGAGCCATTATCATTACTAAATGTCTAACCCTGGGCAAATCAAATCACTTAACCTCTGTCTGCCTCAGTTTCCTCCTCTGTTAAATGGATAGAATCATAGCACCTAATCTCCCAATATTGTCATCAGGATCAAATGAGATAATATTTACAAAGGGCTTAGCATAGTTCCCAATTCCTAGTAAGGACCTTATAAATATTAGCTATTACTGGCAATATTATTATTTTGTAACATTCCCTTCTGATATTTGCATATGGCTGATCTTTCCATTTACATTGTTGCAATCATCAAGCATATCGTTTTTTCAGCTTCACTGATTTCAGTCTGCATTAGTCCATATAGATCTTTCCAGACTTCTCTGAATTCAACCCATTCATCATCTCTTCCAGCACAGTCCTATTCCATCCCTCTCATGGACCACAATGCGTTTAGCCATTCTCCAAGATCTTGCCAATGTCACCTCCACTCTGTCTCTCCCGTGTGCCCCCCTTCTCTCTACTCACACGGCCACCAGCCTAGGACCATCACCTCTCGCCTGGGTTATCACAATCGCCTCCTGATGGGTCTCCCCGTCTCATCTCTCCCCTCTCTAATCCATCCTCCATACAGCTGCCAAGGTGACTCTCTTAAAGCTCAGGTCTGACTACATATTACCCCACCCCCTTAATAAACTCCAGTTGCTTCCTATCACCTCCAGGATCAACTAGAAACTTCTTGGTTTGGCATTTAAGGTTTTGCACAACCCAGCCCCAACCTACTTTTCCAGCCTTGTTTTATCCATTACACCCCTTCATGTCCTCTAGATTCTGGCCAAATCAGATTTCTTGCCTTTGCTAACACCATCCTATCTGTAATCTCCATGCCTTTGTAATGATTGTCTCCTCCTTCCCTTGCCCTCCCATACCTAAAATGCAGTCTTCATCACTTCTCCCTCTTAGAATCTCTGACTTCTTTCAGCGTTCAGCCCTAGAATGAAGCCCTTCCTAGGGCCTCTGGACATTTATCTTCTAATTATTAAGTTTATACTTATTTTGCATAGTATCACCTATGTATATGTTGTGTCCCCTAGTAGTAAATAATCTCTCTTTGAAGGCAGAGGCTGCTTCATCTTTGTCTTTGTGTACAGAATAAGTGCTTAATATTTGTTGATTGATTGGTTGATTGATAGTCATAAACAGTTGGAGCAGCTGGAGTTGAAGAAGTCAGGGCTGATGAAGGAGCTGATCTTGGCTAAGGAGACCCTAAGCAAGGCCACTTTGGCAAAGGAAGTGATGGAGGCTGAGAAGATGGAAGTGACGGAGGCACTGACCAAGGTGGGATCTTCCCCAGACTTCTGAATTGACCCAAGACCCCATAGAATATAGGGTTCAAAGGGACCTTGAGGGTCTACAGGGTGACCTCATTTCTTACGACCTTGTTCGTAGAGTTGGAGAGTCCTAGTATATCAGCCATTGATATTGTTCAGTGGTGTTCGAGTCCTCATGACCCTAGTGTACCACCACTGTCCATAGGGTTTTCTTGTCAATGATACTGGAGGGGTTTGCCATTTCTGCTATTTCCTTCTCCTGTGGCCACCTTTGTCAACATGTTTCACCATGACCTGTCTGTCTTGTGTATCCCTATACAACATAGCTCAGAGGGACATTGATCTGTCATGACAAGGCAGTGATCCAGAAAGGATAGAAAGATGGATCAGAACTAGGAGGAACCTTAGAATCTGGAATTTATAAGTTGGAAGGAATCTTAGATGAAGGAATTTTAGATTGAGGAAGGTCCTTAGAACACATAGTGTCAGAGTTGGGAGGGAGGGCCCATAGAACACAAGTCAGCAGAGCTGGGAGAACCCTTAGAACACAGGATGTCAGAACTGGGAGGGTCCTTAGAACACAGGATGGCAGAATTGGAAGGGTCCTTAGAACATAGAATGTCAGGGCTGGGAGGGTCCTTAGAATACAGAATGTCAGAGTTGGGAGGGCCTTCAAAAATATAGTCCAAATCCCAATCCCACAGAGTAGAAGGGAGAAGGCCAGCTTGTTGTGTCCCAGTCTGTAGCAGTAATATAAGTAATGCCTTAGGGTGATCCTGCTTGCAATTCATGGGTCAGAATATAGTTATGAGGGGCAGCTAGGTGGCGCAGTGGATAGAGCACTGGCCCTGGAGTCAGGAGGACCTGAGTTCATATCTAGCCTCAGACACTTAGTAACTTAGCTATGTGACCTTGGGCAAGTCACTTAATTCCATTGCCTTAATAAATTAAATTATTTTTTTAAAAAAAGAATATGGTTATGACCATGCTTCATTGGATCCCACCCAAGGGGTTTCAGTGATTGAGAGAGCCCTGGGCTTAGCTGGGAGGGAGGCCCAGACCAGGTGGTATGATAGAAGTCCTGTGGTCGAGTGTCTTTAGAGAGAACTGTTTGGTTGGAACAAGATGTTCAGGAAGGAACCCTTGCCCCACCCCAGTCCTGGGAGGCTACATCCTGCCTGGGGGTGCAGCCTGAGGCAGGAGTGAGGAGGGCTGGGGCAGTCCCACCAATGGAAGGAATAATTCTCCCAAAAGCAGCAACCAGCTGGTCAGCTGATTCCCCCTCCCCACCAGGCTGTCTTGTCTCTTCCTAGAGCCCCCCAGGGAAGTTTGGCACCCTGACCTAGGTCCCATAGACCAGGAATTCCCTGATGCCACTTGGAACCTTAGGCAGCTGCCAGGCTCATGGGGTGAGACCCTGGGTCATCTGGCAGAGCTGCTCCTCTGGGGCCTCTTCCCTCCAGCAGGCCTTGGCTGCTGCCTTATGTCTAGCTTCAGTGCCTGCATCGTCCCTGGTAGATCTGATCCTTTCTGACCAATTAGATTGGTTGTGTTTCTGTTTGCTTTTTATACTATTTGTTGTATACAGGGATTTTTTCCTTTTCTCTTTTTATCTAACTTTATTCATCTCTGTTTCCCTATGCCTCTCATCTCTTGTTGTCTTTTTATTTTTTTCTTCCATATCTGCTTTATTTTAATTTCTCTGTCTCTCTTTGTCTCTCTCTTCTCTCTGTCTCTCTCTCTCTCTCTCTCTCTCTCTCCCCACATGTACCTCTCTCCCGTCATGTTCCCCTGTGTCTTTGTCTCTCTGGCATCCTTGGAGCAGGTGGAAGCCAACAGGGCTGAGCTGGAGCTGTCCATGAACAAACTGAAGGGAGAAGAAGCATCTCTGCGGGATTCCTTGTCCAAACTGAGTGCTCTCAATGAGGGCTTGGCCCAAGACAAACGGGAACTGAACCAATTGGTCTCTCAGGTACTGTCTGTCTGCCACCTGGGGGAGCAGGGCAAGGCACCCAGTGTCCTCCCTCCAACACCTGCTTGGGCCTTCACCTAAGCACTGCCCTGTCCCCTTGGGTGGCAGCCAGAGGTCCTCCATGATCCTGGACCCAAACAGCTGCCAGGAGGGCAGGCATGGGGGGACCCCAATCCCTTCCTCTGGAGCCCCTAGCTTCTCTTTTTTCCTTTTTCTCCTCTGCCTCTATGTCCTTTTCTCCTTTTTTTCTTTCTTTCCGTCTCTCTCTCCTCCTCCTTCTTCTTTCTTCTTCAACATACAAGATCCAAATTGGGATTCTGGCAAGTCACTATTCCCTTCATTGGGCCTCAGTTTCCTCACCTGTAATATGAAGGGATGTGACCAGCTGGCCACGGAGGCTACAGTTCCATCACCTTCACTCCTCTCTTCCTTCTCTGTCATCCTCATTCCCTTTTCCTTTCTCATTCTCCATTTTCTACCTCCATTCCCCATTGTTCTGTTCTTCCCCCTTTCTGTTCTACTTGTCTCCTCTTCCCCACATCTACGTCCCCAGAGGAGTCCTTGGCTAATACCTCCCCCCCCACCCCCAGCCTCCTGATGGAAGGGACTTCCTGGGAGGTCAGTCTCTGGTCCAAGGGGAATGGGATCCCAGTCCAGGGCTGATAGACCCAGGGCTCCCCCGGGCATGGCTGGGAGCCATCGTCCCCTTTGACTTTTCCTAGCTTGAAGAGGAACGGGGAACCCTCCTTGGGCAGAAGCGGGATGCCGAGCAGGAGAAAGCAGCTGCTCAGGAGCTGGTGGCCCAGTTGGAGCAGGAGAAGCTGGTGCAAGAGACAGACAGACAGAGTCTGGAACGTTCCCTCCAGGCTGCGGAGCTGGCCCGGGAGGCCCTGGAGCAGCAGCTGCCTGCCTTTCAGAAGGAGCGGGGCCAGCTCCAAGATCAGCTGGCACAGGTAGGGAGAAGTGCCCTTAATTCTGTGATGGCAGAGCTCCCTGGGCACCAGGAGGGGCCTTGGCTTTGACAAGGGGACTCAGAATAGGACAGGGTTGCCCTCAATGGAGCCGACTTGGGGCAGGAAGTATTATTTTTTTCTTTAAAATATTTTTTCTTTTTTTTTCCAGAATGAATCTTTAATTGCCTAGCTGTGTGACCTTGGGCAAGTCACTTAACCCCTTAAATAAATAAAAATTAAAAAAAAAAAGAATTCATCTTAATGCTTCTCCAGCCTGGAAACATTGATTAGAGTTAGCCACCACCCATCAGGGAAGACATCCTGGAAGAATTGTTTTTAAATCCTGGGTTTTGAAATTGAGGAGGGACCTGGGTGGGCAGAGGCCATTCAGGTGAGGACCTGTTAGGGAGAGGAAGAGAATCAAGAAAGAGCCCCTCCCCATAGCCCAGGTGGGAGTCTCGGGATAGTTCAGAATGACCCCTCGGGGACTAACCCACCCCACTGCTTCGGCACAGATGTCAAGACAGTTTGGAGCGCAGCAGGAGGAACTTCAGAGAACTCACCGAGATGCAGAGCGGCACGCAGAGGCGCTGGACCGGGCTTTCCGGGAGATGGAATCACTGACCAAAGAGCGGGCCAGCCTGCTAGTGCAGCTGACCGCCTCTGAACGAGAGAATCGCTCCCTGGCTGAGGAGGTCGCTGGCCTCCGGTAAGGAGATGTTGTGGGGAGGGCTCCTTTCAACAGCAACCTAGCCCCTTGAAAAAGAGGGTGAGGGGTGGATGGAGGGGTGGGTAGGCACAGACACAGGAAGGACAACCTGGGGAAGAGGACAGGGCAGCTAAAGAGATTAGGAAGGGCTTCCTGAAGGAGGAGATGCATAAGCTGAGCCTGGAATGATTCAGAGGATTTTAAGAGGGGGCTATGGAAGGGAGTGCCTTCCAGGAATGGGGGGGATACAGCTTATACAGAGGCCTAGCGATGGGAGATGGAGAGCCAAGTTTAAGAAATAGCAGGAAGCCCTGTTGTACTGAGATCTATCACCTCTGAGCCTTTGTTCTGGCCATCCTCCCTCCATTAAATCCTTACTGCCTTTAAGATTCATCTCAGGGGTGGCTAGGTGGCACAGTGGATAGAGCACTGGCCCTGGAGTCAGGAGTACCTGGGTTCAAATCCAGCCTCAGACACTTAATCATTACCTAGCTGTGTGGCCTTGGGCAAGCCACTTAACCCCCATTGCCTTGCAAAAACCTTAAAAAAAAAAAAGATTCATCTCAAAAATCATCCTCTACTCAAAGTCTTTCCTGTTCCTCCTGACAGTGCTCTCCCTCCCTAAACTATCTCATATTAATTTTGAATTCATTTTTTATGTCACGTGTTCATAGTGGAATGTAAGGTTATTGAGAGGAAGGGTTTCATTATGGTTTTTGTATTTCCCTTGCCAGACACTTGGTAGGCACAAGAAGTGGAGTATGTGAAAGGGAGGATATTAATAAGCCTGTGAAAGTAAGGCAGGAACATTTCATGGAGGACTTTAAATGTAGGCTGAAGAGTTTGCCTATCTGAGGCATGAGGGAGCCCTTGAGGATTCTTGAGATCCTCATCCTGGGAAGAGGGAGTAAGAGTGGTTAATAATATTAGTAACAACAGGAGCAGCTAGATGGCACAGTGAATAGAGCACCAGCCCTGGAGTCAGGGCTGAGTTCAAATCCAGCCTCAGACATTTAATAATTACCTAGCTGTGTGGCCTTGGGCAAGTCACTTTACCCCATCGACTTAGAAAAAAAACAATATTAGTAACAGTTCTTGTTTCTGTAGTGTTGAAGATTAGTGGTCTCTCACTATGTTCTTTTTTTTTTTTTAGATAGATATTTGCTAGGCAATGGGGTTAAGAGACTTGCCCAAGGCCACACAGCTGGGTAATTTTTAAGTTTCTGATATCAGATTTGAACTTAGGTCCTCCTGAATCCAGGGTCAGTTCTCTATCCACTGTGCCACCTAGCCGCCCGTCACTATGTTCTTAATAGGAGTATTGGCATCCCCTCTTACAAGGGAAGAAACTGAGATTTAGAGGGGACAAGGATCTGTTTCAAGGCTTAGCTCTTAGAGAACCCCAGCTCTGACTCCAAGATGGGGACACTCCCTCCAAAGGTGCAGTAGGTACAGTAACCCAGGAGCTGTGTTTACCAACACATGCCCTGGGAGCTGCTGCTGACTGTGGAACAGAGTTATAGGTAGGCAAAGCTTTTCATAAAATAGTATCTGTCATGATGAAGCAGGTGTCCCCAGATACTGACTGAGCCCCCTGAGCAGAGGTGACTGTGTCTGCCTTCACCTGGCCACACCCTAATTAATTCCTTTTCCTAGACTCAGTTTCTTCCTTTGTAAAATGAAGAGTTGGAACTAGCTCGAGGGGTCTTTTGTTTATTGTTTTAAAATTTAGTATTTTATTTTTCCTCAATTACATGTAAAGACAATTTACAATTTTTATTTTTAAACTTTGACTTCCACATTCTTTCCCTTCTTCCCCACCTTCCTTATTGAGAAAGCACGTCATCTGATATGTTATACACGAGCAGTGATGCAAAATATATTTCTATATTAGTCATGTTGTCAAAGAAAACAGACCCCCCCCAAAAAAAAACCTCAAGAAAAATAAAGTAAAAAGAGTATGCTTTAGTCTGTATTCAAACACCTAATTCTTTCTCTGGGGGAAGACAGCATTTTTCATCATAAATCTTCAGAATAGGGCAGCTAGGTGATTCAATGGATAGAGCATCAGCTCTGGAGTCAGGAGGACCTGAGTTCAAATCCAGCCTCAGACACTTAATAATTACTTAGCTGTGTGACCCTGGGCAAATCACTTAATCCCATTGCCTTGCAAAAACCAAAAGTAAGTAAATAAATAAATAGAATCTTCAGAGTTGACTTAGATCATTGAATTATTGAGAATAGGTAAGTCATTCACAGCTGATCATTTTGTAATATTGCTGCAACATTGTTCACAGTACACTTCACTTTGTCTCAACTCATGTAAGTCTTCCCAGAGTTTTTGGAGACCCATCTGCTCATCATTTCTTGTAGCAGAACAGAACTCTGTCCCATACCACAACTTGTTCAGCTCAGCTTCAGTTGGTGGACGTCCCCTCAATTCCCAATTTTTTGCTGCCAGAAAAGAGCTGCTATAAATATTTTTATACATATAAGTCATTTTCCTTTTTATATTTTTTCTCTTTTTTGGATGTAAACCTAGAAGTGGTATTGCTAAATTCAACATGATTTTATTAGCTTGGAGTTTCTTAACCGGAGGTCTTTTGATAAATGTCCAGGAGTCTGTAAACTTGGGTGGGGAAAAGAAAACCACATCTTTATTTTTACTAACTTTTCACTTCCTTTGGAAACCTGAATTTTATTTTATACTTTAAAGACAGCCGCATCAGATGCTGGGCTTCTGACTCAAAAGGTTATTCCTGGGCCCAATTATTTCTAAGCTCCCTTCTAGGTCTGACCATCTAAGATGATGATGATGGTGATGAAGAAGAAGAAGAAGAAGAATATGGAGAGGGAGGTGTAAGGTTTGGAAAGGGTCAAATATCCCATTTTATTCTCAAAGCCACCCTGGGAAGGGGGTTCAATTCCTATCTTCATTTAACAGATGAGGAAACTGAGGCATCTAGAAATTAAGTGACTTGCCCAAAGCCACACAGGTAGTACCCTCTAGTGCTGACATTCTAAGCACCCCCCCCCAGCTCTGACTTTCTGTTTTCTAAGGTACACTCAGATGTTCTGTGTTGTAAGGTGCTCTCTGAAACTCCAGAGTCCTTGAAGAGGTGGCTGCCATGGGAGGTCCTTGAACCTACATCTCCCAAGGCCAGAGTACCTCCCTCACTGGACCTGTGTCTCTCCCCAGCTCAGAGAAGGACACCCTAGAGACCAGCCTGTTTGATGCCCACCGACAGCTCAGCCAGATGGAGGCGCGCAGGGAGCAGCTGGAGGCTGATGTGCAGGGCCTACTACTGGCCAAGGAGACCCTGACCGGTGTGTCCCTGTGCTTTGGGGGACCGAGGGTGGGAGGGGGCCACCTGGGACCTGGCACTGTTAGGAGGACTTGGAAAGGTCCAGCCCCACAGTGCGCCTCCAAGGATGTTGTATGCTGGCCCCTGGAGGGGCCAGACCAGGGCAGAGCTTCCTCAGCCATGACTGGGCCAGCCTCTGTGGCCTCTATTTGTATTCATTCAATCAATTCTATTAACTGCCTGCCAAGATACAGATACTGTACTACAACCAGGGGAAATAGAGACAGATACAAAAGTCCCTACCCTCAAGAAGCTTCCCTTCTATGAAAGAAGCCGCATGCATGTGAACCCCACTCTGAATATATAGAAAACAGCATCTGCAGTGGGGCAGTCAGCACCAGGGTGGGCTTCACCCATCACACTCAGGGGAGATGAGATGAGGAGATGGAGTAGAGGTCAGATCAGTAAGAGGGAAGTAAGAACAAGGCTTTAGAGATAAAAGGGACCTTCAGAGTCATCTAGGCTGCTCGGGGGAGCCACAGTACACCAGAGCCTGGGAGATCTGAGTTCAAGTACTACCTCAGGGTCTTACCAGCTGTGTGTGACCCTGGGCAAGTCACCTAGCCTCTGTTTGCCTCAGTTTCCTCATGTGCACAATATGAACAATAATAGCATCTGCCTCCCAGGGTTGTTCAGAGGATCAAATGAGATAAAATACATTAAAAAAAAACCTCTGCAAATCTTAAAGCTCTCTAGAGACTCTGGTTATTACCTACTTTTTTTACAGCTGTGGAAACCGAGGCCCAGAGACATCTAGTGACTTGTCCCTGATCACAGAGAAAACTGGGATGGAGACAGATTGGGAAAACTCAGGAGGAGAAAATGAGGAGGCCAGGGTTGGGGAGAGGGTAGTTTCAAAAGCTGCAGAGTTAGGAGGAAGAGAGAAGAGGTTGTGGGGTTAGCTGCTAAAATAGAGAGGCATGTCAAGGGAGCTGGGATCAGAACCCAGAGTGCTGGGTTCAACAGCTGCGTGTTCTCATTCTTTAACAGGACGGGGTCATTTCTTTCAGTATTGTCTGGGAGATGTCTCCTCCAGGGCTCTCAGGAGACTGTCCTTTGAGAATTGTCCCCCTGCTCTTAGTGTGATCATAAAGTCACATGTCAGAGCTGGGAGGGCCCTTAGAACAGGATGGCAGAACTGGGAGGGTCCTTAGAACCCAGGATGTCAGAACTGGGAGGGTCCTTACAACATAGGATGTCAAAGTTGAGAGGGTCTTTAGAACACAGAATGTCAGAGCCAGGAGGGCCCTTAGAACACATGATGTCAGAGCTTGGAGGGTCCTTAGAACACAGGATGTCAGAGCTGGGGGGGTGGTCCTCAGAGTAACAGATGTATCAATGTCCTTTTCATTATTCTGCCCCACAGGGCAGCTAGTGAGTCTTAGACGGCAGATGGAGACCGAGGTACAGAAACTTGTTCGGGACAAGGAGTTGCTAGCCCAGCAGCTGGTCCAGGTGGAGCAGGAGGCCCAGGCCACCCTTCGAGGAGAACAGGCAGCCCATGATGAAGATGTAGAGCGACTGCGTCAGGAGAAGGTCTGAGGGGATGGGAGGAGAGCTGCTGGGCTAAACATCAATATGGGAGCTTAGGCCAACCAAGTGGAACAGACAAGGTGGAAAGAAAGAGGGTAGCCACCTAGGAACAACAGGCTTTAGAATTGTCAAAGAGCCTTCAACGCCATCTGGTCTTACCTATTCATGTCACAGATGAAGAAATGGAGACCCAGAGGGGAGCAGATTTGGGACTTAGAGTCAGGGTCTTTGACTCCACAATTTGGCAGCTCCATCAGTACTGACATTGATCTTCCTCCTAAATGCTTTACCTCCCATTTCTTCTAGGAAAAAAAATGGATGGATGAATAGATGGTTGGTTGGATGAAGGGTTGAGTATATGGATAGATGGAAAATAGATGGATGAATGGATGGATAAGCAGGTAGATGGAAGGATGAGTAGATAAATGAATGGATAATAGATGAATAAATGAACGAGTAGACAGATGGATAAATAGATGTATGTATGTATGAATGGTTGGATGAATAGATGGATAGATAAATGAATGGATGGATGGATGCGTATATGGATGGATGGATGGATGGATGGATGGATGGATGGATGGATGGATGGATGGATGGATGGATGTATAGATGAGTAGATAAATAGATGGATGAATAGTTGGATGAATAGATGGATGAATAGATGGTTAGATGGATGAGTAGATGGATAAATGAAATGGATGGATGTGAATAGATGGATGAGTATATGGATAAATGGATGGATGGAGAGAGGGAGGAATAGGCAAAAAGATGGATAGATAGATAAATAAATAGATAGGTAGATTTGAACACCTTCATTTTTAGATAAAGAAACTAAGGTCCAGAGAGCAAAATTAACTCAAGATATCACAGGTAGATACTAGGGAGTTTCTTTGTGACCCAGGTTCCCTGATTCCAAATACCTAGATCTCAGATCTAGGCAATCTGTAGGGTTAGCCGCTTCCTCAAGCTTTGTTTATTTATTTATTTATTTATTGTTGTTTGTTTATTCATTCATTTATTTATTTATTTATAAGAGATTTTATTTATTTTGACTTTTACAATTTTCCCCCTAATTTTACTTCCCTCTCCCCACCCTGAGATTGCCAGACTTTACATTGTTTCCATGGTATACATTGATCCAAATTGAATGTGATGAGAGAGAAATCGTATCCTTAAGAAAGAAACATAAAGTATAAGAGATAGCAAGATCAGACAATAAGATATCAGTTTTTTTCTTTATAACTAGTTTTTTAGTTTTTTTGTAAGGCAATGGGGTTAAGTGTCTTGCCCAAGGCCACACAGCTAGGTAATTATTAAGGATCTGAGGCTGGATTTGAACTCAGGTACTCCAAGGCCAGTGCTCTATCCACTGTGCCACCTAGCTGCCCCAGTTTTTTTTTCTAAATTAAAGGTAATAGTCCTTGGTCTTTGTTCAAACTCCACGGTTCTTTCTCTGGATACAGATAAAGGTGGTATTCTCCATTGCAGACAGCCCCAAATTGTCCCTGGTTGTTGCACTGATGGAATGAGTGAGTCCATCAAGGTTGATCATCGCCCCCATGTTGCTGTTAGGGTGTACAGTGTTCTTCTGGTTTTGCTCATCTCACTCAGCATCAGTTCGTGCAAATCCCTTCAGGCTTCCCTGAATTCCCATCCCTCCTGGTTTCTTTTTTTTTTTTGTGAGACCAACAATCTATTTATTAATCATCAGACACTTAATATTAGATGCCCATTATGGGTCAGACACTCAGGTCTGAGTTAGAATCCCATCTTCTGTGCCCTCGAGCTAGTCACTTAGTCATGAGGTGCTTCAATAAACTGAATTTACTCCTAATGGAAGAGGCAATGAATTGGAGTTTCCAGTCCTAGCTCTTCCATTTACTAGTATCATCACCTCTGGGCTTCAGTTTCCATATTTCCAAAATTAAAGAGTGGGAATAGATAATCTCAAAATACCCTCCCAGTCATATATCTATGATCCTGGTACCATTGATTCCCAGAATTCTCATGAGGCTCAAATGAGATAATGGTTATAAATTATTTGGTAGCTCTCAAAACTCTAAATAGCTATTGGTTTTATGACCTAGATACTATTTGCCCTTTTCAAATAACTTCCATCTATCCTTAGCTATCTTGTATCTACCTTGATATTTTCACATTGTTTCTTCAATTGGAATGCATACTTCTTGAAAGTGGGAATGATGGGTTTTCTTTCTGTGGGTATTCCCTCCTGGTTTCTAACAGAACAAAAGTGTTCCATGACATACATATTCCAGTTTGCTAAAGCCATTCCCCAGTTGAAGGACATTTACTTAATTTCCAGTTCTTTGCCACCACAAACAGGGCTGCTATAAATATTTTTGTACAAGTGGTGATTTTACTCTTTTTCATGATCTCTTCAGGGTATAGACCCAGTAGTGGTATTGTTGGATTAAAAGGTATGCACATTTTTGTTGTCCTTTGGGCATAGTTCCAAATTGCTTTCCAGAAAGGCTGGAAGAGTTCACAGCTCCACCAACAATATAATAGTGTCCCAGATTTCCCACAACCCTTCCAACAATGATCCTTTCTGGTCATATTGGCCAGTCTGAGAGGTGTAAGGTGGTACCTCAGAGAAACTTTAATTTTCATTTCCCTAAAGCATAGTGATTTAGAGCAATTTTTCATATGAATATGGATTGTCAAGCTTCATTTATTAATGTCCTATGATAAACACTGAGAACACAAACACAAGCAAAAAGAAAAACAATATTTACTCTCAAGAAACTTACATGCCCATGGGGAAAGACAACACATAAAAGGGAGTGGACGACAGGAGGAAGTGGGCAGGATGAGAGAGGTGTTGAGTCTGGTGTGATAGGAAGAGATAGGTGCTCTTAGACTTTTCCTTAAATGGGGGTTCTGGGATGAGCCCTCCACCTTCCAGTCAGAGGGGGAGGCCCCAGGGCAGAGGGTACTTTGGCACTATAAGTTCAAGAGTCAGAAGGATCTTCTAGAAAGGTTTCTGGGCATGATGGAAAGGTCAACTTGGGTATCTCAGGGACTAGATCCAAGCCAGGCTGGAGACCTTCTGCTGTCCTGTGCTACTTGATCCATTGCCTTTTTTACTCTTACCCCCAGCACTGCCCTTTTGGTAAAAGCATGAGACCTGGTGGTTAGGCTTCCCCCAGGACTCTGTGGAAGGACAGTATCTGTCTCCTGGGGCTCTTCTCAGTCCATCATGCAGAAAAAGTCATAGAATTAATTGGAAGAGATCTGGGAACTGAGATGTGACAAAAGATGTCAGAGTGGGGAGAAATGTCAGGACTGGGAGGGCCTTAGAACCCAGAATGTCAGAGCTGGTTGGGGAGGGACTTTAACGATCCGGTTGAGTCCAACCCCTTCATTTACAGATGAATTTCTTGGCAGCAGAGTTAAGCCAGATCAGTGGTTTAGGCTGTGGTTGGGGCCACTATCCCTATGCATGCTGCTCAAGCTCCCCCTTGCTCCCCTGTATCTACAGGAGGTGGCACGACGAGAATTGGAAGCAGAGAGGACAGAGCTGCTGCACCGTCTGAGCCAGGAGAGAGAAGAGCTGCTGGCCCGGCTGGAGGCCGAAAAGGAGGAGCTAAGCGAGGAGATCACTGCCCTGCAGCAGGACCGTGATGAGAGCCTCTTGCTGGCTGAGAATGAGAAGCAGCAGGTAGGGGTAGGAGGGACCTGCCTTTCTGTTGCTTTTATCAGCAGACCTTCCCCTGGGACTAGGGAGGCTGTCACCCCAGTACAAGTGTCTGGAAAGTTACTGGTGCCCCACAAACACTGTCCCAAGAGGCTCAGACCAGTGGTATCTTGGGATTAGTTGGCATAGCAGCAGCTCCAGCTTGGCTTACCCAAAGTATGACTTTAGTGCCTCAATTTCCTCATTTGTCAAATGGGGATAATGGCATCTTGGCTATTGTCCAGTCATTTCAGTCATGTTCCACCCCATTTGGTGTTTTCTTGGCAAAGATACTGAAATGGTTGGCCATTTACTTTTCCAGCTCATTTTAAGATGAGGAAACTGAGACAAAAGGATGACTTGCCCAGGGTCCCACAGTTAGTGTCCGAAGTCAAATTTGAACTCAGGTCTTCTTGACTCCAAGCTGGCATTCTATCCACTGCACAACTAAACTATCCATCTTAGAAATATTAAAACTGGGAGAGATCATAGAACCAGGATATCAGAGCTGGAAGGGTCCTTAGAACACAGGACGTCAGTGCTGGGAGGACCCTTAGGACACAAGGTATCAGGCCTTTGTGAAAAAAGATCCTAGGTCCCAGCAGGCCCTAACTCCTCCTGATATGAACTGGAGCAGCTGGTGTGATCTTAGCTTGTTGTTGGCTCTAAGTCCATATTGTTCAGGACCAAGGAAGTGAGTCTCACACTGTTTGTTGCTCTACCCTGCTGAGACCACGTCTGGATTGTTTTGGTCAGTCATGGGCACCTGTATTGGGAAGGATAAGCAGAGAAGGGCCACCAGGAAGTGAAAGAGTCAAGATGCCACATGACAGTCATTGAACCAGGGGGCGTTCCTGTGGGGAAGAGAAAATGATTAAGGGCAGAGTCATGATGATATTATGATCACCAAAGATGCTCGTATAGTTTTATAAGGTTGGCCAAGCCCTTCATGGGCATCATCTCTCTCAATCTTGCCAGTAGCCCTGGGAGATAGGTGTGATTGTTTTCCCCATTTGGGAGATGAGGAAACTGAGGTTGAGAAAAGTGGCCTACCAATAATAATAATAATAATAATAATAATGATAATAATAATGAAACAGCCAGCATATACTATGTCTCAGGCACCATGCTGAGACCTTTACAGACATGTTAGCCCTTTACAAGGGCTAAACTTTCTGCCTCAGTTTCTTTATCTTTAAAATGGGGATAATTCTAGCCCCTACCTCTCAGAATTGTTGTGAAGATAAAATGAGAGAATATTTGTAAAGAACTTTGCAAATTTAAAAATGTGATTAAGTGTCATTTGTCATTTGTCATTACTCTCTAAGGGTCCATTGCATCTACTGTGTCTGCAACTTGTTTGTATGTTTTCTTCATTAGACTGGGAGCTCCTTGAGGGCAGGGACTGTCTTTTAACCTTTTTTTTGCCTCCCCATCACTTAGCACATACTTGGCCCACTGTAGGTGCCTAATAAGTGTTGATTGACTGAAGGAGTTCTGTTGGAAGGAAACAATACCCATAGAGATAAGTAAAGTCAAAGACTACCTGCCCTCAAGGAGCCGATCACCCCAGGAGCATGCTCTGAGGGAATTTCCATTTGGCCTATGCATGTCCAAGGCTGTCTTGGAAGAAGCTCTCCCATGACAGGCTCTTTGTTTCAGAGTTCTTCAGCTCCTAGACAGGGTGACCACTGGGCTTCATGACCAGGATCCTCCTCAGAAATGTGTGATTTTGCCAGTGGATGACCCTTTAGGTCATGGTCTACTCTCCCAATGATTTGCTGGGCTGGAAAGGATCTTCTCCTGATGGGTAAAGCATTTGACTGTGAGATTTTGGGCTAGTTCTGGATCCTCAGTCCAGCTCCATCCATATCCAGAATCTGGACTTGCTTTATATTGACCTAGCCTTGGTCCATCCACGTCACTGTGAGGCATAGGGAGGACTTTTTTATTTTAAATTTTTAAAAAATTTTTGCAAAGCAGTGGAGTTACGTGGCTTGCTCAAGGCCACACAGCTAGGTAATTATTAAGTGTCTGAGGTCGGATTTGAACCCAGGTCCTCCTGACTCCAGGGCCAGTGCTCTGTCCATTGCATCACCTAGACTCCCCAAAGAGGAGGACTTTTAATAGACAATCACTAAGAATTTTCTCTTCTGTAAAAAGAAATGGACTAGATTAGGTCCTTTGTGGCACCAGATCAAGGACTCTGCAAACCTCTCACCAGTTCTGATTGGCTTAACCTGGCTAGATCTGCTTAGCAGACTAAGCCTCATCCAGGTTGGTTCTGGTCCCAGGGGCAGGGCAGTCAGTGGAGTGGACCCTGAGGACAGTCAAGAAGAGGCCCAGTTTGCGAACTAGGGCACCCAGGTTCAACATCATAGACTCACTTCCTAGGTGACCCTGGACAAGTCATTTAACCAAACCTCAGTTTTCTCATATACAAAATAAGGGGAGTTTGTTGGATCTTCATTTTAAAATTACTTACAGCCCAACTGGTCCAACCCCTTTATTTTACAGCTGAGTAAACTGAGGCTACCACACCCAGTCAATATCAGAGCTAGGATATGAACTCAGATCTCTCTGACTCTAACCACGCTTAGGGTGGTGCTTCTGTTCCCAAATAGTAATCCTCTGTGTATCTCTGTCTTTCCCTCTCCCTGTCCCTCCTATGAGTCTGCCTGTTCCTGGGGCAGCAGCACCCTCCAGGGGAATGAGGATCCAGAATCCCCCTGCGTCTGTGGCTGTTCTGGGGGTCACTCCCAACAGACCCAGGTCCCCGAACCTTCTCTCCCCATCCTTGCAGGCCCTGTCTCTGAAGGAATCAGAGAAGACGGCTCTGTCCGAGAAGCTTCTGGGCACCCAGCAGAGCCTGGCCACCATGTCCATGGACTTGGAGAGGCAGAAGCGTGATGCCTTGACCCGGCAGGAACAGGACCGGGTAGGTGGGTGGAGCCAGGTCAGCTCAGGGGCTTGGCATCCCAACTCCTAGGGCCTCATTCATCCTCAGTCTCTGGGCTCCAAGAGGGGCCCTGGGGAAGAGCCAGTCTTCTCAGGCAAGGCTCACAGAGGTCTCCCAGGGGTGGGAAAGCTGTATCCTGCCCTTAGGGGACTTTTAGTCCAAGTTGGGATGCCGCCAGGGCATGTGCCATTTGTTTTTTTTTTGCAAGGCAAGGGGGTTAAGTGGCTTGCCCAAGGCCACACGGCTAGGTAATTATTAAGTGTCTGAGGCTGGATTTGAACTCAGGTACTCCTGACTCCAAGGCCAGTGCTCTATCCACTGCGCCACCTAGCTGTCCCCTGCATGTGCCATTTGTTAAGGGAGACACACACACACACACACACACACACACACACACACACACACACACACTATACACACCACATAAAAACATACACCACATACATAAATACACACACCATAAGCACACACCACAATACATACACACACACACACACACACACGCACTCCCCATCCTTAGCCTGGGACCAGGGTGGGGAGAAGTGAGCCGCAGCAGGCCTCCCAGAGAAGGTGGGAGGGTCATGAGTGCCCTTGTCCAGTCTTGGTGTGGGTGGAGGTGGGGGCCAGCCTCACACTCACACCCCACCCCCCAGAGCACTGTGAACGCCCTGACGTCGGAGCTGCGAGACCTCCGCGCCAAGTTTGAGGAGGCCATCAACAACCATGAGCGGGAGGTGAAAACACTGCAGGAGCAGGCGCGGGATCTGGGCAGACAGCGGGAGTCCTGCCTCAGAGAGGTGAGAGACCCTTGAGGTAGAGGGGAGTGGAGGAGAGATCTGGTGCGGTGGAGGGTGCTTGGGACAGGTCTGTGTGTGCAGTGAGTGTGTCCTGGGGGGTGGGGCCTAGACGTGAAATTATCAGTTCCTCCTTCTCACCCCGTCATTCCTGTCCATAGTCCTCCAGTCCTCTCTGAGCTTGCCATTGCCTTAGCACCCTCGCCGAGCCCCCATCCTCCTCGCCGAGTCCCCCATCCTCTTCATTGAGCCCCCATCCTCTTTGCTGAGCCCCCATCTCCCTCACTGCCTCCTTCACAAACCAGTGGGGAAAGAACCCCCTAAGAACCTACCCCCTTTGGGGATCCTGGAGAGCCCCCCCCCAACTTCTCCCTCTCCTGCTCCCGACCCCTCTAGGCTGAAGAGTTGAGGACCCAGCTCCGGCTGCTGGAGGATTCCCGGGATGGGCTCCGGAAGGAGCTGCTAGAGGCCCAGCGGAAGGTCCGAGAGGGGCAAGAAGGACGGGAGGCCCAGCGCCAAGAGACCCTGGAGCTACGCCGCAACCTGAGTGACAGCACCAAAGAGCGTGAGGCACTGAGGCGCTCCAATGAGGAGTTGCGAGCCGCAGTCAAGAAGGCGGAGAGTGAGCGCATCAGGTTTGTTGAGGCCTGATGGATGAGTATGGGCTGCTCCTGAGCCCTCCTGCAGGTCCCTAGACCTCTCCCTGAACCCTCATGCTCCTTTCACTGAACCCCCATGCCCTTGCCCTGCACCCCAGTCCTGCTGACTGACCCCCCTTTCCTCAGCCTTCATTCCCCCCAAGGTCCCAGGAAAGTGCTGGGTGTTATTTGTGACTTAGCTTTATGGGGGGCTGCCGGGGATGCCTGGTGTCTGTGCCAGCAGTTGGGGGCCCCTCACTTTCCACCCCTCCACTCCATCCCCACCAGCTTGAAGCTTGCCAATGAGGACAAAGAACAGAAGCTGGCACTGCTAGAGGAGGCCCGGGCTGCTTCGGGCAGGGAGGCCGGGGAGCTGCGGACGGGGCTTCAGGAGGTGGAGCGGTCTAGACTGGAGGCCCGGCGGGAGCTGCAAGAGCTTAGACGCCAGGTACACCGCCCTGGCTGCTGTGGCCTGGGCCCCACTGCCAGCTTGGGGAGTCACTGTGGCCAGGGTTCCCTCCCCTCACTGAGCCTCAGTTTCCTCATTGGTAAATGTGGGTGCATTCTCTTTGATCCAGTGGGAGTCCCTGTTTGAGGGGGTCAGGACCCCTGCCCTCTCTCCAACAGCTCCCACTAGTGCCTAGTGTTTCTGTGGCTTCTCAAAGTTTGTCTGTTCACATCTGCTCTCCCGTTTAAGGTTCCTAGCAACGCTGGGAGACCAGTGCTGTTCCCCTTCCCCTCTGTAGGTGTGACACCGAGGCATAGAGTGGCCCAAGGGCTCGAGGGTCTCCCAGTTAGTAAGCAGGTTGGTTAACTGTGGAAAACAGTGTGTAAGGCTGTCTGGTGTCAGAAGCAGAGGCTGAAGAGCTGGGCAGGTGTCCAGGCTGTGCCACCCAAAGCTGGGGACTGGCACCAGCCTTGGCTCCCCAAGCTCCTTCCCATCTCCCCAGTGTTTGTAGAACATGCTAGAGTTGGCTAAACACTTTGGAAAGATTATCCGATTTGACCTTCATAGCAACCCTGGAAGGGTAGGTGCCATTATTATGCCCATCTTACAGATGGGGAAGCTGATTCTAAGGGAGCTTAAGTATTGATAGGGGTGGCTAGGTGGCACAGTGGATAGAGCACCAGCCCTGGAGTCAGGAGTACCTGAGTTCAAATCTGGCCTCAGACACTTAATAATTACCTAGTTGTGTGGCCTTGGGCAAGCCACTTAAGCCCATTGCCTTGCAAAAGCCTAAAAAATATATAATAGTATTGATAATAATAGACTGATCGTTAACATTTAAGTAGCACCTACCGTGTGCTCAAAGCTCGACAGTTGTCATCCTCCCTACAACCCTGGGAAGTAGTAGGTGCTGTAATAGGCTCATTTTACAGGTGGGGGAAACTGAGGCAAACGAGAACTTTTTTTAAGTGATTTTCCCAGCCAGTAAGTGTCTAAGGGTGGATTTGAATGCAGGTCTTCTGATTCCAGGCCCAGCATCCTATATTTTTCACCCTCAGAATAAGATCTGAATTGCCCTCATTGCTGTGAAGCCTCAGATAGACACTGTCCAGTGCTTTGTGACCCCGGCCCCACGGCCAGCTGACCTGGGTCAGAGCCAGATTAACCAGGGAGCCCCCCTGCACTGGGGGCAGCTGGCACTGCATGGAGCAGGGCCCCCCCATCCCGCTGAGTGCCCCTCTGTTGTCCCAGATGAAGATGTTGGACGGTGATAATGCCAAGAAGACCCAGGAGCTGGTGGAGCTGCAGGGCCGGGTGGCCTTGAGCCAGCAGCTAGAGAAGGAGGCCCGGAGGGAGGCCTTCAGCCTCAAGCAGAAGGTTCTGAAGGGAGAGGTTGCCCTGGATGGGACCAAGCAAGAGGTGGGTGCCCCTCCCCAGCAGAATGGGCAGGGTGGGAGAGCCTCCCCTGGGGCAGCCATGGGGATCACCCTTTGTGGGGCTCTCATACCACCACCCTAGGGGCCGGAGCCTGTCTTCTGGGGTTCTCCCAGCTCTTCCCCTCACCCTCCGTCCCCTCCCCAGCTCCTGGCTGTTCAGAGGAGACTCCTGGATGTGGAACAGGGGTTCCAGGCCCGGGAGCGAGGCCTCCTGGGTTCCCTGGAGGAATCTCGGGGCTCAGAGAAGAAGCTTCTGGACAACGCTCGCAATCTGGAGCTGAAGCTGGAGCGGACGCAGGCCGAAGCCGGAGAGCTGGGGCTCCGTCTGAGTGCGGCAGAGGGCAGGATCCAGGGCCTGGAGATGGAGCTGGCGCGAGTGGACGGGCAGCGACGGGAGGCTGAGTTCCAACTGAGCAGCCTGCGCTCGGCCCTGAGGCGCACCCTGGGTGTGGGCAGGGTGCCCAGCCCCGCCTTCCGGGCCTACGCCAGCTCCCCCAAGAGGATCCCTTCCCCAGCAAGAGGTGACAAACTGGGCCCCGGGGCATGTTGGGTTAGCCCGAGCCAGGCCAGGCAAAGGGATGATGGAGCACAGAGACGTCGGAGCCAGGGGACCACAGCTTAGCTGTTTCACTTCTTCATGATGTCACTGCTCTCATTTATAGATGAGGTCATCGAGGTCCAGGGAGTGAGTCGACCAGGGTCACACAAGTCATAATGAGGGTTCTACCCCGAGTCCAGAACCCCACCCACCCCACAAGCTGCCTCCCCGTGTGACTTCCTGCCTGCACGGACAGGAGACCAGTTGTCATGGGCCGAGGCGGGCACCTGCGGCCCAGGGCTCTTCTGGTTCTTGGGGAGCCTGGGCCAGGGCCTCTCTTGCAATGCAGCCGTACCCCACAAGGGGCCGCCCTCGCCCCCGCTTCTCCCTCCTTCCTTCTGGCCGGGCCAGTCCTGTGGGGAGCCACCCTGTAGCGCAGCGCAGCTCTAAGAGGGAGGCGACACATGCACAGATTATGACTTCAAAATAACACATAACACATGATCGTTAGCATGCAGGTTTTTAACTATGTTATATTGTTATAGAATATATTAACCACATTCTAATGATACAGTATAACCTGGGAATACTAATATCCGGATTAATACAAGATAAGACAAGTTGACTAGAGAACAGCTCGCATTTATGTAATACCTTCAAGTCTACATGGCATCCCCTTTGCTTCCCACAATGCCCCTGGAGGGAGGGTCTATTGTTAGACCCATTTTCTAGATCACAAACCTAGGCTGAGACCACCGTCTCTTAACTGAGAAGTTTGTCTGATCTCGGCTCCCAAGGCTTAGTATCTGAGGCAGGATTTGAACCCAGATCTTCCTGTTTCTGGAGAGAGAGAGAGAGAGAGAGAGAGAGAGAGCGAGCTCTGGGAGGCCTAAGAGGAAAGAGTGTTACTAGAGCCTCATCGAAGCCTGTGAGGCAGAGGCCGCCAGTGTTGTGATCACAACCCCTGAGCCTCGCCACTGCCCATGAGACGGAGGCCCCGGGTGTCATGATCACAATCCCTTTCACAAATGGAGGAACTTGTCCATGGTCACTAGCAGGTATCAGAGTGGGATCCAACCACAGGTCTTGCTGAGTCCAAGGCCATCCACCTCTGGGGTCTTCTTTTGCCTCTTTCTGCTGAGATGGGGTCAGGGAAGCTTCCTGGAGGAGGGGACTTTGTAGGAGTTTCAGAACAAGGCTTGGAGAAAGGCAGGAAGATGAGGAGTGGGTGAGGCTTGAATGGGGCTGGTCAGGGGAGGTCCAGAGTGTGTGGAGGGAAGCAGTGTGAGATGAATGGAGGCAGGCAGGCTGGCATCATATTGGGTTGGGCAGGATTTCTGAAAAGAGATTGTATGTCATGGTCTGACTGAGAAATGATTCTGGGATGTAAAGGAAGGAGAGAGAATGGAGACAGACTTGCCCAGGGTCACACAGCTAGGAAGTGTTTGAGGCTGAATTTGAACTCAGGTCCTCCTGGTCTCTCTCCACTTACCATCTTACTGTCTCTAGAGTGACCTTCCAAGGTGAGGTTTGACCCTCTGCTTTCTATACTGCATCCAGCCAAGGTTGGGTGGCCTGGGTGACTAGTGGTACACCAGAAGGCCACGGAGATTAAAAGGCATGGGGATGATCAGCTCAGTTTGGGACCCTGGGTCTTTCCTTCTTGTCTCCCCCAGGGAATGGGGAGTCACCCCCAGAGGGGTCCAGTTGCTCCAGCTCCCCTGAACGTACCCGTCACTCCTGTGCCACCTCTCCGGAGCCCATGTCTTCCCCCCCACCTCCTGCCATGGACCTTGAGGCTGAGACAGTGCGGGCTGCACTGAGGCAGTTCCTGAAGGAGCTTCAGGATGCCCAGCGAGAACGGGTACAAGCCCCAGGGTGGCTGGGTGGGTACAGTGATCAGCAGGGGAGATGTAGAATCCTCAGGAGGCCAAACCCAGGCTCCTACTGGCCCCCACTGATGCCAAGACAAGAGCCACCATGCTTAATAGTGACACCTCAAACCCTGGGTAGGCTCCTCCTACTCCTGTTAACCAGTTTGGGTACCCCCACCCCCTTTAGATCCCCATGCCCAGTCTGGGAAGTCTCTGGCCAGCAGGTAGCCTTTCTGGATCTCAAGAGGCTGAGCCTCCCCTCTACCCTGATGTAGGATGAGTTACGGGTTCGAGTGAGCACCCTGAATCGACAGCTAGCCGACTCAGAAAGGGCGCGAGACACAGCCAACACCCATGTGGAGCAGCTGCAGAAGCTGGTGGTGGAGTGTGAGGAAGGTCTGTGAAGACCCCAGGGGTCTCAGGACCCAGGAGAGACCCCCTCTTTATGTTCACTTCTGTACCGGAGGGGCTGGCAGTGTTGGGGGGGGGGGGCTGCAGGGATTCCAGGAATCTGAGAAGAAAGTCCAGGAGATGGGGGCCTGAGCTGGGCTGGGGTCTCACCCTGTAGGGCGACGTGGGGCAGATGGGCGACTGAGTGGGGCCCAGGCAGCCCTGGTGCTTCGGGAGGAGAGCGTCCGGCGGAGTGAACGTGAGCGCCGGGCCGCTCTTGACCAGGTGGCCACCCTGGAGAGGAGCCTGCAGGCCGCGGAGAATGAGCGACGGGCCAGCCAGGTGGGGACCGGTGTTTCTGGACTGGGGTATTCATTTGCCCATGTGTCAATCAATCAGCAATCCTTTATTATAATCATTACTTCAGGTAATGGGGGCTAGGGACATGAATACAAAAAGTAATGGGAGCCTTGTTCTTAAGGTACAGTGGGTAGAGCCTGAGGTCAGGAAGACCTGAGTTCAAATTTGGCCTCAGTGTGACCTTGGGCAAGTCATTTAACCCTGAGTGCCTTACATCCAGGGCCCTCTCCAGTTGTCCTGACTCATGTCTGGTCACTGGACCCAGGTGGCTCTAGAGAAGAAAGTGAGACTGGTGATTTAGCACAGTTCCTCACTCAAATCCAATTCATGTGCTTGTCATGATATCACCTCCCTGATGTTGTGATCTTCTTTGAGAACAAAGGACAAACCTCAGCAGTGGGCAGAGCACTGTGTCTGGAATCCAGACATGAGTTCAAATCCACTTTCAGATAATTCTTAGCTGTTGAATTCTGGACAAGTCCCTTCAACTCTGTCGGGCTCAGTTTCCTTAACTGTAAAGTGGGATTAATAACAGCATCTCCCCCCACACAGTTACAAATATTAGATGAGATAAAATTTGCATTTATGGTTAGCTCCATTTTGTGTGTGTGTGTGTGTGTGTGTGTGTGTGTGTGTGTGCGCACACACACACACACGCTTTGAGACAGGCTTTTCAAATATTTGATTGGTTGTGGTGTGGAAGGAGTTTTGTTAACTGTTAGTTGATGGACCTTGTGGACATAGGTTGGATGTCAGGAGAACTGTCCCCACTGAGTTCAGGATGGGGAAGGGGCTGGGGAGGGCACAGGGAGGCCCCCTCACTGGAGTCTTGAAGCCAAAGCCCTGTGGCCCCTTCTTGGAAGAGGATTCTTGTTCAAATCTTGCTTGGATTCAGGACCTCTCAGTCCCTCCCAAATCTGAAGCTCAGGGTATTTATTGAGCTCCTCGTGGTCTGACGAGGGATTCCACAGACATGATCTCATGTCATCTGGGGATCTGTCTGTGTAACATGAGATGATGGTGTGCTTGTCCCTTAGTGTCTGTGTGTCTGTGTCTTTTCTGAGTTTCTTTCCGAGCTCTTATTTTTTTTATGGGTCCATCAGCATGCACATATGATCAAATTGGGGGGGTCCTGGTGAGGAGGGGGATGTGTGAGATGGCTCAGAGTTCAATAGGAGAGAAAGAACAGGCAGGTTAGGTTGGGAGAGGGAGAGATGCGGTGGGAAGGACATTCATGCCCCATCTTCTCCTGACCCCCTTTTTCTCTGCCCTTGTCTTTCCCC
The DNA here is from genome assembly GCF_037893015.1 of Macrotis lagotis. NCBI lineage: Eukaryota > Metazoa > Chordata > Mammalia > Peramelemorphia > Peramelidae > Macrotis > Macrotis lagotis. The sequence continues at coordinate 876,045,352 of NC_133658.1, read as the reverse complement.
CCAGCTTCTTCCTTTGGTGCTTTCCCCGCACCCTCTCCTGGCCCTGGGCCTGGCCTGACCGGGCAGAGCTGAAAGCCTGGGCTGACTGTTGTGTCTGCCTCTCTGGCCCTGGCTCTGCTCCCAGGTGTGGGAGCTGGGGGTGGGGGGAGGGCCAGGAACAAAGCTGGGAACTGGCCAGGGCAGGGGGTGGCCTCTGGGCCCAGACCCAGACTCAGCAGGGAGAGGGACTCCAGAGATTTGGGGTGGAAGGGGGGCAGGGGGAGGATGTCTGAGAGGAGCCTGCCCAGCTCCCCAGGAGAGCTGCAGTTACTCAACACTCTCCTCCCCCGGCACCTCCGCTATCCCCCCACCCTACCCCCAGCTCCAACTTTCTTGCCTTGGCCTGGCTGCTTGAAGCCAAAGGAGGCAGCTGGTCTCCCCACCCCATCCTCTGACAGCCTCCACCCCCGGGCTCACTTTTTGCTATGATTTCTAAGGCTGCCACGTTCATTGCAGAATCACAGGATGTCAAAACTGGGAGGGTCCTTAGAACATGGAATGTCAGAGCTAGAAGGACCTTAGACCATAGAATGTCAGAGCTGAGAGGGTCCTTAGAACTTGGAATATCAGAGCTGGCTTAGAACACAGGATGCCAGAGCTGGGAAGGTCCTTAGAAGAGGGAATGTCAGAACTGGAAGGGATATCTGAAATCATTTGCTTCCTTTTATAAATGGAAAAATTGAGGCCCACAGAGAGGGGTTCTGTCTGTGTAACATGAGATGATGGTGTGCTTGTCCCCTAGTGTCCATGTGTCTCTTGACAAGCTGTTCTCTTTTTCTGGGTTTATCAGTATGCACATCTAATAACGGGGGGGGGTGAGGATGGGGACAAGTGAGATGACTCAGAGTTCAATAGGAGAGACAGGCAGATTGGGTTGGGAGAGGGAGGGAGGTGGGGGAAGGACATTCACGATACGCTCTGAGATTCTGAAGAGTGATTTCCAGAAGAGAATCCAGCCCTGGTCAGGAGAGGAACCTGGTATGATGAAAGGATCAGAAATTCGTCAGGTACATGCTGTGTACCAGAAATTGGCCAAGCGATTTACAAGATTATTTCATTTCATCCTCAAGACAATCACCATTTTACACACAGTGAAACCAAGGCAAACAGATGGAGTCACTCACACAGGGTCTGCAGGTGTCAGAGTCTGGATCTGAATTCAGTTCTTGACTCCAGTCCCAGCATTCTACCCGCTGCATGTTTAGCTGCTGACTGATCATAGAAGAAGGGGGATGCCTGAGCAGACTGGAGGAGGGATGGGGGGAGGTGACCAGAGTCTGATGCTCACACCATTACAGGAGAAGATCACTAAGATGAAGGCTAATGAGGCCAAGCTGGAGAGTGACAAGAGAAGGCTAAAGGAGATCCTGGATGCCTCTGAGAGCCGGGCCACCAAATTGGAACTGCTTCGGCACTCACTGGAAGGTGAACTACAGCGGAGCCGGCTGGGGATGGGCGACCGGGAGGCCCAAGCCCAGGCTCTCCGAGAGCGGGTTGAGAACTTAGAGAGACAGGTGAGGCTTTCCTAGTTCTTTCCTCTCCTCATCTACTCTCTGCCTGCCTATCCAAGTCTCATTCCTTCTCATCTAGTACCTTTTCTCCTTAGAGAATGTCAGAGGACCCTTAGAACATAGGTTGTCAGAACTGGGAGGACTCTTAGAACATAGGATGTCAGAGCCGGGAGGGGTCTTAGAACACAGGATGTTATAACTTTAGTGGGAGAGGGAGAGGGAAAGAGAGGAATAAATATTTCTATAATACTACTATGTGCTCGGCATTGTGTTAAACAATTTACCAATATGATTTCATTTGATCTTCACATCGGCTAACAGGTAAGTACGCTTATTTTCATTTTACAGTTGAGAAAACTGAGGCAAACAAAAAACTGAGACAAAACAAGGCTAAATGGCCTTTAGAACAGAGAATATTAGAGCTATCGTCTCTCCCTACTCTCATACCTCTCACCTCCCCTACCCTTTCCTATTTGGGCCCATTTAGGACTGACAGATAACTGATATAGATCTGAGATCCCTAGAAGAGGTTCAGAACTGGACAGATTCAGACTGTAGATAGTATGGGAACCCTGTCTTTTCTAGGAATTTGCTCCTCTGGGATTTCCAGAATGAATCCAGCTTCTCAGGATTCTAGATCTGCCCCTTCCTTTCCCTCTTAACTACCCATTCCTCTCCCTCCCTTTCCCCAGTATTGACTTTGGAATCAGGAACCAACTGAGTTAGAATCCCAAATTTCCTTTGGAACTTTGGACAGACTTGTTTGTCCAAGGGCCACAATTTTCTTCTCTGTAAAATAAGGAAGTTGGAACTGATATTCTAAAAGGGCTCTTCTCATTCTAAAATCTCCAAGGGTAATTGCTGTAAGTTCCATGAAGTACAGGCTCCTCCATTCCATATTCATTCCTCTAATCCTCATCCTGCCCCCTTCTCCAGGCCCTGCCACAGCATCTGCCACCCAGTATTTGTTTTGCCTACTGTGTTTTTTCTCTGTAAGGAAAATGAAGAAAGGTATAGTAAGTATACAGAGTACAATTCCTGCCCTCAAAGATGATGGCAGTCTGATTGGGGAAACAGGGAGATGCAAGCATATGCTTTCTCTCTCTCTTTCCCCCCTCACCCCCTCTGTCTCTCTCTGTTTCTTGTCTCTGTCTCTGTGTCTCTGTCTGTCTGTCTTTCTGAGTCTCTCTCTCTCAGTAATACACATACACACAGAGTTAAGGGCTATGTTGTACGGAAATGACCTTAAGGGTTAGAGGGGTCTTCCGAAAGCAGAAATTCAGGAACCCTTTCTGGGGGAGCTGGACCTTGAAATATTAGTAAAGTGTATGTTATCTGAGAATCTTACCCATTTAAAAAAAGTGAATAAACAAAGATTTAAAGGTAGGAATAACACTTATTTCCTTTTTTTTCTCTCTTGTACTTTAAGGCTTGCAGAGTACTTTTCATACAACCTATGATGTTGTTTCTCTTTGGCCATACCTATAGTTTTTCTTGGTACATAGAACTTTCAGTGTAAAAGCTCCAACCAGTGGTGCAAAACAGCAACTCATCTCTTAAGATGTGGTCCTAAAATTACTCCAGAGTCTATCTGTTCCGACCCATTGACTTTACAGATAGGAAACTGAGGCCTAGAGAGTTTGAATGACTTGGATCCTAGAACTAAAAGGGCCTTTAGAAGTCTTCTAGCCTAGTGATGTAAAAAACTCGTATTGAAAGGGATGCCTATGGGCTTCATGTTGACTTAGAAAACCACAAATGAACATTATCTATGTTATATTTTTATTTTGTTATACATTTTCCAATTTTTACCTGTTTCTCAAATAGGAGCATAAATGTGATACCACTTCTTGAGCGCAGTTTCCTTATTTTACAGACGAGGAAACTGAGGCCCAGAGAGGTTATATGATTTGGCCAGGTTTGCACAGGTAGTTTGTGGTAGAGCTAGGTTTCAAACTCAAGGCCAGCTTGGTCCACTGGGCCTGCCTCTGAGGGAGGGGCTGCTAGATTTTTAAACCACTTTTTTACAGAAAAGAATCTGAGACTCTGCCTCATAAGAGTACTTGACCAAGATCACACAGAGTCTGAGGAAGGTCTTGAACACAGGTCTCTTGGACCCAAGCCTAGTGTTATTTGTATAACTAGATTGGTGCTGTGGTCTTCCTCCTTGCAGTTGGCAGACAGTGAGCTGAAGGCCGGGTCCTTACAGTTGACTGTGGATAGGTTGAATATAGCTCTGGCAAAAGCAGAGGAGAGTGAGGTGGCCCTGAAGGAGAAGGTGCAGGGCCTGACAGCATCCCTGGCAGAGAGCAGTCGCACAGTGACGTCGGCCCAGGATAAAAACCTGAATCTCCAGAAGTCCCTGACAGCCAGTGAGCATGACCGCAGAGTCCTCCAGGTGAGCTGAAACCTGCTAGGGTGTTCCAGATTAATGAGCCAGCCAGTGGGAATATACCATGAGGCTTTAGATGAGAGTGCTAGCCAGGGGGAACAGGCTGGGGTATTCCAGATCAGGAATCCATTGAATGACATAGTTCACATTGTAGTTTCTAGGTCAGGGGACCAGCCAGTGTCAATATGTCACAAGATTCTAGGTTAGAGAATTGGGACCAGGCTGGGGTATTCTAGATCAAGAATCCATTGAATGGTTTAGAACACATTGCAGGTTCTAGGTCAGGGGACCAGCCAGTGTCAATATGTCACAAGATTCTAGGTTAGAGAAATAGTCATAGGGAACAGATTGGGGAATTCAAGGTAAGAAAGCCTGCCAGTGACTGACAAAAGAACTTCAAAGTCCTGGTTGAAAGAGGCAACCAATGAGAAAAGATCATAAGGTTCTAAGAAAGGGAGACCAAGAGTGGGAACAGACTATGTGGTTCTAAGTTAGAGACAGACAATGGGAACAAATTGGGGGGTTCTAAGTAAATGAGGTGGTCAGTGAGAATAGACCATGAAATTCTAGGTCAGGCTAGGGGGCTTTATGGGAGAGATGACCAAAGGGGCTAAGATGGGAAGGGGTTCTAGACCACTGGGAACAGGCTGAGGGTTCCAGCTTGAGTTGGAGTGATAGCTTAAGTAAGTGGTGATGCAATGAGGAATACTTGGGGAGGCATCGAGAGGGCCAGGACCTGGTTTGGGGGTGAGAGAGGAACAGGGAGGAGGTCCACTCTATCTTGAATATTGAATGAAGCTGTCTGGGGATCCCTGGTACCAGCTCCTTCGCCTTTCTGCGGCCTGGGCCCCATTGGTCCCTCATTCTCTCTTAGGAACGTTTAGACGTTGCTCGCCAAGCCACAGCAGAGGCCAAGAAGCAGAGCAGCTCCCTGGGGGAGCAGGTGCAGACCCTGCGCAGTGAACGAGCAGAACTGGAGCTCCAAAAGACTGACCTTGAGGCTCAGGTGCAGCAGATGCAGGAGGTAAGACCAAGGACGGGTCTGGATAGCAGGAGGCTCTTCCAGTGAAGGCTTTGCCTTCCTGGCAGCCTGCTTATCCCCGCCCCATCCTGTTCTCCATCACCACACACTAAATTAGCCCTGGCCCCTGAGTTTTCCTGCTTGCCCTTCCCTGGGGCTTTCATCCCTTTCTCAGCCTCTGTTTGTGGGGCTTTTCCATACACTCACCCCCCCAATCAGAGCCCCCTTCTCTCTCATAGCCTCGCCCTACCCTGGTCCTCCCCAGAGGGGGCTGAGGCCCCGAATCTCCCTGTTTTTCTTTCCCTTCATCTGCCTCCTAGCTGCTTGACCAGCGGCAGGAGAGTGAGACCACTGCTCTGCAGGGCCTGCAGAAGGTGAAGGAGGAGAAGCAGCAGCTTCAGGAGGGTCTGGCCGGCCTGCAGAAGTCCCTCACCCAGCTGGAAGGGGAGAAGCGGGAGGCTGAGCGCTCAGCCCTGAGGCTTGAGAAGGACCGGGCTGCCCTCAAGAGGACCCTGGACAAGGTGATCCCTTTCCTCCTCCCATCAGACAAAAGATGCCCGGCCTCTTCTGCCTTGGATGGTAGTAAGGTCCCTGTCCCTGTCATCTGAAAGCAATCAGCAATTAAACCAATAGCCAAAAGTATTGCTGTAGAGGCTCCTGTATCAGACCCTGCTCTAGGCAAAGGGCTGCACATAGAGAAGGAAAAAATCCGTGCTTGCAATGAGATTGTATCCTCAGCCCAAAGACATACAAATAACTGCAGCAGTTCAATATTAGGTAATTTTGGGGGAAGGCACTTGAATTTGTAGGAGTCAGAAATGGTTCATATGGAAAACTTAGGGGCAAAGTTTTGGGCATATTGCCCAACAGACAGGGGGTGATCAAGGGCCTGAAGCCCAGGGAGGCTTGGGCATAGGGCTCTTCTTGGGGGGGGGGGGCTGACCAAGCCAATGGGAGCTGGAGCAGAACCTGCCTGCATCAGCTGGGGCCTGGAGGATGGGTCTTTCCAGCCTGTAGATAGAGATTTCCTGGCAGGTGGAGCGGGAGAAGCTACGCAGCCATGAGGACTCCATTCGGTTGAACCATGAGAAGGGTCTCCTGGACCGCTCGCTCACTGGGGCTGAGCAGGAACTCACCGAGGCCCAGAGGCAGATCCATCAACTGGAGGTAGGCATCCCTCCCTGGCTCCCCACAGCTCTCCTTTCCAATGGTGGCAAGGGGGGGTGTACCCCCCACCTCTTTCTGGTGGACGGCATGGTTTGAGCTCAGGAGACCGAGGTTTTCAGAGGTCACCGAAGAAGGTGGTTTAGGGTAGGCCAGATGTGGGCCTTGTAGGAGTCCTTGGGATTGGCCCATCTAACCCTCGGTTCCACTCAACCTGGCCCTTGCCCTCAGCCAATCAGTAATCACCACTTACTATGTTTCAAGCTCTCCACTAAGCTCTGGGGTTCAAAGAAAGGCAGAAACAGCCCCTGCCCTCAAGGAACTTCCCTTCTAATAGGGGAGCCAATGTAAGTATGTATGTATATACAAACAAAACTATAAATAAAACTATATATAATGGATAGATAGACAGATGGATAGAAAGAGAGAAAGAGAGAGATGGATAGATTGATAGAGATGGATGGAGAAATAGTTGGATAGACAGATGAAAGAATGGATAGACAGATAGATTGATAGATAGGAGTCGATAGGTAGACAGACATACACGTGTATACATATAGGGTAGGGACTGTATAGATGGACAGTTATCTTATTTGGGAAGGTACTGGCCTCTGAGGAAACTACTGAAGTTCTAAAGAAAACCTTAAGAGGTAGCCCTTCAGGAGGCAGAGCCTATCAGACAAGGGGGCCAGCCACAGGAAGAGCAGAAAGCTCCTTTGTGGGTCTAGGATCCCCCAGCATGATCACCTCTCTAGAAGCCTTTCCATCGACAGTTTCTCCTGCCCTGCTTGCCCAGCCTAGAGTCCTTAGCTTGGCTCCCTGTGGGCTGCCTCGATTTCCCTCCCTGTCCTTACCCTAGGCCCAGCTGCTGGAGATGGAGCAGGGTCAATGTCTGATGGAGACAGGAGGGCAGACCCAGCTGGAGCTGCAGCAGGAGCTAGAGAGGCTTCGCGGAGCCCAGGCCCAGGCCGAGAGGACCATGGAGGCCCGGGAGCGTGTCCACCGTCAGCGCATTCGTGGGCTCGAGGAGCATGTGAGTGCAGCAGGGGCAGGGGCCATTGAGATACCACTGAATGGGAAGTTGGGGGACCCGGCTCCTAGTCCTGCCTCCTCTGAGCCTCATCCGCAAGATGGGGCTGTAGGGCCTCGCGCCACCTGCACCTTCAGCTGTTCTGACCAGGGGTCCACCATTGCCAGCAGTGAGGGGGAGCAGAGAGAGGAAGAGAACAGACACCTCAAAACTTAGGCTGCTGTTTGCAGATTAAGAGAAAAATAGCCTGGTCCTTTGTCCTCTGCATCTGGACCCCTGTGTTGGTGCCTGTCCCTCCCAGGGACAAGGTGGCTCCTTCCTTCTTCCTTCCTTGAGGGCTCCCTGCAAGGGAACTGCCCTTCAGGGCTTGGGGCTCAAATCAAACCATCACTTTCTCAGCGCCTCAGTTTCCCCATCTGCAAAATGGGATAATAACCCCTACATTGCTTTCTTTATAAGTAGTTGTAAGGAAATTGGTTTGGGGGGGAGGGGTAAAGCGTGTAAATGGCAACTAAAAGTACTCGGGGACAGTACAGATAGCCAAGCCCATCCTTTGCTAGCTGAGATTCCTTTGAAGAAAACCACATGCAAAATACGGCTGATGGGAGGGGAGGAGAGGGAAGGTCAGGGGGTGTGATGAGGGCAGCGGCCAATCCAGGAGGAGGCCCTGCCCTAGAACAGATGCCTTCTAGGAGAAGGGGACCGAGGGCAGTGGGGTCCTTCCAGGGAAGAACTCCTCCCCTCACACATCCTAGAAATAGGAGCTGTTCTGTGATTTCCCTCATCTCTTTCCAACCCCCTTCCCACAGATCTCCACCCTGAAGGAAAGGCTGCAGCAGGAGCTTCGCAGGACCCCCCAGGGCTTCTCTCCATCTTCTTCATCCTCCGCCCCTTCTGGAAATTGAGCCCCCTTCTGGAAATTGAGCCCCCTTCTGGTCTGACCCCCATCTTCACCCTGGATTCCAGACACTGCCTTGGTGCTAGGCCTGCTCCTAGCCCAACTGCCCCAAACCAGGGGTTCTAGGGGACCATGGGCAGGGCCTGGGCACTGAAGAATGGTGGGTGGGAAAAGAGGGAAGCAATGCCCGGCTTGGCCACAGAGGGCAGAACAGGAGAAGAATCAGAGGCAGATTTGATTTCAATGCATTGAAACAAGCCCCAGTCAGATCGATGGCTTGGGCTGCCTTGGGAGAGGCTCCCTGTGCCTGGTGGGATCCCACCTTGGGGAGGTGCTGCCCAGGTGGCCCCTGGGGTCCTACAGTTCTGTGACTGCTCACCCTCCACAGCTGAGCTCTGGCAGGGCCTGGTCAAGCCCAGTAGTTCCAGAGGCCGGGGCAGTGCTCCTGGTTTGAGTCTAGGGAGACCCTGCGGTTCAGCGCTCCCCTCCCTGCTCCTCGCCCCCTGCCAGGTGAGCAACCTCTCCCAGAATCTCAGACAGACATTTCCATCGACATCATGGCCTGTGGCTCTTGGGCCTTTTAAGGACAGCTCACCTGGGTTTCTTAGAAGGGGAAAAAAAAACACATGAAGAAAACTTTTCTATTGTTTTTCTTTGGGTGGGGAGAAGCCTGTCTGCTATCATGGACTTCCTTAGAGTCCTTGGGGGAAGTAGGTGGAGGGGAGGGGCTGCAGTCCTCCTGGGACTTAGGAATAGGAGGGAGGTTCGAGCCCACTTGGGGTGACTCAGCAGAGGGGGGAATCCCCCTAGTGAAAAGCTTCCGTTGGGGCCGGAGGCCAGCGTTCTGGCCCCGATGAGACCTTGGGATAACATGGGATCAGTGACCCCTGGGCAACCCCCCCCCCCATCCCGATGTTGGGAGAATAGAGGAACTGCTAGAAATGGGCTCCCAAAACAATGGGCCCATTTTCCAGATCCCTGTGGGAAACCCTCTGTGGACAAAGGCCAAGTCAAAGCCAGAGAGTATGTGTGTGTGTCTTTGTGTATCTGTGTGTGTGTCTGTGCATCTTTGTGTGTCTTTGTGTATGTCTGTGTGTGTCTGTGTATGTCTTTTTGTGCGTGTGTCTGTGTGTCTGTCTTTGTGTATGTGTATGTCTTTGTGTGTGTCTTTGCATATCTGTATGTCTGTGTGTATGTGTGTCTGTGTATGTCTTTGTGTGTGTGTGTCTGTGTCTGTATGTATATGTGTGTATGTCTTTGTGTCTTTGCATATCTGTGTGTATGTGTGTGTATGTCTGTGTGTGTCTGTATGTCTTTGTGTGTGTGTCTCTGTGTGTCTCTGTGTGTATGTCTGTGTATGTGTATATCTTTGCGTATCTGTGTGTATGTCTGTGTATGTCTTTGTGTGTGTGTGTGTGTGTGTGTGTGTGTGTGTGTGTGTGTGTGTATGTGCGTGCCCAAATAAGCTGATGTGATTTTAGGTGTCCCAAGACTCAGATTCATTGAGCCATCCCCACTGGAGGGTGGATTTGAACTTGGGTCCCTGCTGACCCTGGGCCAGCCCTTGCCACTGCTTGCAGAATCCTTGTTATTTTTATTCTCTAGCCCTCCCCTCCCTCACCCCTCAGAAGGAGAAAAAGGCAGATTGAGCCCTACTCTCCCCCAACATACTGATCCCAAACTTGGGTAGCTTTTTTTCTTGAAAAACTCTTTATTTTGTACAAAAAAAAATATATATGATCTGACACCCCACTACAGTACATCCAACCTAGAGCAGAAGGCCCTGCCCCAGGGCCTGCTCTGGTGGAAACAGGTGAGGTGCCAGTGAGCACCAGGCTTGGGGAGTGAGCGGGGCGGGGGGAGCAGCAGGCATTGGACCCCAAGCCCCTCCTTTGCTGCAGCTGAAATGCCTGCTGCCAGCTAATGCTGAAGGAGGGCACCCAGAAGACCAGGGGATGGGAACAGGCCATGCCAGGGTCAGGTGAAGGAACTGGGGGATGTTGAGCCAGGAGATAAGAAAGCTTCGGTGGGTGGGTGGGCAATGGACATGAGAACTATGTTCAAGTATCTGGGGGGCAACTAGGTAGTGCTGTGGATAGCGCACCAGCCCTGTAGTTAGGAAGACCTGAGTTCAAATTGGCCTCAAACAATGCCTAACTTTGTGACCTTGGGCAAATGACTTAAACCCATGGCCGTCAATACAAATAATTTTTTTTTAAAGTATCTGAAGGACTACTAGGTGGAAGAGCAATAAGTCTTCTCTGCTTGACCTCAAAAGGCAAAATGATTTTATCCATTTTGGGGAAAATAGAAATTTCCTAACAGTGAGACCATCCACAGGTACAAGGGACTGCCTTGTTCCTCACTGTAGGTCTTTAGGTCGGGGGGGGGGGGGCTTGGAGACCATCAAGGTCAACTCTCATTCCATAGATAAGGAAACTTGCCTAGGGTCACACAGTATCTGGGCAGCATTTGAACCAGGTCTTCATGACTCCATCACTTCATGGTCCCTTCCAACCTTTGGTATTGCTGACATCGGGGACTTTGAGGCAGGGGGCAGGATGGGGCATCATCCCCCTGTGCCCTCCCCTACTTGCCCAGGGGTGACTGTGGGCTCATCTCCCAGTCTACACTGAAGTCTGCTTATTCACAAAAAGGAAAGATAATTAAAAACCAGGTTTTTTTTAACCACAACAGGATCAAACCCAGCCCCTCCCCCTCAAACCTGCCAGCCCAGATTCATGCACTTGGAGGTCCCCTGGCCCTTGGCTAGGCTCAGTGCCCCTCCTGGTGCCCCCTGCCCACTAACAACCCCCACAGCTCCTGGCACAGGAAGCAGCCACAGATTGGCACAGGCCATTCGTCGCCATCACGCCACACTTGGAGAACTTGTCTCGGCACAGGTCAGCTAGAGAGGGTGAGGGGAAGAGGGTCAGGCTGGCAGCCAGGGAGAGACTCCACTGAAATGCCAATCCCTTGACCCGCTACCAGGGATGGGTCAGGCCAGAGGAAACAATGAGCTGAGCTGATCTGGTGCCCGACAGCCACTCCCAGCCCCAGTCCCTGCATTGGCTGGGGGGAGGAAAGGACCGGGGGAAGAAGGCATCCCTGGGTGGGCAGGGGAGGGGAGGGAGTCTTTGTGGACCTTAGGATTAGGCCAGCAGGGCCCCCCTCCTACCTCGGAGCAGCTCCTCATGGGCACAGACGGTTCGGACACAGATTTCTTTGTTGATAATGTACATCCGGCGGAGGCTGGGAATTGAGAAATGGGGGAGGAGTGGAGAGGCTTCTTTCCCATCCTCCCAATGATCCCCACTCCCTTCCCAGGCTGGCATCCAGGACCCATGCCCTCTTGCAGATGGCTGGGGGCACTGGGGCCCAGCTGTCAGAAACCAGCTCTTCCAGTCCTAGATGGCTTGCCAGGGGGTGGCTCTGAAGTCCCATCCTCCCAGCTACCATCTGTGGGCACCTCTGCCCTCCATGCCACTCACCTATAAAAACAGACTTCATTGAGGCATTGTTTGCAGGGTCTATGGACAGAGTACAGGCGGGTGCAGGGGTATTGCTCCTCTCTGCAGTCTGGGGGACAGAGGGAAGCAAGAAGTGTGAGGGAACCGGGGCTCCGAGTCGTCCCACTTTCCTCTCCCCTTTGGGCAAAGGGGATAGGGAGGAGACTGTCCAGCTTCTTACCTAGTGGTCCAGGCTCTGTGGGCTCCGTCTCTGGGTTTTCTGTGAGGGTAGAGACACCAGAAAGGATCAAGAGAGACTCTGCTTAGAGACTTCTGGGACAGGAAGGAGAAACTATCATCTAGCCCCTTCCTGACAGATTGAGAAGCTGAGGTCCGGAGAAGGGAGAGCCAGGACAAGGACAAGGAATGGACAGCCAGGGGATTCATTCATTCATTCATTCATTCATTACTCCATGAATGGCCCCGTATGATCAATCATTACGTCCTTCCTATGTGATGGAAGAGGGGGAGAAGGGAGGGCCAGAACACGCAAGATGAGCCAGAGCACCACCAACAACCTTTCCCACTCTCTGTCCTGCAAGAGGCCAGTGTCCACACGGGGACCTACCTTGGGTAGGGGCCGGAATCACCTCCTGTTGGACCTGCTGCTGAGACTGGTACTGCAGCTGCTCCTCCGGGGGATGGTGGGTGGACTCTGCCAAGGAGGAAGGGGGCAGGTGGTCTTCTGGCTTCCCCTCCCTCACCCCTGCCTCTCAGCCCCCCACCCTCCTCTGGCCAGCCCCATACCTTGGTAATCGTAGTACTCAGGAGTATCTGTATGAGAGAGAAGGGAGGTTAGATAGGCAGCATGGGGGCCCCTCAGGAAGCCTTGGAAACAGACTCCCCCACCCACCTCAAACCCAGAGTGGACAACTTTGCCCACCCTCCAGGACCTCTGATGCCAAAGGCTCCGTCCGGTGTCTGCCTTGTGATGGTGTCAAGACCTAGAGAGGAAGAGGTCTGGAAGGAGGGGCTGGATCTCTTCCAGAATGGGGAAGGGTCTGGACTGCACAGAAGAAAAGCTGGGAGGCTGAACAGGGAAGGAGGAGCCTGGCAGCAAGCTTCACATGACAGGAGCAAAGAACGAGGCAGGATTTACTCAGCTCGGAACCAGAGGGAAGAGTGAGCTTCGTTGCCAAGAGGAGGATGGGGGTTTAGTGTCACACGAAGGGGCTGCCCTGCGAGGTGAGGGATTCACTACCAATGGAGGCAGGATGACTATTCTGGGGATGCTGTAGAGTGACTCTGTTTAGCCTTCTGGGTCCCTCCCAACCTCAAGTTCTCTGAGCCACAGCCAGGGTAGGGGTAGGTTTGGGGTCCCCCAGCCTCCATCCGTGGTTGCCACTCACCAATCTGGTCCCCATAATGTGTGTACTGGATGTGGTCAGGGTCAATGTCATACTGACCCTGGGCCAGCAGCCCAGCTGAAAGGAAGAAGGCAAAGGTCAGAGATGTATTAGGTGGGATTGAGAGGGAAGTCTAGGGGGCCTCAAGACCTGGAAAGGGACAACAGGGAATGATGGGCAAATCACTAGTGCTGGAGCAGAGAGCTGGAATCGGACCCCTGCCTCTCTGATGCTTCCTGCTGTGTCCTTTAATCCCCAGGGGCCTCAGTTTCTCTTTCTGTCAAAGGAGGAAGTTGGATTCTATGACCTTGGAAGTTCCTTCCAAATCTAGAAATGTTGGGTCCCTATTAAGATCCAACCTAAAGACCTACCCCTTCCTTGCCTTTCAGGAAAGGGGCAAAGAGGATGGCCCATAGGATCATCAACTGTAATTAGTTCTCAGAAGTGGGTATGGGCATCATTGGATAGACTCAGAATTGTAGAGATAGGGCAGCTACAGGTGCTGAGTCTAGAGTAGGAAAACCTGAGTTCAAATGCAACCTCAGATAGTCCCTTGCTATGTGACCTTGGGCAAGTCACTTAACTGCTGTCTGCCTCAATTTCCTCAAATGGAGATAATAGGAACCTAACTTCCAGGGATGTTGTGAGGATTAAATAAGATAATCAAATATTACCTGGCACAATTCCTGGTAATAGTAAGAGCTATAGAAATATTGGCTATTATTCTGGTTGAAGGAATCCCAGACAATGACAGTAGGACCCCCACCATTCTGATAGTTTTGATGTCTATAAAGTATTTTACATAGATCCTTTGTCACTCACAGTAGTTCTCTGAAATAATATTACAGATGGGGAAACAGATTCAGAGATGCCAAGTGTCTGGTAAATGCCCAATATAAGGAAAGGGAATAGATGTAATTTCATGACTATAGGGTACCTAGAACAGAGTCAGAAGAAGATTAGATCTGATCCTCCTTCTACGCCCAGCCCCACTTTCATTTTTTTCTTTTTCCCCCTTTCATTTCATCACCATTCTTTCTTACAAAGTGAGGAAACTAGGAGTCCGAGTGGAAGAACTTGCCCAAGGTCCCAGTGAGTTAGTGGACAAGTTAAAACTAGAACCCAGGACCCCAGACTCCTAACCATGTTCTTTCCATTCTCCCACACCACCTCTCTAGAGGGTCTCAGGGTCAAGAGGCAAGTTCCTGGGTGTCAGCATGTCCCCTCCTCATCAGCATCTATGGGTGAATAGGATACTGGAGAGGGTGCAGCTTGGATGTGGGACAGAGCTGACATCTGGCTTTGGAAGGCCCTGGGAAGATGGGTCAAGGAGAATTCCATCCATGCTGGGCAATGGCATCACTGTTAGGAAAGACAAATGTCCTATCGCCTTCAATCCCTGGTTGGGGGGGGGGTTCTTCAAGTTGCAAACCTGATAGAGTTGAGCCTGAGGCCTCAGTGAACCCCACTTGCTACTTACCCGGCAGACATAACAGGAAGAGGTAGGCAGTTTTCATGACAACAAATATGGCAATCAGTGGGGGGGAAAACTGGAGGGATGAGCTGGGGGGGGGAGAGAATATAAATATAGTTTAACTCATTATCTTTCCTCTAAAACCTCCCCATCTTCTTTGATTTCTCTAATATTTCTATTCTCTGCGCCCTAGTTCAGACCCTAATCACCTCCCTCCTGGATTTTCTCAATATCTTCCTAATAGGCTTCAAGTCTCTCCCTACTCCCCAAAGCACACCTACCAAGTGCTGTTCCAATCACATCCTTCTGATCCTGTCCCTGTCTTACTGAAGAAACACCAGTAGCTCCCTTATTGCGCCTAGGATGGAAACAAAGCCCTACCAGTCCTCTCCCTCTTTTCCTTCTCTCCCTATCACCTCTCACTTTTCTCTCACCTTGGACACTTAACCATCCTTGCTAAACCCTGCAAAACAGATCCAATGCCCCCTTACCCAGCTGCCATGGCCATCAAGGGAGCTGAAAGGAATCTTGAATTTCTTCTAATCCAATTCCTTCCTTTTATTTAATTTTATTTTTGAGACAGTGAGGGTTAAGTGTCTTCAGGGTCAGTCCAGGGCTGGTGCTCTATCTACTGAATCACCTAACCAATCCCTACATTTTAGAGGGGATCACTGAGCCCAGAGAGGAAAAGTCATATAAGTGCTAAGGACCAGAACTGGACCCAGATAGCTCTGGAAGAGAAACTGAGGCTGGTGACTTAGCGCAACCCCCCTCACTCAAATCCAATTCATGTGTCATGGTATCACCTCTCTGATGCCATGGTCTTCAAGA
Source organism: Macrotis lagotis (assembly GCF_037893015.1). Taxonomy (NCBI): domain Eukaryota; kingdom Metazoa; phylum Chordata; class Mammalia; order Peramelemorphia; family Peramelidae; genus Macrotis; species Macrotis lagotis. Next base: position 876,030,137 of record NC_133658.1, on the reverse strand, counting down.
ACGAAGGACAAGCATCAACCAGAACTGGTTGATAGATTCATGGGTAGTATGCTATGGTCTATTATAGTAAAAAAGGGCTGGTTTTGGAATCAAGTCCTGGACCCAAATTCTGGTTCTGCTGCTTACTACCTAACAATGTTAACTGGCACCTCTCGGGTGCTTTTAAGATTTTCCAAGGATTTTATATACATTAGCTCATTGGAGCCTCACAACAAGCCCTATACGCCCCAAATGGCATTATTCCTATTTTATAGATTAGCCAGTCTCAGAGTGGAAATGACTTGGACAGGATCCCGTGAGCAATCATTGTTTATGGTAGGATTAGAAGATAATGCTTCCTGACTCCAGACTCACTGATCTAGCCATGGCACCATCTTGCTACTCTGCAGAGCCCTATCTAATGCCTATGTTGCAGAAGAGGGAAGAATTGTCTTTCTCTCCCCACACTGAACCCAGGTCATCTCTCAGTGGGAGCCCAGGCCCCCTGGATTCAATGCTTTATTCTCTTTCTTCCAACCTCCATCTAGCCTTGCTCAGACCCAGCGGGTCCACGCGCCAGCTCCATAGCTCTGCCCAGAATGTCACCTGTTCCCAATTAGAATCTGGGCACGGATCATCCATCCTAAGTGACACCACATGCTCCCCACCCTAGGCTGAATGGGGCCCCCTCTGTGCTAGTGGGGGGTCACCCTCAATGAAGTTAGGAGACCTCCCTTCTTGCCAAGGAAGCTGGGCCCCACAGAGATACAGCATGGTTACCTACTCTAGACATATGGGTTCTTATGGTTAAGAAGTGAGAGACTTGGCCTAGAATTCAAGAGGAGATTTTATAGAACCATAGACTGTCAGAATTAAAGGGCCCTTAGTATGTAAAATGTCAGAGCTGGGAGGGACCTCAGATCAGAGTTCAGAGACAGAAAGATCCTTAGAACAGAATGCTGAGACAGAGAGAAACTTTAACACACAGAATGCTGGGGTTGGAGGAACTTTAGACTGAAGAATGGTCCAAAGTAGGAGAGACCTTAGACCAACCCCACCACTTTGCAGAGAAGGAAACTAAGACCCCTCCTGCCTTCCTTATGGGGAGGGAATTATAATGGATCAAGGTCATCCAAGCCAACTAATGGCAAAGGTGGTACCACACCCCAAAATTCTCTTCCTAGGTCTTGGCTTGGCTGATATTGGAAAGAAACTTGATTCCTGTCTCCCCTCTGAACTCCACATCGGGTGCTTTCTATCCCATCTCACAAGTCCAATGAGATAAGACCTTCTTATACAAACATTTGATGGTTTCTGTTCACTTAGAGATTTCATAACTATTTACCTCACAATGGATCCTTGCCCCAACACTATGGGGTTGGCAGGACAGGGGTTATTTTTCCTATTTTATAGACAAGGAAACAGAACTAGAGAGAAAATAGACTCTCTATATGGTCATACCACTAATTCAGTGGCACACTGTGGATTAGACTTCCATTTCCCAGTAGAGGGTTCTTTCCAGAAGGGAGGATTAGTTCATGGAGTTTGGTCATTGAGCTGGAAGGGACGTTATTGATCACTTAGTTCATCCTTCCATTATACCAGGTCTCCTTTATGAGAACTAGCTCATGGAACTAGGTCAGAGAGCTGGAAAGGACTTCATTGATCACTTTTAATTTAATACTTCCACTCTAACAGAAAGTCTGCTTTATGAGGGCTAGCTCATGGAATTGGATCATGGTTTTGGAAGAGACCTTATCAATTATTTTGTCCGATTCTTCCACTCTAACAGAAAGTCTCCTCTATGAGGACTAGCTCTTGGAGCTAGGTCATAAAGGTGGAAGGGATCTTATTGATTACTTTGTCCAATCTTTCCACTATGCCAGAAAGTCTCCTATATGAGACCTGACTCATGAAACTAGGACATTGACTGGAAGGGATTTTATGGATCACTTGGTCCAGTCCCTTCATTTGACAGAAAAGGAAATGGGTTCAGAGAGGATGCACAGACAGTGGTGCCAGTATTCAAAACCAATTCTTCTGACTCTGATGGGACAGCTAGGTGGCTCCATATTGGATAGAGTGATATTGCTTTGCTCCACTATCCAGAGAAAGCTTGAAGAAGCCTCACTGCTTTTTTCTTTTCCAAAAGCGGGGTCCCAAGATCCAGACTGGCATGGGATGGGATATCAATCCATCACACATTTATTTAATACTCAGTGTGTTCACAGTTCTTCAGTATTATGCTAGTCTTAATGTTTGTCCTTCATTCTTTTTTTTAGTTTTTTTTTTTTTTGTAAGGCAAACAGGGTTAAGTGGCTTGCCCAAGGCCACACAACTAGGTAATTATTAAGTGTCTGAGACCGGATTTGAACCCAGGTACTCCTGACTCCACTACGCCACCTAGCCGCTCCCTGTCCTTCATTCTTGAAGAAGACCACAACATCACAACATCAGGGAGGAGATGCCATGACAAGCATGTGAATTGATTTGGGTGGGGGGGCTGTGCTAAGTCACCAGCCTCACTTTCTCCTCCAGAGCTTTCTGGGTCCAGTGACCAGATAGGAATCAGGATGAGTGGAGATGGCCCTGAATGTAAAGCAATCAGGACCAAGTGACTTGAACAGGGTCACACAGCTAGGAAGAGTCAAGTATCTGAAGCTGTGTTTGAACTCCCATCCTCCTGACTCCAAGGGTCAGTGCTCTATCCTCTGCACCACCTAACTGCCCTATGCTAGTCTTAGAAATACAAGGACAGAAATGAAACAATGCCTGCCCTCAAGGAGCTTATGTTCTATCAGCAGACCCAATATGTAAACATAGAAGGGTATTCAGAATAAATACAAAGTTATTTTGGGGGAGGGAATCACTACCAGCTAGGGGGGAAGTTAAAGAGAGGATCAAGAAAGATGGTACCTGAAGGGAGCCTTGAAGCAAAGCAAGGAATTTTAAGCAGTAGAAGGAAGGAAGGAATGTCTTCCAGTCCTGAGGGACAGACTTGCAAAAATAAATGTGAATTTGTGAACACTCCTCATGTGAGGTTAGTGAAAAGGTCAGCCTGGCCAGAACTCAGAGCTCATGACGAAGTTCAACGTACGCTAAAGCTTGGTGACTCACTTGGCTAGGACAGGTAAGGACTGGGTTTGGCTCCAGTGAGGCTCCCAGTGTCCAAGTTCCCTCTCCCTGGGGCCTGCTCCTAGGAGTTCTGTGCCTTCAAGGGATCGGGGAGTAGTGAGAATCTCCCAGCTGGGCCTCCTCCTGGCTCTCTGGGAACCTCCTGAGCTCTCTCAATGGGGATGACTGTGCTTCTAAACGCTCCCTTGGCTCTTCCAGAAGGATGTTCTAAAAACTGGGTCAAGAAGACCTAGCCCCAGGGCAGGCAATCCCAGGATAGGATGGAGGAGGACCAAAGTACTGGGGCCTCCTCTCCCACCCACTTGTTGCAATGCAATTCAATTTAATTTAGCAAACATGTATTAATCACTTCCTGTTGCTGAATGCACTTATTATAGTCCATCTCAGATAGACCCTGCTCTCAATAGATCTCAGCATCCTCCAAATCCCCTCATCTATAGCCACCCATTTAAACCCTACCAGCTTCAGGGACTCTCCACTCCCACCATGGAGGAGAAAGAGAAATCCCAAGTTTTCCCATCCCATCTGGGTGCTGTCCAGCCCAGCACCTAAGGGTCCCTCTGCTTCATTGCCACATTTCTCCCCTCCCTTTTTTCTCAGAGCACCCCCACAGGAGTCTTCCCAACCCCCCAACACTGGCCCCACCTCAACCCACTCCTAAGCGTTCAACTCTCTTCCCCGGCAACCTCAATCCGACCCAGGAGAAAAGGGGGACAGATCCAGACTGTCTGCTCTGCTTCCAGAGCAGGGCAGGGGTCTAGGCTAGAAAAAACCAGATGTTTCATCGGGCACATCTGGGAACAATCAACGAGAGAAAACACACACTCACACACACTCTCTCCTCTCCCCTTCAGCAGACCCCACCTTCTCCTCCTCTCCCCTCCCCTCCCCCCACATTCCAAGTGCCCCAGAGAACAAAAGCTGACCGCCCCCCTTTACACACACACACACACACACACACACACACACACACACACACACAAACACACACACAAAACCATAATGTAAAGCACCCAGACCCTAACCCTGGCCTTCCACCCCCACCCCCACTTCCCCATACCTCTCATTCCCCTCCCCAGACCCCGGCTGCTGGTCTCCCCCTCCCCACCCCAGTCCTCTAGTAACAGTCCTGAACCAGCCCCACTCCCCTTCCGCTACTTCTCACTCCTACCTCCCAAAAAAGAAAAAAAAAAGCTTTCAGGTGCTTTGAGATCTCATTTAGACTTCGCAGGGTAGCTCACCCTCCAGACACTACTTTGCCTTCCCGACCCCCGATCCTATTTGGGACCAGCGACCCCAATCCCAAACTTTCCCAAGTGTGGGGGAGGGGACCCTCAGGGTCTGGGGTCCTTCCCCCAACTTCCCCACCTCCCTTCTCTCCCCCGTCCCCTCCAGCTAGGCTAGGGAGGGGAGAGGTCTTTCCCCTCCTTCCAGCAGGCAGCCCCCCATGCAGCCCGGCCCCAGCCTGCCGGCTCCTCTCCTACCTGCCTGGGTCTCTCTCCTCTGCCCACTCAGCTGCCTGCCAAGAGCCTCCCCCTTCTCCCCAACCCCCTAACGGGACAAGCCGCCACCTCCAGCCTCCCCCTCCGCTGGGTCCTAATGCTAGAGCCAGGAGGACTCTGGCCAGATGTGGGGCCGGGGCGGGGCACGGATGGGCTGGAGTCCGGTCCTGGGGCCAAGGGGGGGGCCCTGAGGAGCTAGAGGCTGGGGAGGGCTGGAGGCTCTCTCGAGCCAGTGGGCCACCGAGGCTTGGTGCCACTCAGGGGCAGGCTGGCTCTGCCCCCTGCCAGTCCTGGCATCTCAGTCAAGTCTCTTCTCCAGATTGCAGTTTCTTCCTCTATAAAAAGAAGTGTTGGGTTCCATTGGCACCTTTTAGTGTCCTAATCATATTTAACACTTAAAATAATGATAAGAATCATTATAGCTAGAATGTATGTAGCAAATTAGGGCTCACAAAATGATCTCCTATTAGCCTTACAACAATCCTGGGAGATAGAGGTGCTAACCCCAAGAAGGAAAAAGAAAACTGAGACCCAGGGAGGATTTTTTCATTTTTTTATTGTTACTATTTTTTGTTTTGAAATAGCATTTTCCCCAGTTCCACAAGGAGACAATTTTTAACATTCATTTAAATTTTTTTTGAGCTCCAATTTTTCTTCCTCCCTCCCTCCCTTACCACCCCTTCCTCAAGCCAGTAAGTTATTTAATATGGGTTATATATGCAATAGGCAATATATGCAATGGTGTAAAACATTTCCATATTCATCACATTGCAAAGGAAGAAACAGACCAAAAAATGAAAAGAAGAAAGTGAAAATAGTAGACTTCTATTTGCAATTCAGACTCCATCTGCTGCTGCTGTTGCGCTCTCTCTCTCTCTCTCTCTCTCTCTGGATGTGGATAACATTTTCCACTATGGGTCCTTGTTGAGGGAGGTTTTTTTTAATAATTGAAAAGATTAGTGAAAATAAAGATGAAAAATTTCCCATCCAAATCTGAGCCCCTGAAACCTGTCTATAGCCATTCCCCCAAAGGGGTATAAGGACCCCAAGGACTAGATGATCTGCAAAGTCTCTTCCAATTTCCAATGAATTGATGGCACATTTTCCAGCTTGTTCCTACCTACACTGGAAGGAAAAAACTCCTTCACAATGTCCAGGAGCTCAGACCAAAATTACAACTTCTCTCCTATAAACCATAGGTCTCCTTTAGGGACTCAAGTCTCCCTGTCCAGTGGGGAATTATAATAAAGAGTAATAAACTCTGATTGGATAAAGTCTTAGGTCAACTCCATCCCCAGTGGCTACTGAATACATCACTGGATTTAGAACTGGGAAGGACCTTAGAAAGTCATATACTCTAATTCTGTCCCACCACCTTTTTTTTCCTGGAAGGGAAGTTGAGACCCTGAAAGTAATTTGCCCAAGGTCACACAGATTTCAAGTATCAGAATCTAGATTTGAACTCAGGTCTAACTGAGTACTCTAACTAAAGATATCATGTTTTCCTTAAACTTGTCTCCTTTTCTTTCAAGCCCTTTGCCCAGCTCTGGAGAAGCCCTGATTGGTCAGGGGGTGACCAGTAGGCTTTCACCTCATCCTGGTGGCCTGGGGAATGGCCACCTTAGCAACAGTCACAGACCGATGATCCAGATGTCCTAACCACAGTCTTCCCTTCCCTCTTGGATAGTTTCAGAGCCAAGGAAAATAACCAGAAGGGATAGCCATGAGCTCTTCTGAGGATGGAAAGAAAAGGGAGCTAGGTTTTGATGGGACTCAAGATGAACCTGAGGTCAAGCCCAAGCCCAAGCCCAGGTCTTAAGGGTTACAGAGGGGCCAGGGGTGGGGGAATCAAGGAGTGTTTGGATTTTGTTCTGAGTCACATTTTATTCTTTTCCTGCTGTTTTATCGGCCTTGATTTGGGTATCTAGCCAAATTCTGGAGGAGAGGAGGGGCCTTCACTCTGATAGCTTGGTTGGCAGTGGTGGGGCCATCTGGTGGTCACTGATGAGACGGCTAGTGGGACTAGGAAAAATCAGCCCCCCCCCCCATTTCCAGGACAAAAACCAAAAGCAATCTTTGGGAGTTAGATTTAACCTAGAACTATTCGATTTGAGAGTCAGAAGAGACCTCATTACAAAGATTTGGAAATTGAGAGGTTGTCCATCAATTGGGGAATGGCTGAACAACTTGTGGTCTATGAATGAAATATTATTGTGCTATAAGAAATAATGAGGGGCGGCTTAGTGGCGCAGTGGATAGAGCACTGGCTCTGGAGTCAGGAGTACCTGAGTTCAAAACCATCCCCAGGCACTTAATAATTACCTAGCTGTGTGGCCTTCAGCAAGCCACTTAACCCCATTGCCTTGAAAAAAAAAATGAGCTAGCATCAGAAAAACCCGGGAAGATTTGTATGAACTGATGTTGAATGAAGTGGACAGAACCAGAACACTATACCCAGAAACTGCAATATTGTTTGATGATCAACTATGATTGACTTGGTTCTTCTCAACTGTACAATGATCACCAAGACAATTCCAAAAGACTAGTCATGGAAAATGCTATCCACATCCAGAGAGAACTATGGGGTCTCAATGTAAAGCAGGCTCATCTCTTCATTCTCTCCTTCCTTTTTTTCTTCCTTCTTTGAGTCTTGTGCAAAATGACTAATATGGGAATGTTTTACACAATTGCTCATGTATAACCTTTATCAGATTTCTTGCTTTCTTGGGGAGGGGGAGGGAAAAAAATTTGGGGCTCAAAATCTTTCAAATAATGACTGTTGAAACCTGTATTTACATAGAATTAGAAAAAATAAAATCCTATTAAATCAAATTTAAAAAGCAAGTTCAATTCATATCCAAAAGAAACCCTTCCACCAACTTTATTCTCTTGCCAAACAACTTCCGCTCATTGTTAGAAAGTTTGTCCTGACCCCAAGATTAAATCGCCTTCTTGGCAACCCACTCATAGCTGGGGTTAAGTAACCCTTCTATATAGCTGAAGGGAACAACCCTCACATAGCTGAAAGCCCTCCAGTCATCATTACCCTCACTCCCATAAATGAGTCCAACCAACCTGTCTTATCTGCCAGAGACCATAGTGAACATCTAAGTAGAAATCCTCTTTCTCAGGGGGTCATCCAGCCTCTGCTCAGACACATCCAGTAATGAGAAACTCATTGTAACTCAAGGAGAACTCTGTATGGGTTGGCTTCCATGACCTTGGTAAGCCCTTCCAACTCTTTCAAGTTCTGTGATTCTGAGATGATTCCTGAGGCAACTCTTTTGAACAACTCCCAAGGTTTACATGGGATGGGTATGTGTTTAAAATGTTCAATCTTAACTCACTTTCTGTTATTTCTGTCGTCAGGGGCTGGGTAATCAATCAACAAGCTAGGTAGGCATTGTCCTAAATAATCCCTCTTGAATGAATAAATGAGAAAATTTATTAAGCACTTACTATGTCAAGTTCTGGGGGTACAATTAGAAAAAAGGAGACAGTCCCTGCTCTCAGAGAGCTCACAACTGAAGACAACATATAAAGAACAGTTTAGCTGCAAGGAAGATGAAGGCTCCAGAAATCCTAAGGACACAGATAGAAGGAAACAGGCAAGACCCAGACATCTATAGGGTATACCAGCAGGCCAGATGGCAGTGTCTGGGGGTGGGGTGTGTATCTGGAGGCAACAGCTATTAGAATAAACACCAAGACCTAAAGGACCTTAGGTTTTATCACTATGTCAAATGGGAAGACTTGGTGATCCTCCATCTTAACCAAAACAATAACTTTCAGGTTATCCAAGTGTTATATGAATAGACATATCTGTTGCTCAAAGTAGGGAGCCAGAAGGGTCCAAGTCTATCATTGCTGGAAAGTAGAGTGGGCTTGAGGTGAATTTCAGTGACCAGCCACAAATGGGGGAGAGGGAAAGGTCACTGGCAGGAAAGCTAAGGGAGAAGGATCTCCATCTGGTCCTTAATTGGAGGGTCATCTCCCTCCACTGTCCACCAATCTTTCAGAAGGGATCATCTCCCTGAGAGACCGTTGAATACTTGAAGATGTCCCTGCCCATTCCACATTTCTTGTTCAAAATCAACATTCTGTTTACAGGATGAAAGAATTTCAGGTCAGCAGTAGAGTCAGACAAAACACCCAACTGGATTTGTCCAAAGTCAGACTGTTTTAATATCTGTAATGGCCAGAATCCTTATCTAATATGGATTCCACATATTGGGTCTGGATAAGTTTTGTTGTTGGGCTGTTTCAGTCGTATTTAATTGTTGTGACTCTATCTGGGGTTTTCTTGGCAGAGACTAAAATGATTTGCCTTTTCCTTCTCCAGCTCATTTTACAGATGAGGCAAACAGGGCCACATAGTTAATGTGTCTGAGGCCAAATATGAACTCATGGTGCCCATTGGACAAGCTAGACATGGTTAATATTCCTCCTAAAGTATAAAGATCAGAACTAAGTGCATTACTCTACAAAGGGGGTCTGGCAGGGAAAGGACACAGTGGGGTTGTGACCTTCCTGATCCTTCTCTTTAAGTAGCCTAGGATCTCTTTAGCTTTCTTGCTGACCATCTCCTATCATTTATTTGTACAGACCTCCATATGCTTTTTCAGATAAACTACTGCTTAACCATATCTCACTTACTTGGTCCTTGTGACATTGATTTTTTGAACCCTTATGTAAGCCTTGACATTTATTGCTATTACACTCTATCTGATTCTATTTGGTCCTATGCTCTACTCTGTTGAATTATTTTTCTGATCCTGCCTGCCCATTCATCAGGTTAGCTCTTACCCTCCCAGTATAGGGTCATCTCTGCCTCCCTTTTGTTTTCACCAGTCCGGCCCCTGTTCTCACTTCTGCTGGTCCCCACCCACAGACAGGTGCTGGAGGGACCCAAAGGCAGCCCGATGTTGGTTCAACATTGACTGGCCCCGATGATGATAGTAAGCGCCATTTCTAAATGTTTCACAAGGCACTTTCCTCACAACAACCCTGTGAGGTAGGTCGTGCTGCAAGTATTATTGTCCAATAGTTTACAGAAAAGGAAACTGAGGCTTGTGGAGGGGAAATGAGCTGTGAGTTTGCAGAGTTGAATATTTTGCAGAACTGACCCTAGAATCCAAGTGTCCTCACTCTCAGTCTAAGGTTCTCTTCGGTGGACCACGTCTGGGGGTCAGTGGACCGGGGGTCACACTTGCTGTTCTGCTGAGGTTCAGGACAAAGGAGAGGTGGAGGCAGAGGCAGAAGAGGAGACATCCTGAGCAAGGGGCTACTGGTTAGGGCCAGGGTCTCACATAAGACCAGATATCCAGGAAAATAAGGCAAATTTATTCAGTCTGTCAATAGTGGCTTTGAAAGTCAGCTGCATCTGACTCTCCATGAACCCTTGTCTGTGGATAAAAAACTAAACTATTTCCAAGGTAAGGTAAGGAAATTAAGCTGGTTTGGGATAGGGCAGGGGGTGATGTCCAGGAAGGAATTCAATGCCTTTGGGGGTGGCTCAAGTTGCCCCAGCCCCCAAATCTCAGTCAAGGATGAAGGGCTCAGGTCCTTGAGAAGTGTTGGCAATCCCATGCCATGTACAGTGTTGCTACCAAGATGCATAAATAGATGAGGTGGGGAGGGGGGGGCTCAGACCTCCACCCCAGGAATGTCCCCAGGATCCAGGGCTACCTCAGGACAGAGGCTGTCTTGGGGGTGGCCAGGATGGGCTGATGAAGTGGGGGCCAGGGTGTTCGTTGTTGGGCCAACTCTTGTTCAAGCCGCTTGAAGAATTTTTTGGATACTTTCTTCCGGCACAGGTATCGGAAACACCTGGGGATCCACTGGTCAAAGATACACTGCAGGAAGAAAAATGAAGATTTCTGAGTTTCCCCACCAAAACCTGTTTCTCCATCAGCCTTGTATACTGGTCCTATCTTCCCTACCCCCTTCAATTTCCTCTACTCTTGTCCCTTCCCGGAGTTTGATCTCAAAAGGGATGGGTTTGAGTTCTAGTCTTGCTACTTAGCAATTATAAGACTCTGGGTCCACTCTGAATCTTAGTATCATCTTCTTTTATCAGTTTTCTGAGTGGTCACCTCCAGATACTCTCCCCCACTTTCACCCAACACACTAAACATGCCCTACAGGTCCTCAGGCACCTCTAGCATGAACGAGGCCACGAAGTTGAGGGCAGCCAAGCCAAGTAGCAGGAGCTTGAACTGGGTATCCTTGATGTCCTTCAGGGTCAGCCAGTTCAGCAGGAAGGCTGGTGGGCCGAAGAGGAGCATGACCAGGATGGTGGCCAGGGCAAACAAGGTCAAGAGGAAAAGCACTGGGTGGATGGGGAAGAAAGGTGAGATTATGATCCCATTAACCTCTTATTGGTACACAGTTGTTTGTATGTCATCTTTCCCTCTCTGAGGGCAAGGACTTTTTTAGTATCCTCAGTGCTTAACACACAGCAGATGTGTTTGTTGACTGACTCTGAGGACCTTGAGGATGACTGGGGGAGGGGGGAGGTAAGGGGAATGGTGAGGTTGGAAAAGGCCCCTGCTCTTCCCTGAAGGTAGGGAAGATCCCTAGAAGACCCAAGATCCCTCTCTTCTACCATCCTTCCTTGCCTGCCCAGGCCTCACCATTTGTGTAGAGTGGGCGACGGAAAGGGGGTCCCTTAGATATTGTCACGGCCAGCGTGAGGTACTGGAAACCTGAGAGGCAGAAAATTACGGTGTTCTCGTAGTTGGGCAGGTTCTGGGCCCCTGACATTGTTCTATTTAACGGCACAAACCTGTAGGGGCAGGGAGGAGGGGAGGAAAGGAAGGATGCTTAAAGGTTAGGAATATGCCAGATTTGGTGTGAAGATCTGCAAAGGGCCAAGCCACCCACCTCCCAGAGCAGCCCCTCTGAGAGATCTCTATTGATGCCAGATCTCAATCTGCTTTTTGGAGGCTTCTGTTTCTTGGGGCCAAACAGAAAAAGTTTAATCTCTCTTTCAAATTCCTGAAGATAGCTGTCATGGCCCACTTCCATGCCTCTCCTCCCTTAGCTTTCTCTTCTCTTGGCTAGATGCCTCCATTCCTTTTAACTGATTTTTGTGTGGCATTAAAATTCAGAAATGAAATCTTATTCTATGCCCTTTGCCTAGGGCATATATTTCTTTCTTCTGGACATTACCCAACTTGTCTGTGCTCTTCCATATGTAGAAGGTACCATATTCCCCCCCTCAGGGATTCAACCATATTTCCCAAAGGAGTGACCACACTGAGAACCTGGAGATGGAAGAAGGACTAGGGCCTCACCAGGGCTGGGAGATGGTGATGAAGTAGCCACTGAGCTGGATGGTCGCAACCAGAGCAGTCTGTAGGAGGAGGCTGCCCAGGACGGCCACACGGAGTAGGGCTCCTGGGGGCCGAGAGACCCCCAACTCTGAGGAAGGTCCTGTGAAACTCATTAGTACTGCGACTGAAGTTGTGATGGCCAAGTCAATGAAGAGAAACTGTAGGTCACCTAGATTAGTACTGATCTGGGGGAGAGGCAATTGGGAAGTTAATGGCATCAATCAGTCAACTGATGAGAATGTATTGAACCTCTTATTATTTGTACCATAAAAAGGAGTCAGTAGTATTTATCTACACAAAAAGTGCAGTCTCTATCCTCAAGTTACATTCCATGTAGATTACTATGTAGGTAAGAGAAGGAATTCTTACCCTGGGAAATGAGTATTCTAGATAGAATGGAAGTTCTCGGAGGCAAGAACTATTTTGTTTCTGCTTTTGTATCCTAGACTTGAGCACAGGGCTTTCATTTGTTATGACCAAATATATCAGAATATAAATACATCAGAACCTTGACAAAGTCTTGTTGATTGACTGATTGATTGATGATGAGTCCAGAAACCTAACCTTGGACCAGTACCATTCATCACTTTTTGTCCCCTCTTCTTGTCATCCTCAGCTGGAAGACCTGGTCATCAATATGGTTTCTTCATTATATAAGAAACTTTACAGATTCTTAATTGCCTCTAGAATAAAATACAATGTCCTTTTTGGGGGGGAGATTTACGAGTCCTTCACAATCTGGCTCTAGACTATCTTCCCAGACCACAATTTCGTATTATTCCCCCTAATATATATATATATATATATAATTTACATTCTAGTCATACCATTATTCATTTGATGTCATGGTCTTCTTCAGTTATGAAGGACAACAACAAAATAGCATGACTTCCACAATATATACCTCCCATCCATCTCCCACCTCCATGCTTTTGGATTTTTCATGCTTGCAAGGTGCTATTTCTTTATCTCTGCCTCCTAGAATCCCTTGTTCATTTAAGGATCACTTGAGGTCACCTCTCCCCCTGGTGTCTTTCCTGACTCCCCTAATCCCACCGCTGCCAAAAATCATCAGCTATCTATTTCATCTATATTTTGTATTTCTTTCACTCCATTAGAATGTAGGCTCCCTGAGGCCAGGAACTGTGCTTATTTTTGTCATTGAACACCTAGAACGCCTGAACAATGCTCAGAACACAGTAGGTAATTAATAAATCTTTGCTGAACTGAATTTAGATTGAATAGCTGAAGAAGCTTCTGATGGGGGGAGTGGAGACACAACAACTGCCCTCAGGGAGCCCCCTGTCTAAAGAGTGGAAGTAAGCCCACAACTACACAGCATAAACTAGCCAAATTCTTATGGAAATAGAAACTTGAAATTCTGGAATGAATGGAGCCATTAAAGCTTGTAGTTTGGGGAAGCTTCCTGGAGGTCAGTTTCAAGCATGTTCTTAGAATTGTCTTGACAGAATACAAGTTGAGAAGAATTAGCTAATGGGGAACTGAAGGGGGAGACCCTGCTCCCCTCTTCCTTCATACTCACAGTGTACAACAGTAGGACAGAGATGAACTGGATGAAGCTATAGAGGGCCATGTACTGGAAAATGCAGAAGGAGGTGACCAGGGAGCAACGCCCTTCCCTGTGATGTAGGGGGGAAAACACAAACAATGAAAGGTTTTAGGGCTCTGAGAGGAGGGGAAGGAAAGACCCCACTAGGGTCAACTGAAAGCCTACCCTGGCTGTCATCTTGGGGTCTGTCTTTGGGGAAGACGCCCTCCCTCTGCAGGGGCTCAACAGGGCTGGTGTTAGATCTTTTTCATTACTATTAACAATAACGCAACACATCCCAATACACTTTTTCTGGTATAAAAAGCTTTGTTTGTATCCACCTACACTGTAGTCTGAAAGGACCTCAATGATAAGAGGTTATCGATTTATTCTTAAACCATTTCTGTGAGTCTCACCCAGACACATGAAATGACATGGGTAAGTCTTATTATCACAGAATGATAATATAATTATATTATTATAGAAGAGTAAAACTCATATAATCGTGAAATAAATAATAGTAATAATAATGATGATAAAAATCAGCACTGGATTTGTTGAATGTGATTAAAAGTGATTTAGATGGCTAAGATCCAAGGATGTTATCAAAAGTCCCTCCATGGGGAACACTTGCCTGAACCATGCTAACAGAATGCTACCAGACATTACATATAAAAGAATATCAGGTTGTCCTTGAACCATTTCTATCTGAACTCCATCAAGAAATAAATGAGATAATAATAAAATACTATCTATAAATCATGAACTTGCCATTTCATTGATGTGAAAACTCCCTCTCTAGAGGCAAGCTGCCACTGGGCAAGAACTAGAGAATCTTAGAGAGTAGTTTCAGACTTTTGAGATATTTAAGTTAAGAAAGTTTTAATTTAGACTTGGCTAAATTAGTTGTCCAGTCATATAGCACTGAGAGTCAGATGTAGAATAACCCAATTCTAGATTCTATATTTGATAGACCAGTTTTTTCCTCCTCTATGGTCCTTGACTTAAAATTCAGTTCTCTTCTATTTCACCATGCTCGCTTCTCTTTTCAACTCCAATTTTTGGTCTACATGGTGTAGAACTGGGGGTAAAAGGACATCCCTTACTGGGCCTGAGGGATCAGAGTCTTATTGGGACCTTAGAATAGCCTCAGCACTAATGACATCACCTGGATTGATGGTTGTCCTCCATTCCCAAAGAGGCCCAAAATGGTATCACTGTATTGGAGTCAAGTTGTTTGGCTGATTGGATCAATGTGAGCTCAGAATGCTCTACCATGGGCACAGATAGGCCATGTGAGCATTTGGGGTAGATTCCTAAATTCCTACATTCCTTGAGTTTCCTTAGATCTCCCAGATCACTTCTGATTTCAGGCTATATCTTCTGTATCCCTAATATTTACATGATGTCTCCCCCATTGGAGTATAAACTCCTTTAGGACAGGGACCTTGTTTCTGTCTTTCTTTGTATTCCCATTGCTTAGGACAGTGTCTGGCTTAATGAAAGCTGACTAAATGATCAGTGATCCCCTTCCAAAGTTTGAGAGAGCCAAGAGTTTTCTGAAAGTAAAAATAGTATGATAGAAAGTCATGTTTATTACTGGGCTCTTGGCCCTTTGAGGGGGATTTCCTTAGAGATAAGGGACTGGCAATAGTGCTTACACCTAATGAACCTCAAATAAATCATCCCTTGCTTTCTCCCCTCACCAAGTATTTTCCTGCCGCTTCCAAAGGTCTCTTTCCCATGGTACCACTCACCTGATCACCTTAGGTACACACTCAATGTTGGTGATCTGGGAGGTGAAAGGTGATGCCACTGAAGCCTCAGCCTCTGACAGGGAGATGCCCACATCAGCTGCCTTCAGGGCCCCACAGTCATTGGCCCCATCACCACACATGCCCACACAGTAGCTGCCAAGGAAAGGATGTGGACTGTCAATATGTCTTGTCCTATCCCAGAAGGTCTGCCCAGCTAGGTGAAGGGAGTAGATCAATCCCAAGGTAGGCTTGGGGCAAGGGTGAGCTGGGTTAGAGAGGTGTGGAGCTTTCTTCAGAGGTCCAGGCCAAAACTCAAGAGGTAGCATGGATTCCCCCAAGCATGGACAATTTTCAAGTCAAGCTCTCCACACCCCCAGTCCCCAAGGTGGGGTTCACAGTAACAGAACCATCAGGGATGGCTGAGACAAGACCTTGAGAGTTGGGAAGGCCTTTGGAGGAAATCTGGCCATAGAACAGAAACCAAGAGAATTGGAAGTGTCCCATGACAGAGAGATCAGATTTGTTTTGTTCCCAGAAGATAGAACTAGGAATAGGAGGGAGATCTAGAGGAGGTAGGTTTTAATCTGAAATAGGGAAGACCTTGCTAGAATGAAGTGAGATGAACCAAAGAAACTATCATAGAACAATTTGGAAGACTTAAGAATAATGCAATAAACAAAGATAACTGGAGGATCCAAGAAGAAGTCTGCTCCCCACCTCCTGCCAGGGAGGTGATGGACTTTAAACAGATGAGAAGGCAACACTTTGGACAAAACCGATGTAGGAATTCATTTTACTTGACTATGAATAGTCATCTCAATTGTTTTTCCCTTTCTTTTTTTTAGTGGAGTAGAGGATTGGAGAGGCTTATAATTGGAAAGCTTAAAATTTAAATTTAAAATTAAATTCAAATTTTTATTATTTTTTTAAAAGAATATCATTTTAATACTGGGAGCTATCTCAAAATAAAATGGGAGACTTCAGAAAGATATAAGATCACTCTTTAAATAGAGATGAGATTGACTACTTGTTGGGGATACTATTGAAAGAATTCTCATTCAGGAAGACAGCAAACTAAACATCCTCTGGGGTCCCTTCTTTTTTTTCTTTAAGATATTTTTTCAAGGCAATGGGGTTAAGTGGCTTGCCCAAGCCCACATGGCTAGGTAATTACTAAGTGTCTCTGGGGTCCCTTCTAAGGCTGAATTTTTGTGATTCCTAGATCATCCATCCACCTTAGACAAGTCACTTAACTTGGTGGGAGGGGGAAAAGGGAGATCAATTTCCTTATTTATAAAATGAATGGGTTGGATTAGATAGTCTCAAGACCCCTAGACTTATACTATAAAATGAGAAGAGATTTGATAGACCAAAAAAAATTTGAGCTAAAAGGCCTCTGGGGAGGTAAGGGTGGGGTCTTCTAATCTAATCTGTTTATTTTACAATGGGAAAAATTGAAGCCCAAGGAGTAAAAATAATCTAAACCCTACCTGAAATATTTAGTCCATTCCCCTTCCTATGAGGGATACCCTGAGAAGAGAAGAAACTTGCCCAGGGGTTGGGAGGAGGAGGGAGGGGTTTGGGGGGGTGGAAATCTATCATTTACTGCCATCCTAGAGGTCACTTACTTCAGGTTTCGAAAGCCGCACACCAGCTGGGTCTTCTGTTCTGGTGTCATCCGAGCAAAGATGGTACCCTGCAGCAGAATCTAGAGGGTGGCAAGAATGGGTATGGCAGCTGCCCGGGAAGGGTAGGGAGGAAGAGGGAGAAGGTGACACACCCCATTCCAGAGGGCTTAGTGGGAAGGGAGTTTAGGAACCACCTGGGATCCAACCCTGAGATTCAGAAAATGTCACATAGCAGGTGGAGTTGAGATATGAACCAAGGAAACACCAGAATGGTTTTCAGAGATTGGGGGGGGGGGGGGAGCAGTACCTTGGGCAAAAGTTCAGGGAAATGATCCAAAACCACAGCAAACACCTTCCCGTTCAGTGCTAGGTGGCAGTGCTTCTCAGTCGGCTCCACAATGAACCCTTTATGCTGAAATGGGTCTCTGTGAGATTCCAGTGAGACTCCAGAGCTCAGGTGTCCCAAGCTTCTGGGTCCTTCTGCCCCAGCCTCTGGGGAGCTACATTTTCATGGGTACCCCATTCATCAGGGAATGGTTGAATAGGGGGTATGGGGTTAAGGAGCCTCAGGAGTCAAAGTCCACCCCCTGCTTCTAGGCCCACTTCCTTCCAGAACATCAGCTCAGGGAAGGGAAGGAAGGCTGGGATGGCCAGAAGACTTACTTCAGTTTGTCCCCCAACAGGGGAGGCCTCAAAGGGCACGAATTTGATTGAAGCTGGTTTGCCATGAGCAGGGGCTGAGGCTTGGACAAACACCACTGGCTCTTGGGGCCTCACCATGCCACAGGCCCGAGACACATTAACTGCAGTCAACATGTTGTCCCCTGGGGGTAGGAAGAGGGTAGGTAGGGTGGACCAGAGTCAGAAGAAGATCCAGGAACTACTACCTGAACTCTAGGTGGCTACGAGGAGGGAAGTGGAGCTACAGATAAGGCAAACTAAGTCCCTAGGGGCTGCTCTTCTCTGGGCTGCTGCCCCTTGGGACCCTCCCTAGGCCCAGCATTCATGCACCTGTGACCATGACCGTGCGGATGTTGGCCCTGCGCAGGGTGTCGATGGTGGGAGCTGTCTCTGGTTTCAGCACATTCTTCATCACCAAGAGGCCCAACAGAGTCATCCCACTCTCCACTTCTGTCCTGGGGAGAAAAGAGGGGATGGTCAGCCCAAGCGCAAAGGTCAGAGGGGGCCCGGAGCCTCCCTGTAGCACAGGGGAAGGAGCACTAGGGTCCTGAAGTCCTGTTAGCTGAGAGATATTAGTCAATCAATAACCAAGCATTGATTAATCACCTACCAGGTTCTGAGTCTCAGTGTCTCCATCTGGGAAAATGGGTAATAGAATTCTTATACTCCCGCCCCTCCTGGGGATTCTGGAGGTCAGGCGAGGGAGAAATTGAAGCTTTGGCTCAAGCTCTACCTTTTTCCTGAAGCCTTTTCTAGCCCCTTCTCCTCCCGTGGGAACCCCTCTCCCAGACAACCTGGTGTTCATATTATATCTTTTCTGTCTCCCCTAAGAGAAGGGAAGCTCCCTGAGGGTGAGGGGCTCTTTCAATTCTGTGGTATATATGATTAATTAACATATGAATTTGTAATATAAACTGTATTAATATAATTAATTTGTTGATTGATTGATTGTAATGACTTGCAAAAGGACAAACAAATAGCAGGGTTCCTCTACTACATTAATGAACATCATGGACAAATGCTGTAGATGGAATCCAGGCACAGGGTCCCAGGCACCATGGATTTAAAGCAGGAATGAACTTCCAAAGTTATCTTGGTTCAACCTCCCTCTGATCTAGGACTGGAAGGAACCCTCCAGGGCATCTAATCTGACTTCCTCATTTAATAGATGAGGAAACCGTCTATTCCGTGCCAAGCAAATATAATTTCCATCAACAATGGGAGCCTGGTGGGCCTAGGTCGACCAAGGCAAATCCAACAATTGCTGGGCTAATAGCAAAAATCATGAAGTGTGGCCATGTGTGAATGGATGCGAAGGAGGCAAACTAATGATGAAATAAGATTGAAGGCCCATGGATGAATTTCCCAAGAGCAGATCCTAGGACTCAGGATTGGAAGAGACCTTGAAGGGTTTTCCTCTTTTGACCTCAATTTCTGTTCTCTATAAAATGAGATGGGATTAGATAGATCCCTTGGATCACAAGGGGCATTTAGAGATCACCTGGTTCAACCCCAGATCACTTAAATGAGTCCTAGAACAAAAGAACCAAGGAAAAGCTTAGAGGGTTGTGGATTGATTTAGACATGGATGACAAGTCACATCTGCAGCAGGAGTTGAGATCTGCAATGAAGGAGAGCTTGCCCACCCTTGGGAGATTAGAAATCAATGGAAGATTTGAAGAAAGTAAGGGTGAGGAATGTTTCTTGGGGGTACCTCACCTGGTTAGCTGCTGAGCCTTCTCCAAGGTAGAAGCAATAAGCAGGGGTTTGAAGGCCAGGGCCAGAACCCGGAATCCATCCGACGTGTAGTGCTGGAGTATTTGGAAGAAATCTGGAGGTACTGGAGAAACAGGGGTGACTGATATCATTAGGGGTGCAGGTCACCCAGCTGGCAGGGTGGGAGGGGATCAAATGCTCTTCTAAGGGGATATTGGGAGGGGTGGGTTAAGAATTAAGAGGAATTAGAATTAGAGTTTGAGGCCCTTTGGTTGGGGACAGGGATTTGGGGAATAGCAGTGGTCTGAGACCCTGAACCCAAAGAATACTTGGGCAAACTTCAAGGCTTGATTTTCCACTGCTCATTATAGGACTAGAGAGCCTGGGAATCCACTGGGAGAAAGTTCTGAACCACCAACCCTCTGGGTTTGGGGAGTGAAACTTGGCAGGCTCAGGAGGCAGTGGGGGTAAGGGTGATAATGTTCTATTTCACCTGTCTCTGGGGTACAGAGACCAGCCACCATCTCAGGGGCCCCCTTCATGTAAGCCTCTGGCGGGGCTCCCCCATGCCTCACGACCACCACACTCATCCGCTGCAAGGCTGATGAGAAGGGGAAGCGGCAAAGGATGCCGATGGGCTCCAGGGGCTCCTGCAGGAACCAAGAAAAGCCAGGTGAGCATTGCCCTCCATCCCTCCCTTGCCCCGTCCCACTCCAGTTAGCCCACCCAGCTTACTGTCCCTTGCAGCTGCTCCTCCAGGGGTGGGGGCTTCATCACAGCCATCACCTTGGTCCCAAATGCTAAGGTCTCTGATCCCTCTTCTTCCAGGAACTGGAAATAGGCAAAAAAAGTCACAGATGAGGTTGTCACTAGGTGGGCATGGCCAAGGTGATAGGCAAACGGGGACAGCAGCTAACCCCTTGGCCAATGGAAACTGAGTAAGGAAGGCTTGGGGTTGAACTTGGAAGTTTCTTTGAAGACAGAGACGAACAGTGGAATGGTGGATGATGCTAAGATACAAACAAATAATAACAGCTCCATCTCTGCAATGTTTGAAGCCCACCAGACCTTCATTAGAACAACCCTTTTGGAGGGGGATGATCACAAAGGCTCTGTGCAGCTAAACTTGGATAACTTTGGGGATGTCTTCAAAAGAGAATTCCCCTGAAAGTGACCTATCAAAGCTGGTTGTTTTAATGTGGCTTCTGAATTAAAAAAAACCCAACAACATTTATGCAGATGGAAGCATACTTATTTTTTGACTTTGTTTTTCTTGAGATTTTTGGGGGGTCTGTGTTGTCTTTCACAGAATGACTCACATGGAAATGTGTTTTGCATGACTACATCATATATATCAAATTGCTTGCCTTCTCAGTGAGGGAAGCAGGGGAGGGAGAGAATTTGAAACTCAAAATTTTAAAAATTAATGTAAAAATTGTTTTTCCAACTATTTGGGGGAAAATAAAATACTAAAAATTTTTTTTAATGTATTTGTGTCAGGGAAGCTAGGTGGCACAGTGGATAGAGCACTGGCCCTGGAGTCAGGAGGACCTGAGTTCAAATCCGGCCTCAGACACTCAAGTGATTACCTAGCTGTGTGACCTTGGGCAAGCCACTTAACCCCATTGCCTTACAAAAATCTTAAAAAAAAAATGTATTTGTGTTGTTAATTTTCAAATTTTTATTTCTTCTTCATACCCTTCAGAGAATTGAAAGTGCCTACAAGTAGAGGTTGGAAAAGCAGTTTGAAAAACATCACCAATGATGGCAAGTTAAATTTTAAAGGTTTAAAAATTAGTTCAATTGAATTTCTATTGGCAGAGTGCTACTGGCCTATCTTGTATAGGTCCCCAAAGTTAGCCAAGCTTGAAGGTACACAAGAACTTTATATTCTACCTAAGTCAGTACCCCCATTTTACAGATGAAGCTCAAGAGGTTAAGGGACTTTCCCAAGACCACATAGTGAGGACGTAGCAGAGTTAAGCATCCTGATCTCACATCAAATGCTTTTTACAACAGGGACCCTTGCTTCCCACCTCAACCCAATCCCTTTTTATTGATCTGACTGGAGATGAGCTCATCAGAGACAGAGCATAGAGGTTGGACAGACTGCTCTTACCCAGCCAGTAGACTCCACCATTTTGAGGTCAATGGGGTCCCCAATGGGCTGGTCATTTAGCAAGGAGATGGAATGACAGGAGGCCAGGGCAGTGAACAGGGGACCTCCGAGGAGCTGCCGTGGGTCTGGGAGCAGGGACAGGAAATCGTGACCTTTCAAGGGGAGCACACCCCAAACATCCAGGCCTTCCTCTGTCAATGTGCCTGTCTGGAGAGGGGTGGGGAAGTAGGGAAGATCAGAATTTTATCTCCATGATTAAATGAGATGAAAAGTGGGAGAATTATGACCCCCATTTTGCAGTAGAGGAAGCTGAGGAGAAGGAACTTGCCCAGCAAGAAGCAGCTGTTAAGTGGACTGGATTCAAATTCAGTCCAGGTCTTCTGACTCCAAAACAGGTTCCCCAATCCTTTGACCTTTCTCAGTCCCCTGAGTCTTTTGAAGTCTTTCTACAAGCCTTCAAGACCCAGCTCTGACCACAGCCTCCCTCATCCCTGTCCTCCTTGTATCCTGGTAAGAAATGAGCCTTCCTTCCTTGGAGTTCATACCGAAAATGTGGACCAGAGACTAACATAATTCGGTTGGGAAGTGAGAACCACAGGATGTCAGAGCTGTGAGGACCCTTAGTACACATATTATGAGAATTGGGAGGGTCCTTAGAACACAGAATGTCAGAGTTGGGAGGGTCCTTAGAACACAGGATATCAGAGTTGAGAGGGAACAAAGGACATAGAATTTTAGGACCAGAATAAAGCTTAGAATGAAAAATAACAGTTGTAAGAGACCTTAGAGCAGAGCTGGAAAGGACTTTAGAATGTCAAAGCTGGTACAATCATAAAAACCTAGGCTGTCAGAGCTCACTGTTTATCACAGGCTATAATGAGACTTTGACAAAGAGGGTAGAGATACTATCCTATCTAAGCCTGTAGTGGTAGTAGTGGTGGTAGTAGTAGTAGTAGTAATAGTAGTAGTAGTAGTAGTAGTAGTAAATATTACAATAATAACACAACAATGGCCACCTCTCTGATCTTTTAAGATGTCCAAAGTCCATTGCTTTCACTATGGCCCTGGGGCCTTTGAGTTAAATACTTCAGGTGCCTCTCCTGCAGAGTGCTGTGTATACAGCAGGTGTCTAATGAATGTCTATTAGATTACATCTGCTTAGCCCTACCTCATCTACACTTCCCTTGCCCCCCCCACTCCCCTTTCCAGACCTGGGCTCCAGGCTCCTTCCTACCTTGTCAAAGCAGACCAACCGCAGCTTGGCCCCCAGATTGATGCGAGGTGGGCTAATACAGAAGATTTTATGTTTCTTGAGGCGATTCTGAGCATAGATGATGCCAACTGTCATGGCAGCTGGGAGTGCTGGAGGTACCACCACTGTCACCAGGTCTAGGGACCGCTTTACAATCTCCTCTACTGTTACCTGAAGGATGGGTAAGTGACTCAGGTGTGAATACCTGGTATGAGGTGATCTCACCCCCCCAGTATCACCTTTGCTCTTGCCTCTCCTTCCTTCTGTTCAGATTTTAAAACCTAAGGTTCTTCATAACTAAGGATCTAGAGGGTACCTGGGATGTCAACTAATCTAATCCTCTCACTTTAAAGATGAGAAAACTGAGACCCAGAGAGGGGAAGTTACTTGCCCAAGGTCACACAGCCAGTAAGCAATAGACCCAAGTTCTGTGATTCCAGATTCAGTATTCTTTTTGTCCCTGGGGTTGTTTGGCTAATAGGGCAGGTAAGAGGATGGGAAGGAGGAGAAGTGTATTCTCAATCCCTATCCCTATTCTTGTAGGGATCCCAAAGTACTTTGCCCATGGGAAAATGACTGGAGCTTCATAAGACCTCTAGAACAATGGAGAAAAGTGGCAGGGTGGGCTGTGGTATGGTAGCAAGGCCCAGGAAGGGGACACATACACAAAAGATAAGAAACAACTTCCATGAACCCAGTTCAGGAAGAGTATGAACTGCTTCATAACAAAAGGCATCTTTGGAGGAACAAGAATATTGAGAAAGAGAAAGGCTCAGGGGAAAAAATGGCAGCCCTGAACTGAACTGGGCCTTCTAAGGGGACTGGAATTCCAACTAGGAAAGGAGCCCAAATACATCCCTCTCCTGCTCCCCTCCCCAGAAATATCTCACCTGGTTGTGGATTAAGATCACGATGCTATAGATGGTGCCTATGGCAGCTAGAAGGAGAGAGATCAAAGAGAGGCCATGAGACAGAGTTGAGGAAGGGGTAGAACAGAGATGTTCAGAGATCAGGACACTTACCCAGAATAAAGAGAAAGAACACAAACTTGAGGGCATCCCTGTAGAATTTGAAGTTGATGGGTTTGGGATGAAGGATGGAGCTAACCAGGTCCCCTTTTGCTGTACAAAATCCTGGACAGGGATAAGAGACGGGGACCTCATCTCTGGTCCTGCCCAATACCACTGTGCTCTCCACATCCCCACCTTGACCATGGGAGGAGAATTGGGTCCCAGCCACAGCTTGGGGAGGCAAGCTCTGCTAGTGGTAGATTGCCCAGACAACTGTCCCTGTGGCAGAGGGAGGCTTCCTCCCTCATTTATCTCCCTTCCTCATACCTGTCCGGGTCACCACTGCCAAGACTTCAGCTCCCATGTAGGCCTTGGCTTGCAAGATGAGTGTCCCACAGAAGATTGTGTGTCGGCGGTGCTCCTCAGAGGAGTAGGGAGTGGGACCACTAGGGAGTGGGGTCTTCATCACCGGCACGCTCTCCCCTGTGGGGGAGACTCATATGATGACTGTGTGTGTAACGGGTAAAGGGGCAGGGGGACAAGGAAGAAGGATAGGAGAAAGAGAAAAGAGAAAGAGAGAGAGAGAGAGAGAGAGAGAGAGAGAGAGAGAGAGAGAGAGAGAGAGAGAGAGAAAAGAGAACACAGAGACAAAGACAGGAGAAGGAGAAAAAGAAATCTTAGCCCACACCCAATCCCTCACTTGGTTCCCCCCAAGATGCACTTGGATGAAAGGTAGGCAATGGATTTGAAATCAGAAGACCTGGGTCCAAACCCCAACTCTGCCACTTATTTAACCTATATGTTGTTATTGTCTTCCCTGTCTTTGTCTCCTCATCCATAAAATGAAGGACTTGGAGAAGATGATCTCTAGTCTCCTTCCCAGCTCTGACATTCTGAGTTCTAAGAGCCCTCCCTGCTCCGATATCCTCTAAATTATTTCCTGATACTCTTCCAGGTCCCCCAGGAGTTGGCTGGGAGTTTAGGGGACAGTGTTGGGGGAAGGTCAAGGCCCTCCTCACCTGTCAGCATACTCTCATTGACCATGCACTCTCCTGAGAGAAGGGCAGCATCGCAGGGTACCAGCATACCATTGGGAGGGAGCACCAAGCAGTCTCCAGGCACCAGCTCCATGGAATTGACCAGCACATTTTCTGCAATGATGGGTACTTTAGCTCTGGTCCCCTCCCACCCCATTTGCTTTTGTCCCACCACAACTCAGGACATCAAATCAACAAATTCACGCTATACTTTCAGAGCACTGTGAGATGAGGCAGGGAAAATGGATGGAGAGATACAAGGTTCCCTAAATCCTTCTTCCCTGAGGCTTCCTTGGCTGGCTCCCTCCCATCCCAGTAGGGTGTAATCACTATGAAGATAGGGGTTTGATTTGTCTTTGTATCTTTAGGACTTTGGACAGTGCTTAGCATGGAGCAGACAGTTATTAAAAGCCTATTGAGTGGACGTGAATCCTGGGGCTCAGGGTTTACAAGGAGGCCCCTCTCTGCCATCTCACCTCCGCTAGCCCGGCGTACTGTCACACTCATGGTCATCTTCACCATGTTTTGCAGAGTCTGGCTTTGCTGAAACCGAAAAGGGAGAGAGGTGATATGAGGAACCCCTTCAATGTCCACCTTCCTCATCCCCATTACCCACCTCTCCAAGCATAGCCTAGTACCCACCTTCCTGGTCTCATAGAGGGCCAGGATGATGGAGATGATGGAGATGAGGAAGATGCAACCAGCATAATAGTAGTAGGCATCCCAGAGCCACAAGGTGATGCTGAAAGCCTGGAATACGTAGAATGGATTCAGCACCTAGTTGGGAAGAGAGACAGAGGAAGGTGGGTCAAGTGGAACAGCTAAGTTGCAAGCTCGACCTTGGACCACCAGGGGACAGCAATGAGTCATTCTTAACTCCATCTAGTCAGGAAAACCAACTTCCTGCCCTCCAAATATCCATTCAAAAGGCATTTATTAAACCCTGTGCAAGGAGGAGGGGAAAATACAAAAACAGAAACAGAAAAGCAAAGGGATAGGATGGAGACAAAGAGAATTCTAGTTGACAATATTATGAGATTGGGAGATTATGAGAACCAAGACCATAGTGAGACAAAAAGGAAACCAGCTACAGCCATCAAGGAGGATTTCCTGAAGGAAAAATGACATCTCAGTCTTCAAAAATAAGCAAGACTTCAACAGGGATAAATATAATGTGAAAAGAACCATAGAAATGGGAGCTACAAAGGGTCTTCCAGATTGGTATCTAGTCTGATACTTATTTTAGAAGAAGAAACTAATGCCAAGAAATGGAAAGGGTCTTCCAAAGTCAAAGTCTAGAATTGAAACTTGACTTCCTAGGCCTTTGTGGGATCATTGCTTTCCCTTATTCATCTGTCTCTGGTTGGAACTCTTCCTTTGATATCACCATATTACCAACCTCACATTACAATACGGTAGCCTGAGGCCAAAACCTGAGGGAGGACAAATCCCTCTCCCAACATTACTCAGCTAGTCAGGGCCAGAGCTGAGATTAGCACTAACCATTGCCCTTCCTATCAGGCTACTGTGTCTCTATGGGTAAGGGCTGACTCCTACCTCATCCACCAGAAGTCGAGCATATGATTTGACTGGCACATCAATCAGATTAAGGCCATATATCGTCTTTCTGTTGGAAAGAAGGGGAAAGTCAAAGAGGAAGTGATCTCCACTCTGCCCTACTCCTTTGATAATGAACATGAATTGATCATGGATTATAGTTCCAGAGCTAAAAGGGCCCTTTGATTTCATCTAATCCAAACCCTTACTTTGCAGATGAGGAAACTGAGGCCCACAAAGGGAAAAGAACTTCTCCAATGTTATAGAGCTAGTAAATTATTTTTTAGTTTGTTCCAATTACATGCAAACCTGGTTTTCAACATTTATCTTTCTGCAAGCTTTAGAGTTTTTCCTAATTTCCTCCCTTTTTTCCTAATGAAGTTTAGAAAGAAAGCCCTTTAACTTGTAAAACATTTTTTCCTAATATCCCCCTTACCCTTCCCTTCCATGGCATCTAAGAATCTGATATAAACTATAACTGTACAATTGATAGATCTAGTAAGTTGTGAAGGTAGGATCTGAATCCAGTATCTTAGATTCCAACATATATCATGCTACGTTCCCAGTGACACAAAGCCCCTATTTTACTAAGATAGAAAGTAAAGCTCAGTGCAGGTGGGAGTGGGGAAGCCTACTTTATGTCCTGGTCCTGGGGGCTGAGTCCAGTGCTGGAACGATGAAGGTCTTCACAGGTCCTGTTCTCATCTAGCACACTGAGGGGAGAGGTATGAGGAAGAGAGTCAAGGCTCAGACCCTGAAGGCCACCACTAAATCCCATTCCCTGTATCTACAGGCACATCACTAAAAATAACAGTTCTTGTTTCTGCAACAATTTAAAATTTTTCAAAAGTCTTTCCTCACCTTTGAGGTAAGTGGTGGCCCAAGTTTATTGTGTCCATTTTTCAGATGAGAAAATTGAGTCCCAGAGGGCTTAAGAGACCCAGTCAAGGTTACATAACTTAGGGAACCTCAGGTCTCCTCACTCCAACATTCTTTCCCACTACACTCCAAACCCCTGCACCAGTTGTTCTCCCTGGCAGCTTGCTTCTTTCCAGGTCATTCCTAGAAGGGGTCCTTAACTCTTTATCTGCTTGGTCCACAACTGTAGGCTCACCTGACACGGCGGAAAGCCTTCTGAGTCTCAATCCATACATATCGAACACCTTCAAATACATAATACCGCACGATGTTTTCCTGGTAGAGAGAGGGACAAAAGCTGTATCAGAGACCCTTAGAAGGAGACTGGAGGGCCTGGGTTCTTGGCAAAGGAGGAGGGAGGTAGAAGTCAAAAGCAGCATGAGGCAAGAGGGGAAGGGGATGTGGATAAGACAGGGGTCAATAGTTACCTCCTCTTTCCTGTAGAGTTGGATGGTGTCTCTCCAGGTTTCCTCCTCTGAAATCCCCACTGCCATGTGGTTCCTTCCATCTTCTTCCAGCCTCCAATCCCATCGGCCTTCCTGGGTTGGATTCAGGCTACAGAAGATGAAATGTCCTGCTACCTCCTTCCCCACTGGGGAGGCTGAGACAGAAGGAGGCTGAGGCTATTGAAAGGTGGGAGAGCCCTAAAGGCTCATTCCAAAATCATCCAAAACAGCCCCATATTTAGGGGGAGAGAAGGAAGGTTCAATGGGGGGGGGGGGATTCAATGAGAGGGATTCCCTGGGGGAAGAGGGAAGGGATATTCATTCTCCTCACCTGCCCTCACTGATAACCTCAGTTTGAACTCGGGTGGTGAAAAGTTGTCCAAACTGATCCTAGAATACAAAATCCATGGTAGAGTGCTGGGATATTCTCTCCCCCAACCCTTTTCCCCATCTATTCCCAGCCCTGCAGGATCTCCCCTCCCCAGTGCCTTCCTGCCTTTGGCTCACACCTTCACCACCACCATGGCCCTGTGCTCAACCATTGGTTGTAGTCATTTGATTTTTCTATGGGGGTATAACTTATGAATAAGAATGGCAATACCAGTCAAAAAACTAGGGCTTTTTTTAGCTTGTTTTACAAAGAAAAGGACTTTCTCTCTAAACTTCAAAATCATAGAAATGTATGATCATTATGATTATGATTAATTTTTAAAAACCTGTATCCCAGATTCAAAGAGCTTTACAGTGTACATAGCATTTTTCTTATAATCTGTGAGGTTATAAGTGGGAAAAATATTGTCCCCATTTTACGGATGAGGAAACCAAGGCTTATTGAGGGACAGCTTGCCCATTGTTGAATAAAATTAGTTCATGAAGCTTGAGGGCTAGAAACGTGGTCTCTCAAGAGATCCATCTAGTTCACTGCTTTCATCTTATAGATGAAGGAATTGAGAACTACATCCTCCTACACCAACTTCCAGCAAAGCAGGAAGAAGCTTACCTTGATGATCAACCAGTCAGCCTGCTGTAAGGGGCAGGGGGTGCACTTGGCCTTGACCTCAAGCTGGGGTTTCCAATGGAAGATCAACAGCAGGATACCAGCAGTCAGCAGGGCACCCACATGGCAAAGGCCAGTCCGCCACAGGCTTTGCTGGTAGCCATTTACCTCCTGGCGAGAGGGAGTTGGGAAATGGAAGCTCCTAAATCACTTCTCTGCCCCTATCCCTTGGGGGTGATCTGGTTATTCTAAGCTAGGATGGAGGGATGTGGAGAAGGCAGGCTTGGGGGTGGAGAGTTTGACTCAGGACCCTTCCTGAGTAGGCCCAGTGAAGGAGATGGGGGCTGAGGGAAGACTTTCCTAGAGTAAGGCCCTTGTCTCCCCCCCCCCCGCTGCCCCCCTCTCCAACACTTACTACACAGGCCTTGGCTGGACTCCGGGGCAAAGTTCCATAGTGAGGCAGAAGACTGTCCAATCGCTGTCTGTGAATTGGGGAGAGAAATCCAGCATCACTCTGATCCTTGGCCCCTCCTTTCTCCAAATTACCAATTCTCCCACCCTTCCTTCCCTTCCTGCTAACTCTCCTTGACTCATACAGAAGGGGATACCCCCTTCACATCATGGGTGTGTAGTTGAGTTGCTGCACTCTTCCCTTATTTCTTTCTTTTTTGAAGTAATCAGGGTTAAGTGACTTGCCCAAGGTCACACAATGAGTAGGTATCAAGTTTCTGAGGTCAAATTTGAACTCAGATCCTCCTGACTCCAGGTCTGGTGTCACTGTACCACCTTGCTACCCTAGGAGCTGAAAACACTTAGGCCAGACCTTTTATTTTACAAGAGAGGCAATGGAGGAATAAGAAATAAACTTGCCTGAAATGAGAGCTGATTCAAAATGCTCTTTTATATCCCACACTTGGAAACACTTTTTGGGGGGTAGGGTGGGTAATGGGAGGGCATTCTAGGTTGTCAACTCATACCCCAAAATGTGGTCCCTGAACTTCTCTGGCATGCCCCACCCCTCAGGTCAGCTCTTCTCAATCTCCATCCACACCCCATGGGTCCAGATTTCCTAAGCGGAGGCCCTTTGAGATTATATATGTATCTTGCCAATTCAGGTGAGGGTGTGGAGAATGGAAAAAAAAGTCACTATTATGTGCTTCCCCTGGCTCTGCCTTTACATTCTTAGAATTTCTTCTCCCCTCCCCTTCCGCAATCAATGAATCCAGGAACCAGAGACTTCCATGACCCCTTCAGAGCAAGCCCAGGGCTTGAGCCACTAGTAGTAGCTCCCTGGACTCTCAAGGCTGTTGACCTCTTAAGGACCTCACTTTCCTCTCCAGAAGGTGAGAAGGTCAGAACTAGGAGGGTCTTTGGATCATAAAATGATGGAGCTAGGAGGGACCTTAAAACACAGAATGTCAAAACTGGGAGACCTCAGAACATAGAATGTTGGTGATAGAAAGACCCTTAGCACCCAGAAGGTCAGAATTTCAAAAAAAAAAAGAGGGATCATCTAACTTCTTCATTTGATAGATGGGGAAACAGACCTAGAGAAAGACAATTTGCTCAAGACTTAGCAAATAACAAAGAGAGTGTTGAAATCCTTTTCTTCTGCCTCTCAGTCCTTGGATAACTCATCTTTTTTTTAAAAAACATTCATATACCACAACTTGTTCAGCCATTCCCCAGTTGATGGGCATCCCATCAATTTTCAATTCTTTGCCACCACAAAAAGATGCTATGAATATCTTTTATACATGTAAATCTTCCTCCCCCCTTTTTAAAATATTTCTTTGGGATACAGACTTAGCCGTGGTATTCCTGGATCAAAGGGTATGCACAGTTTAATTGCCCTTTGGACATTGTTCCAGATTGCTCTCCAGAATGGTTGGATCAATCCACAACTCCAACAATGCATTCGTGTCCTAGGGATATCTCTAATAATAGTCCAAGATCAAGAAGCATCTCTGTTCTGGAGTCAGATACTAACACACAGGATGCAAGCTAGTTAGACTGGATTCCTCCCATCAGGAGAATGCTTAGATGGACAGAAATGGATTCATAAATATAGCCACCATTGCCAAAGGAAAACTACCTTCCCCAGTGTTTAACTTCAAGAGTTTACTAGTAAAAGGTCTGTATATACTGGTTTGGCACATTTCTGAACAGCTGTAGCTTCCCTCTGTCTATCTTGACATGAAAACTCAGAGAAGACCCCTGCCTCTGCCTTGGTGAAGGCCATGACCAATTTCCTCAGGGGCAGCTATGTGCATGTGCTTTTGTTTGTCAGACCATGAACAAGCCCTGGGACCCAGGATGACAGTGATGTGGCAGACACACCTTCCCTTGTATTTTTTTTTTCTTGGTGGGCAAAGTGTCCCCTATGCATTTGTATAATGCTAATAAATCTTGTTCTCAGATTAGAGCCAAGTGTGACTGTCTCAGTTCCTCAAAGTACAGAATGTGGTGACCATACCACAGGCCACAGGAATTATGCTACTAGTCACAGGAAGGCCATGGGAGAGAATGGAGATGTCCTCATATTATCTAACCTTGTTATTTACAAACGAACTCAGACATCTGCTACCCA
Organism: Macrotis lagotis; assembly: GCF_037893015.1. Taxonomy (NCBI): domain Eukaryota; kingdom Metazoa; phylum Chordata; class Mammalia; order Peramelemorphia; family Peramelidae; genus Macrotis; species Macrotis lagotis. Next base: position 875,998,927 of record NC_133658.1, on the reverse strand, counting down.
AGAGGTAAAATACCGCAGAGGTGTCTTCCTTGGCCCCTATCTCTGCCACTTTCTGGCTGTGCCACCTTGGGCAAAAACTAACTTCTCTGGACTGCAGTTTCTTCAATGGAGATGCTGGGGCAGATGACTTCAAAGGCTCTCTAACAATCCAATTTTAATAGGAGGGGAGAGAGGAAACACCAGGACAAAATGTTCACAAGTTTTCCTAACTTTCAGGCCTCAGGTTCTTCTGACTCTGATCTTAATTAGCTCAAGTCTTCCTCCTCTTGGAATCCCACTTTCCTACAAGATTGAGAGTGTTCTCTTGGGACCCAACTCAGAGTATTGTGTAATTGATAAAGTGTCTATTTTGTACCACCCACATATCAGGTAGTTGAGCTCTAGCCCATTGGATCTCATAATTAAATGAAGGACAGGAGAAATTTCAATTAGAGATTAAAGAAGACATTCTTTTTTTCTTATCCAGATTCTCAGACCTACTGAAATCTAGTCCCTTGGGCTCCAGGCTAAGAACACCTGGACCAGGTGATATGGAAAAGTTCTTCCAAATATTAGATAATAGATTGTGGGCTATTATCCTACATCTCATTCACTGCCCAGGATAGTGACAAGAGTCTCCTCTCACTATCACTGGTTGGCAAGGAAAATGAGGAGGAGAAGGAGGTGGAGGAAGAGAGGGATCTGGGTGCTTGGTAGCCCCACCCCTTCTCCAAACAATATCCAAACAAAGCCTGGACTGGTAAGATGGCAATCAAAGCTTGGAGAGAAGGCGTAGGGGAAGGCACGGGGTTCAGAAGACACAAAAGATGCAGGCTTGGATGCTAAGCAAATTGGCTTCTGGAGTCCTCCACCACCCTCCCAGCCCTCCAGCCCAATGACTCTCCCTCTACTCTTCACTCACTGGCCACAGTATAGAGCAATGCTTCAGACTCTCCAAATTTCCCCCAGACCGGGGACAAAGCATAGTGCATAGGGTCATAGATTTGAGGTTGGAAAGGACTTCTGAGATCATCCAGTCTAACTAATTCCTTCATTTTACAGATGAGGAAACTGAGGTCCAGAGGACACAAATCTATATTATTTAAGGATCAATTCAAAGAACTGGAGAAGACCGGGGGTGGGGGTGTGGGGGTGGGGTGTGGGTATGATAGCTGTTTTCAAGTGTCTGCTAGGCTGTTAGGAATGAGATTTATTCTGTTTGACTGCAGAGTGCTGAACAAATAGCCATGGGAGAAAGATGCAGAGAGCAAATTTGGGTTAGATGAGAACAATTACAAAGTTCCCCTTCCGAGGAGGTCTTTGGACACAGGTGGGATGCCAACTTGTTGGGGATTCTTTATGAAACTATTAGTTGGCTTGGAATGTTCCTGGAGTCCCATACAATGTTGAACTTCTTTAAAAAGAGACTTGGAAGGAAAAAACTCCTTAAGGCCATTCTCTTGATTGAGGCTGAGGTGGGATGAGGAGGAGGGTCTCTAAATTCCCAGCTCAGGGTCATTTAGATGACTCCCTCCTGATGTGGCTAAAGCCATATGTTTGTGATGAATGGAGAACTTAGGGCTATTCTAGGTGTCCCAAGAATTATAATTCTTTCTCTAGTCCTTTAAAGGGAATAGCAATAATCTTGGAACAACACATCTTATTATGTTGCAACAACAAAGCCCTAAGACCTGGTCAATCATAAGCTGCCCATTTTACAGATATTAATGATCCTCCAAGAGTCAAAGAGGATTCTCTAGGGTGACACAGCTTGTATCTGAGGCAGGAGGATTCCCAGCCTCATTAGACAAATTCCCAACCACAGTCAAGACCACAGTCAACAATCATCTTCAGGAAGGAATCTCAAAACCAGCTAATATAATTGTTTGGGACTGCCAGGCCAAGGTGATTCATCTTGAAGGACCCAGTGAAAACTTCCTTCCCAGAAGGTGAGGACAAGTGGCCCCAAATTTGTCTTCAAGTACCTACTGAGAGGCCTGTCAAGTGGCTGGGAGGGATAAAGTAATTAAGAACTTTCTGTGAACTATGACAAGAATTTTTTACAAATAGTAGATCTTTTGATCCTCACAATAATCTTGTTTATCATCCTCTTTTTACAGTTGAGGAAATGAAGGTAAATAGAGGTTAATTGAGTTGCCCAGGGTCACACAGCTAGTAATTTATTTAATTAATATATATATGTATGTATGTATATGTATATATGTAAAAAACTAATTTTATTAAATACGTATATAAAATTATCTCTGTCTGTGTCTTGCCACCAGAATGTAATCTCCTGGGGAGTAGAGATTAGTTCTTTCTTTGTTTTTATAAATCTTGCTAACCCAGTCTCTGGTATCCAGTAGGTGCTTAAGATAAATGATCCTTGACTGACTGGCTGAGGTTCTTCCATAACTCAAATCCCCAAAATGTTCCTAAAAACCCTATAAGCAGCTTTATGAATAGTAAAAGATTCAGTTGGGTTTCTTGGGGCTCTAAGGATATATTAGATGGTGTCGTCCAGTCCAGGGGTTCTGGAAATGCCAAGCTGGAGGGACAGTCTTTCACTGAGTTGGGCACAGGGCTCCTTTTCACACAGTGCCAGGGGAACCAGGGAGATGGGCGTGTCACCTAGGAGAGGCAGAGGATGCCAACTTTGACAGCCTAAGAGTCCCTCCCCCTACTCTGGTTCTCTTTAGCATTTGGAAGAGTCAATAGTCTTTCTACCCCCATCACAAAATGAAAGTTGGCAGGGACCTCAGCAGCCATCTAGTCTAACCCATACAGGAAAAAAATACCCAGTCTAACACAGTCAACAAGTGATCATCTTTAAGGTATACAGGAAGGGGGAACCCACCATCTCTTGAGAAATACCATCCTACTTTGGGTCAGCCCTGATAATCAGAAAGATTTTCCTGATGTCCAGCTTCAATCTTTGGACCTTCTACCCATATTACTCCATTCCCTGGAGCCAAACAGAACAAAAGTTTTCCTTTTTCACATGGCAGCCTTCTAAATACTTGAACCCAGTCATTCTGTCTCTCCAAGTTTTCTCATCTCCAGGTTAAATATTCCTAGTTCTTTCCACTGCTTTCCAAAGAACACAGACCCAAGGCCCTTCACCATCCTAGCTTATCAGTGTCCTCCATCAACTGTGGTACCCAGAACCCAACAGAACTCCGGATGAGGTCTGAGGAGAGTAGAATTCAGTGGAACCAACATTCCAGTTTCTGGAAGTCCAAGATTGCATCAACTGTTGTGGCCGTCACATCACATTGAGCAAGTCTACAAAACCCCCCAGAATGATGTCTTACATGTGTTTTCCCAATGGTTGACTTTATTTGTACACAAATAAAGACTTTATATTGAACTCTATTGATTTTTTTCTTGACTAAATTCAGCCAAATACTCTCTAGTCTGTCAAGAGTTTTTTTTAATTCCTCCCTCTGTGTAATCTTTAGATTTGATGAATCTACATCTTTGTCTTTATCCAAGTCACTGATAAGCAGCTCTGGACCAAGTACCATTTCCTGGAGGACTCCACTGGGGATCTCAGGGCACAATGACATTGAACTGATAACCTAACCATTCCCAAACCATCGGAACTTCAATTGCCATCTAAATACTATCTCGCCATTCTCTCCACAAGAACATTATAGGCTACTCTTTTTAAAAATGTATTCATATCTAGGTAAACTATATCTCTATCATTCCCTTCTCAGCTACTAATTTAGCAACTCTGGCAAAAAGTGGAAATGAGATTAGTCTGGCACAACCTGTTCTGGGGAAGCCACGCTGGCTCTTTCTAGTCATTGCTTGCTTCCCCTTTTTAACTGTTTACTATCTATTCCTTTCATGATCCCTTTGAGAATTTTTCTAGGAACCAAAGTAAAAACTCACCAAAGTATAATTTACAGATTCTGATCACTTCCCTTTTTTGAAAATTGGAGGGGCAGCTAGGTGGCGTAGTGGGTAGAGTACTAGAGTACTGGCCCTGGAGTCAGGAGTACCTGAGTTCAAATCCGACCTCAGACACTTAATAATGACCTAGCTGTGTGGCCATGGGCAAGCCACTTAACCCCATTTGCCTTGCAAAAACCTAAAAAAAAAAAAAGAAGACCCCCTTCTCTTCCCCACCTCTTCCTCCCACAAATATATGACTATTAGGTCAGTTCTAAGTACACACCAGCCTAGGATATGGACTCAACCCTGCAGTTAGAACTGAGGCCAGCTACATGCCTTAGGATTCAGAACCAAACTAGTTTTGACTAATTGTGAAAAATAGTGAGGACCCAGATGATGGCAACAATTCCCACTTAGGGAAACTTTTTGCAGTTCATAAAATGTACTTTTTTTTTTTTAGGTTTTTGCAAGGCAAATGGGGTTAAATGGCTTGCCCAAGGCCACACAGCTAGGTCATTATTAAGTGTCTAAGACCGGATTTGAACCCAGGTACTCCTGACTCCAAGGCCGGTGCTTTATCCACTACGCCACCTAGCTGCCCCTAAAATGTACTTTCAATTAGCCTGTGAGGGAGATAAAGAAAGGAGGTATGGCTCATCTCTGAGCTTTCTCTCAGAAAGGAAAAAGTTTCATCCAGCCTTCTTACCAGTCCTGTCTCATTTGCTAGTATTTTTATCCCTAGTCTCTCATGCCAGCTTGGGAGGAGAGAGACCAGTTTGACTGAAATAGAAAGCATATGAAATGTCTTCATTGGCACCCCTTGGGGTGAAGCCCAGGACTTTGGGGCCATGGGGATCCTTCTCTGAAGGCCCACATCTGTGACCCCTGCTAGCTCTACCAGCTCCCTTCTTCCTACCCCAAAAGTGTGTGCCTTTTGAAGTGTGTGTGTGTGTGTGTGTGTGTGTGTGTGTGTGTGTGTGTGTGTGTGTTGGGGTTCTCTAGTTATTCAAGGCATGATAAAACATCTTGAAAAGGTCCTGAAAAGTGAATGGTGGAGCTTTGGAAAACATAAAAAGTGCAAATGAAATGTAAGAGGCAACTGTTACTGATGATTAAATGAAAATTATCTAGTAATGATTAAATAAAGTTATTTCATTATTGATTAGTAGATTATTGGACATATCTAGGATTTATTATTAATTATTGATTGTTACTTGCAAAATGTAAATAAATCCATTTAAATCACCTGTACTTCTATATCACCCACAAAATCTAGTAGGAAGAGAGAAAAAGAAAAATTCCATTGAAAATATAAAATACTTAGTATTTTATAAAAATATATAAAATACTTAGGAATCTATCTGCCAAGATGCACTCAGGAATTTGTTTATGGTGAATCCTTTCAATCTTGTCTGACACTTCATTTGGGATTTTTTTTTTGGTAAAGATATTGGAGATAAAGATATTAGCTCATTTTTGCAGATGAAGAAATGGAAGTAAACAGGGTCACACTTACTAGAAGTGTTTAAGAATAGATTTGAACTCAGATCCTCCTGACTCTAGGGCGGCACCCTATCCATTTCGACACAGAACTGTATTAATCATATTGCACCTAATGTAGAAAAAATGGGGGTGCTAGATGGTACAGTGGGTAAACTCCAGCCTGAAGTCAAGAGGACTGAGTTCAAATTCAGCCTCAGATACTAATTAGCTATGTAACCTTGGGCAAGTCACTTAACCCTGATTGCTTTTGCATCCAGGGCCATCTCCAGTCTTCTCAATTTATATCTCGCTTCAGAGGAGGAAGTGAGGCTGGCAATTTAGCAACCTCCACACTTCCACAATCAAATTCAATTTGCATGCATTCATGGCATCACATCCCTGATGTCATGGTCTTGTTCAATAATGAAGGACAAACATCATCAACCTAAAGAAATATTATAAAACTTGGCTACATTTTTTTAATCTTAAAGAAGAGGCCTATATCTACTTTCAAATTTTTCCTTGATATTTAACCTATAAGGATTTAAAGAATACTTTTAAGTTGAAGTTATAGATACTGTCACATTGGATCACTTAAATGGTGTTGTATATAGATTTCTTTTTCAGGTTTTTGTTTTTAAACAGAAGGCATGGTTTTCTTTGTGAAATTTTTATTTTGACTCTTTTATACTTCTGAAAATTAAAAAAAGACCATATTACCTAAAATAATTTATCTAGTACAAAATAACCAAACTACTAAAGGATTGCTTTTTAGAGTTAGAAAAAAATGATAAGAAAATTCATCTGGAGAAACATAAGATGAAGAATAACAAGGGAATCAATGAAAACAAAAATTGAGAAGGAAGGGAATGTCAGAGAACTCGATCTGAGGCTATACTGCAAAGTCATAATCATCAAACCCATTTGGTATCAAATAAGAAACTGAGATCTATCAGTGGAACAGATGAAGTATACAATATACAAAAGCAAATGAGCAGTTAGCCTAGTATTTGATAAATACAATGATCCCAACTACTAGCGCAAAGACAATTGGTAAAACTGGAAAGCTGTTCACCAGTACACCAAGGTCTCACATTATATATCAAGATAAACTTAAAATGGGTTCACAGTTTAGATACAAAGGGTATCAGAAGCAAAAGAGGAAAGCATGGAAGAAAGTGCCTGTCAGATCTATAGCAGGGGAAAAGTTCATGACCAAAGTAAGGGATGAGAATGTTCACAAGAGGCAACAAGGTCCATTTTGTTTAAATTAAATTGAAAAGTTTTTGTACACACAAAGCTATGCAGCTAATATTGAAAGACAAGGCAACTGGTAGGAAAACACTTTGCAGTACATTTCTTTGATAAAGGCCTCATATCTCAAATATATAGGAAATGGAGTCAAATTCATAAAAATAAGAACCATTCCCCAGTTGATAAACAGTCAAAGGATATGAACAGGCAGTTTTCAGAAGAAGACAAAAAAGTTATATGGAAAAAATTGCTCTAGGGGAGGCTAGGTGGCACAGTGGATAGAGCACCAGCCCTGGAGTCAGGAGTACCTGAATTCAAATGCGGCCTCAGACACTTAGTAATTATCTAGCTGTGTGGCCTTGGGCAAGCCACTTAACCCCATTGCCTTGCAAAAACTAAAAAAAAAAGTTTTAAAAAATTGCTCTAAATCACTAATAATTAGGGAACTGAAAATTGAAATAACTTTGAGTTACTACCTCATACTCATCAGATTGACCAAGGAGACAAAAAAAAAGGCAAATGGTAAATGCTAAGTTTTGGGAAACTGAGGAGTTTTGGGAAAACAGGTACTTGAATGTATACTGTTGGTAGATCTAATCATTTGGAAAAATCAATTTGGAACCATGCCCCAAAGCTATTAAATGGCATATATGCTGACCTAGCATTACTGTTCCCAGGTCTACACTACAAAAAAACTATATGTTCCCAAATATTTTTGTAGTTCTTTTTGTAACAGCAAAGAATTAGAAACTGAGAGGTGCCCATACATTGGGGAATGGCTGGACAAGGGTATATGAATATGATGGAATATTATCGTCCTATAAGAAATGGTGAAAAGACTAGGAAGATTTATATGGACTGAGACAAGGTGAAGTGAGCAAGCCAGAACAATTTACATAGTATTAACAACATTGTAACAATAATCAATGTTGAAAGACTTAGTATCTCTGATCAGCACAATGATTAACCAGCATTCCAAGGGACTCTGAAAACATGTGAGAAAGAGAAGTGATGAATGCAGAGTGGAGATTGAAGCATATTTTCTTCTCTTTTTTTCTCCCCCTTATTTTTGGACATGGCTAACGTGGCAATTTGTTTTGCATGACCACACATATTTGTGACAGATTTTGTTTTTCTTGTGCTCTCAGTGGGTGGACGAGGGAGAGACTTCAAAACTGAAAATAAAACTGAATTTTAAATTTTCACATTAAAAAATGTTCTTTATATCTACTTCTAGATATAATTCTTCCTTAGCTCCTTTCTAGTAGGGATTTTATGGTTCTTTTGTATCTTCATCACCTAGACTGAGTACCTGCCACATTATTATATTATTAAGTGTTTTTTGACTGAATGATAAAAATATTAATATGACTCCAGGTTCCTGATACAAAGTAAGGACCTAGAAAATTATCATTATTATTATTTTGTGGAAGCAATTGGGGTTAGGTGATTTGCCTAGAGTCACATTGCTATCAGGTATCTGAGGTAGGATTTGAATTAGGGTCCTCCTTACTCTGAGGCAGGTGCTTTATCCACTGTACCACCTGGCTGTCCCACATTATTTAGTGCTATCTGGATACTGCTCAGGAAACATTTCCTACTAGACATTAGCACATTTGTATACAAACTCCCATCACCTTGAGGAGTAAAGATCAACTCTTTGGTATTTATAGTCTTTCCCAATCTGATTTCAGCCTCCCTTTCTGAGTCTATTACATGTCATTGCTCTCCACACACTCTGCAGTGCACAACCTGCTCCTCAGATATCACTGCCACCTCCATACCTCTGAACAGGTTGTTTTCACCCTTTTCCACTAGGTCGCTGAGAACCCCTAGTTTCTTTCAGAGGATGTGAGACTCCCTCCCAAAATCCCTTTCGAAAAGTGTATAGACACATGTGCGGTTTGCACAGTGTCTCCTTTTGAGAGAGCACAGAGCTCTGATCTTGAACATAGCAGGCAGAGAATTCCTCCTCACACAAAAATTAGGGAGCTCCAAAGATGAGGATAGAGGCAGTCCCTATTTAAGGAAGCTCTCATTTCTCTTATTCAGGTCTGATAACATAAGGAAATTAGATTATTTAATCTCTCAATAGTGGTCTCTAAGGATTTCAGCTTCCTCCAAGATAAAAAGATTAGTTTAGATGGCCTCAGTTTTCCCTACAATAAAATGGGAGGATTAGATTAAATGTGGTTCTTTTGATTGAGATCTGTGTCTCAGCTACCTACAAGATAAAATAAGATTAGATTAGATTAGATTAACTGCCTTCTTTGGTTGAAGTCTCTTTCCCCATTATAAAAAGAGAAGATTAGCTGAGAAGGGGAAAGTCATTTAGAAAAGGACACAGATTATATAAACAAATGGAGACTGAAATACATTATGGATACAAGGCTAGAAGGGTGGAAATGCTTTTACAGATAGTAATCAGACAACCCTGGGAAGTAGGCTTTAGTGTTATGATGCCCTTTTTGCAGATAAGGACACTGAGGCCTCATTTAGCAGGATCCCACTGCTTATAAGTATCTGAGGTGGAATTTGAACCCAAATCTTTCTGACTCCCCTTCAAACGACATTATAAAACTTTAGCATCTAGTGAATAATCAGCAAGTAATATCTAGTGGCCAGAATTCAACCTCTCATTTTCCTTCAAGGATTCCTTGCGAGGAGCACTGACTTTAATAGATCTCTGAGAGCTCAACCAAATTATCCTGGAAATATACCATCACCACAGATCGAACTGCTGCCCACAACCTCCAGAATGCAACATTGATTCATAAAAATACAGAAGTGGTATTTTTTACTCACTGGTGCTATCTGAGATACAAATCATCTCCAAGCTCCCTTAGAAGAAAAGCTTTCCAAAGAGGGAGCCCCCAGCCCAAATCAGTTACAAGGAATAGGGCTGAGATGGGGGGGGGGGGGGAAGTGGCTCTCTGCTGCTACTGTGGGAGCTGTCCTGAAGATGGTTTCAGTGAGGAGAAACCTCTTCCCCAGGCTTAGGCAACTGGCTTCATCCCTCTAAGATCCAGGCAAGTAGGTAAGGAGGCAAGCTGCAGAGCAAGCTTGGGGAAAGGGTGTCTCCTGATCTGGAATTTCCTGCCCCAATGAAATCACAGGTCCAGTCCAAAAACTAATGACTCACACTTCCCTAGCAGTTCACATGCATTAATCTTATCTTATGTATTTTCATCTCCTTTTACGGATGGGGGCTCTAACAAAGGGCAGAATGTCAGAGTCAAAGCTATTCAGGAACCTCTCCATTTCCTCCTCTCTCCTCCCTACCCCTTTTCTTGATGACCTGGCTCAGGCCCAAACTCTAGATGTCTTCCCTTTCACCTCACAGCCAAGAATCCCGGCCAGGATTCTGAAAACCTTTGTATTGGGCAGGAAGGAGTTACTGGTGAAAGCCAGTGAAGCCCATGTCCAGGGAGAACCTGATGAGGTGGGAGAAAGCGCAACCTCGTCTGGTCTTGGAAGCACAGACCCACTGGGAGCAATGGTCCTGGGGATTCTGAGTCCTCACAGGGTCTCATAGTCCAGCCTCCTAGAGAATCTGCTAATGGGGCAGATGACAGAACCTTCTAGACAAACACTGCTATGGGGGAAAGCCTTTGGGTCCCCTGGCCGCACAGAGAAGCCTAACATCTCAGTCCAGAGGTGGGGAGATGAGCAGATGACAGATTGGGAAATTCTGTATTTACTGCCCTAAATTACTGAACAGAGTCTGGCAAATAAGTGTTCTTTAATGACAAGAACAAGGACTGGCCTCTTTCCCAACAGGTGGGATTTCAGTTAGACCCAAGGAAAGGACAATAGACAGGAAAGGGCTCTTAATTAAGAAACAGGAAGGTGTGGACTCTGTCCCTGGGTCATTTTTTTCTGTGTGTGTCTCAGACTTTACAGAAGAGCCACAATGGTCTCTCAGTAAAAGTGGCCCAATGGACCTTGCATCCGGGGCTGCTTGGCCACCTATCCCCAGTCCACACGGTTTACAAGGGATGAGTGAAAGGCAAAGGCTCTAATCTTCAAAGGAAGTCATGGGGGGCCTTCATTGGGCTCGCAGATCCGGGGCTAGGTGGGACAATCAACTGGGCTCAAGCCCCCCACTTGTCTTTACACCCTTGTGGGAGTTACTGGGGGGAAGGGGAGAGAAGAAAGCTGCTAAGTCTCTGGGGCCGAGGGTACTCGGATTGGAATGGATGAAGCCTCTTCAGGTGCGAGCGGGCATTATACTCTCTGGAAAGGCTCAGGTGGGCATCCACCCTGTGCCCAGCAGAGAGAAGGGGGGGGGAGTCTGGAGGAAGGGACAAGAGAACTCGAGCTTGGGCTGCTGCGGACTAGAACCCGCAGACTGGATTCCTGGAGCCCCGGACTGCCTGGGCTCTCTTTGTACCCCCACTGCCGATAGCGGAGGGGGATCCGCTGCTTGCTGCCCCGCTGCTCTGCCGTGTCAACCTGCTCCCCTTGGGGCCGAGAGGACGGCCCCCCCCACTGCCCTGGGCACAAGCCCCCTCCCCCAAAATGCAGCCCCCGGGGATCCTCAGCTCTCCCGGGACCTCCGCGGGCCCCTCCTTTCAGGCCCCGCCCGGGGGGTCCCCCCGCGCTGTCAGAGGGGATGCCCCAGCCCCGCTCCACTGGGGGGTCGCCCCCAGCTCACCTGCGCGGGTCCCGTCGGCTCCAGCCACTGCCCATGGCCCCCCCGAGCCGCGCGGAGGCCAGGGGCGAGGCTAAGCCGGCCCCTGCTGCCGCCGCCGCCGCCGCCGCATCTGCAGCTCCTGAGCTCGGCCCGCAGAGGTAGAGTCGGCTCCGGTCCCAGGGAGCCTCCACGTCTTCCCCGGCGGCCGGCCGCGAGGGGCTGCTGGGAGTTGTAGTTCCGTGCCCGAGCCGCCGGGCCTGCCTTGGAGGTGCAAGCACAGGACCCAGCCGGGGGTCACTGCAGAAGCAGAGGGCACACTCCGAGCCTGAGCACCCCGAGAAGGGGGCGCCGCCTCGCGCACGCGGCGGAGCAGACGCAGGAGGACACAAAAGAGAACACGCACCAATCCCACACATGACCCCACGGGCGACACACGTGGTGCAGTGGAAGAGGGACAGAGGACCCAGCTTCCGATCCAAATTTGTCCACTAAATTTAGGATTCTAGATTTAGTGCTGGAAGGATGTTGAAAGGTCAACAGACCGTGAGATTTGTACAGGGTCACACAGACAGTAATATCTAGGGTGGGATTTGAACTCAGGTCTTCCTGATTGGCAGGCCAATGATCTATTCATTTTGTCACACTTCTAATAGAATAGATGTGTGTGTGTGTGTGTGTGTGTGTACCTATAGAGACAGACAGAGAGTAAGAAAATTCACTTTTTCTCTCTCATCTCAGTATTCCCTTTGGGAAAATGAAGGGATTGGCTTAGTTAACTTCTAAGGTCCCTTCCAGCTTTAAATCTATGATCCTGAGATATCAGTCAGTTATTCAAGAAGTATTTTAGGCAACCAGGTGGCCCTGTAGTGAAGAGGACCCAAGTTCGAATCCCTCTCCAGCCACTTGACACTTACTAGCTATGCGACCTTAACCTCAATTGCCTCACAACCCTGGGCTATCTACACTTGTCCTGATTCATATCTAGTCACTGAACCCAGATGGTTGTGGAAGAGAAAGTGAGACTGGTGACATTACACAACACCCCCTCATCAAATCCAATTCATGTGCATGTCATGGCATCACTTCCCTGATGTCATGGTCTTCTTTGAGAATGAAGGACAAACAACCATCTATAGTGTGCTGCCATGGTACTGAGCTTTGGGAATATAAAGAAAGGCAAAAGACAGTCTTCAAAGAAGCAAATTCTATTGGGGGAGACAACTTGCAAAATATTGTACATACCAGAGCCACAACAGTTGATATTATGATAATCTTCTCTTTTAGCCTCTGTACTATTTGTCAACTGATCTCATTAGCTCCCATGGATTCAAACATGATTTCTTTGCATTTCTATCTGGTCTTAATCTCACTTCTGATCTGCAACTCTAACTGGATGCTCTATAAACATCTTAAATGTAATGTCTTCCACAGTGAAGGATGGATTTTGCCCTTTTAAAAATATAATTTTTAGGGGTGGCTAGGTCGCACAGTGAATAGAGCACCAGCCCTGGAGTCAGGAGTACCTGAGTTCAAATCTGACCTCAGACACTTAATTACCTAGCTGTGTGACCTTGGGCAAGCCACTTACCCCATTTGCCTTGCAAAAATCCTAAATATATATATAATTTTTAACATATTTTTCTAAAAAACACAAATGTTTGGAAATTTACCTTTCACATAAAGCCTCCTTTTAATAAGATCCAATTAGAAAAGGCTAACTTGGTCTTTAAGGAGCCTTCTCTTTTTTTAAGATTCTGTTTATTTTGAGTTTTACAATTTTTGCCCTGATCTTACTTCCCTCCCCCCACCCCCCACAGGAGGCAATTTGCCAGTCTTTACATTGATTCCATGGTATACATTGATCCAAATTGAATGTGATGAGAATGAAATCATATCCTTAAGGAAGAAACATAAAGTAAAAGAGATAGCAAGATCAGACAACAAGATATCAGTTTTTTTCTAAATTAAAGGTCCTTGGTCTTTGTTCATACTCCACAGTTTTTTTTAAATGAAAGATTTTATTTATTTTGAGTTTTACAATTTTTCCCCATTCTTGCTTCCCTCTCCCCACCACCACTGAAGGCATTCTATTAGTGTTTACATTGGTTCCATGTTATGCATTGATCTCAGTTGAATGACTCCACAGTTCTTTCTCTGGGTACAGATGGTGTTCTCCATCGAAGATACCCCAGAATTGTCCCTAATTGTTGCACTGATGGAATGAGCAAGTCCATCAAGGTTGATCATCACCCCATGTTGCTGTTAGGGTGTACAGTGTTTTTCTGGTTCTGCTCATCTCACTCAGCATCAGTTCATGCAAATCCCTCCAGGTTTCCCTGAAATCCCATCCCTCCTGGTTTCTAATAGAACATTAGTGTCCCGTGACATACATAGACCACAGTTTGCTGAGCCATTCCCCAATTGAAGGACATTTACTTGATTTCCAATTCTTTGCCACCACAAACAGGGTTGCCATGAATATTTTTGTACAAGTGATGTTTTTACCCTTTTTCATCATCTCTTCAGGATATAGGCCTAGTAGTGGTATTGCTGGAATAGGCTCAATAGTGGTATTGTTGGATCAAAGGGTATGCACATTTTTATTACCCTTTCCAAATTGCTCTCCAGAAAGGTTGGATGTGTTCACAATTCCACCAACAATATGTTAGAGTCCCAGATTTCCCACAATGATCATTGTCCTTTCTAATCCTATTGGCCAGTCTGAGAGGTGTGAGGTTATACCTCAGAGATGCTTTAATTTGCATTAGAGAGCCTTCTCTTAACAAATTATCCTTTGTAAAGGTGAACCTTGACTTAAAAAAAAGCTATCCTTTCTACCTCCCTAGATCCCATCAAGACAAGTAAGACCTATCCCCAAGCTTTGTGAAAATCTTTTAGCATCACTGATAAACCTCCAAGTTAAAGAAATTATTGACAGCTATCATCCACCCTTGATGAACTTAACTGGAAACATGTCAGGGAACTCTTTGATGGACAAGAAAATCCCACCTACTGAAGACTCTGCCTTCTGACTATGCCAATGTATAAATATACTTCCCCACAAAAGCCTCACTGAGCTCGGTTTTCTGAGCTCCCTTTCATACAATGAACAAGTAACCTTTTTCACATTTTCCTCTCTCCCTCCCTTCCTTTCATCCTTTCCCTCCCTCTCTCTTCTTCCTTCCTTCCTTCCTTCTCTTCCTCCTCTTTCTCTGTCCTCATAGTGTAGCTGCTGGTTACTTGGGTTTGGTTCTGCCTATGAAGAATCATTATTTAGACTTGGGAAAGCAGGGGTGGAAAAAAACAAAAAAAATATTAAAAAGGTTACAAGACAAGCAGTGTTGGCTGGGTCATCCTCAGAGAAGACTCCCTAAACAGGTTTTTATGTCTTGCCTCTCATCCAGAGGGCAAAAGGTGAGCTTCCTTTCTCTTACTAGATCAGGAATTAAGGAGAGGGTAAAGCCTAAGGAGATCAGGATACTAATTTTACATTAAACAATGAATCAATGGTACATTAAGAATGGGGAGGGTCTCCACTCAAGCAGCTTTTAAGATTACAATTGTTTTATTACAATCATAATTCTCTACTTCAAGTCAACTTACATCTACACCCAAACTCTTTGTTACATTCACAATTCTCTTCATCTTTCCCCTGCATCAGTAGGGAATCATATCCTTTACTTAATTGCTGAAACTTCTTAAGATATCTTGGAGTTTACCAGTTAAATTGCTTTTTTTTTTAAAGGACCATGCCTTAAACCCAAATCACTATGGCACTCAATGATTGATCAACAATATGGCCCAGTCCAGTACTGATTTAGTCATTGTTTGGACTCTGATAGTTCAGAAGGACTGTGAATAACAATTGTTTCTGTTATGGTCAGAAACCTTAGGGTCTTTCCTTGCCAGATTGTATTTTTTTTTAACTAGGTAAAAGATAATATTCTTTGCTTCATTGCTTACCTACATTGATCATTGAATGGGCATTGCCTCAGACTGAGATCTGGAAAAGAATTTAGCTTAAAAAGGCCTAGGTCTCCAGTCATCCTAATCTATATGTTATCTTGGATCCAGAAAACTCCAGAGGAGAAAGTGAGACTGGTGATTTTGCAACAGTTTTGGCTCACTTAAATACAATTCACTTGCAAGCCAGATGTTCACTTTCATGATGTTATGGTCCTCTTTAAGAATGAAGGATAAATAGCAACAATTCCTCTGCCCCCAACATCTCTCTAACTTCCTTATTTTTGTCAAGGACCCAATTACCCAGGCTCAGGACTTGGATGTTATCCTCTACTCTTCATTCTCTTCCCTCCCTCCTTCAACTTATCAGTTCCCAGATTCTGTGGATTCTACTTTCACAATAGCTTTCAAACACTTCCCCTTATCTCCTCTGACACTGTCACCACCCTGGTCAGGCCCTCACCTCCTCACACCTGGACTATTACAACAGCTTGTAAGTGGGTCTGCCTGCCACAAGTCTCTCCCTACTGCAGTCCAAATATCTTTGCTGTTGCCAAAGTGATTTTCCCAAAACCAAAGTCTTGCTCTATTAAATAAAATCTAAACTAGATCACTATCACCTCCAGGATCAAATATAAAATTTGCTGTTTGTCTTTTAAAACCCTTTATAATCCAGGCTCTTCCTGCATTTCCAGTTATCTGACACTTTACTCCTAACAAACTCTGTGATCTAGTAACATCATGGCCCTGGCTTACCCAATGTCCCTCACACAAGACCTTCCATCTCTCAGCTCTAGGCATTTGCTCTGCATGTTCCCTATACCTGCAATGCTGTCCCTCTTCTCAAGTTTTGGCCTGGCTTTCTTCACTTATTTCAAATCAGTCAATAAACGTCTATTAAGCACCTATTGTGTGTCGGGATTTGTGCTGTCTTAGCTCATTAGCAATAAATCTTTTCCTATCCTCCTTCATTCTAGTACTTTCATTCTGCTTTGCTTGTTGGCATGTTGTCTCCCCATTAGCCTATGAGCTCCTTGAAGGCAGGAACTGTCCTTTGCTTCTCTTTCCCTATCACTTAATATAGTCCCTGGCAGAGATACAATACCCCAAAGAGACAGAACAGAGTAACCCTTGGGGAGAAACAAAATGTCAGAGTAGGCAGAAAAAGCTTGCATAACCTAGGTAGGCTACCTCCCAGACACAACCTATTTGTATCACTTGGACTTGTATATGTTGTGTCACTTGGAATTGTATATGTTGTATCACTTGGACTTTATTCGTTACATATAAAGACGAAACAAATGCAACACTCAGATGCTGATCACTGACATATTCAAGACAAGGTCACACTATGGTAGACACAAAACCAGTGTTCACAGTACAAGAGAATCTGGAAAGTTGGGGTGCTCATGCCAAGTTGTCTTCACCAACCCGATCTGTGCCGAGGACAGGTCAATAGCTGTAGGATTTTTTCCCTCTGTCCAATTGCTGCTATTGCCCAAGGGTGAAGGCAACCAGGTTCCCAAAGGTCACATTGGAATTCTTAGTTTCGTCAAGACATTTGAACCTGTGGAAGCTGGTTTGACTTGTATAGCCTCAGTTACCCAGGATGCATGTATGACCTGAAGCCTGGGTATTACCACACTTCCTCTTCTTCCCCTCAAGCCTGTAGCCAGATAGCACAGAGTTAAATTCCCTAAATATTTGGGTCCCTCTCCCCCAATTCTCCACTCCTAATTAGGCAATGATTGTTCCATTGTGTCCAACTCTCCACAATCCCATTTGCAGGTTTTTCTTGGCAAAGACGCTAGAGCTGATTGTCATTTATTTCTCCAGGTCATCCTGTAGATGAGAAACCAAGGGAAACAGGATGAAATGACTTGTCCATGGCCACACAATTTGTCAGAAGTCAAATTTGAACTCAGATCCTCCTGAATCCAGGGCCAGCATTTTTTTGTCATTGGTTATAGAAAATAACTTTACCAGTCCTGGTTGTGCTCCTATGGACAAGAAACTTCCTAGAAGTTTGAGCCCTTGAGTCTAAACCTTCAATCGCCAAACCTGTCCCCACCCTCAACTATTGTATGCAGCCCACCCAATTTGGAGACCACTTCCTGTTGACATCCATTCTCCTCCCCTTGGGAGAAGCTATAAGGTTTTGCTAACTTGTATTCTTGTGTCACTGCTGCTTATTGAGCTCCTTCTGAGGAGCAGCTACCTTCAATATGATACCTTTTCACACACACACACACACACACACACACACACACACACACACACACACACACTAGTGCTTTCTCCCTTCTCAAATTACATTGTATATACTAACTTATGTACATGTGATATCTCAGTTGATACTGAGTTCCTTGAGGGAAGGGTCTCTTTCAATTTTGACTTTGTATTCCCAAAGTCATAGTGCCTTGGATATAACTGGTGCCTAATAAATTCTTATTGAATTGAATTGGTCTAGAAAGTTGACTATATTTACAGACAGAACCTTATTATCTGCATGTGATTTAACTACACCAATGTGCAGCAAATGCTTAAGAAATAGTGAAAATAGTGATTGAATATTGGCTGCATGAGCATATGAATGAACGAATAACACTCATTGTCACTCAGCCCCATTCTAGATACAGTGTGATTTCTTTTCTCCTACTGTCTCAGGAATACACTCTAAATCATTGACAATGTCGATAACAAACCCCCCAAAATAATATTATTTCACTAGATGCCAAAAAGAGTTTTTGACAAAATACAACACACATTCCTATTTTTTTCTAGGTATTTTTGTAAGGCAAATGGGGTTAAGTAGCTTGCCCAAGGCCACACAGCTAGGTATTTATTAAATGTCTGAGACCAGATTTGAACCCAGGTACTCCTGACTCCAGGGCCGGTGCTTTATCCACTGCACCACCTAGCTACCCCCTGACCCATTCCTATTTAAGACACTAGAAAGCATAAAAGTAAATGGAGCCTCTCCTAAAAGGATAAGTAGTTATCTTTCTAAAAATCAAGAGTGACTCTTTGTAGAGACAAAGAATTAGAAATTGAGGGATGTCCATCAATTAGGTAATGGCTGAACCAACTGTGGTACATGCATGTGGTGGAGTACTATTGTTCTGATGGAAATAATGAACAGGTAGACTTCAGAAAAGCCTGGACAGACTTACATGAACTGATGCTGCGTGAAGTGAGTGGAACCAGGAGAACATTATACACATTAACATCACCATTGTATGATAATCAAATAAGATTGATTTAGCTCTCCTCAGCAGTACAATAATCAAAGACAATTCTAAAGAACTCGTGATGTAAAATACATGCACTTCCAGAAAACGAATTTTGGAAGTTGAGTACAGACCAAAGCATATTATTTTCCATTTAAAAACTTTGTTTTGGGGAAGCTAGGTGGTGTAGTGGATAGAACACCGGCCCTGGAGTCAGGAGGACCTGAATTCAGATTTGACCTCACTTTATAACTAACTGCCTAGCTAATGTGACCTTGGACAAGTCACTCTTAACTTCATTGCCTTAAATAAATAAAATTTAAAAAAAAATTGTTTTATGTTTTTTGTACTCTCTCATGGTTTTTTGTTTTCTTTTGCTCTGATTTATCTTTACAACAGGACTAATTTGGAAATACATTTAACTAATTATATATGTATAACCTATATCAGATTTCTTGCTGTCAAAGGGAGAGGGGAGAAAAAATGGGGAAGAAGAAAAATGTGGAAATCAAAATGTTACAAAAATGAATTTATTATTCCAACTACATATAGTTGGAATAATATATAAATAAATAAATTTAAACTAAAAACTAAAATAAAACCAAGAATGAGCATTATTTATAATGTGGATAAACTAGAAACCTGTCCTATAAAATCAGGTGTGAAGCAAGAATGTCCATTATCACCACTATTATTCAATATTGTACTAGAAAATGTTAGCTTTGGCAATAAAAGAAGAAAAGCAATTGAAGGTATATGTACAGGCAACAAAGAAACAAAACTATTAGTTTTTGTAGAGAATGGTTAATTTAAAGAACCCTATAGAGTCAACTAAATAGCTAGTCTAAACAATTGACAACTTCAGCAAAGTTGCAGGACGTAAAATGAATCCCTACAAATCATCAGTATTTCTATATATTACAACCAAACCTAGCAGGCAGAGATAAAGAGGGACAATCCATTTAATGTAGCAGCAGTTAGTATGTTGTTCATCCTTTTTTTTTTTTTGGCAAAGCAGTGGAGTTAAGTGACTTGCCCAAAGTCACACAGCTAGGTAATTATTAAATGTCTGAGGTCGCATTTGAACTCAGATCATCCTGACTCTAGAGCCAGTGTTCTATTCACTTTGCTACCTAGTTGCCCCAGTCCTTTGTTTTCAAAGAGGATCAGTGACCTCACATATCTTGATTCATTGCATGCATGAATTGGATTTAAGTGAGACAAGAGTTGCGCAGATTCATCAACATCACTTTCTCTTCCAGAGTCATAGAAATCTAGTGGCAAGACAAAGATCAGGATGACTTGCAATGACCTCAGGATGCAGTGGATGACCTTGTCTAGCAAGCTCTAAGTTCTCCATAGAACCTGTTCCAATCACCTTCATGATCTATCTCATCAGCTCATTCTGCCAGTTGTCTCATGCTTGGGGTAGATAACCCTGTAACTGACTGATGGGTTTGCTGCTGGTGAATTAGCCTCAACCAGGTTTAATCCATTGGCTGAGATGGTTTACTGGGATGGGACCATTGTACAATGCTCTTACTTTCTTGGAACCACAGGTGAGAGGTGAGCTCCATGGACACCACAGGCAGCCTTGGAAAAGCCTTCATACCAGAGATGCTAGTCTTCCTTGAACACCCTATAAACCCTGAAGACAATATAAGATACCTGGGAATCTACCTGTAGAGACACACACCCAGGAACTGCATGAACACAAAAACTCTACACACAAAAAAAGGCAGATCTACATAACTGGATAAATATTTGCTAATTATTCATAGATAAGCTAAGCCAATGAAATGAAAATGATAATACTACTTAAATTAATTTACTTATTCAGTGCATACCAATCAAACTATCAAAGAATTACTTTATAGAGCTAGAAGACAATAACAAAATTAATCTGGAGGAACAAAAGGCTAAAAGTATTAAGGGAATCAATGAAAAAAATGGTAAGAAAGGAGTACTACCTGATGTCAAATGTACTACAAAGCTATAATCATCAAAACATTTACATTGTATAACAAATAGAGTGGTTGATCAGTGGAATAGATGAAGTACACAATAAATGGAAGGAAAAGAGCAAAATAACTTAGTGTTTGATAAACCCAAAGAACCTAGATAATTGGGTAAAAATTTACTGGGCAAGAATATTTTTTTATAAGGTAATGGGGTAATTATTAAGTGTCTGAGGCTGGATTTGAACTCAGATCCACCTGACATGAGCGTAAGTGGACACCATACAGCCTCTACTGAGGTGAGAACCTAACAAAATTTAACAAAAAATTTAACAAAAAAAATGGAAAAAACAAACAAAGCATAGACTGGCATCTCATAGTATATTACAAGATTGGCTCAAGATGAGTATATGATTTAGTCATAAAGGCTGATATCATAAGCAAATTAGTGGAAATTACCTGTCAAAACTGAAGCATATATGTATTTTTTCTCTTTCTCTCTTTTTTCTTTTTTTCCCTCCTGGAACATGGCTAATGTGGACATTTTTCATATAAATCTTGTTTTCCTTGCCCTCTCAAGGCAAAGGAGGAGGTAGGGATATATAAATATATATAAGGAATATAAAACTAAAACTAAAATTGAATAAGGAATTTTAAAAGATAAGAGTTATAGAAGAAAAAAAATTGAAAAGGGAATTAATTATAAGCTTGACATAATGTTGTAAAACCTTGCTCAGGAAACAAACTCCCTGAAAATTAGAATGGACCAAATAGAAGCCAACAACTCTGTGAGATAATTGGAAATACTCAGAAGTGAAAAGACTGAAAATATAGAAGGAAATGTGAGATATCACATAGCAAAAAATAACTGACCTGAATAATGGATTGAGCAGAGCAAAATTTAGAATCATTGGATTACCTGAATATCTTTACTAGAAAAAAGAGAGCTCTTAGAAACCTCAAACCAAAAATTCTCAGGAACAAAATCCAGAACCTTTAGGTTGAAGAAAAAAAATACTGCAAGTAGTCAGAAAGAAAGGATTCGAGTACAGTGAGGAGGGACACATCCAGTTTAACTAATACCAGTATAAAGGTGGAGAAAGTCTGGAAGATGAGATTCCAGAAGACAAATAATATAGGCTTATAGCCAAGGAAAACATAACTAGCAAAATAAAGCATAATGGACAGGGAGGAAAAGAGACAATAGTGAAATTGATTTTCAAGCATTTCTTATGAAAAGAACAGAGCTTTGTAGAAACTTTAAAGTTCAAACACAGGCATGAAGGGAAACAAAAAGCCAAATGAGAATGAACAGCGAAATGAAAATAAACAAAAATGAATTGCACGTGTCCTCTCTAATGCTATCATCATTATGAAGGGGGTTCAGTTAGAGAGAAGGCCTGCTTCTGTTGTGTCTTTTTTTTAGTTTTTAGTTTTTTTTTTTTTTTTTGCAAGGCAAATGGGGTTAAGTGGCTTGCCCAAGGCCACACAGCTAGGTCTGACTGAGACTGGATTTGAACCCAGGTACTCCTGACTCCAGGGCCGGTGCTTTATCCACAGCGCCACCTAGCCACCCCTGTTTTGTCTTGATGATCTTAAGAGAGCAATGGAAAGGAGGGAAGAGGAATGTACTGGGAAGAGGAAGGAAGGATGTGAAAAATATTTTCATATAATCAGAATAGAGAAGTAACCAGATATTCAAATGAGGAGTGGGGTGGAATTATACTGTTTGACTCTTGAATCTTCACTCTTATCTGAACTGGTCAAAAGAAGAAAGATTAGTAGGTGGCCCAGTGGATAGAGCACCGGCCCTGAAGTCAGGAGGACCTGAATTCAAATGTGACCTCAGACACTTAATAATTAACTGCCTAGCTGTGTGACCTTAGGCAAGTCACTTAACTCCATTGCCTAAAATAAAAAGAAATGAAAAAAAAGAAAGAATAATACATACAGTCAGATGCCAAAATACTTTTTATTTAATAGGAAAAAAGTAAAAGGGAGAATCAGAGGGAACAAAGATAAAGAGAGATTAGTTCTATGTAAAACAAAGTTACATAAACATTTCCAATTCTTTTGACTTGGGAATCTGAGGGTGGTTGTCCTCATAAATTGCAGATGTAATGCAATTCCATTGTCCTATTAGAAATGATGAAATGGATAGTTTCAGTGAAACCTGGGAAGACTTGCATGAACTCATATAGTGAATAAACAATTTATGTAACAACAGCAAAATGGCAAAAGCAAATAACCTGAAAAAATGAATAACTCTTTATCAGCATAATGATTAATTACATCTTCAGAGCACTAATGAAACATATTACCCACTCCTGATAGAGAGATTTGTTCAATACAGAATGAGACATATTTGATTGAACATGGACAATGCAAAAATGTTTTCTTTGACTATACTTGTTTGTAAGAAGGGCTCTGTTTTTCTTTCACTTTCAACTGTGGGGAGAGAAACTAGCATGGGAGGGAGAGAATGAATGTTTGCTGGTTGAAAAAATGAAATAAAAATATATATTTAAAAAGGAAAATAAAAAGACATCCTTACCATGGTTGGTTAGATTGAGGAAGAAAGAGGCTTTTCTTTGGAAAAGGTATCAGGAGTGATAATCAAACTTAGATGGTGTCTGATTAGAGAATTCTTTCCTCTCCCCATGTCCTTCCCTCCCTCCAAAGGATTAGAATGGTGACCACCAAAGGACAGAATTCTATTAAGAAACTGATCTCAGGGAAGGAACAACTTGATCCAGTCCCTAAAGGAATTCCTCAAGGGAGGAATGAAGTAGAGACTATTCTTCAATATTAATACCCAACTGTATTTTAATATTATAATATTTTCCTTATTCTTATGAATTCTAATCATAAAATTCTTATGAATGTTATCTCAAATCATCTTAAGGAAGAGACAAGTGGTTTGGGGCTATGGTGGAACCCTGCCAATTTGAATTTCTTTCTCTCTATACTAGAAATACCTTGGTTATTAGCTCAATATTAAAATAATTGTTTCTGGCAGACTTATGCCTAAACGGAGTATTGCATTAATATTTTTTTTCTTTGAGATAAGCAAAGTGCCTGCCTAGGTGACTTAGTGGATAGATATAAATGCTTGTCCTCTCCCTCCCACCTTCCTTCTTCCCTCCTTCCTTCCTCCTTTCTCTCTTTCTTTTTCTCTTTCTTTCCTTCCTTCTCTCTCTTTCTTTTTCTCTCTTTCATTCCTTCCTTTTCTTCCTTCTCTCTTTCTTTCTTTTTCCCTTCCTTCCTTCTTTCTTTCTTTTCCTCTTTCTTTCTTTCTTTCCTTCCTTCATTCCTTTTTTTTGGAAGACTGTTTAATAAACTTTATTACAGAAAATGAATGTATTCAAAAAGGTCCCTAGATACGCTTTTTGACAAAAACATGGGAAACATTTTTGACAACAGTTGTTACATTAAGACCATTTTTCTTATCTTTTTGAGGGGAAAGTAAAAGGGGAAAGAGTATAGAATAGTGTTTAGGGAAGACAGGTTGGCATTGTAAAAAACAACCTCCCCCCGCCCCCATCAAGACACCCCAGCAAATGGTTCAGTTTTGAAGAAATCTAGCAAACTCCCATCCTAACAGCCCCTGCCTTCTCTTTGAAATTTCTGTTGGTCTTCAAACACAATGATGAGCTTTTATTAAAAAACTTGGGACTGGGATTAAATGCCCTCTATCTTCAGTCATGAAGCTACTTGTCAAGGGCAAGGGAGCTGTCAAGACAGGATCAAGGGTGAAGGGTCAGGTTATCCAGTTCAGCACCTCAGTCCCAACACCCAGTTCCACAGGGAACATACTGGTAAAGAATGCCTTGGCAAAAACTCAACAATCACAGGGCAAGGCCTCCAAACTAGCTACTACTCAGATGTGAAACTAGATATCGAAATGCCCACCTGGGCACACCTGCCCATACCCTACTTTCAAGATGTGGACACCCTGGACTTGCACCTTGGACCAGGGAAAATGAAATGAGGGGGGACATGATTTGTGAGAAGGGGAAAAAAACTGAGGGACAAGAGAGAAAAAGGAGAATATGCCTTTATTAGAAAACAGAACTGTTTTCTAATTGTTATTCAGGTCAAAGTGGCTCATGTCCCCAAAACAACCCTAAATTTTTGCCAGAGAACATACAGAAATACTGCCCCAGCAAGAAGGAAAACAAAATAACCCAACTTTGTGAAAAAGGAAATGATGAGAACAGCCCCCTCCCCTTTGTAAGCTACAAAATTTTGTTTTAAGGAAAGTTTCCCTCTGTACAGATGATTTGATAAACCCTAAACCCCAAGAGTTCCAGTTTATCATGCTCAAAACACCCAATACAGAAAATAACAAGAATTGCTACAGGGTCTCTACAGTGTCTTGAGTAGCCCCAAAGGCCCCACAATTCCTTTTCTTTCTCTGGGCAAAAACTTGAGTGCTTGAACTGAGGGGAGGTGGGAATGAGCCCCAAACAAATTTTTTAAAGAAAGGCACATTTTTATATATAGCAAATGCATACCCAACTTAACCAGATAAAGGGGGGAAGTCAAAGTTCAGTAATTAGTCACCTCACCATCTGCTTTTCTATATTTTTGAAAGGTGTTAACTTAAAGGCAAGAGAGGTTACTTTTTCACCAACCCATCAAGTTAAGTATATGCTAGAGTTCATACCATCCTAATGCTACTCACAGCAACCGTCTAAATGACTGAGTAGCTTAAAAGTATGATGGGTGGGTTTACTCTTAAACAAGATTATTTTGTTAATGTATAAAAAAACATTACTTGTACAAAAAGAGAATAAATAAATATTTAAAAAAAGTAGATGGGTGGGGACAGTGGGGAATCTACCTGATCTATCACTACCAGACTCCTGGGGTACTGGAAGACTTCCAAAGTATAGTTTGCTTAAAACCCAGAAATTTTGAATGATTTTTAAGTGTGATACTGTTGATTTTGCTTCAAAAGACATTTCAACATTCTAAACATACAACCCCCCCCAAACCCCCAAACATTTCAAATTGTGTTTAAAGCAGACTTATTTTTGATTTTCTTTTCCTTCCTCACTGCCCTGGCTTTCTGTTTGACTGATACACACTACACTTCAACTAAAGAGAAAACCAAAAATCCAGGCACTTTTCTCATGCCAGCTCCACCCCACCCCCTTGTGACACTAAGAACAGGAGTTGGGTCCTATTTCGCTATATATATACAGACAGACAACATTTTAAGCTAAATGGACACCCACTGCAATCTACCCTCACAGTGCAGGCTTTGGGTGGCAACCTCCTAGGAAAGGTCTCATGCCCCCTTCAAGCCTGGACTCCAAGAATCTGCCTAGGGGTGTGGGGTTTCTTGCTGTTTTTACAAACTAGAGATATGTGCGGTTTATAACCCAGAATCTTCTAGCCAATAACCCTGTGGTTAAACACCACCTTACAAAAAAAAAAAATGCCTGAAAACATTTGTAAATGTTTTTGTTTTACACCAACAACAAAAGTGCACAGAGTGAGGAGAACAGGAGAAGGCCTCTTCATTTTTAAAAATGTTTGGAAATATGTCCAACTTTGATACAGTTTCTAGGTGCTCCGAGATCCCTGGAGACACTTCATGTAAACCAGTTACACTGTCTATCTGGAAGCATGTTTGAGAAGTTATGTGATCAGAAGCCAGCTAA
This sequence comes from Macrotis lagotis, assembly GCF_037893015.1. Classification (NCBI taxonomy): domain Eukaryota; kingdom Metazoa; phylum Chordata; class Mammalia; order Peramelemorphia; family Peramelidae; genus Macrotis; species Macrotis lagotis. Next base: position 875,972,850 of record NC_133658.1, on the reverse strand, counting down.
GCCTCATGTGGGCAATGGGCACCGTCGCCAGGAGAGAGGTTTCATTTAAAGGTGCTTCCTCTACTCTATGGTATTCACATGGAGACAAAATAGGGCACAGTTTCATTGTCATCTTCTTCATCCTCCTCCTCTTCTTCCTCCTCTCCCTTTTTCCAGACAGCTTTAGCTGCTCCCTTGGCCCCATCGAACTTCCCTTTCCCCTTATAATCTGCAAGATCCTTCTATTTCTCCTTCAGTTTGGCTGCCTTATTATTATAAGGTTGCTTCTCATTGTCACTCAGATTGTCCCACATTTCGCTGAGCTTCTTTGCCACGTCCCCAATGGATATACCAGGGGTTGTAGACTTGATCTGGGGACAAAATTCTGAACAGAACAGGAAGAAGCCAGCTGGTGGCTGTTTAGGTGCATTGGGATCCTTTTTGCCACCTTTCGCTGGTCCATAGTCTTTCATTTCTCTATCCTATCGTACCTTATATCAGCTTTTGCCATCTCATCAAACTTGGATTTCTCTTTCCCCGACATAGTCTGCCACCTCTCGGAACCCTTTTTAGAAAACTCTGCAAAGTTAACAGGAACCTCTGGATTCTTCTTATGCTCTTCCAGGCAAGTTTGCATAAAGAAGGCATAAGCAGACATCTTACCCTTTGGTTTCTTGGGGTCACCTTTAGCCATGGTGAACTCTGTATGGTTCGCTAGTCTGGACAGCGCAGGGCATGATGCTTGGCTAAGCCCTCCCCCAACCTGAGCCGCCTCCCTTCATTCCTTTTCTTCCTTCTCTCTCTTTCTTCTCTTTCTTCTCTTTCTCTCTTTCCTTCCTTCCTTCCTTCCTTCCTTCCTTCCTTCCTTCCTTCCTTCCTTCCTTCCTTCCTTCCTATTTTGAGGTAGCACAGTATAGTGGACAGAGTTTTGGCTCAAAAACCAGAAGAGCTGGGTTCAAATTTGTCTTCTAATGCTGACAATTTGTGTGACCTCAAGCAATTCAATTTAATCTTCTTTAATTTAATCCCCTTTCCCCCCCTCTTATCTATAACATGATGACCTTTAAGGTTGCTTTCCTCTCTAATTGATCATCCTGTAACTCTCCTTCTCTAGAATTTCCAGCAAGTCCTTTCACTTTATTTTTTTAATTAAAAATTTTTTTATGGTTTTTTTTTGCAAAGCAAATGGGGTTAAGTGACTTGCCCAAGACCACACAGCCAGAATTATTAAGTGTCTGAGGTCGGATTTGAACTCAGGTACTCCAGGGCTGGTGCTTTATCCACTATGCCACCTAGCTGCCCCAAGTTCTTTCACTTTAAAAGGCTAGAAATAGACCAATGAGTGAATGACTGTCATATCTTGTTAATAATAGCTAACATTTATATAGCATCTACTGTATATCAGGTACTGCACTAAGTAAGCACTTTACAATCATTATTTCATTTATCCTCAGAACCACCTTAGGAGGTAGAGACTATTATGCCCATTTTACAGATAAGGAAACTGAGACAAACAACAGTTAAGTGATCTGCCCAGTGTCACACAACTAGTAAGTATCAGAGAACTGGATTTGAACTCAGGTCTTCTTTCTTCAGGCACTGTGGCCACCTAGCAGCTTTCATGTGGAGGAGATGAATGGACACCTGAGCAGTTTGAAGGGTGAAGACTCCAGGTGAAGTAAATGTCTTTTCAAACAAGAAGAGGTTGTGGGTCTGGTCTGCTCTCTCTGTTTCTTTAAGGAAGTGGTTCCCCAGGTGTGGTCTGGCTACTTCTGTGCCTTCAGGGAAGTTATTGTCTGGTTTTCTTGAAATCCTTGAGAAGAAGGTAGGGGTGGGGATCACTTTTATTTAGAGATCTCTCTGCAAACAAGAGGCAGCAGGTACAGTGACTGGGAGTCAGGAGAACTGGCCTTTGTGTCTTTCTTTGTGACTATGTGACCTTATAACAACCTGAACCTCATTTTTTTTTCTCTGCAAAATGAAAGGTTTAGAAAAGGTGATTTCTAAGAGCCCTCCCAGCTCTGTATTCTAAGGGACCCTCCCAGCTCCCACATCCTGTGTTCTAAGGGACCCTCCCAGCTCCCACATCCTGTGTTCTAAGGGACCCTCTCAGCTCCCACATCTCAGCTCTGACATTGTATATTCTAGGGTCCCTCCAAACTCTGAAGTCTTGCATTCTGAGGACACTCCCAACCCTGATATTGGGTTCAAAAATCTCTCACAAGTGAAATAGTCTGCAAGTCTGTGAGAATAGAAAGTCATCCACTGTGTGTTCTTTTGGGCCCAAATTGTATAAAACATTTGAGAATTTCTGATCTAGGGGAAGCTAGAAATCCCTTGTTTGTGCTGAGATCTGAGTAGCTTCACAGATATCCTTCCCTGGTGCCTCTTCCTGGCAATGCAATCGGTTTGGGGTTCTTGGAAGCTCTGCCAGGAGGGGACAAGCTGGTTCTCTCCCCCTCTCCCTCCTCCTTCCTCATGCCCCCCCCCCCCCAGTCTGGGCCAGCTTTGAGTCCTGGACTAGTCAAGGCTCTCTCTGGCTCTCCATCCAATCCTAGGATCCCAGGCCCAGAGAAGCTCACCCCCATTCCCTCGATGATCAACAGGGCATGACTTTTTTGTTAAGCAATGGCAACTCCAGAAACTGAAAGGCCATGACTGAATTATGGCCTCACCATCACAATTTACAGTGCAATTTCAGGCAAGGTCTTGTGATGCTTCCTCCCCCCCCCCCCTTCCCCACTCCCCCATAGGCCTCTTCCTCCACAGCTTCATCAACAACCTTTTACCCCTAGAGGAGCCTCCACCCTGGGAAACTCCCTTTTGTCTGCCAGTAACAGCCTTTTAGGAGTGGGGGACTTTAAACAAACACCCCAAGACACTTCCCTGCCCTTCTGCCTCGCTGCTCTCTTTTCCTACTTCGCCCCTTCAGTCTTGAACAATGAACCATCACCAAACCAACTCTGCCACTTTGATTACTAGCGGAAGTTACTCCAGACTGGTCAAGGCATTCTGGAAAGTTAACTCAAACAGTATTTTAACAAGCAGGCAGTCTCCTAATTCAAGATTTCTACAAATTTTACTTCTAATCATTTTGGGAAAAGAGATATATCTGAGTACATGGAGAGGTAGAGAAAGGAAGAGGTGGAGGGACACCTTGCCAGTCTAAGCTAGAAAATGTTGGAATTATAAATTATGTTCAATAAAACTGGGGAGTATAGGGAGTGTGACCAGTCACCCTGTCCTTCAGATTATGGACAAGGACTTTCTTTGCTTTTTATTCCCTGAGATAACAGCACCATGACAATCCCTTTATAAATATCTCATTTGATCCAGGGGTGGTTGTGAGGACCCCATTTTACAAGCAAGGAAACTGAGGCAGACAGAAGTAAAAGTGACTTACCCAAGGTCACACGGCTAGTGAAAGTTTGCAGTTAGATTTGAACTCATATTTTTCTAAGTTTAGCATTCTAAAGTTTAGCATTACTCTCCCTCAAGGTGATTGACCCTTACTTAGTAAGTTGTTTTTCAGTCATATCCATCCATGGCCATGGCCATGACCCCATTTGGGGTTTTCTTCCGGGAATGATTTGCCATTTTCTTCTCCAGCTCATTGGACAGATGAGGAAACTACAGCAAACAGGATTGAGTGACTTGTCCAGGGTCACACAGCTAGAAAGTATCTCTGAAGCCCAGCATTAGAATTTAAATGCTTTTTTTGTTCATTCAAGTCAATATTTGGTGAGTGACTCTTTCTTTTTGTTGGTTTTGGTGGGTAATGGGGTTAAGTGACTTGCCCAAGGTCACACACACAGCTAATAAGTAGCAAGTTTCTTAGACCAGAGTGAGTGATTCTTAGAGACAATATTCTTAGAGTGATTTAACAAAGCTCTCTAGGTAATTTAGGAGTAGGATGGCTTGGGCCTCATTAGCAATCTGTTGTAACCAAGGCATCTAAATAGTCACAAAACTCACAGAATTAGAGAATTTTAGGGGGGAAAGGGCCTGAAGTTAAACCTCTTCTCCCTTATGTCTGGCAGGTGGTCTGTTGGGACAGTTCCAATGATAGCTCCCTCCCTTTCAGGGAAGTTAGACCAAGTCAATTAGCCCCTGAACCTGTAATTTTCTCCTGTTGGTTCTAGATCTGCCCTCTGCAAGGTCAAAGAATGTGTTGAAGAAAAAAAAATACACATCTCTTTTGTGTTTTATTGAACATAATTTATAATTCCAACATTTTCTAGCTTAGACTGGCAAGGTGTCCCTCCACCTCTTCCTTTCTCTGCCTCTCCATGTACTCAGATATATCTTTTTTCCCCAAAATGATTAGAAGTAAAATTTGTAGAAATCTTGAATTAGAAGAATGTCTTCATGTTAAAATACTGTTTGAGTTAACTTTCCAGAATGCCTTGACCTGGTCTGGAGTAACTTCCACTAGTAATCAAAGAGCCCTCACCGTTTTTCCTTATTGATATCTTAGAGCCTTTCTGCAAGGAGAAGGTAGTCCTGCCCCTGAGCAGGTCATAGCCTGAGCCAACCAGCAAAGGTGCCTTGATCTAAACAGGGTCAAGTCTAGAATTAGAGTTTTTAAGACAAGAGAGATGTTGGTTTTTTAACATATCTTGATGAGTAGCAGCTGAGTGGGGCAGTGAATAGAGTACCGGCCCTGGAGTCAGGACTGAGTTTAAATCCAGCCTCAGACACTTAATACTCACTTAGCTGTGTGACTTTGGGCAAGTCACTTAACCCCATTGCCTTGCAAAACCCAAGCCTCCCCCTCCAAACCAGAAAACAGATCTAGATGAACTAAAGACTCAATTTCCATTTATTTAAACTCTCTAAAGTCTATAAACTATTGAAAGTAATAGTTAACATTTATATATCATGAGCAAATGGGTTTTAATGCTCTTATAACAACTGTGGGAAGTATTATTATTATTATCTCATGTACAGATGAGAAAAATGAGGCAAATAGAGGGTTAAGTGACTTGTCCAGAGTCACATAGCTAGTAAGTGATTAAGCTGGAAAGAATTAGATTTGGAGTCAGTGGACCAGGGTTGGAATCGTGGATGGTCACTTTTCCTGGCTATGTGCCAGATGCCCGGGTCTCCATGGCCTCATCTGAGGTGAGGGTTGAGGGTGGGTGGGCACTAGAAGACCTCTCAGCTCCCTCTGGGTTCTACATTCATGACCATGACCTATCTGATTACCTTCCCCTCCCTCCATCCCTCCTCCAGGACTCAAATACTGGAGTCACCCATTTGGGAGGTCCCTCCCAAATCAGAGGCAGATTGCATCATTTCTGTCCTCGAGGCTCACTCAATTCTTGCCTACATCAGCCCCAAGGGCTCCATCCAATGTGCTGAGGCTTCCCAGATTTCTCTGGCTGTCCCCAGGTACTGATGATTATCCTCCTTTTCTCCACTGACCTGCTCAGCATCCCTTCCTATCATACAATTCCTGGATCCTATCTTTTACATCCTCTTCTTCATCTTCCTCACTGACCACATGCAGAAATGTGCTCAATCTACCATCAGCTTTTCTGCTGCCTTGTGGGGCATTCTCTTTTGGAATTTTTCGAGATAGTGCTATTCTGGATCCTGCTGCCACACAGAATATAGAATGTTGCAGAACTTGTAGAACATTGGCATTAAAGACAAGGCTCTGCTTTCATGAGAAGGGCCACACCCTTTTTATAGATGATCCCCATTTTATAGACTTTGGGAGGGTAGACTAAGACAGGACTCAGACTCAAGCCTCTGACCTCCAAATTTCCCACTAAGGTTTATCTTAACTCAATCCACCTCCTCAAAATATCACAGATGTTATTACGTAGGAGGGGTACATGCCAAAATCAAGTCTCTGTTTGTTTTGGGATGTGGTCTCTCACGGAGGGATAAGGGCTGAGGCTCCATCTAAAAAGGACGGCATCAGTATCACCTTGGACTAAGGTCAGCAGGACCCAGGAGCCGGATTCTAATTCCAGGAAACCTTAATTTTCATTCTTCCCATGTCTGCCACCCCATTAGTCAAAGGAGTTGTGCCTGCTTACAAGGTCAGTGCTTCCAGTCCAATCAGATGGCAACGAAGTAGGAAAAATTAAACTGTCAGTGGATAAAGCCTTCCAGTTTCGTTTGAGGTGAAATTAGCTTGTGGGGTAGGGAGAGCGACCCCTCAGCAACAGGACTATCTGCTGATGCTAATTTGACATGACAGCCATCAGCCTCTAGCTCATCAGCACCGGTGATCTTCCGGATAAGTCATTAAGTTATTCATGAGAAAAATGATTCTTTCCCCATAGATAGAGGGGGAGATTAGCAGGAAGGCCGACCTCATTCAGAACAGAAGATCCCCCAGGGCTGGCAGAGAAATAATAATAGAGCTGGCTTAGGGGGACAGCGTGTGGCTGTGCCTCTTTTGAAAGCATGGTTACCACAGGCAGGAGGATCCTCATCTAGGATAAAGGACTTGTCTCTAGAGCCTTGTTGTGTTCTAAAGGGATGCACACACTGTGGCTTCAAAAAGATCCTCCTTGAGAAGCCACAAGTGGAGATAGCTTTGAAAAAGTTTTACTAAAATTTTAATGCTGATCATCGACACAAGCAGCTAAGACTTGCCTAGTGATGACCAATATTTAAATTTTGATATGTGAAGTATAAGCTGTCTCAGTCCTCTGAGCTGCCTCCAAATTTCCCCATCTAATTCTGCTTTTTTTCTCCTTTATGAGATGGTCTTTGCATTTCTCATACTGGTCATTCACATTACTTCATGTATTGCAATGTATTTACCTAACCCCATGGAATGTTTGAGGTGATCATTTGGGCACCAAGCTCCTAACTTCCCCATTTGTTTCAGTCCCTCCTGTCTAGTGCCTTTCAGCCAAGAACTGTAGCTGTAGCATGTGAAATAAGTCATTCTTTTTTTTTTTAAGGTTTTTTGCAAGGCAAATGGGGTTAAGTAGCTTGCCCAAGGCCACACAGCTGGGTAATTATTAAGTGTCTGAGACTGGATTTGAACCCAGGTACTCCTGACTCCAAGGCCAGTGCTTTATCCACTACACCACCTAGCCACCCCTGAAATAAGTCATTCTTAGCAATGATGTTGAGCCTCAGATGCTTTCTGAACAATTTTTGGAACTAGAATTGTTAGCGGGATCATAGGTGCCCCACACCATGGTTCTGTGCCGACTTCTAAGACCACCTCTCCAAAGACAGAAAAGAGGCCCTTGTACCTTAACACCATTCTTGCACCTTCTAGCCTTCACACCCCTGTGCTCCAGAGCTTGTGGGAACCATCTGGAAAACAGAACGAAGGACCCCCTCCCCCCACTTGACAAGAGCCAGGCCTCAGGACAGTTTTGTTAATAAAGTAGTATGTTCTTTATTCACTTCTCGTTGTCATTGGACATGCAACATTCATGGAAAAACAGGACCCTGGAGTCCAATCAGATATAAATTAGGTTCAGCTGGGGGCTAAATTCATGATTGCTCTGGAGATGGCTATGCACTGGCCTTCTTCTCCTTGTAGGTTGCCATCATCTTCTTGATTTCAGCTATTGCTTTTCCTGGGTTCAGTCCCTGGTGGGGGGGAAGAGAAACATAACACAAAGTGATCATATCAGCACTGACTGGAGAACTCGGGACCCCTGGCCAGTTTCTTCAGCCACCCTGCTGCAACTGGTATAAAACACACCCATCAACTCTACTAGGCCGGGGGCTAAAGGGCCGTGCTGGCGATAGCCCCAGATGGATGTGACTTGTGCTTCCTGGGAGGGGCAGTGAAGGTCTCATCTGGGGGGCCCTCTCTGAGCCCCTCCCCACTCTGCAGGGCCTCAGGTGCTAGTCTTGGTACAGGCTCTTTGTGCACCCCCCCCCCCCAGGAGACTGAACACCTGGCAAGCAGGGACCATTTTCATTTTGCCTTGGTATCCCGACCACAGAGGCTGGGTCCTGGCACAGAATCGAATCAAAGTGAAATGGTTAAAAATTTAAGTTTGGATCGAAGAGCTGAAGATATGAACACAAAACTGGCTAATGTGAAATCTTGCAAGTGTGTACCCTCACTGGACCAGCACTGGTAGGAGTCAGCTGCTAGTCCCTTCCCAGGGGGAAATCTTCACCAGACAACCCCCAGCCACTGGCACTGCTGGGCCTTTTATTACACATCCACCAAGGTGATGAGGCCCAGAGCCACTTCCTGCCTTACCTGTCCACAGGAGAATGGAAGCTCCTCAAGGGCAGGGGTTGTTTTTTGTCTTTACCCCTGAGACTCCCGTGTCCTCTTTTTTGTCAGTGTGTCTGAGCCTATGATTTCACTGGCACAGGGAAAGCCTGGTGAGCTCTACTCCCAAAGGTAATGGGCACCTTCTCTGTAGTTTAGGACTTAGGGAATTTTCTGTGGACTTTGTTCAGATCACAAAGCCAGTCTGTGGAAGAGGCAGGACTTGAACTCAGGTCTTTCTGGCTAGGGACCAACTCCTCATCCACCTCATTTGCTCTCTCAGATTGTTCTTTAAAAACCCAATGCATGCATCTCTGGTTTTTCAAACTAGAAAGAGGGATCTCTTTTGAAGAGATAGACACAGAATCTCTCAGATCACTAGTCTCCTGTTATATAAGAGGAGCCAGTGAATCACCTTTGAATGAACCAAAAACCATGACCTGTACTCATCTGACAGGGCACACACCAAGCTCCCAGAAGGAATGGTGTGAGTGGAGAGCCGGCTTCTGGTTTTGGCTCAGCCACAAATATGCAAGGTGACCTCAGTTCCCTGTTTTGTAAACTAAAGCAGCTGAACCAGGACCACAGATTGGGGCTGGAAGGGTCTTCTGAAATCCTCTAAACAGCACCTTTTCATACATATAAGTACACCGAGGCCCAGGGAAGTTCTACAATGCCCACAGTGACACAGGACAGGCTCCCAGGCTCTAAGTGTCTACAATTCTCTGGAAGCTGTGTCAGGGGCTCCATGCTTCTCTATGCCCTTGAGTAACTTGGATTTCCTCCCTGAGAACACCCATGTGATGGGAGGAGGTGGTCTGCCTTGTGGTCTGGGAGACCTGGCTCAGGCAGTGTAAGCAGTGTGGCCAGCTGCTGACGGCCTGTGTGGGGAAGGTTCCCTCTCTCATACAGATACACAAGAATTCTGGAGGCTTTTCTAGCCCGGGCATTTCACCCGGAACAGTTAGTGTTAGTCCTCTCTCCTGTCTTGTTTCTCTCCAGAGGATGCCCTGCACCAGCCCACCCCCTTATCACTCTCTCAAGGGCCATCTCCCCCTATTAGAATGTAAGGGCAGGGACTATTGTATCTCCAGCTCTTAAAACAGTAAGCACTCAACACATATTTATTTACTTGACTCTTTTTCTGAGTAAGGCCTGACTAGGGAAGGAAAAAGGGAAAGAGACCACCTTCCAGGATGCTGAGTGATCTCTCCAGGCAGACCCCGTCTCCCCATCACTCACTGCATCACAAGCCCCCAGCTGAGCTAACTGAATGCTTCAATAGCCTGGGCAGCCCCCAGTACCTTAGGGCAGGTCCTGGTGCAGTTCATGATGGTGTGACACCGGTACAAAGAGAAGGGGTCCTGCAGCTGGGCCAGCCGCTCCTCTGTGAAGTCATCCCTGGAGTCAATCATCCAGCGATAGGCCTGGGAAAAGAGAGCCCACTGGTGACAAGGAAGGAAGCTGCCCTTGGGGCTGTCAGACTGGAAGGAAACCTCTTGCCTACTGCTCCATTCACCCACCCCATTCAATCCACATTGATAAACATTATGGGTTGCAAATGAGAAAAAGACAGTTCCTTCCTTCAAGGACTTTGCAGTTTGGGAAAGGTGAGGCACTAAAGGAAGCAGAAAGGTGTGGAGGCCGCCTTCTCTGAGAAGACCTCCTGGGCTCCCTTTTCTGCTCAGCTAGACAGGTGGGCAGAGGGCAGGAACTACTGGTCTTCTCTCCAGTTCCAGCAGGTCTGGCCCAGGTACGGCAAAGTCTGATAGCCATTCCTGAACATTAATCAACTGCTGCGTACGTTGTCCTGGGGCTCATGACTAACAATGAAATCTGGACATGAACAAAGATGTACATTTTGTATAGTATTTTAAGGCTGACCAAGGAGCCATGCTGTATGCTCTCAAAAGGTGACATTCTGAAGATGAAGGATGAGCTCACTAATTATGCTAGTGGGGAGAATTCCTTTTGGTCTAGGGCTGGTGGCGGTCGAGGGGCTTAAGGGGAGAGGGAGGGAAGATGTGAACAAAGAGATCCAAAGAAATGTCTTCTTTCTGAGCCAAGCACGAGTGCATCTGGCCTCTCCCAGGCCTGGTGAGAAGCTGACCCTTGGGACAGCCTCAGCACCATGAGGTCTGCTGGACTGTTCTGAGCATGACAAGAAAGAGAGATTTTCTTCTCATCAGCTGAGACCTTCAGGCCAAAGCCTCGGGTGAAATACATCTTTGGATGTGACCCTCTGGGGGGACACAGTCAGGCTGAAGGCTAGCAGGACCACTAAATTACTTCTGGTTTTGTTAATAAAAAACACCGACTTTTTGAGCATTGTAGGGTCTATGAAAAATCTTGACAGCAAATCTAACTGTGCCAGCTGCTTGTATGGAAACACTAAAGCTCTCCATATGGTAGAAGGTAAAAGGACAATGACAAAACCACAATAAAATCGAAGTCTGCTTCAAGGAACCCCTACCAACTGGCCTGCCTGTATTCCCTGGCCCTGGAGGCTGTCTCTCTCATGGGGGGTGGGGTGCTTCTGGTTTGGCCCAGCCTGGCCCTGAGGGACTCTCCTGTATGAGAGGGAGCAGGAAAAGAGAGGTAGAAAGGGAGAGAAGCCAGAGCCAGACAAATAGGATGGCACCAGCCAACTGCCCCAGGGAACTCACTGAAGAACACCTGTGTGTGCAGATGGAGAGCCCAGTCAGCACCCTGTGACAAAGAGTTCTAAGAGTGTAGGCAGCCACGGCCTTCCTGGAGGAGGACCATAACTACTTCTTCTCAGAGGAGTTTCTCTTCCAAGCTTCATAGGGCCCTGGCCGAGGTTAGCCTTTACTAGTCCCTGCTCCCACCCGTTCTTGCTAGCCTGAGGCCTCAGCTGTAAGCAGGGCCCCAGGGAGTCTTCTGATGAACTGAGATGCCTGGGGTGGGCTCAGCATGACTGTAAAGAAGTCAAATGAATTCATCTGTTCATACTTTGATCCTCCATGAGAGAGGGAGTCAGTGAAAACTCAGGCACCATCTTTAATTAACTCTATGGATGTGAACACAAAGCTCAGCCTCTAGAGGAGGGCAGGGCACAGATAGACAGAAGGATGCACAAGGAAGCAGGGGCACAGATTGGCCCAGGGTTAGCACAGGAGCATCAGGGGGTTGTCACTGGTCTATGCTGACCATGCTGGAGTCTGTTTGGGTCCTGGGTCCTGGGTCCAGGGTCCAGGTGGAAGCACCTTACCTGCATGAGGACAGCGGGTCCCAGATACTTGTCTCCGTTCCACCAGTAACTGGGGCAGCTGGTGCTGCAGCAAGCACAGAGGATGCACTCGTAGAGCCCGTCCTGAGGAGAGGGGGAGGGGGGAAGAGAGAGAGGGCTCTGAAGGGGGTAGGGTCCAGATTTAGGCTGATCCCTTTTCTACTATCAGTCTGAAAGTGCTCTCAAGGCTCTGGGAGCTTGACCCAGCTACAAGCATCTGGGGCAGGATCTGAGTCTGCATTGGCAGCTCCAGGCTGGTTCCAGGCTCTTGGGCGCCCTCTGCTGCTGAATAGTGGCCTGGACTAGAGGGCAGTGTTGACCTCTTGGTCAGGGCAGGCAGCAGTGGTCAGGCCTAAGATCCTGAGCTCCTGGTCTCCAGGAGTATTTGAGGAAGGACCAGCATCTTGACTGGCTCCCTCGCCCAGGGTCAGACTTCCAGGAACTTTGACTGCCTGAAATCCCCTCCAGAACTAGGAAGTGAGAGTGGCCTCTGATCCACTGGCTCAGCTGCCACGGCTGGTGTGCTCCCATGCTCACCCCTTATGTTTTGGGAGACAGCCACAGATCTTCTCTTGGAACCTGAGTCTGTTTAGACTCAATTCTAGCAACCTGGATCATCTGAGTTCTTTTTCAGACCCTCTCACTACACTGGTGATGAGGGAGCAGTCAGAATGATGACTTTTAAATACTGTTAAAGATTTCTGTTGAAAATGATCAAAATACAATAAAACAGGTTTGGTATTTGAGCAGCTGAGCTTCAGTTCTTGGGAAACCCACTGATGTGATGGCAAGGATGCTGGGTGAGGCTGTCCTCACCCAGGGAGCTCTCAGGGTCTTAAATGGGCAGGTGTGGTCAGACAGGGCCTCCTCGTCCAAGTCTGGCTTTATGAAAGGGGTTGTCCCAGGGCATATTTAACTTCAAGAAAAGTCTGACCTAAGGGCACTCTCTAGGTGTCCTGGAGAATGGCCTTTTTCTAGACCAGAAAAGGATGGGGACAAAATTCTGATTCTGAGTCAAAGCTTTTTTTTCTCAAAGATCTCAGGGCAAATATCTCATAATATAAAATGGCAATTCTAAAAGGCACTCACACCTCTCCAGTCCCGTATCAAAACTACAACACTAATAAAATATCCCCATCCCCTCAAACCACAACACTCAGTAGAATAATACCAGTTTCTCTCGATCTTCTATGGATTGAAAATATTGCTCCTTGCCCTCCTGGGATTCATCCTTCTTCTTTAAGTAAGGCTGAATGGATTTATACTGAGCATAGAAATTATTCAAATCCTGGGAAAGAGAACAAGAAATAAATAATTTAAATCCCATTGTCCTTTCTTGGAGGAATAGGGGTAGGGACTGGAAGGGGAGGAAGAAGGGGAAGGGAATGAATAAGCATTTATTAAGCCTTACTTTCTGTGCTAGGAACCACATTAAGTTCTTTATAAATCTTAACTAGTTTGATTGTCACAACCACCCCTTGGGAGACAGGTGCTATTATCCTCATTTTATAGGTAAGGAAAGTGAGAGATAGCAAAGAAGTGACTTGCCCAGGGCCACACAGCTAGAGTCTGAGGTTGGATTTGAATTCAGTTCTGGGCACTGTGATGTCCCCTAACTCAGCACTAAAACTTCACTCAGGTTTCCTGGGCCCTTATCTGACTCAAGTCCAAAGATGTCCAAGTCTCCCTCTCCCCTGCTGACAGATGTCAAATCTGAGTCTGGAAGCATCTCTAGCTTGCCACATCAGTTGTTATTTGTAGGAAAAGTACTAGTTTTCCACTAGGAAGCTCTGTGGTCCCATTACCACCCAACCTGACCAGGAGTGGGGGGAGCTTCTGGCCAACCTTCCCTTAGATCCCAGAATTTCTGGCCCTCAGGTAGGAAGATCCTTTGAGTGGGGGAAGTCTTTGCTAGACATGAAGCACAGATCTAGATGTGGAGGTCACCAACACAGAAAATAAGCACCCCTCTCTGAAGGAGCAGAGAAGGATCACAGGAGGCAGCCCTTGGGTTGGAACTGGAATGGCAGGAGAAGGGACGCATCTGCAAAGCCACAGACCAGAGGACTGTAGACAAGAAGGGGATGGGACGTAGATGTGGGGAGACAGTGGGCTACCTGGGCTGAGTTGCAGTGTGCATGAAAAGGAGGGCAAAAGCCTGGGGAGGGAAGCTGGAGCTATATTATGGAGGGCTCTGAATCAACAAGGTAAGGCGAAGTTTTGTATTTCATCTCTAAGGCAACAGGAAGCTACTGATGAAGCTACTCATCTAGCAGATGAGTGACAGGGTCAGACTCCTGTCTTTGGAAGATGTTCTGGTGGGTATGTGGACGGGAGAGATGCTGCAAGAATGTAGGCACCTTGGAAAGTTCTCTTTCCACAAGGATCTCAAACAAGAAAGAGAGGTAAACTCACAGGGACAAGATCCTTCATCACGTACATATGGGGAAGAGGATAGATTTTAGAAACTTTGCTGAGGTTGGAGTCAATTCTTCTGGTGCAAGCCAGGGTGTTGCCCCCATTAATATTCATTGCACAGGAACCACAGATGCCTAAGAGAGACAGATCACATCAGCTTACTCCCACACTTTTAGACCAGTTTCCTCTTTTCTTGACCTGCCACCCTCATTCCTCAGGCTGCCCTTCTGATGCTACCACAGAGGCCCCCCTGAACGCAGACAGTTTAGCCATCAGATCACTCAATGCAGCATCAACAGCAGCTGTCCTTCCCTTGTTTCTGTGAAACACCACCATGGGCTGCAGGGATTGGGGAAATGCATTTACCAGACAGTTGATATCTTTTGGGCCACTGTCTGGCTTTCAGAGAGAACGATGGACTAAACCCATTAAGAAGAAATTTGTCCAGTGAGTAACTCACTACAACATAATACAATAAAATTATTAAGTGTCAATGGTGAGCACTTATTATATTATATTGTATTGTGTTATATTATATATTATCATTATAAATGTCTATGTTTGGTAGTCTAGATAAGACACCAACAAAAGGAAGATGGAAAACCAGAGCTTATCATCACAGAATTTGAGATGCAGAATGCCATGGCTAGGAAGAGCCTCAGAGCACAGCAAAGCTGAAAGCTGCCCACAAGTCAAAGGCAGCTCAGCAACACCCTACAGATGAAAACCAGAGGCTAGAGCCAAAATTCAATTATCTTTGGCAATCTCAGAACTGGAAGGCATTTCGAAGCCAATGTTAGCCACAGGTGTCAAACCCATGCAACAAGGAAGGAAACAAACTAAATCTAATTAGGAAACGTTTAATAAAATAAAAATTAATTAAATTAATTGAAAAATATAAACAAAATTACAGCAAAGATGTTTTCTAAGTCAATGCTACCCATAGGGATTAGTTTAGTTGATGTAGGTGTACTCAGAGCTCTATAAGTAGGTGTATCTGGGTATTTGTTCTACTGAAAAATACTGACACACATTGACAAAGCATTTTTAAAGAATCTCTGCTACCACCCAGCCTCTGCTTGCAGACCCCCAAGGAGGAGCTCCTTGGAGTTTTGCTGGCATTAAGCCTACATCGACTGTTTTCTAACTCTAACCCTCTTTTATACCTCACACCAGTCGCTAAGGACACCTTCCAAATACTTGTCGATGGTTAGCTCCTGCGTCACTTTCTCCCAGTCAAAACAGATATTTCTCCCTTAGGCTAAGCAGTCCCAGTTTCTTCCCATGATTCCTACGAGATTGGATCTCCCATTGAGGACTATACACAATACTGCTAAGAATTCATCCAGGGTATAGAGCCCAAGGTTCCACAGGTGGTAAGAAACACAACTGCCAACAAACTCGGCCTAAAGCATGGATTTTTCCACTATTCATCATTTTCACTATTCTATTCACTATTTACACACACACACACACACACTTCAGCCTTCCTGCATCACCCCTACTCAGAGGCCTGTGTCTGACCGTGTCCCCTTCTATTTTTGGGGTTTACCCAGATTAGCAGAGAAGGGTACAGCCCCACACCGTCTGTTCTTTGTGATACCTTCATTTACATTGTTTTAGCTGTTTCAAAATTCTCTCCCTTTCACTATGATGTCCATAGAAAGCTTTCCAGTGACTGTGTTCATAAAAATCAACTCATGAGCTTGACATGGATTCAGGCCATGACAAATCTGTTTCTCATTAGGCAAAAGCCTTGATTTTTTTGGTTTTGTTTTCTATCAAATGGGACTGAACTTATTCTCATGTCTCTGAAAGAATCATCCAGGGGAAAAGTTACTTAAAAGTATGTGACTAAATACAGAAAAACAGTTACAGGACATACTTCCTTAACTATTTTGTTCAAGTTATTCTTTTTTTTTTAAATGGTTTTTGCAAGGCAATGGTGTTAAGTGACTTTCTCAAGATTACACAGCTAAGTAAGTAATAAGTGTCTAAGTCCGAATTTGAACTCAGATCCTCCTGACTCCAGGGCCTTACCTTCTCGGCATGATCTTCGGAAAGTCAGTGTGGCATCCATCTCATTTTTAATCTTGATCAAAGCATCCAACACCATTGGGCCACATCTTTGAAGGGAGGGGGGGAAAAAGAATTTATCTTTCATAAAATTTAACCATCCTATTCCACCTTGGTTCCTGCCAATAAGATAAACTTTAAAATATAATGTCTTCTTGGTAAATATTTATTGAATAGAGATTTATTTTTTCTTTTCCTGGAGCTAATGTTAGATGTGGAAAATTATCATAAACATTAAGCACAATATATATTGAATAAGACACAGGATGTAAAAAAAGCAGATTATTTAAATTATCATTATTTTTTGAAAGAATAAAAACCAATTCACTAAAATCACTTTTTATTAAAGATTTCAGTTTAGTAAAGACCATGTTTACTATATTAACACTTTTTTAAAAAAACCTAGAACTTCAAGTTTCTCTAAACAGCCTATTTTTTTTAGTTTTTTGCAAGGCAATGGGGTTAAGTGGCTTGTCCAAGACCACACAAGTAATAAGTGTCTGAGGCTGGATTTGAACTCAGGTCCTTCTGACTTCAGGCCAGTGCTCTATCCACTGCGCCACCTAGCTGCCCCAGACAGCCTACTTTAAATTTCAGATCCTATTTCCAGGATCTGACCACTAAAAATTTAAGAATCATGGAACTTCAAACTAGAAAGGACCTCATTTCACACTGAACTTAAAAACAACTAAAAACTAAGGATTGTGATACCTTTAGTTTTTATATCAGACTTCTGTTTATTGGCCAAATGCCCCCTCAATAAACACTTGTAACAAAGAAAAACAATCAAATACAATCATCCAATACAATGCCTGAATCTGACAAGTTAGAAACACTTGTGGTTCAGTTACTCTTCCTCCTCCTTGTAATGAAAAGAAGGCCTGTGCCCTCCTCTCTTACAAAGGACCTAGAATGGTCACCTCAAACATTCCACATTAAGATTCAATTGAGAGTTCTTTTTCTTTTATGTTCATGTAATAATTCACCATGTATACAGAGCAGCTGGAGTGGAGCAATAGAGTGAGCCCCGGAAGATTTGAACCAGGGTTCTGAATAAGAACCAGAAGACTTGAATTCAAATCTTGCCTCATACACTCATTAGCTGTGTCATTCTGAGAAAGTCACTTCATCTCTCTTTCCTCATCTGTAAAATGAACATAATAGTATCATCCTCCCATTTTGAGGACCAAATGAGATAATTGTACCATGCTTCCTTAATATAGAGTTTGGCCCAGAGTAGGTGTGTATTTAAATGTCAGTTGTTGCTACTTTAATTTTCAAACTCATCCTCATTCTTTTTATCATTATTACACTGCTTTCCTGGATCTGCTTACTTTACCCAGCACCAGTTCATCTTGACCTTTCCATATTTCTTGTTTTCTTCACTGAATCAGACTTTCACAAGTTGGAAAGAATTCTCAAGGTCACAAATGGTCACCTAGCTTCCACCAGAACACATCCAGAGTAGATGGAGATTTTTGTAGGAAGCCCATCACTATAAAGTTTTTCCTTGAACAAGAGCCAAAATTGTCTTCCATTTTCTCAAATGATGTGGTTTCCAGGCTTTTGGCTGCTCTTGTCTAGAGGCAATTTATTAACCTTCCTTTCCCAGGGTGGTTTCCAGCCTGCACATCAAACTGGCTGGAGCAGCACAGATGAGGTGTCTATCATGGAATCATCTAATTCTTAAGTGATTATGAACACAGTGAAATTAGGATGAACTGATTTTTTTTTTGCAAAGAGGTCTCAGATATCAGAATAACTGACTTCTCCTCACAGCATGCTATCATTGTGATAGGCATATGATTTATTTCCTGTATTAATCTATTTTGGATGATAACATTACTTCTTTCTGTCACTGTTGATCTTCCCTCAATGTTTTCAGCCTAAATTGACACCTAGATTTTCTTATGCAAATAGACTTTCTTATGATACAATGCTACCCTATTTCTCTCATCCCTATTCTTCACCTCATGGATAAGGTATTTCTTTCCAGAATTAAAATGGGTCCCAAGCCACTGTGTCTCTTGACATCACATATACACGACTAGGGATGTGAACTGTGACCCATTAGTAGGGACTTGTGTCATGTGTAATTTCATATTAAAGCTGTCTCTCCTTTGGAAATCATTTCTGTAGACTTTTCTCACTTCATATCACTAGAACATTGCCTGTCAAAATCTTCTTTTGGTCACAGATACTCACTTGTTCAGATCGATTTCATAAGTTTGCATTCGAGGCTTGTCTCCAGGCTTGTCTGGGTCCCATCTGTAGATGGCAAATTTTTTGATGCGGGGAGCAGCAGCAGCTGCTGTCTGTGCCCCTCGGCAGGCCTGAAATGAGGGGACAGAAATCACAAAAGCAGGAATAGTTTGTCAAATATTCAACAATAAACAGTTTCAAGAGATATCATTCTTAATTCTCTATTGGGATTAAAAATGAAAAAAAGTCAGTCATCTCTGATGGAAAGGGCAGCAGGCTAAGAGTCAGCAGAAAAGTTCCCCTGTTCCAGGTCCACCATTAACTCACTTAGTGACCTTGGACAAAGTTCCTTTCCCTTTCTGGGCATGTTTCTTCTATCAACTGTGTAGATAGAGGCACAAAGGAAAGCAGAAACAGTCCCAATCCTTGTTTTACTGGGAGAGATAATGCATAAATAAGGAGGCACACCCAAGATCTACAATGTGTAAAGAGAAGGAAATCTCTAAGGAAAAGGTATTATTAGGGTCTGGTAAGAAGCTAGGGAACAAGAAAGGCTAGCTGCAAGTCTTTAAGGAAGCCAGGAAAACTAAAAGGGGAGGGGAAGAGCAGAGAATTCCCTGGCATGGGACAAAGACAAAGGTGGAGAGTGCCAGATGAGGACACAGAGAGCCAATGTCAATCACCCACTGCCATATGGACCCATCTACTACTACTACCCCAGTGCCTCCCCAAGAAATCACTGGTCTGGGCTCCTCAACATTGCCCTTCCAGAAAGACCTGAGCCTGATGAGGCTGTTTGGAGAAGGAGCACCAGGCTGGATTCCAGAGGGTCTCAGCCAAGCTTCCAGCTTGGACCCTCCAATTTGCCTCTCAGTTGGTTCCCTCACTTGTGAAATGGGAACAGTAACATCGGCACTTCCTACACTGTGAGGTTATTGTCCATGTTCTGAAAACATTTAAGCACCAGAACAATATGAGCTACCTAATTTTCACTGGCATCACATCCACAGGGCATTTCAGGTGGATTATTCATTGGTCTAACAAGGAACACTCACAGATGTCCAGGACTTGCAGGGGCCTTGGTTGTTCTGTTTTATGATTATAGGAATTTCTACAATTGACATATCTGGCCTCTGTCTGAACACTGATGAGGCTGGTAGTTCTTATATTTTGGGGAGTTCCAACATCAGCACCTGAGTTTCTTATATTTAAAAAAAATGTCTCTTTGTGACTTCTCAAGTCTGTCCTCTGACATCTGAGCTACTTTCATTTACCAACTAACCTTTTTGAGTAGAAAAACCAAGGTGGTCTCCTCAAAAACTGCAAAAACAATCCAAAAAAAAAGAAGAGTAATGCAGAATGAAAATACTTTTCTCTAGGCCACCTAAAATTTTCTTTGATAACATAAGTAAAAACTAACCAAGTGACTAAAGAACAATCAACCCCAACAATCCACACAAGAGCATTCACCACTCTTGAGCTGGCTTTGTATAAATATTGGTTCTCATGGGGGTGTTTCTCCTATAGAAAATAAGCTTCCTTTGCTGCTTTGTTTGTGTATCCCTAATGTCTGACACATCCTAGGGGCTGGGCTGGACAAGAAGTCATCCTTGAGTGCCAGGAGAAGGTGGTTTCAGGATCATCAATCTGTGTTGGAGGGGGCCCTAGAGACCACAAGGCATAGAATCAGAATTAAAAGAGATCTCAGAAGCCAGGCTCCATTTACAGGAGAAGAAATGAAGTTCTAGGAAGGATCACCAATTTGCCCAAGTTCAATCACGGAGATAAATTTAGGTCTCCCAATTCTAGGACCAGTATTCTTTGCACTGACCAAGGCTATTTGTTCACTTAATGCTCACAAGATACACAGGCATTTGCCAACTGAAAAACAAGAGGAGACTGTCATAAAATAATTCAGATAATGGATCTGGGGAAGTAAGGAGGGCAGTGAGTTTCAACCTGGGTTGGTTTGGATGATGTTCCTTAAGGATGCAGAAAACAGCCTGGAAAAATATCAGGAATTTGGAGAGGAAAGACAAAATATGAATTTATGTGTGGGATTGGAGAGTGGGGGAGGACCCCTGTCAGTGAAATGGTAAGTGACTCAATTTTGAACTCTGCCAACCCTCACCAAGAAAATCTTTCTAGGGGCAGCAAGGTGTTGAAGTGATAGAACACTGATCCTAGAGTCTGAAGGACCTGAGTTCAAATCACCTCAGACCCTTGATACTTACTAGGTATGTGACTTTGGACAACCCTAATGCCCCACAAAAACAAACAAAAGTATCTATGGAGTGCTTACTGAATGCAGAGCAAAGAATACTATGTTCACTTTACATTTTTGCAAGGCAAATGGGGTTAAGCAGCTTGCCCAAGGCCACACAGCTAAGTAATTATTTAGTGTCTGAGGCCGAATTTGAACTCAGGTACTCCTGATTCCAAGGCTGGTGCTATATCCACTGTGGCACCTAGCCGCCCCTATGTTCACTTTTAAAAAAGCTTCTTTTATGTTTTTCTTTCTCTTGTTTTTTTGCCCCTCTTAACTTGAATTCCTCTTTCACAATATGGCTAATATGGAAATGGTATACACAATTATACATATACAACTTTTACCAGACTATTTCCCACCATGGGGAGGGAAGTCAGGAAGTGTGGAACTTGTAAGTTTACAAATGGATGAATGTTGAATACTATCTTTATGTGCAACTGGAAAAATAAAATATAGATAAAGCACCACCTACTTCACAGGACTGTTGCCTACAAAATAAACAAAAAACCATTTTTTTTGGCAAGGCAGTGGGGTTAAGTGACTTGCCCAAGGTCACACTAAGTATTTGAACTGAGGTCCTCCTGACTCCAGGGCTGGTGTGCTATCTACTGTGCCACTTAGCTGCCCCCAAAACTAGTAATTCTTTAAGTGTAATGGAAATGGGAGCTAACTAGAGTTTGAGGCCCCTTTTGAACACCGGTCTCCCTGATTCGAGGACTGGGGCACAATCTACTGTGCTACCATCCATAAGTCCTGAGCAACCAGTATGCCACCAGAACCTCAATCTTAGCACTGACTGGATGCTTCTCTGGGAATGTTTCTGAGCAGGTAACACTCCACCCTATCAAGAGAACAGGTTTTATTTGCTTCTTTCAGGTTCTAGTGTCACAGCTGAACTGAGAACGGCAACGATACTCAAAGTAATTAGTTCTTCCTTAGGGAAAAGGGGCTGGAGCTCACTTTCCTGGGTGCTGTCACCAATTCCATTCGGCCTAAGAATAAGGCGCACTGTGCGCTCGGCAACCCCAAGGAAAACGAGTAAATAAGTTCTTTGAGGGAGCAAGAAGTTAATTATTAATGGTTAATTTAATGCTGGCTCTTTGGTGAGATTATACCCAGGGGCCTGGGCAAATCGACATGTTCCATGAGAGACCGGAATGAGATTGAGGTGACTGACCTTTGAGCTAAGATTCTGAGATACACGGGAAGCTTCATTACCTGCCCGACTTTACAAGAAGGGGGGAGGAAGGTAGGAAGAGGGGGAGACAGAGAAAAAGAGACAGACAGGGAGAGAGACAGAGAGAGAGACAGAGAGGAGGGAGAGAGACGGAGAGACGGAGAGGAGAGAGACAGGGAGAGAGACAGAGACGGGGAGGAGAGAGACAGACTGACAGTTCATCGCCGGCGTGTCCTTGGAC
Source organism: Macrotis lagotis (assembly GCF_037893015.1). NCBI lineage: Eukaryota > Metazoa > Chordata > Mammalia > Peramelemorphia > Peramelidae > Macrotis > Macrotis lagotis. Next base: position 875,951,020 of record NC_133658.1, on the reverse strand, counting down.
AATCACCTCCCCGTCTGGGCTTCACTTATCACTCGCCAAACAACGAGCTTCTCCTGGATGGCCCCCAACACAACCAGCTCGGACGTCTGTGTTCGCGGCCTCCCCCACTCTCGGGAGTCCGCGCTCCGGGCCCTCCCGGCTCCGGCCTCCCCGCCCCGCCGGCCCGCCTTCTCGGGCCTCTCTCCGGGCTCGGCTCCCCGCCCTGCCCCCGCCGCTCCGGCCCGGGCCCCGGGTGACGCCGCAGTCTCCCCGGGCTCTTCCCGGCCCCGTCCTCCGTCTCCGGCCCTCGTGGCCGCGCCGCGCCGCCGCCTCACCTGTCCCCGGACCGCGGGCAGCAGAGAGACGCCCGGGCCCAGGGCGCGCTTCAAGGAGACTCCGACCACCGCAGCCATCTTGGCCCGTGAGGTCAAGCCCGCCCGGGCACGTCCGGGGCGGGGCGCGGCGCCTTCCGGCCCTCCCGCATCCCGTCGGCCCCCGCGGCGACCTTCTAGGCCTGAAACGAGACACCGAGGGGCGGGGACTTCCGGTCTTTAAATACGGAAGGAGGATCCTGGGAGTTGAGGGGGAGGGGCGGCACGGAGGCCCGCAAAGCGCAGGCGCAAACGCCAAAGCCGCAGCCCCGCCTTTCGGGCCTTTCTTGGGGGCGGGGCCAGACGGGGGCGGGCCCAAGCGGCTCCGCCCCGCCCTCCTGCTCCACCCTCTCCTCCACTCTCCAAGTTCTTTTTTTTTTGCTGTAAATCCTTTTATCCTGACCGAGTCTGTCTGTCTGTCTTCCCTTTTTCTATTTCCTTCTCCTTCTTCGCCTCCTCCTTCTCCTTCTCCTTCCCCTCCTCCTCCCCTCCCCCTCCTTTTCCTCCTCCCCCTCCTTCTTTCTCCTCCTTCTCCTTTTTCTTCTTTCTCTTCTTTTTTCTTCATCTCCTCTTTCTTCTTCTCCTTCTCCTTCTCTTTCTCCTTCTTCCTTTCTTTTTCTTCTTTTCTCTTTTTTCTTATTTTTCTTCTCTTTTCTTTTTTCTCCTCTTTCTTCTTCTTTTCTTCTTTTCCTTCTTTTTTCTTTTCTTCTTTTCTTTCTTTTCTTTTTCCTTCTTTTTCTTCTTTTCTTTTTCTTTTCTTCTCTTCTCTTCTTCTTCTCTTTGTCTCTCTCTCTCTCTCTCTCACACACACACGCACACATCAGGATTAAGTGACTTGCCAGGGTCACACAGCTAATAAGTGTCTGAGGCTCCTTTTTTCTCTCTACTGTCTCTTTGCTGGCTCACACCCCCTGACTGTAGTCTTCTCTCTCTTTTCTCTGTCTTCTCTCTCTTAGAGTGGGACTGGTGACTACAAAGCCCTACTTTGCTTAAATCCAATTCATTTGCAAGTAAGACTTCAATCTCTTGATGGAAGGAAGGATGGACAACAACAAACAATACTTTCTTGGTGATACCTATTCCCATGGCTTTAATCTTCATTTCTCTTCAGATGATTCCTAGATTCCTAAATCTATTTATTTTCCCTAATCTCTCTCTGTGGGCAGCTAGGTGGTACAGTGGATAGAGCATCAGACCTGGATTCAGAAAGACTTGAGTTCAAATCCAGACTCAGTCACTTATCAGGTGTTAGACCCTAAGCAAGTTACTCCACCCTATTTGCCTCCCTTTCCTCATCTGTAAAGTGAGTTGGAGAAGGAAGCAGCAACCACTCTAGTAGTATGTCTGCCAGGAAAACCCCAGGTGGAGTTATGAAGTCAGACATAGCTGAGAAATACCAATAGGCAATCACACTGTGAAAACAAAGGACATGACAAGAAAAATGAGCTTGCATGCGGAACCCAAAGAGTTCATGGTCCTTACATGGTCCTTGCAAAAGGAGGAGAAAACAGGAGAAGGCATGGCATAGGGGGAAAGGCGTAGTAAGAGGAGGAGCAAGGCAATGGCAAAAGCCAAGTTCTTTTCACTTGGGAACCTCTAGACCAGCCTTCTGGGTGACCAGCCTTCAACCTCTTCTGGGGCTGCATCATCCAACAAAAACTTAGCAAGGGGTGCATATAGAATTTCATGCTTATTTGTGACTACATATTACCAATGAATATAATAATAATAAAATGTAATAATGTTTCATGAATGGCCTTTGAGGGTTGCGTGTGACCTGTGAGCCAGTGTTGGACACATCTGCTGTAGACTTTGAAGATGAGAGGATCTACTTATCTTCAAAGGACTCCAGCTACACAAACATTTTCCCAGCCTGACCCAGATCTATTTCACCAGGTGCCAAAACTTGTCCTTTCTTCCTCTCTTTCTTTCCACTTACAGACTCTTATTGCTTCTTCCTTGGACTATTACAATGGTTTCCCAACTGGTCTCCTTGACTCATGTCTCTCCCCTCTCCTATCCAACCTGTACTTTACTGCTGAAAGGACTTTCCTAAAGAACTGACCAGGTCACTCACCTCTTCAATAAGTTCCAATGACTCCCCATAACTTCTAAGAGGGATCAGATATAAAAACTCCCCTCTTTCACACAACAAGCCATCAAACCCAACCCCAAGATCCCTTTCTAGTCTTATTACACATGACTGCCCTTCACAGACACAAGTCAGACTGGACTTCTAACTTTTCCCCTCCCTTCTCTCCCACCTCTGAGCTTTTGCACAGCATGTCCCTCATGCCTAGAATACATTCCTTCCTTACCTCCTCCTCATGGAATCCCTTTTTTTCTCTTCCAGGAAGGAGCTCAAGACTTTCTACATGCAATCTTCCCTGCTTTTTCTTTTCTCCTCCTCCTTCCCCCACCCCAGCTGCCTGTGCTTTCTTTTTTCTAAATCACCCAGTATCTATTTTATTTAAACCTAGTGAATGTAGGCTGATAAAGTCCCCCACAAGTAAGAGACCGGAACATCTGCTTCAAGGAAGGCAGGATGGCAATGCATAGAAGCTTCTGGAAGATAGTTGGAACACAAGAAGACATTCTGTCAGTGGTTCTGATCTGCTCATTATACTTTTCATTGACATTATAGCCAGATTAGGGGTACCCTCCATTCAAAAGGCTTGACCTTTCTACCTGCCTGAACTCTGTTGAGAGATAGGGTGATGTTTTAAGGAGAAAAGTCTCATAGTCCCACACATGGCTCATTTCTGTTCTTTGTCTCCACCTTTGTCCTTTCTTGTTTTGGTGAGGGTAGCTAGGGGATGTAATGGTTAGAACACTGAGTTTGGAATCAGGAAGACTCATTTTCATGAGTTCAAATCTGGTCTTAGACCTTTACTAACTGTGTGACCCTGGCAAATCACTTTACCCTGTTTGCCTCAGTTTTTTCATCTGTAAATGAGTTGGAGGAGAAAATGGCAAACCTCTTCAGTATCTCTGCCAAGAAAACCCCAAATGGGATCACAAAGAATCATAGACTGAAACAACTCCACAATAACAACTGCATAATTTGCAGAATAACAAAAATATTCCCCCAAACTCAGGCACATTTGACACACCTACTCAGTGTCTGAGTGAATGGGTTGAAACTTAAATCAGTTTTAACAAAACATTCACCATCCCCTCCCTACTCCTCTCCTAGACGCCCATGTATGAAAAATTCAAGAGACATAATTTCTTGGTAATTAATCATTTTATTAATTATGGCTAGTGAATAATTAATAAAAGGACTGTCATTTAGCCTTCTCTCATAAACCAAAGACCCTCTGCTAGAAGTCTTTTGATGCTTGTATACCCTTGGAAGACTGTCTGAATGTCTCAGACAGGCAGCAATCAACTGTGATTGATTAGCAATTAATGAAAGAATGAATATAATAATGAGAGGGGGGACCTGTTCTTTTCACTCTTTAATCAAAACTGAGATCCCCAGTTGGATGAGATATGAATAAGATTGAGTAGAATGTTAAGTCCAATTACATCATCAGCTCTATTCTTCAGAGGCTGATTTTATCTAGCAGAGAATGAGGAAATAGGAAGGTTAAAAAAAACACCAAACAAACTAAAAAAACATGAATCCCTGATGGCAACTGCTTATTAATATAAGAAAGAAAGAATCATTTCTCTCATTCCCAAATGTCTTGGTGGCCAGATAGATCCTTTTTTGGGTTGGGTCACCAGGCCAGGCTCCTCACTGGTCTTGGTTGCTGTGGCTCCCTGACTCTGCAGTGGACTCCGTTAGTTGGACCTCTGATTACTCTTCTGCCTTGTGAAGCTCACAAGATTATTACTTGGTTTGCTCCAGTACATATTTACCTAGGATCAGGAAAGAATACACCTATAGAGCGATGGAGCTGAAACAATCAGTCAATAAATATTTATTAAGCATCAATTATGTGCCAGACTAGAGGTACAAATAAAGGCAAAAACAGTTCCCACCCTCAAGGAGTTAAAAATCTAATGGGGGAGACAACAGGCTAACAAATATATGCAGAGCAAACCATATATAGGATAAATAGAAATTAGTCAACAGAGGGAAGGCATTAGAATTAAGGAAAGACTTCCTGTGGAAGGTGAGCTTTTAGCTTGGACTTGAAAGAAGCCAGGATATGGAGAGGAGGAGGGAGAATGTTTCAGGCATGATGGACAGTCAGCTAATTATTATTACTATTTTAGTTAATACTAATAATAGCCAACAGTTTATAGAGTGTCTTGAAGCATCCAAAGTATTTTACAAGCATTATTTCATTTTATCTTCAAAATCACTGTGGATGGTAGGTACTATTATTATTTTCATTTTACAGATGAGGAAATTGAGGCAGATGGAAGTTAAGGGATTTGCCCAAGGTTATATGGCAAGTGAGGGCCTGAAGTCAAATCTGAAATCAGGTCTTCTCAATTATTCATAGCAAAAATTAGATCTGCCTCTGAGGTGACATAGACAGCCTCCTGGAGGTCTCAGGAGGTAAATGTTTTATACCCACTAACTCAATTCATACAAATGTACATATATGTCAGCCTGCTTCCCCATCTTCCTTCTTTCCAGGGAAGCATTTCTGTGTTAACTAGTGCATATGCTGAGCCCTCTGTTCAGGCAGGATCTATTACTTCTCTCAAATTATAATTTAACCCATCACCAATTTAGGGAACAAAAAGAAATATGGCAAAGAATTTCTGGTGATCTCTATGACCCTTAGTTTCACTGAAAAACATCTGGACTGTTCAAATGAGCTAATATTTGTAAAAAATATTAGCTCAGTACAGGCTTGGTAAATAGTTGTTCTCCCTCCTCTTCCTTGCTAGCCCAATTCCAATTGGCTAGAAGCTGATCAATAGATTATTATAGATTGTTATTGTTGAGTCACTTCAGTCTTGTTGACTCTTTGTGACCCCATTTGAGGTTTTCTTGGAGAAGATAGTGGAGTGGTTTGCCATTTCCTTCTCTGGTTTATTTTATAAATGACCAAATTGAGGCAAACAGGGTGAAATGATTTGTCCAGGGTCACACAGCTGGTAAGTGTCTGTGGCTGAATCTGAACTCATACCTTCTGACTCAAGACCTGTCACTCATCATTTTGCATCATCTAGCTGCAAAAACTGTCTATGCCACTTACTTATTCAACAAACTCCTGCGATTCTAATCCTTCAAAATAAAATGTAAAATCCTTTGTTGGGCTTTTAAAACTTTTTACAATCTGACTCTACATTTCCAATCTTTTACATATATTTGCTTTGTCTTCATGTACTCTGTGATCCAGTAACCTTCTTGATACATAACTTCCTCCTCCTCCTCCTCCTCCTCCTCCTCCTCTTCCTTTCTTCTTTGGGAAGCAATTGGGGTTCAGTGACTTGCCCAGGATCACAGTTAGTAAGTGTCTGAGACTGGATTTGAACTCAGGTCCTCCTGTCTCCAAGGCTGGTGCTCTACTGCTCCACTTAACTGTGTCTGCTCTCCATCTTCTGATACTAGATATTTTCACTGGATGTCTTCTATGTCTGAAATTCCCTCCCTCCTCATCTTCACTTCCTGTCTTCCCAGGCTTTCTTCATATCTCAACTAAAACCTTAGCTTTTGCCTTTCCTGATCACCTTCATTTTAATACTTTTCCTCTGAGCCCCCTTCCCAATATATTCTGTCTATATGATGTTTTGTAGATAATTCTTTGCCTGATGCTTACCCCCATTAGATTGTGAGCTCCTTGAGGGCAGAGATTATTTTGCTTTGCATTGTCTATCCAATACTTGGAAGAGTCTTTAGCAAGTAGAAAACACTTAATAGATATCTTTTTTCTTTTTCTTTTTTGTGGGGCAATGGTGTCAAGTGACTTGTCCAAGGTCACACAGCTAGTGAGTCCCAAGTGTCTAGATGGTGCAGTGGATAGAGCACTGGCATTGGAGTGAGGAGGACAGGAGTTCAAATCCAGATACTTGCCACTTACTGTGTGATCTTGGGCAACTCAACCCTAATTGCCTTACATCCAGGGCCATCTCCAGTATACCTGATTCCTATCTGGCCACTGGACCCAGATGGCTCTGGAGGAGAAAGTAAGGTTGGTGACGTAACACTCAAATCCAATTCATGTGCTTGTCATGGCATCACCTCCCTGATGTGGTGGTCTTCTTTGAAGATGAAGGACAAACATTATTAAGTATCTGAATTTGTTTTTGAACTCAGGTCCTCCTGACTCCAGGGCTGGAATTCTATCCTAGCTGCCCTCTACTTAATAGATATTTGATGACAAATGCTTGTTGAGAAAGAAGGGAAATAAGACCTAGAGATTAGTATCCAGGGGTGATTTTCTCTTCTTTTTCTTTGAGAAGGGCTTCCCTTCTGCCATATCAGATATAAGGGAATAAGAGGTGGTCTGAGTTTTTATCTGCCAGTCAAAAAAATTGGCAAGACCATTGCTTCAGAGATGGTCTAGACTCATACGAATGCCAGAGATTTAAGAAAGTGATGGACCAGAGTAGGTAAAAACTTATTAGTTTTGACTTCTACAAACGTAGCATCCTGAAGGTGAAGATTCATATTCATGGAGATCTTGGCATAACTGTGTGTCTACTATCCAGTTCCATTCTAAGTTGAAGGCCCATCCCTTGCTTTGATGGACAAGTCAGAAGTAGCTTTTCAGATCCCACCTTCCGACAGTGAAACTGTATTAAATAAACAACAACAAACCTTTCAAAATTTTATCCTTGGAGGTTTGACTCTCTAATCAGACTCCCCTACATGCCTGTGTAATCAGCAATTACATTAGAGAAATATTCATAACTGTGTATGTTATCCTAATTCTGTTTTGCTCTTTGTTAAGGTAAAACCCTGGTGATTAATATTTGTCCCTCATTAGGACAAACTCTGAGGGATAATACATTTAATCTAATTATTATTATTATTATTATTATTTTTAGTTTTTGCAAGGCAAATGGGGTTAAGTGGCTTGCCCAAGGCCACACGACTAAGTAATTATTAAGTGTCTGGGGCTGGATTTGAATTCAGGTACTCCTGACTCCAGGGCCGATGCTCTATCTGCTGCACCACCAAGCCGCCCTAATTATTATTTTTAAGACCAAAATTCACAGGAGACCCCTTCCACATTAGCTAGGGTGACTCCTATTAGATGGAGAAGAGAATGGTGCAAGACAGCTTCACCTTCTGGCCTTTCCTATTGTCCCTTCATTTGGTCCTAATCCTGATTCTGGGTCCCAGAGACACCTGCCCTCCCTTTGATTTTTCTTGCATCCTTGCAAGACTGTCCCTCCCGGATGAATAAAACTGAGAATATACATCAGAAGATGTTTTGGGACACAGTTGGAGGTGGAGTATCCCATGGAGGATAGCTGTTACCTTTTTTATCCTTGATTTTTTGCTTTGTTAAATAAACCATGTGGTCACAATCTTCTGATTGCTTTTGTTCTCTTTAGAATGCCAGGGATCATTCGTCCTGAGAGAAGAAAGGACAGATGTGGGGTGAGGGTGCATCCACAGATTTTTCTTTTTTCTTTATAATTCTAAGCAATATTTCATCATGACCTGGTCAAAATTCAGCATCTGGCCCAGCATGGTTTTTAACTGATTACAGTGACCTTTTGCCTGTAGGTATGATTGAGGGGAATTGCCCTGGCTATTGTAGGTGCCTTGAGTTCTTATGGTGCATTCACAAAGAAGCACATGGGGCCCACCAATGTCTATCGTATCTGACTGCTGGCTGGACAGCTTTGCAGCTCTGGCTCTCTGGTGCTGTTGATCCCTTTAGTCGTTGGCACCAGACCAAGTGTCTGTTTTGTGAAGTGCCCAAAGAAAGAGATGAGCTCATTCCCGAGTTTTTACAAGCCCCGATGCAGTATGGGAGTTTGGATTCTTGCAGATTGGGACAAATGACCTATTTTGCAGCTCAAACCTCCAGAGGCCACAATTTGAATTTCTTCCCACTCTCCCTTCAGCTGAAATGTGTTAAAATATGTTATTATCTTGGGTGAGATTTTTTTCTTTTCTGTTTTATTGATGTCACCATTTTCTCACAATGGAAAAAAATTAAACCACTTCTAGAATATACAACACTTCACTCCCACAGTCCCCACCCCTCTACTGAGAGGGGAGAAAGCAATTTCATGATCTGTCTTCTGGAACCAATCCTGGTGATTGTCTTTAAGCTGAATGTCTTGCCTTCTGCAATAAAGTTGGGAGGAGGGTGATGGGATTCGTACCTATCCCTTAGCTAGGTTATATGCTCTGGAATACACTCCCCTTCACAACTCTGCCTTTGGAATCTTCGCTTCCTTCAAGGATCAGCCTTATCCACAGTGGATATAATTCTGCAGTTAGGAAAATCAGAATTCAAATGTAACCTCAGATACCTACCAGCTCTATGACCCTGGGCAAATCATGCAACCTCTATTTGTCTCATATGTAAAAGAGAGATTATAATAGCCTCTCCTCCTCAAGGCTGTTGAGGAAGACCTTAAATTCAAGTCTGGTTTCAGACACTTTTTAGCTGTGTGAACCTGGGTAAGTCATTTCACCCTGTTTGCCTCAGTTTCCTCATCTATAAAATCAGTTGGAGAAGGAAATGGCAAACTTCTCCAATATCTTTTCTAAGAAAACCATAAATGGGGCCAAGAAGATACAGACATGACTGAAACATCTGAATTGATATGAGGGCAGTAATGACTAGTGAGAAATATAGTGAGGGATCACATGGGAATAAAGATTTGAGCTGAAAGTAGTAGAAAAATCATCTTCATCATCATTATAGCTACATTTATATAGGCACTATGAGGTTTATGTGGTTAGCTGTGCTCTGGAGCCTTGGCCTATTTTTGGAGATTAAGTCCCCATCGTCCAACAAAGTATCTTTCACACAGCGGTAGGTGCTTTGGTGATGAAATGCCCATTGTTTTCTCCATCATCTTTGTCCCCTTTTCTCATTCTTCATCTACTTCATCCCCTAATTGTGCCCCAAATATGTTCATTTATTTTGCCAGTGTCAACTTGAAAATAAAAATTCCATCTTAGTTTTCATGGCAGATGACTTACCGCCAGGGGGAAGGGTTATTGGTATCGATGGACTCTGCCTTGTCATCACATTAGTCCTCCAGCTCAAGGAGATTAAAAGAGCTCACAGTCCAATGAGAATCAGATCATCCATTGCTGTCTCTTCCCTTTATTTCTGCACTCCAGAGAGGGAATGTTGCTATAGTCTGGGGTAGATTTTGACAGTCTAATCTTCTGCCCCACTGACTTAAGGCTTCCTAGGAAAAATGACCAGATTTAACTCTTGCTTTTTTTTTTTTAGGTTTTTCCAAGGCTAATGGGGTTAAGTGGCTTGCCCACACAGCTAGGTAATTATTAAGTGTCTGAGGTTGGATTTGAACTCAAGTCCTCCTGACTCCAGGGCCAGTGCTCTATCCACTGCACCACCTAGCTGCCCCCAGATTTAACTCTTACCTTTCTTTTTTAATTTTTCTTGAATTCAGGAATCATTTATTAAGCACTTAAACATATACAGGTGCTTGGCCAGGCCAGAGAGATGTAAAGGTGAAAACAGTCTTTGTGATCAAAGAGTTTATGGTCTATTGGGAGGGAGGGATGTGTGAATAAATAAACAGAATAAAGGGTAGAGTGTGATGAGGCAAAGGAGAGATGTAGATGAAGGAATCTAGAAAAATTTGAGGAGGGAAAGAATACCTTTACCTTTGAGTTAGGAAGTATTTTAAGGAGGAAGTAGCATCTGAATTGGATTTTGAAAGGAAAGGATTCCCAAAGCTGGAGATGTGGAGGGAGGGTTAAGTGAGGTGATGGTTTGAGCATTTATAAGAATGTGGGTAAGTGAAGGAGATTGGGGAATGACTAGTAACTTAGTTCAGTCAGAGCATAGTTTGTGGAGATAAATAGAATGAAATAAAATTGGAAAAGGTAGATTGGAGATAGTGGCATGCCTGAAGTGTCAGACCACTGGAATCAGATTTTATCCTCTTGGCAATAGGGAATCACTGACTTTTTTTTTTTTTGACAGTGGGGCTTTGTCCATGACTCTTGAAAATCTAAGATACCATACTCTATTTACTTTTATTAATTTTTTTGGGGGGGGGGTTGCAAGAAATGGGGTTAAGTGGCTTTCCCAAGGCCACACAGCTAGGTAATTATTAAGTGACTGAGGCCTGATTTGAGCTCAGGTCCTCCTGACTCCAGGGCCGGTGCTGTATCCACTGCACCACCTAGCTGCCCCCATTGACTTTTTTTGAACAGGGAAGAGATGCTCTGACCTGTGCCTTATGAAGATTTTTTTTTCAACTATGTGAAGGATATATTGGCGAAAAGAGAGATGGGAGTCAGGGAGATCAGTTAGGAAGCTGTTATGATGGAAGTGATGAATATGGTCTTGTATGGATTATGTTTGAGATGCTAGGAGAACATTAGCAGGAAGTCATAGTTGTGGGACAGAATCTTAAGTGATGATTTTGTGTGTGTGTGTGTGTGTGTGTGTGTGTGTGTGTGTGTGTTTGTAGCCTGGTTATCAATTCCATAGAGAGATAATTGAAGTCATGGCAATAGATGAGTTCACTTAGGCAGAGAGTAAAGAGAAAACAAAAGAGATCATAGAACAGAGTCATGGGGAGATGTGCATAATTGGGGGTGGGGAAGAAAATGATGAACAAAGAAAGAATTTATTCAGAAGAAGTGGGGTAGTTAGCAGCATCAAGGGCTGCAGAGAGGTCACACAAGATGAGGATTGAGAAAAGGCCATTCAATGTATCTAGCAATTAAAGAGATTCATATGTATATGAATGTGATGGAACACTATTGTTTTATAAGAAATCATGAGGGATGGGACTTCAGAATATCCTGGAAAGATTTGCATGAGCTGATGCTGAGGGAAGTGACCAGTACTGGAAGAGCATTGGACACACTAACAGCAACATTGAGAATGATGACCAACTGCATTTCAATTGAACAATGACCAAAGACCATTCTAAGACACTTGTGATGGAAAATACCATCCATATCTAGAGAAGGAACTGTGGAGTTTAAATGCAGACTGAAGCTTACTATCTACATTTTTTTTTAAATAAAAGATTTTATTTATTTGAGTTTTACAATTTTCCTCCTAATCTTGCTTCCTTCCCCCCCTCCCACAGAAGGCATTCTGTTAGTCTTTACATTGTTTCCTTGGTATACATTGATCTAAGTTGAATGTAATGAGAGAGAAATCATATCTTTAAGGAAGAAAAATAAAGTATAAGAGATAGCAAAATTACATAACAAGATAACAGTTTCTTTAAAAATTAAAGGTAATTCTTTGGTCTTCGTTCAAACTCCACAATTCTTTTTTTTTCTTTTAAAGATTTTATTTATTTTGAGTAATACAATTTTCCCCTAATTTTGCTTACCTCCCCGACCCCCCACAGAAGGCAATTTGCCAGGCTTTACATTGTTTCCATGGTATACATTGATCCAAATTGAGTGTGATCAGAGAGAAATCATATCATTAAGGAAGAAAAATAAAGTATAAGAAATAGAAAGATTACATTATAAAATATCAAGTTTTTTTTTTCTAAATTAAAGGTAATAGTCCTTGATCTTTGTTCAAACTCAAGAATTCTTTCTCTGGATAAAGATGGCATTCTCCGTCACAGATAACCCCAATTTGTCCCTGATTGTTGCACTGATGGAATGAGCAAGTCCATCAAGGTTGATCATCACCCCCATGTTGCTGTTAGGGTGCACAGTGTTTTTCATCTCAATCAGCATCAGTTCATGCAAATCTCTCCAGGCTTCCCTGAATTCCCATCCCTCCTGGTTTCTAATAGAACACTAGTGTTCCATGACATACATATACCACAGTTTGCTAAGTCATTCCCCAATTGAAGGACATTTACTTGATTTCCAATTCTTTGCCACTACAAATAGGGCTGCTATGAATATTTTGTACAAGTGATGTTTTTACCATTTTTCCTCATCTCTTCAGGGTATAGACCCAGTAGTGGTATTGCTGGATCAAAGGGTATGCACATTTTTGTTGCCCTTTGGGCCCAATTCCAAACTGCTCTCCAGAAAGGTTGCATGAGTTCACAGCTCCACCAACAATGTAGTATGTCCCAGATTTTCCACATCCCTTCCAACATTGATCATTGTCCTTTCTGGTCATATTGACCAGTCTGAGAGGTGTGAGGTGGTACCTCAGAGATACTTAAACTCCACAATTCTTTCTCTGGATACAGATGGTATTCTCCATCACAGACTATCTACAATTTTTAAAAGTTGTCTTATGTATATAATGTTTTTTCCTCTAATGTTTTTCCCCCTGTTTTGATTTGATTCTTCTTTCATAACATGATTAATATGGATCTGAGCATAGTTGTATTGTATATGTATAGACTATATTAGATTGCTTTCTGTCAGGGGGAGGGGGAAGGGAGAAATGTGAATGTGAAATTCAAAACCCTTGCAAAAAATGATTGTTGAAAACTACTGTTGCTTGTAGTTGGAAAAATAAATAAAATATTTTTTTAAAAGAAGCAATGGAAGAGCTATTTTTGCATTTGATTAGAAAAAGTAATTAAATAAAAGAGAAAAAATTAATTGGAAAAAATAAAATAAACAAAAGGGAAAAGCCAAAAAAATGATAACCAGTGACATTGAAATAAAATATTAAAGTCAAAAGTTGTTGAAAATCTTAAGGAGTAAGTGAAGGATGAGGATGTTGAGGCAGCAAGCATAAATTTATCAGACTAAAAGGTCTGTCTCATTGTCTTCTATACAAAGCACATATCCTTATATCCAAAGTATTTCAAGACTCTTCCATGGGGGCAGCTAGGTGGCACAATGGTTACAGAACGGGCCCTGGAGTCAGGAGGACTTGAGTTCAAATACAGGCTTGGACACTTAATAATTGGCTAGCTGTGTGACCTTGTTAACCACAGTGCCTTAAATAAATTAAAAAAAAATTAAAAAATAAATAAGACCCTCTTACCTATTCATCAGCATCCCAGTGTAACTAGCTCAGCCATGCCTCCTTGGGGTGTGTGTGTGTGTGTGTGTGTGTGTGTGTGTGTGTGTGTGTGTGTGTGTCTGTGTGTGTGTGTGTGTGTGTGTGTGTGTGTGTGTGTGTGTGTGTGTGTGTCTGTGTGTCTGTGTGTCTGTGTGTCTGTGTGTCTGTGTGTCTGTGTGTCTGTGTGTCTCCGTAGTATCTGATTTAGCCACAAGGTGGTGCCAAAACTCCAGAAACATCTGGCTGCTCACTCAACACACCAGGGGCTGACTGCTGGCCTCATTATGGCTTAAGAAATAAAGCACAATGTTGATGAATTATGAAAATATGACATCTGCTTTTTATATCTGGATTCCATCCTTTAGGAGTATTATACTGTCTCAGAATTTTCCTTCCTCCCTTCCTTCCTCCCTTCCTTGCTCCCTCCCTCCCTCTTTATCTCTTTCTCTCTTTCTCTCTCTCTTTCTCTCTCTCTCTCTCTCTCTCTCTCTCTCTCTCTCTCTCTCTCTCTCTCTCTCTCTTTCTCTCTCTCTCTCTCTCTTTCTTTCTTTCTTTCTTTCTTTCTTTCTTTCTTTCTTTCTTTCTTTCTTTCTTGCCTCTCTCCCCTCCATCCCTTCCCCCTCTCTGTCACGTTCTCTTTTTTCTATTTTATTTTTCAATCAGCAGAAATCTAATCTACTTTCTCTACTCCTAATGAAAAAAAATCCTCTCTAAAAGTTGGTGAGGAGTATGTTTCGACAAGTCATTATGTTAATCAAGAGTGCCTGTCTGTCAAATTCTCAGTCCACTTTCCACTGCACACAGACACTATGTATTGATCTCATGGTTTTCTTTTGTTTGTTTTTGTTTTTCTCAGGGCAAATGGGGTTAAGTGACTTGCCCAAGGTCACACAACTAAATAAGTATTAAATATCTGAGTCTGGATTTGAACTCAGGGTAGGATCTATCCATTGTGCCACCTAGCTGCCTGATCTCATGGTTTTTGATCACAGAATAAAATACTGCTTTCTCCTGATCTGCTTATTCCCTGTTGGCTGCTACTGATCAGTCAACCGTCCTGTCTCTAGTTACTTTACTAAACTTCAATGATTGTTTATTCCTTTTGCTTTGTTACCCTAACAAAATAAACTTTTTTTTTGTTCCTAAATACTTCAAGAGTCTGTCATTTTAAGTGAAATCATTCACATTCTTGAACCCTGCACCCGACCATGCCAACATTTTTTCCTTCATCATGATGTCCCATGATTCTATGGATCTCTTGATTCTTTCCCACTGTGCTAGGTCATCTTCTTTAAACATTAGCTTTAGTTCACTTGGAAAAGGACTTGGCGGGGCGGCTAGGTGGCATAGTGGATAAAGCACCGGCCCTGGAGTCAGGAGGACCTGGGTTCAAATCTGGTCTCAGACACTTAATAATTACCTAGCTGTGTGGCCTTGGGCAAGCCACTTAACCCTGTTTGCCTTGCAAAAAAACCTAAAAAAAACCAAGGACTTGGCAACTTCATTAAAATTCAGGATAGCCTTGAAAAATCTCCCCATCACAGTTCTGAAACATGCATCAGATACCAATTTTATCATCTATAAAACTGACTGCCATAAGATTAGACTTCTTAAAATATATGCAGAGTCTAAAGTAGTTCCTTGAGTGGATCAGAGTAGACCTGACATCCTAGGGTCTGCAGTTATAGTAGTCTGGATGGATCTTCTGGAGCCATTAACCATATTCACTCCAGATGAGTAGTATTTCTCCAAGCTAAAACTCAGCTGCTGGAATTTAGGACCCTTTAGGTCACTTCTCATACCCTCCCTCCTCCCTTCTGCAGAACTATAAAGCTCCTGGGAGCTCCTTCCCTCACTAATACTGTCACTTGCATCTCCACCCTTAACTGGCTAATGTCCCAGACTAGCAGAGGCATCTGCCACATCAGCATACTCTTGAATTAGCAGCCAATTTGGTCTTGTGTGTATTTGTGTATGTGTGTGTGTGTGTGTGTGTGTGTGTGTGTGTGTGTGTATGTGTGTGTGTGTTTAGATGAGCTTGTGGATAGGTGAGATCATGTCATAGTCTACATGTGTATTTACACATACACACACACACACTCATATAAATTACCCTCCCCCCCCAGAGTCTGTGGCTTGTGTGTACACAAGTTCATTACTGGAAATATCAAAAGAGGTAACTGCTCACCATAATGAGTCAGAGAAGACCTGAGGAGGTAAGAGGGCACAACAACAAAAACCTACTGGGAGCAGGGATTGTCTCCCCCTTGGGTCCCCACCCACCCAGGACTGGACTCACAAGGCTTGGCTCAGTTCTGAGAAGAGGGCTAGTCAGGAGCAAATTTCTGTTCATTTGTTTGTTGCTTCCCCTACCCCAGAGAAGAACTCTGGGGAAAATCTTTATGGAGAAACTTGGGTAGGGCTAGAGTAGAGGATCTCCCCAAAAAGGGTTACCAGGATTCCTTCTAGAAAGGTATGCAAGGAACAAAGAAGACATAAGGGCAGTCAAATAGTACTGATTTGGTGCCTATTAGGTGCCCATTATATGTCTGACATTGTAGTTAATCATAGGGGATATAAAGAAAAACAAAAGTGTCCTGATTCTCTAGAGTTTACAGTCTGATAGGGGAGAGATCAAGGAGGCACAGTATACAAACAAGATATGCAGGTATGTTATACAATTATTGTTATAAATACCCTTCTATATATTACATCTATGTTATATCTTATATATGTATATAGAGACACTTTACATATTACTTCTATATCATCTTTTATATTTCATGTATGCAAATAGAAACTTTCTTTTATATATGAATATATGTATAAAGAGACTTTACCCATTAATCTGTTTATAGCTTATATTTTATGTGTGCATATGGAGACACCTTATCTATTAATATATATTATATCTATAGAGAGAAAGACACCCTCTATATTCCATCTTATATTTTATGTAAGTATATGGAGACACCTAATTGTATAAAGAGATACCTTCTCTATTCCACTGATATGATATCTTATATCATATATATAGATATCGCCTATCTTCTATCTTATATATAGAGATACTTTATACATTATATCTGTATTATGTATGATATTTTATGTGTGTATACAGGGAACCCTTTATATTACATTTATATTATAATATACATGTATTTAGAGAAACTTTATACATTATATGTATATTATATTTTATATGTTAAATATTGTTGTGTTGTTTCAGTTGCGTCAGATTCTTCCTGATCCCATTTGGAGTTTTCTTGACAAGGATACTGGAATGGTTTGCTAATTCCTTCTCCAACCCATTTTACAGATGAAGAAACAGAGGCAAACTGTGTGAAGTGACTTGCTCAGGATCACACATCTTGTGTGTGAAGGTAGATTTGAACTCAGATCCTCCTGACTACAGCCCTAGAACTCTACCCACTGTGCCACCTAACTGCTCCTATAGTATATCTATCATATGTATCTATACATATTTGTATATTGAAGTACCATATGGATTTTGTATCTATATCCTATCTCTCTGTATATGATAAATAGGAGATATTATTAGAGGGAGTGAGATCAAGGACTGGGAAAGTCTTCTACAGAAAGTAGGACTTTGGATGTGATTTGAAGGGAGCCAAGGAAGCTCCAGACTTGGGGCATAGTCTGTGAAAACACCTGGAGGTGGGAGATGAGCCTCTTAGGAAAATGATAGCAAAGGAGACCAGAGTCTTTGGAGTGAAGATTATGTGGAAAGGGAATAAGATGAGTTTAGGAGGGGACAGGGTTGTGAAGGACTTTGAATGCCAAAGGAAGGGCTTCTGTTCCATGAGGTATAGGACAATTGCAGATTTCTCTTCTACAAAAGAAATGTTTGTAACATAAAATAACAAGAGACAGCATTTCTCTAGCAATTCCAAGTCTCTAAACTATTTTATTTAAACTGATTCTCCCCATAGTCCCGAGAAATAAGTGTTAAGTAGTTAAAAGCAAAGACACTGATGATGATGATAATAATGATAATAATAATATAGTTAGCATTTTCTTATCAGTCTAAAGTATGTATTTAACATAGATAGCCTCATCTGCCCCCTCACAACCATTGTTGTCACCCCTTTTTTGTTGTTATTCAGTTGTTTCTGACTTTTCATTGCGTCATTTGGGGTTTTCCTGGCAGAGATGCTGAGGTGTTTGCTATTTCCTTCTCTGGCTCACTTTATAGATGAAGAAACTGAGGTAAACAGGCTAAGGGTCTTGCTCAGAGACAAACAGCTAGTAATTGTCTTTGGCTAGATTTGAGTACAGGAAGATGAATTTTCCTGTTTCCAGGTCTAGGGCTCTAACCATTATACCACCTAACTGCCCCGCTTTATAGAAATGGAAATTGAGGTTGAGAAAAGTCAAGGGATTTGCTCAGGGTCACACAGTTAATGGATGTCTTGGACAGGATTTGAACACAGGCCATTATACTATCTATTGCACTATCTAGTGGGCTATCTAAATGCACACCAACAAAGACAAAATATGAAACCTTACTATTTTATTCTACTGGGAGAAGGCCATAAAACACTTTATAGTCACTTGACCTTAGCTTCAGCTGGGTCTGATATGAATATCTCCTTCAAGTTTCAGGGCTCTCAGAAGGCCAAGGCATGGCTTTGGTTCTTTCTTCTGTCCATGGGCATTGTCTTCTCTAAGAAGCATTATACAAACTACAGAATGGTTCTATCATTTTAGAACGTCACCAAACATTAATGTGTCTGTTTTCCTGTAGCCTCTCTATTTGCCATTTTTCTTTTGTGTCCTCTCCGATGGGTGGGAGGTGGAACTTTAAAGCTGCTTTAATCTCCATCTCTCTTTCTATCTTTTTTTTTAGGTTTTTTTGCAAGGCAAGCGGGGTTAAGTGGCTTGCCCAAGGCCACACAGCTAGGTAATTATTAAGTGTCTGAGACCGGATTTGAATCCAGGTACTCCTGACTCCAAGGCTGGTGCTTTATCCACTATGCCACCTAGCCGCCCCAGAATCTCTTTCTATCTTTACCAATATTTTGTGCAAAAACTTTTGGAATTTTTGAAATCAAAATCGCCTATTTTATCTTTTATGATCTCCTCTATACCTTGTTTAAGAATTTCCCCTTTATCCGCAGTTGTGAAAAGTACCTCAATTTATTCTCCTGTCATTTCTAAATGATCTGGTCTTTCAAGTCTCTTATCTATTCTGAATTTATTATGGTACACGATATAAGACAGACATTAGTCTAAATCTAACTTGCTTTTCAGTTTTCTCAGCAGTATTTGTCAAAAAAGAAGTCATTGCCTCAATTCAGATCCCTTCTGAAGGAAGTCACATATTCAGAGGATGATTGTGGGGTGAAAGAGGGATCACTGGAATATCAGGGAACCTACCATTTAGCAACTACAAGTGTCTTTATTTCTCTTTTCTGGAGAAGCCAAACTTCTAGGGAGCACTACCTGTTTAGTGTGGGAAAGTACTTTCCATATGGGGGTGGGGGTGGGGGTGGGGGGAGGGATATCTTTGCTGCCTTGTGGCAACTCCCAAATTCAGTTGTTTTTTGAGGGAATTTCAAACCACAGGAGAATGCTAAAATCTAGAATATTTTAGAACCCTGTATTCAAATGATAAATACCATTAATGGAGAAATGGGATTGTATATGGCTCTCTGTCAGTCTTCTAACATCGTTTCTGTATTGTATATGGGCTGCTGGGAATCCCTGCTATTTCCATTGTGAGATTAAAAACTGTCCAATACCCTTTAAATGCCTATTACCTTGAGTGCTTGTATGGGATCTAAGGGTAGTTTTTTAACTTACTTATAAGGAAACTAAGATGTGTATTCAGAGATTTTCTCAGAGCATTTTGAATCAGTTACCCCCAAGTCCTGATTTGATCCATATGAGTTTGGAGGAAGGATGCCTGAGGTCTCCTAAGGACATGCCATATTTGGACATTTCCCTTTAATCCATGCATTACTAATACTTTCCCCTTAGACTGTCATATACTTATCCATATATATGTTTTTCCATATGTATTTTTTTTTTTTAGGTTTTTGCAAGGCAATGGGGTTAAGTGGCTTGCCCAAGGCCACATAGCTAGGTCATTATTAAGTGTCTGAGACCGGATTTGAACCCAGGTACTCCTGACTCCAGGGCTGGTGCTTTATCCACTGCGCCACCTAGCCGCCCCTCCATATGTATTTCTTCAGCCCCTTCTCACTACCCCTTCCCTTATTAGTATAGAAATCTCTTGAGGGATGAAGCCATTTTTCATTTTATATCTTTGTACTTCCAGCACAAAGTTAACACTTGATAATTTCTTGGATTGTTGAATTCTAGACCCTCAAATCATACTTCACAGAGGGATCTTTTCATCATCCCAGTAACCCTCCTATCCCCCCATTCCCCTAGCTCCTGGGGCTCCCTGATCTGGGATATTTCTATATGCATAGAAGCATACAAAGTAAGAATGTCCTCCTCTCTTTTCTTAGGAGACACGTGGAGGCGGCAATCACACACACAGCCACTCTTCTGATTGGTTTCGCATAACTTTTTCTTTGTTAAAAGGGAGATTTCAATTTGAGGTGGAGTAGAGACTGCAGAAGTGGGATATTATATTCAGAAAGATGACTTAAAAACAAAAGGTATGAGTAAAGATAGAAAAAAGAAAGAATGAATTCCATTCATTATATTTTCTCGTGTTGCAATGCTTTGTTTTTATTTACTTAGTCAGAGGCACTATGAGCCACAGTCAGCTTCCTCTCCCACATGTTTTTCACCATCCAGAGGCTTCTTGAAGAGTTAAATTGCTTTTTTGTTTTGCTCACAACTACAATAAAATAAATGCAAAACTTTTCAAGTGACACAACAACAGGAGGTGTTTTTAAGGGCCACCACCACTGCTGACATCTTTGTAAACCAAAATTTGGACACTGATCAGCCTCATATTTGGGCCACTAAGGCGTCTCACTAATTTCCTCAGCTGTCTGGCCCTGGTAATCTCATAATCCACTGGGAGTTACTACCCCCAGATAAATGGATGAGAGGTCCCCCTGATGCTGGATCAGCAATGCAACTGACTTGAGGGTTTCACAGATTGCCAAAAGCCTTAGAAAAATCCATCCCAATGCACAGGAGTGAATGTCTCATCAGGCTGGGAGTCAAAAGCACACAAAGCAAAAACACACAAACCCACACAAATGGCAAGGTATCCTGGAGCTCTCTCCAAAAAGAACCTATAATAAGCACTTGGCATGCAGGGACAGAAATAGATGAGGCATCATGGGAGAGCTCATATCTCAGCATCCCAAAGGGACTCTTAACCCAACACCTCTAGAACAAAGATGATCCTTTCTTTCTTTTTATTTTTGCAAGACAATAGGATTAAGTGATGTGCCCAAGGTCACATAGCTAAGCAAGTATTAAGTGACTGAACTCAGCTTTGAACTCAAGTCCTCCTGACTCCAGGACCAGGGCTCTATCCACTGTACCACCTGGCTGCCCTTTTCTGAAAACTCTCAGGGTCTTGTCTGCCTGGTGAGGCTGACCCAGGCCAAAAAAACTTCATGAAATGTAACAGGATTGATTTTTGGAGTTGGGAAGAATCTTAGAGATCAATCAGTTGGGAGTTCTTCACCTGGGGTCTATGAACTGGTTTTAAAACTATTTTGATAACTTCATTTAAAATTTTATTTTAATTTATGCATTTAAATATTCTTTAGAGAAGGGGTCTACCAGACTAACTGCCAAGACTTGCAAAAAGGTTAAGAGCCCCTTTAAGTTGTCTGATCTCTTAATTTTTAAGAAGTCATATCAGGAATCTGAGGAAGTCCAGAGAGGTCATGGGATTATAGAATCACCAGTTTAGAATCAAGAAATTATAAATCATTGAGTTCAACATCATGAGTTTCCTCATCTTAGGAAGAAGGAAAGAAAATGACTCAACCTAGATCACAGAGGAAGCAAGGGGTAATAAGATTCAAATCCAGGTTCCTTGATTCTCTTTGTGCTACACTGTCTTTGGAGGCTTCCATTTGCACAGTTATGGAGCAGAGCTGGGATTGGGGCCTAGAATTCCTGGGATCCAGATTTAATTTTTTCTTCTTCTATTACATTATGTTGTCAAGGGAAGGTGGTTTATGAGGGATTCCCCTGCAGGCCACAGCAGATTGCTAAACACATTGACTCATGCTGGACCACGCAGGCAAAGGATAGAAGTGTTGCCCATTAATATTTTCAAAGATGCCATTGCAGAATGATCATACTTCGGGAATCAGATGCAGTGAATTAGAGAATAAGGGCCACATGAGCCCATCAAATATCTCTCTTCTTTGAAATTCAAATGTATAATCAATCGTTCCTATATGGTTGATGGTTTTTTAAATCTCCAAAGTGGAACAGTGATAGGTTCATCTTCCTGCCCAAGCAACTCCCCCTCCCCCCCCATACCCCTAAGGCACTTGTATTCATAGAAATACTGTTTAAAATGGAACTTGAGAGTTGGCTCCAAACAGTCATTTTGGTTAGGTATGAAGTATCACAATGTACCAATAGCTGATCCAAGACTGGGTACTACTGCAGGTTCATAAAGAGGCACTGGTTGATTGGTTTGTTCTAGACCTGGAACAGTAGTTGTGAGTTGACCCTGGGGTAAGGGACAATAAAAGTCAGAAGGGAGGTCAGTGGAAGGTCTTGGGAATGGGACCTGGACCATTGAGAGTGGTTTAAGCTACTCAAGGGAGAGGAAGTCCACCTTAGGACACCATGAAGAGGATGGAATGGGTAGAGCTGTTGGGACCCTCGACATTTTTCCACCCTTGAGCAGAGCTCCCTTTATACTTCTGTTGGGGAAGGAGTTGGCTGTCAATCCATTATTAAGCAGAAAGGGAAAGAGAATCAAAAAGGGAAAGAGAATCAAAAGGGGAAAGGACTTTTCCGAAGGAATACTTTACTAAATCCTGCTCAACCAGTGCTTAAGAAACACTAAAGTCTTAAGGGCAGAGAAATTCCATTTAGTAAACTATCACTGCCATTAGTTATTAGTCTATGGAGTCACACAGGGTCAATGGCCAATCAACACACTTTCTATGGTGGTTCCTATAGTCCTAGGAATTAATTTCTCTTCAGGGAATTGCTTAAGCTCCTCCAGTACAAGATGCCATAGGAGGATCTGCTCTGGATGACCAAAGTGAGTAAAGTCATTTTTAGTTTCTATTCCTCCCAGAGCAATGGCCCCAGAGAGCCTACAGCTAGTAGAAGGCAAACACTCTGAGGGCAGGACTGTTTCCTTTGTGTATTTTCTATGCTTTTCAGTATTTTACACAAAGTGGGTCTTTAATAAATACTTGGGTGGAGTTGATGGAAAATAAGAAAGAAAAAGAAGGGGGAAGGGAAAGGCCAGGGATGCATAGAGAGTGGTCACATTGCCTCATTTAATTGAATATTTTGCATTTCTTGATGGGGTGGGAGCAGGGCATGGAATTGGGGAAGAATGCCAATACATCTCTGTAAAACAGTTTCTGTAAGAAAATGGTGAAGGAAACTCACCTGGGCAGACCATCCTCTAGAGACTGTTTTAAGGAAAGGTCCCAAGTATTATCTTATGTCTCTTGAGGATATTAGATGAAGTTGGGGATTTGGGGGGTGAATTTCACAGAAGGGTGGTTGGGGGAGTTGAGATAGAGTTGGAGATCACAGAATGATATTTGTTGATTAGAAAGGACCTTAAGAGACCATCTGGTCCAACCACCTCATTTTTTAACAGACCCCTAGGGAGATCATTAAGTGATATGTCCAAGGACACCACACCACAGCTGATGGGTGTCAAAGGCAGGGTTTGACTCATGTCCTTTGACTCTGGAGCCCCAATCACAAACTCTGAATGATGTTCCCATTATTCAATTGTAATGATAAGGAATGCTGGATGTTTTCCTTCTCTGGAGAAAAATCCTACTGGCCATCTAATCCTCTTGATTTGGAAAGCTAATACCAGAACCTGGAAAATATACTGCTGTTTGATCCCATCTCCAGGGTTGGACCCAACATAGTGAGGACCATGGAACCTCTGAGGATAGAGAAGGACTTTGCTAATCCATGGTCCCAGTCTTGACCTCACCCCAGAAAAAAGGCACAGAGGTGGGCAATCAACCTAATTAGAAATGACAGTGTGGATTCTTGGGCTGATATTACCAAGCAGGACACAAAATGTCTTGGGTCTATCCTCTCCCTCTCTCTCTCCCTACCAATTTACTCAGTCCCCTAGCCCACTGCAACTGATGTCTGATATGGGGCAGAATGGATAGCTATTAAGGGGTGAATTGGGACCATCTGAGGAGAAATCCAGGGAGAGAAGTGGGAGGAGGGTCAGTGAGGAGTGAAATGGCTGAGGACATCCACAGAGAAGCTAGAGGAATTATCCTCTTGATAAGTAAATCCTAAATGGGGCTTGTGAATCAAAGTCAGATTGAGTTTGGTGTCCATCAGATCTTTTCCTGTTCACAAAGGAATCGATCACCTCTCTTTCTATTTGTCCAAAAAGAGAAGGTGTGTTAGGAGACCTAGAGACTTTTGCATGTGATATTTGAGTGGACTCTAGAACCACAGGAGTGAAGGGAAAGACATGTTTCACATAGTTTTTTTTCCAGACCCCTCTCCCCCCATCCCATGCAGATATCAAAATGGACCCAGCCCAATGAAGAAAAGCAATTTCCAAGAAGGGGTTGGACTTGGGAATATGGGTAGAGGTGGGGGAAAGTGGAAGGAATGAGGAAGGGGGATGAAAAGCCCACTCATGGGATCAAGGCACCACGTGCCACCACTTGAAGGCAAAGGGCTTCCGACAGACGTTGGTACCACAGTGGATCTCTCCCATTAATTTGTGATAGGAGGAAATGTCATCGATGAAGGTACAGGAGAAGCCCAGGGGCTGCAGAAGAGAGCATACATGATCTTCCAGACAGCACTGGTCTTCAATCAGGGGCCCAAAGGGTTTGGGGATACCCAGGACCTTGTCAAGCACAATCATATTCACCTGTATGGGGAGAGAAAGGTACATGTTGTGTGTAAAGGGAACTTGACTGAGGGCACTGGTGTGGCCCTACCAGAGAGGGAAGGAGAGGATATTAGTGAAAGAAGAGATGGGTTTGGAGAACTGATGAGAAGTTCCAGTTCTTTAAAAAAATTATTTTTTAGTTTTTTCAAGGCAATGGGGTTAAGTGGCTTGCCCAAGGCCACACAGCTAGGTAATTATTAAGTGTCTGAGGTTGGATTTGAACTCAGGTCCTCCTGACTCCAGGGCCAGTGCTCTATCCACTGTGCCATCTAGCTGCCCCCTGAATTTTTTTTTAAAATTTAAAATTTTAATTTTTTTTTAGTAATCCCATTTCTTAAACTTAGTAGATGTGAAGTAAGAGAAACTCATTTCATTCCTCTGAGCCTCAATTTTTTATCTGGAAGATGAGGCTGGCAACAGGAAAAATGGGATTTTAGAATAAGATGGACTCATCTAGTTCAGACCACTCCTTGAAGTTCATTGACTTGCCTAAGGTCATCTAGGCAATAAAGGAAGCATTTGATGAACCCAGGTTTTCTGACTAAAATGACAGTGCCCATTGTCTTTCTTAAAGAGTCGTTGTGAGGCCAGTGCGTTATTTTTTACTCAGATGATCCAGAAAATAGAGGGCATGATAATGACAGCATTTCTAAGGCATTTGAAGGTGGGCAAAGTACTTGACAAATGGATAGATCAGATTTCTGGGTCAATCTGAAAAGTCAAGGAAATGGTGGCAGTGACAAGATGGAAGTTTGTCCCCCAACAGGTGGAGGTTTTTTCTTAGGGGTGTCAGGTTATTGGCTTCCTATCTCCTTATCTTCCTCTGAGCTTCAGAACTGGACAGCCCTTCAGAGGCCATCTATTCCAACCCCCTCATTCTACAAAGGGTCTCTAACTTCTTACTCCTCTGACACCAGTTCCTTTTTGATTGCTATGGTATCTCATTGATCAATGAAATTGGTTCCATCCCAGGTCAGGGTACAGACTCTTTGTCCTCTCTCCAAATTTAGGGTGAGAATTGGTGCCTCAGAACAGGAGAGGGCAGAAACAACTCTCTCCAGATTCTCCTTTCTTTCTTTTATCTACAGTGGACAGACAACTGCTTTAAGATAGACTGGGCCAGAGTCTGGTCATCAGAGGATCTTCCTTTTGCTTAAAGAAGACCTGAACTCTAATCCAGTTTCAGTCATTTACTGGATGTATGATCCTGAGTAAGTCACTTCACCTGTGTCTACCACAGTTTCTTCAACTGCAAAATATGGCTAATAATAATAATAATAATTGCCTCTCAGGGTCGTTCGTTGTAAGGAGAAAATGAGATGATATTTATGAAGGGCATTGCAAAGAATAAAGCACCACATGCAGATTAGTTATTATCATGGTCATCTTCACCCTAGAGTGTCATGCTGAACTGAGCACAGGACCATAGGAAATGGAATAGAGTCTAGGACAGGGGTGGGGAACCTTTTTCCTTCTAAGGGCCATTTAGATATTTATAACATCATTTGTGGTCTAGATTTGGTCAAACATTTTATTCACCCTAGATTTATTGAATTTTGAGTCCCTGCCAGCGATTGCCTTGGCAATGTCAGACCACTATGACCTGGGGCCAGAGGTTTCCTCTTCCTGTTTTAGGAGCATAGGGCTGTAGGATAGAAAGGATGGGCAGAGTTTCTGAAGTTCAGTCAGGATGGGAGGTCTTCAGAGGTGGGCACTATTAGGGACACTGAGGAAGGAGCTCCCTTCCATTCATGGACAGCCAGGGCTGGATGTCTTTGGCAGTTGTCTCCAGACTTGAGATCTTGCCCTGTATTTCAAAGCCTCCATGAATGAGGATCTTCAATAATGGTGTAAAGTACTGAGCCCTGCCATTAACTATCTTTGTGACCTTGAGCAAATTACTTAATCTCTCTGAGATGGGTAAATTCCCTTCTGTCTCCTTCCCCATTTTAGTAAGAGTATATCCTTTTATTTAAGCTCATCTGGCTCTGAGGATAATACACTGCCCACCTCATGTGGTTGTAAGGAAAGGAAAGCCTACAAAAATCACAGGAATGTGAATTGTTATCGATCTTCCTAAAGTACAGGACTGATCATGTCTGCCACCCAGGTCAAAAATGACTAGAAATTCACAATTTAAAAGGTAAGAGGAGAGATTACATAGCAAAGCTAGAATTTCCTAGACAAGTACCACAATTCAAGAATCAGAATCTCCATTGCAGTTATAGGGGTCAAAAGAACTCTGGGACAGGGAAAGTAATAAAGAGTCATTTCAAGGTTACGAGTATATTTTAGCTCAAAGGCAGCCCAGCTTATCTTACTATTCCCCATTTCAATAAACTCTAGTGACTCCTAATCACCTCCATTATTAAACATGAAATTCTGTAACTTTTAAAGCCCTCTCCCTCCAACCCCCACCTACCCAAGCATCTTGCTACAGCTTACACTCTCCTCTCCCCCCCTTCACCCCCAATGATGCTGGTCACCTGGCTGTTCCTCATGCACAACATTCCATATCCAGCTTCTGGGCATTTTCTCTCCCTGTTCCTCATCCTGGAATGCTGTCCCTTCTCATTTCTTGCCTCCCAAATTTCCTGGTTTCAAGTCCTAGTTAAAATCCCCCCTTTTACTGAACTTTTCTCAAACACCCTTATTATTTATTGTCTCTCTTTTAATTATCTCCAATTACATGCATATGTAATTATATCTTACATACAATTACATACATAACACTATATGTATTTGAAATATTATACATATACATGATAATATATAATGTCACTGTATATAGTATCTTTATATATATATATATATATATAGACCCAATAGACACAATCAATCTGTATCTATGTCTGTATATTTATTGTACATTTTAAGTTTCCTTAGACTGAGAGCTCCTTCAGAGTGTCTTTTGTGCCTTTTTTATATCTCTAGTCCTTAGAACACAGTAGGTATTTAATAATTTCCCTATTTACAAGCTGCTTTTAAATGAAAAAAAAGTACATCCATTTGACTTTCAGCCTCAGTGTCTTCATCAGTAAAATGGGCACAGTATTTGGACACTTCTTCCTTAATAGGGTTATGAGGAAAGTGTTTATAAACCTTAAAATTCTCTAAAAGGAGCAATTATTGTTTTCTTGGGTGCTCATAGAAGGGAATGACATTGTTATTATCTCTGGGAGGTTAAGAGGAAGCTAAGGGGCATAGTGGAAAAATCTGGAAGACATGAATTCCAATCTTGCCTCAGATGCTTACTAGCTGAGTGACCTTGGGCAAGTTGCTTAACTGCTCGCTGCCTCAGTTTCCTCATTTTAAAAATAAATATTCATATTAATGGATATTAATAATACACTTAGTAATATTATTACTAATAACATTAATAATAATGTTCTTATCCTTATTATATCAATGAGTATTATTATTACTCATGATAATAATGATAATGATTCTTGGCCTTAATACATCATTATTACTAATGATAATAGTAATAACAACAGGATAGGTGGGAGGAGCAAATGAGTTAAGATATGCAAAGTATTTTGCAAATCTTAAAATGTTATGTAAATACTAGTTACTATTAATAGTGACTTGTTAGTCACAAGTGAGTTGCTATAACACAGTAAGTGATTTATTAGTAAACTGGGCTAACCAGAAACTTGGATCATCCAAGCAGCAAATCTGTGATCTAGGTAGGGGTTAGAAGAAAACACACCTCTGGGCACCATATCAGACTCATTTTCACAAATGGGTGGGAGTGGAAGTGAACAGAGGTCTGGGTTAGAGTGAGAAAACCTGGGTTTGAATCTCAACTCCACCACTTGCTGAAGGTGTGATCTTGGACAAGTCAATTGGACAATGTAACTCTGCTGGTCCTCAGTTTCTTCATCTGCAAAATGAGGAGGTTTGGGCTAGATGGCCTTAGAAGTGCTGTCTGACTAAAGAATCCATCAATTCGGATCCATATCTAGTGGCCTGGAATAGGTGATGAGGAAGACAATTGAACTACTCACCATGTTGGGGAAATAAGCCATGGCTTGCCCGTCCTCATTCAACTTGAACAGAGCTGGGAGGTCAATGATATCTTTCTCTGTCAACCCTAGCTCCTTTTTTAGGATGTCTCTGTTCCAGTCCAGACAGCGCTGAGGAGAAATTGGGGGAGGGAAGAGAAAGCAAGAGTAGAAATATGCTTTGACCCTGTTGGGATCCTGGCAGCACTCAATTCTCTGAGTATTTCTAGAGTCCCAAGGTTGACTCCTTGAATAAGTCATGTCCCCTCTTTGGAACTCAGTTTCCTAATCTATAAAATGAAAAGGTTGGACTAGTTGACTCCTTCTGGCTCTAATCCTAGGATCCTATGATCATAACTTTTCCCTGATTCAACCTCTGACTGAGATCTCCAAATAATAGTCAGGGTCACTGGGATCCCAGTATTTTTTTTTTTTTTTAGTTTTTTGTAAGGCAAACAGGGTTAAGTGGCTTGCCCAAGGCCACACAGCTAGGTAATTATTAAGTGTCTGAGGCCGGATTTGAACCCAGGTACTCCTGACTCCAGGGCTGGTGCTTTATCCACTGCGCCACCTAGCTGCCCCCCCAGTATTGTTTTTAATCACTCTCTTCTTATTTGCCTTTACTCTTAACTGGGAATGAGAAGGAAGAGAGAAGGCCAGACCAAGAAATGGCATCTTTAAATTTCTCTCTCTCTTGGCTAATAATCAATATATTATTTCGTGATTGAGTTGGAGGCTTGTGTTTATTGGGAAGTATCTATCATATAATATCAAAATGAATCAATAAATTCTTTTTTTTTTTTTAAATTTTTTGCAAGGCAGTGGAGTCAAGTGGCTTGTCTAAGGCCACACAACTAGGTAATTATTAAGTGTCTGAGGTTGGATATGAACTCAGGTACTCCTGACTCCAGGGCCGGGGCTCTATCCACTGCAACACATAGCCACCCCTCAAAAAATTCTTAAAACAAATGAGAATTAAAATAAAATTGAATTAAAAGAAGAGAGTCTTCAGGTAGTCATAAAAAAGTTAACTTGGAAAACTCTGTACTTCCCATGCAAAAGTATGCAAATGAGCATGAGATTTAATAGCTTGAGGCAGCACTAAGACTTTTGGTACACCCTGATTAAATATGGTTCCCTTTGCCTGTTTCTCACATTAGTTAGTCAACCCTGGCATGGTCCTCAAAGTGATGTTTGGTCTATTGTTATAGGGTGCCCCTTAAATGGTACCCCTGCCTGCTTCCAATAAGTTCCCAGCCCTCCATGGACCAAGGAATGCCTGTGTTATTCTTCACGTTCACATTTCTGATAAACTGGCATGGTCTGGGCAAAGTCCTCTTTGTCCTCATCCCCCCTCCCCACTTTGGATAGTGGTTCTACCAATTTATTGGGAAGTGGCTGCTGCTGCTATACATTTGTGTTCATTACCTCCATACACTGAATCTCAGACTTTTATCAATGTAGATATTCCCTGTCCCACTCTCTCACCATTTGGGTGTCTCTTTTTATCCCATCTTCATTGATGTTATATATGCAAATCTTTTAAAAATTATTTTTAAAAATAATTGAAACAAGCTTATTTCCCTTGCCATTCCTGATGATAAATCCATAGTATATGGGGCTGACCCTGAGAGAGGATGCAGGGCAGGGGTCTATTCTCCTTCACCAGCCAACCACTCATTCAGGCTCCAGACTTCAGGCTCTACCCTTACCTGAGCATACAGGTTCTGCTGCACCAGATTCTCATTGGACAGGATCTTATTAATGGTAATCCGTTTGTTGCTCATTCCTCCCAAACCTACAGAAGGGGAAAGGACAGGATAGTCACAATTGAGGTTCCTGAAACAGTCTTGAATATCTAAGTTGTTCCTCGTTTCTGAACAGAATAATGAATAGAGTACTAGACTAAAAATCAGAAAGATTGAATCTTGCCTCAAGCACTTATTAAACTGTGTGACCTTGGGCAAGTTACCAACATCTTTCCAACCTCAGCTCCCTGATGTATAAAATAAGAATAATTGCTCCTACCTCACAGAGTTCTTTTGTGGAATAAATGAGATAGCATATGATAGATGTCAGATCATCATCATCATCATCATCATCATCTTTGATATTGACAACTGTGTGTCTTGTGTGTAAAACTGTGGTTTTTACCTTCCTGAGTTCCAGTTTTCTCACTTGTGAGGTGAGGGAGTTGGGATAGATAATCTTGAAAGTTACCTACTAATTACAGTCAATGAAAGGAGAACTAGCCAGGGATATCCAGTGAAAGCAGACAGCATGGTATTTGAGACCTCTCCAAATCACCCATGCTTTCTTCTGGATAATAATAATATTTGTCCTTTGTTCTTGAAGAGGACCATGATATCAGGGAGGTAATGGCACAGCAAACATGTGAACTGGATTTGAGTGAGGGGGATGCTGTGCTAAGTCACCAGCCTTACTTTTTCTTCCAGAGCCATCCGGATCCAGTGGCTAGATATGAATCAGGATGATTGGAGGTAGTCCTGGATGTGAGGCAATCAGGGTTAAGTGACTTGCTCAAGGTCACAGAGATAGCTGTCAAGTGTCTGAGGCTAGATTCGAATTCCTGTCCTCCTGACTCTATGGCCAGGGCTCTATCCACTGAGTCACCTTCCCCTGGATGTATGTTTCTGTCTCTCTAGATCACATTTCTGTAGCCTTGCTGGTATGTTCAAAATACAGGAGAGACCTTCTAAAAACCTATGGTTTTGGGATCCAGGCCCTCTGACCCCCCGCGCCCTGCTTTTACCATGGTAGTACAAGTTACATGGCTACATAGCTATGCTCATAAATGTATACGCATCTACCTTTAAGGTAAGAGACTTGGCAGCTAGGAGTGCCGTAGTGCATAAAGTATCAGGTCTGGAGTTAGGAAGACTCATCCTCCTGAGTTCAAACTGACCAGCTGTATGATCCTAGGTAAGTCACTTAACTCTGCCTCAATTTCCTTATCTGTAAAATGAGTTAGATAGAGAAGGAAATGGCCAACTACTCCAGTATCTTCACCAAAAGAACCCCAAATGGGTCAGATCCAACTGAAATGACTTAAGAGATTTTTTTTCCTTCTCTCAACCTTTAGGAACTTGAAACCTGATTTCCTCTATTTTGTTTGTTTCCTAACCAGGGGCAAATAATTTGATCTTTCTGTGTCTCAGTATTTTCAATTCAGTGAATATTTACTATTCATCTAATATGTACAAGTCACCATTAGCTGCCAGGAACACAAAGGCAAAAGGAAAATAGTTTCCACCCTCAAGGAATGTACATTATGTAGGAAAGACAGAACATTTAAACAGATCTATACAATGTATTTAGAAGAAAGATGAGAGAAGGGACTCCTTGGTTGAATCTTGGAAGACACCTGAAAAGTCTTAGGGAGGGACAGTTTGGTGGGTAGAGCACCAGCCCTGGAGACAGGAAGACCTGAGTTCAAATCTAAACTCATACACTTAATAATTACCTAGTTGGGAAAGTCACTTAACCCCATTGCCTTGCAAAAAAAAGAAAAAAAAAGTGACTAGGGAGAAGAGAGTGCATTCCAAGCATGTGGTAAAGCCAGGACAAAGATGGAAAATAGAATGCTGAATTCAGGGAATAGCAAATAAGTCAGTTTGACTGGAAATGGAGAGTGTGTGAGGGGAGAAATATGAAATAATCTGGCCAGATTGTGATGGTCTTTAAGGCCAAATTGAGGAAGTTGCATTTTATGCTTAAAGCCATCTGAGTCAATGAAATTTTTAGGTTGAAATTTTAGGGGGATTATTTTTGCAGTTTTGTGGATGATTATAGAGGGAAGAGAATAGAAACAGAGGTTCCAATTAGGAAACTATTACAAAGTGTTGATTCTGTAAATGGAGTAGGGATGTTGTATAGGTAGAATCCACTAGGATTCTATGGCTATGTGGAGGAGAGTTAGGAGTAGAGGGTGATTCTGAGGTTGTGAATCTGGAAGACAAGAATGCCCCTTGAGAGAAATGGTGAAGTTGGAGCAGGGATAGATTTAGGGGGAAAGGCAATGCATCTAGTATTGGACCTGTTGCATTGGAGATGCCTATGGGACTTCCAGGTGGAGATAGCTAGTGGGCAGCTGATATGCATGACTGGGGTTCAAGATGGATGTTAGGTAAGATTTTGTTCCCTTGATAGAGACAATAATCGAATCCATGGGAGCTGATGATATTACCAAGAAAGACAGTCCAGAGAGAGAAAAGAAGAGCGTCCTAGAGAGAGCCTTGTGAGATTGTTTGGAGAAGGAATTTGGATGATGACCAGTAAAAAGATACTGGGAAGGAGTAGTAGACAGGTAGTAATATCTTGTAGATAAAACCACAAGGTAATCCTGCAGGACTTCTTTGGGAATCAAATAATAAATGTTAGCAAAGATTATTTCTATTGTTTTGAAACCTTCCCTGTGGTCCTAGCCTTCAATCCACATCTCTAGATGATAGTGATGAGAATATCGGAACTTTCATCTTCTTCAACTTCATGGTCCATCTAACCTAGGACCTTTTTTGAATGGAGACACCGAAGGATAGCTTATAGGAAGCTCTCTGAATTGTAGGCATCTAGTTATATCTCATTCTATGGTTAGTCTTTCGTCCTACCCAAATACTCCCTCCTCATTTCCTAGCATAGGTTCCAGGGCTCTGGGATCACTTACCTTTGAACAAGATAGCTTCTCCATGCCCTTCTTTTTGCTTTTCCCGGAAGAATTTGTAGCAGGCAGAGGTACTGGCCATGAGCAACCGAAATTCCTAAGAGATTCCCCAAGAATGCCATGGAGCAAGGCAGAGGAGACAAGGGATGAGGGTTACAAAGAACACCTTTATATGTTTTCCTAAGGGTCTTGAAGTCACCTCTGGATGCCCCTCTCTTCCTCAACACATCTCTAGGTAATAGGAAGCTCGCAGGGATGATTCTCCCCCTTTCATAGAGAAAAATAAATGAGGTAGAGAGAGGAAAATTCACCTTTCTAGGGGAAGCCTCTGAAGTAGTTGGTATACAACCTATCTCTGTTGCCTCCCAGTGAAGATCAAACTCTTCAATAGGTCACCTTTGGGAAAAGAGATCTGAGTTTGAACTTTAAAGTATTTGTGGGCAGGGTAAGACCCTCCTTCAAACAAGTGTGTCACTTCCCAGGTCAGGTAGGATTTTGGGGATTTTAGGTCTTAGCTAAATATGAAGACTTTGGACCATCTAGGTTGCCAAAGTTTCTTTCAGTTTTAGCTCTAAGATGTGAGAGTAGATATTGCTTTGAGAGCTGTAAGACCCTTTCGTTGTAAGATTCTAGTGAGATAGGCAGTGTGCCATTATTCCTATTTTGCAGGTGAGGAAATTGAGGCTTAAAAGGATTAAACAGTTTACCCCACTGTCATGGAGTTGGGACATGTTGCAAGTGAGATGGAAACCCAGATCAGATTCAGAATCTTGGGATCATATGTCTAGAATTGAAATGGGCCTTAGAATAGGTATTCCCCTTCTTCTTTAATAGATGAAATAGATCCAGAGGAGTGAAGTTATTGAAGGTCACACAGGTAGTAACTGGTAGATTTAGTGAAATTAAGGCCAATGCTCTATCTTCCTATTGCCCCACACTCTTCTGTTTCTCCAAGGGTGATGCGACCCTGGTCACAAGACAGCCAAGCTTCTACCACAAATACTCATGACCTCCCAGTCTACCTCTTCTTTCTTCCCTTTCCCCTTCTTTCCTAGGGAACATCAACCTAGGCTGGCAAAGACCAGAAGGGCCAATCTTGGGTTTCCATTAAGCCTACAGTTCCTCCCTGCTCACCTTTTTCCCTGGGATAGGAACGAAGGTCATAAATTCATCCACGTGGCCAACGACCAGCCAATCAGAATACAGCTCCACAGGTGCCTGCACTACCTGAGCTTGGAGGAAATCTCTCACAACCTTTGTCATCCTTCTCCCACCAGACCTGGAGATGGGAGGGTCAAGAAAGGAGGAGAAAGGATTCAGGAGGGTTTTCCTTCCTTTCCCCTTTCCCTTTAGTGAGTCTGGAAAATTCTCATCTGATAATAACACAGAATTATAAACAGTGTCCTAAAAGTCTTGTTCAGTCATTTCTGACACTTCATGACCCATTTGGGGTTTTCTAGGTAGAGATACTGGAGTGTTTGCCATTTACTTCTAACTCATTTAACAGATGAGGAAACTGAGGCAAATAGGGAAATTTTGACTTGCCCAAAATTATATAACCAGTATATGTCTGAGACCAAATTTGAACTCAGGTCTTTCTGATTCCAGACCGAGGCACTACATACTTTTAGAATGATTGATTGATTCTTGTTCCATTGTCCATTGGGAATATTTGTTGGGTAGCTCTGATTTCACCACCTCACAGAAACAATTTGCGCTTATCAAATTGTCTTTTTCATTAAGTTTGTCAGATAACAGTACAAAGATTCAAGGTCTTTCTTTGCCTAGAAAGGGATGAGATATTTAGAGATTTAAGAGTTATCTTAATAAGTGAGTTAGAAGCAGCTAGAGGCCACAGTAGATAGAGTATATCAGAAATCTAGCTGAAATCTCTATTTGCCTCAGTTTTCTTAACTGCAAAATAGGAAAAATACCTCACAGGCAAATCTCTTTAGTGGCTGTCAGGATAATAATATATTATTAAATGATATTTATATAAACATATATGGGCTAATAATACATTATTACATGGCATAGAAATGCATATGGGAAAATAATATATTATAAGATATATAAGTATAGATGGGGTATATAAATATATACTATGTGATAATGATATATTATATAAGCATATATTATAAAAGATAGTAAGCATTGTATAGTATAGTTTATAATTATATATTATATGGATAATGCTTTATTATGATGTGGTATATTATATAAGATATATTATATAAGGTAATAAAGACACCTACTGAGGAGTGCCTGTCCTAAGGAAATCTGTATTTTAAATATAACATCCATGAGAACAGGGATTGTTTTTGCTTCTTCATTGTATCCTCAGAGCCAGACCCACATTAACCACCTAATAAATACTTGCTAAATGGTTTAAAGTTTAGATATCCTGAAGAAAAGGCAACGCTTACCCCAAAAGAATGAGTGGTGGCATTTCATGTATCATCAGTGGGTATTTTAGGGGGTTGGTTAGAGGAACCTCCCCTTCACACCTGGTAGGCAACAACCTACTTGACCTATATGTAAAGCTGGCCCTGCTGGGACCTTTGCTGGCTGAAGGACTCTTACAAGGGGAAGCTGCTGCCGATGAGGATCCTTCCCAGTGGGTACTCCTTCCCGTTCACTGTCACAGGGGGGCTGACCTCCAGGTTCCCAAAGGAGTCCAGGCTGGTGACTTCCTCAAAGAGGGGTTCTCGGGTGACATAGCCAAAATCTGGGCCCTGCACAGACAGCATATTTGTTAGCATTCCTCAATCTACTGAGCACATTCACCATTGCCTTGGCCGACCACATCTGCCCAATTCAGTGTAACACTCAGTTTTCAGTTACGTGTGGGATGGGTTTGCCAAGGTCTGTTCATTTCTACCAACCAGTTGAATCCCAGCCCACTAACAGGAGGGATGTGCAGGGAAGGACTTGGGGGTTTGGGCACAGATGGGATGAGTGTGATACCTGCTGTGTGTGTTCATAGCAGGAGTTCCCAGCCTGGGGACTGTAATCTTAAAAAAACACCCAACAACAACCTGATTGAGGACTTTTTCAATAGAATTGAATTCCTTTGTAATCTTGTTTTTTTTGTTTGTTTTATGGATTTAAGGATATTCTTGTGAGAGGGCTTTCCCAGACATGGCCAAAGGGCTCTGTCTAGGACACAAAAAAGTATAAGAACTCTTGGTCTTGAATGTTCACTGCATACTATATTTCAAAGTCAAACACACAGTTGTGAGGCAGCATGGCATGGTAGAAAGAAGACTAGAGTTGGAATCAAGTGAAAACGAATGTAGAATCTTGGACATGGAAGGGCCTTCCAAAGTAATCCAGGTCAGTGACTAATAGACTCTAAATCCCCTTTCCATAACAGCTCATAAGTGTTCAACTTTGTCTTTAGGTGGTGGATGGAGAAAGGAAGATCTGAATTTGAATCCTGCCTCAGACACTTACTAGTTGTGTAACCCTGGATAAGTCATTTTACCTCTGCCTGCCTTAGTTTCATCATCTCTTAAATTAGAGAACTGGTCTCTCAAGTCACCTCTAGTTTAAAATTGATTTTTTTTAATCACTCTTTCCAGTGTGTAACTCATTACCTTCCAAAATGGCCCATTCCATTTTTTGATACTTCTAATGTTGGGAACATTTTCATTTTTGTTCTCATAATCTCTAGTGTTTAGTATAGGGCCTAGCAGGCACTTAAGAAATGCTTGGTCCCACATTTTCCAAAGTATTCATAGCAGCTCTTTTTATAGTGACAAAGAATTGGAAATTTAGGGGATGCCCACCAACTGGGGAATAGCTGAACAAGTAATGGTATGTGAATGTTATGAAATACTATTGTTCTATAAGGAACCATGAATGGTCAGACTCTAGAGAAGCATGGAATGAATTATGGGAACTGATGCTGAGCAATGGGAGCAGAACCAAGAGAACACTGTACACATTAACAATGACATTGTGAGATGATCAGCTTTGATGAATGTAACTGCTTTCAGTAGTTCAAAGAATAAGGACAACCCTTGGAGACCTGCTATGGACTATACTATCCTCATCCAGAGGAAAAAAACCAAGACAAAATGAAACCAAAACTCCCTATAGAATCTGAATGAACACTACATTCATTTTGTTGTTGTTGTTGCTGCAAGGCAATGGGGTTAAGTGGCTCGCCCAGGGCCACACGGATAGGTAATTATTAAGTGTCTGAGGCTGGATTTGAACTCAGGTATTCCTGACTCCAGGGCCGGTGCTCTATCCACTGCGCCACTTAGCCGCCCTACATTCACTTTTTAAAAAATTTCTCTAGGGGCCGCTAGGTGGCGCAGTGGATAGAGCACCTGGAGTCAGGAGGACCTGAGTTCAAATCCAGCCTCAGACACTTAATAATTACCTAGCTGTGTGGCCTTGGGTGAGCCACTTAACCCCATTTCCTTGCAAAAAACCTAAAAAAAAAAAGAAATAAAATAAAAATTTCTCTCATGTTTTTCTTTCCTATCTCATGGTTTTCTTTCTTTTCCCTTAATCCTTACTTCCTTATACAGAAAATGACTAATCTGTAAATAAGTTAAAGACTATATTCAACAGACTGCTGCTGAGGGGAGAGGGGTGGAAGAAAATTATGTAGCTTAAAAATATTGCATATTCATGTGGATGAATGTTGAAAAACTCTCATAACATGTAATTGGAAAAAATAAAATATCAATTGAGAAAAAAGATGCTTGATGGATTAATTGATAACTTTGATGTTAAGGAAGATTTTTTGAAACTTTTATCCATTACTTTCAGTTATGATCTTTAGGGCCAGGCAAAAAAGTCTAAACTATCTTTCCTGTCCAAGGTCTGGACAGAGTTAGTGGGGAGATATGGGAGAGAAGTGCATCATGCATGTGGTTTTCAAAGATGTAAGAAAAACAAAGATTAGTTGTCTTGCTCTCAAGTAGCTTCCATTTTAATAGAGGGAGATAATGTTCAGTGGCTTCTGTGTCTGACTCTTTTTTTTTGTTTTTTTGTTTTGTTTTTTGCAAGGCGATGGGGTTAAGTGGCTCACCCAAAGCCACACAGCTAGGTAATTATTAAGTGTCTGAGACTGGATTTGAACCCAGGTACTCCTGACTCCAGGGCCGGTGCTCTATCCACTGCGCAATCTAGCCACCCCGTGTGTCTGACTCTTTGTGACCTCATTTAGGGTTTTCTTGGCAAAGATACTGGAATGGTTTGCCATTATCTATTCCTGCTCATTTTACAGATGAGGAAACTGAGGCAAACAGAGTAAAATGATTTGTTTAGGCTCACACAGATAATAGTGTCTGCGGTCAAACTGGAACTCATGAATATTACCCTACCTGATTCCAAGCCCAGTATTCTCTCCACTGATTGGCTGCAAGGGTAGCTAGGTGGTGCAGTGGATGGAGCACTAGCCCTGGAGTCAGGAGGACCTGAGTTCAAATTTGACCTCAGACACTTACTAGTTGTGAGACCTTGGGCCAGTCACTCAACCCTGATTGCCTTGCATCCAGGGCCATTTCCAGTCATCCTGATTCCTATCTGGCCACTGGACCCAGATGGTTCTGGAAGAGAAAGTGAGGCTGGAGACTTAGCACAGAACCCTCTCACTCAAGCCCAATTGCTTGTCATGGTATCACTTTCCTGATGTCATGGTCTTCTTCGAGTATGAAGGACAAACATTAAGAATAGCAAAGGACTAATGCCACAAGAGTGGGCACGAGATCTAAATTTTGCTTTCCAATATTACTCTGAGTGAATCTAATGGAAAGGGGGTGGGAGAGGAGCTGTTGGTCAGCAGTCTTATGCATTTTATATATGATTGCTGATTGATCTCTTTCAGGAGAGTGCCAATTCTCATAGTGATAGCCATAAGCTAGCATTCACCCTAGGTGGCTAGGTGGTATCATATTGCATAGAGAGCCAGACCTGGAGTCAGGAAAACTGAGTTCAAATCTGATCTCAGACACTTTCTAGATCTCTGACCCTGAGCACTTAAACCAGTTTATCTCAGTTTCCTTATGTGAAAAATGTACTGGAAAAGAAAATGTCAAACCACTCCAGTATCTCTGCCAAGAAAACCCAAAATGGGGGCTGTTAGGTGGAGCAGTAGATAAAGCACTGGTCCTGGAGTCAGGAGTACCTGGGTTCAAATCTGGTCTCAGACACTTAATAATTACCTAGCTCTGTGGCCTTGGGCAAGCCACTTAACCCCATTGCCTTGCAAAAAACCTAAAAAAAGAAAAAAGAAAACCCAAAATGGGGTCACAAAGAGTCAGATATGAATGAAAATCACTGAACAAGACTCACCTAAATGTCAGAGTGTTTAATATCTAGAGACTCCAATTCTTCTTTTCTCAGGTTAAAAATTCCCATTTCCTTCAACTGATCCTCATATGGTATGAGCCTAAGGACCTTGACCATCCTGATTTAATTTTGCTGAATATTTCCTAGTTTATGAACATCTTTTCTAACAAGTTCTGAATTGAACATAGACTAATGGTCTGACCCTGGTAGAGAACTTGGGGACCATCCACTTCTAACTTCTAGACACTTTGCTTCTGTTAAATGAATTTTAAGACTTCATTTTTCTCTCAACTGCCAAATCATTCTGATGACTTAATCTGAGTGTGTAATCTATTAAGACCAGGGCATAATTTCAACCTCTGCCACCTACTACTTTTTTTTTTAGTTTTTTTTTTGCAAGGCAATGGGGTTAAGTGACTTGCCCAAGACCACACAGATGGGTAATTATTAAGTGTTCGAGACCGCATTTGAACTCAGGTACTCCTGACTCCAGGGCTGGTGCTCTATCCACTGTCCAACCCA
Source organism: Macrotis lagotis (assembly GCF_037893015.1). Taxonomy (NCBI): domain Eukaryota; kingdom Metazoa; phylum Chordata; class Mammalia; order Peramelemorphia; family Peramelidae; genus Macrotis; species Macrotis lagotis. The sequence continues at coordinate 875,911,049 of NC_133658.1, read as the reverse complement.
GCCACCCCTGACACCTACTACTTGTGTGATCTTGTCAAGCTGCTTAAACTCTCTGGGCCTTAATTTCCTTATCTGTTAAAATGGATACATTTCACTAAATGATCTCTGTACTCCTACACAATGAGTTTTACTTCTGTTGGTTTAATTCTTAGCTTGTTTATATGTGGGATGCACAGTTTGAAGAACTACCCCTTTGTGTTGGCCTATGGGGAGCTTTCAACCATGCCGCAGCTATGGAGTGGGGAGTGGTTTCTCAGTTCCCTGACCAGTAACTTTTCTGGATCTTGGTTTTGAATGTTGGACCTGGAGTGTCAGAGAACATGGTTTTGGATCCTAGCTCTCTCCTCTTGCTGTCTATGTGACTTTGGGCAAGTTGCTTTATCAGGAACTCAGTCCATTCCTCTATTAAATGAAGGGGATTAGGCTAGAAGAGTTCTAAAGCTTCAATTCTATCATCTCTAAGGTGGCTTCAATTGTAACTCTAGCCATTAAGTGTTGACTACACTTGGGATCTCTCATATAAACAATGCCATAGTTGGGCCTGAAGCCAAGTTCCAGTTCCCTCTGCCATTGTGAGGCCTCAGGGACAAAGGCAGGGAACGGGGAGGGGGAGGAATTTGGCCTATGCCAGTCATGTTGCAATTCTCCATGAATAGTCATTCTCAGGGGGTGCAGACAAATAACCAGAGCTTAGCACATTCTCGCCTTGAAAATCCTCATTGGCCAAGTGGGCGAGGAGGGGCTCTGGGTGTCTGGGGGCAGCTGGGGAGTTTTACAATGATGGGAACCAGGCATGAAGCATAAAGCGGACAAAGTCAACCTGGCCCAGGCTCCTAGGAACAAGGACAACATTGAGCTCTTGGCCTTGGACCAGGCCAAGAACACTAGAAACAAATGGAGAGAGAGGAGGAGAATTGTGAAGTCTTAGTTTCCAGTCTCCATCAACCTTGGGCTCTTGGTACAATTGGATGTTGGTGCTCACACATGAGGGAGGATGGTGCAGTGGAGAGTGTTAGACTGAGAGTCAGGAGAGCACACATCTCATATAGTAGAGGTAAAACAAGTCACTTCAACCTAAATTTTAATTGTAAAATGAGGGAATTAGTTTCTATGGGGTCTCAGGGCTGTTCCAGTCCTAAATTTACAATCCATTTGAAAAGTCTTTCATTTTACAGATGAGTAAATTGAGACTGAGAATAATGAAGTGCTTTGCCTAAGACCACACAGGGAACAATTGATATGAGACAAGATTCAAATTTAGGATTTTGGACATAGGATTATAGATTTAGAGCTGGAAGGGAGGTCAGCTTTGTTTCAACTACTCCTAATGTGCCACTACTCCCATATGGGTCCTTTCTTGATGTTGCAGCTTTCTGGCCCCAAACACCTCTTCAAGTCTGAAGAGACCATAAAATGTTAGAACTGGAAGAGATCTTAGAGAACGTCAAATTCTCATTTTACAGAGGCCTCAGCTGAGGCCCAGGGGGGTCAAATAACTTGTTATACAAGTTAGTGGTAGCCATGGAACCAGAATCCAGTCTAATGGGTGTTCTTTTTGCTTGGCAAGTTGATTATATAAAGGGAAGGCTTTTGAGGGATCACATTAGGTTTTAAAACTGGGAAGGATTTTAGACATCATCTAGTTGCCTTCCCTTATTTTACAGATGAGGAAACTGAGACCCAGTCTTGACCAAGTTCAAACAGGCAAACTAAGTAGCAGGTTGGAATTTACACTCAGGTCTTCAAAGGCCTTTTCAACCAAGCTGCCTCCTTTACCTGGCTTCTTATATCTTCTATCTCACAGAATTATTATTCTTTGCCATAAATGCCCCCCCCCACTCTGTGGTTGAATGGTGATCCTCCTGCCTTTAAACATAGGCAAGAAGTGCCAGGAAATCTTACCAGGAGTTCTTTCACTGGGAAGTCTTTCAGGTTTCCATCTCGGGGGGAATCTAGGACCACTGGAAAGCCCTTGTGAGGAGCATCAATGTAGCCAAACTCAACTTCATCCTGTTTGGGGAACCAAAATGAGTCATCAGATAGAATCTAGAATTGGGTAGCTAGGTGTCAGAGTGGATGGAGCACCAGCCCTGGAGGCAGGAGGACCTGAATTCAAATTTGATCTCAGAAACTTGATGCCTACTAGCTATGTGACTTTGGGCAAGTCACTTAACCAAAACAAAAAAAAAGATAAGCCTGGGGAGGAGGGGCTGGTCCATCTAGTTTATTTGGCCCATCTGGGTTTGCCCATTGAGGGCATCTACCACTAGGGGCGGCCAGACCTCAGCTTGGGTTAATTCACTTGAGAACACCTTGGCCCTAATTGAATGATAGCATCCATCCATCAGACAGCCTTTGTTCAGAAACAGATCTCATCCTCATCCAAAATTATACATAGGACACCCCCATCTTCACCCCCCATCACTTTTTTTTAGGTTTTTTTTTTTGCAAGGTAAATGGGGTTAAGTGGCTTGTCCAAGGCCACACAGCTAGGTAATTATTAAGTGTCTGAGACCGGATTTGAACCCAGGTACTCCTGCCTCCAGGGCTGGTGCTCTATCTACTGCACCACCTGGCCACTCCTTTTTTCCTTTTATGAGGCAATTGGTTTAAGTGACTTGCCCAAGGTCACACAGCTAGTAAACTGACAATCTCTCCATTGTGCCATCTAGCTGATTCACTTTTCATTAATTCTTAATCTCTCTTGTCCATTCCATTCCATGCCTGGAATGGACTCAGTTAAGAAGCTATCTCCTGCAGGAAGCCCCTTGATCTCACCCTTAACTCCCCAACTCTTTGGAAGTGATTTTCTCTTTCACCAAATTTTCATTCATCTTTTTCTTGAATCTCTCCCGTTCTCTTTGTCCCTTGTATCACATTTATTTAATAACAACAATATTAGCAAATATAGCTACAGAAAGCATTTTACATATATTATCTTATTTAAGCCACATAACAACAGCCCTGGGAAGTAGATGCTATTAGTCCCATTTTATAGATGAAGAGACTGAGAGAGGTTATGTAACTTGCTCAAAGTTATACAACTATCAAATATCTGAGGCAAGATTTGAACTCCCCAGGTCTTCTTAATATCAAGTTAATCACCCTATCCATTACTCCATCTAATGTTTATCATTTATGCTGCCTACCTCCTTATAATCCTATTAGCTTGTAAGCTCCTTGAGAACAGGATCTGTATCATGACTATTCATCTATCCACTGATCTTAGGATTTGAATATCGAAAGCGTGGAAGAAAGCTTTGTACAACTGTGTGATTGTGACCAAGAAGAAGGGCTAAGAAAATAGATCTCTTTCTCTGCAGGGATGTGAGAAGTAACATTGCAAATACTGTCAGATTCAGTTGATATGATACTTTGGGTATTTTTTTGGTAGAACTGCTTTCTTTTAAAAATTATTTCCCACAAGGACCAGCCCTGGATAGGGGAATATACTAGACCCCATGCCTAGAATGGATCCCTCCTCTCCACCCCTATCTCCATTTCATTCTGTTTGTTGATCTGTGCTTTAAGAAGCTCCTCCACTCCTCCAGTGGCATCCTGGGAGTCTGCCAAGGCTATAGGGATAGGATGTGTGGATCAATCACATAACAAGCATTTATTTATTTATTTATTTTCACATAACAAGTATTTAACAGATAGTTGGTGATGCACTGATTGATTAACAAGGAGAGTGGTTAAAAATATAAAACTCATGGACAAAACTTTCAAGGCAGAGTGAAATCAGATTAAACTATCATTGAGAAATGTTTCACAAAATAAATCAAAATATAATACAACATAGATAATGGTAATGGGTCATTTTTCTAGTTCAGTATGATCTGTAGGGATCCCCTTCCATTTGAATTTAGTCCCACTGGTGTAAAAGTTGTTGCTTAAGAAATGTAGGATCAGCAAAGCAGTTGGACTGCTCTTGTAAGTTTTAATGAGACCTGTGTAATATGAAAATAACTAGAGAAAACCTTCAGGATACTGGGCAGACCTGATCTCCTATGAAGGATACATGGGAAGATTTGGGCAAGACGTGGATGTCTCTCAAAGACTGAATGTCCCAGAGCAAGTACCTCTCTCCATTCAGAGAGGAGGATCTTCACCTAAGATTTCCTCTATCAATGGCATCATGTCTGATGTAGGTAGGGAAATGGCCAAGAAACATGAGAAGACATGAGATGAGAATCCTTGAGTAGGATGTGGTTTATCTCCATTGGAAGGAGGACTTGGATCAGGTCCAGGGAAGTACTGAAGAATTATTAACTTAAGGTATGGAGACTGGGTCTGTTATCATCAATCAGACTCTGGTTGTCATTTCACAGATGACAAAAAGGTCAGAGTTGGAAAGGACTTTAGTGGACATCCAATTTCTAACCAAGTGACATAGTGAATAGAGAGTCAGAACAATCTGAATTTGAATCCTGCCTTTGATGCTTACTAACTGGGTGATCTGGGCAAGTCACTTCACTTCTCTGTGCCTTAGTTTATCCATTTGTAAAATCAAGATAAGAATAAACCTACATGCTTGCCTTCTGAATGGATGGGGGAGGGCCAGAAGGATAGAATTTGGAATTTAAAAATAAAAATTAATACAAGAACCCCTACCTAATACTCCCCCCTCCCCAAAAAAGTATAGTATCTACCTTATCAGGGTTGTTGTGAGGATCAAATAAGGTAACATAAATAAAGTGCTTTTCCATTCTTAGAGCTCTTCTTTATATAAATGCTAGCTAGTTATTCAGAATACCCTCCATGTTTCTGACTCTGATCCTGCTGGAGCCTTCTCACCTGGATCCAACGATCCCCACGGTTCATATACTGGAAACAGATCTTAAGCTTGCAGTCGGTTTTCTCTATAAGGTTCTTTATCTCCTTGAGAAACAGGTAGTTGTCCTTCATGCTGAATGGTGCCAGAGAGAGAGCAGGGAGGGGTGAAGAGAGTAGAGCAATGAGGGACCAAGGCTCATTGTATGTATGTTGTGTGTGTGTGTGTGTGTGTGTGTGTGTGTGTGTGTGTGTGTATGTTTATAGCTCCCTCTAGCAGGGATATTTAAATTAAATTTAGGGGAGGGACATTTACATATAGAACTCGTTATCTCCTAAATTCAGACACGCACTTGCTGCTAACACAATGACAAAATAAAAGATTGGTAAAAATACTCCCTAAGGGGTGACCTCATCACCTCCAAGGTCAGTCAAATTTTGCAGATTAAGATCTGTTTACTGGAACCATTCTAGAGTGAGGATGATGGCATCAACAACATCTAGAGATGTCTTTTTCAGTTAAAGGCATCTATTAGCAGTTCACAAGCATTAGATACTCCTACGAGTCAAGTACTGCAATAGGAACCGAGAATACAAATAGAGGGAGAGAGTTCCTATCTTCTCTGAAGACAGAACAAGCAGTACTTTTCATTCATCTCCCTCTATACTCTGTTCTATGGCTTGGTCAAGATTGGTTTGAGTGCTCATTCTTTGGGAGATGGTAAAAAGTGCTGTATGGGGTAATACTGTCGACCTCTCCATATTCAAGGAACACAATTTGATTGATTAGAACGGAGTCTCCATCATTCCTATCATGGGGGAAGAGGGGTAGCTTAGTCTGGGTCCCCAGCATGGCTGCATTTTGATGTTCCAAAAAGGTGAAGACTTTCCTTATTTTCCAAGGACTAAGAGCTAACCCTGGACCTCTCAAGGACTTTTTGAGTCTCATTTAAGGGTAGATTTGGAGGGTCTCAGATGATCCAAAGAAGATCCTTATAATTCCAATCGTTACCCTTGCCTTGGCTAGGTACACCAGACTGTACCTTACCTGCACACTAAAACGGATACAGGAGGCAATGTGTTTGGGGTCATGATCCATGGGGCCACATGGAAAGTCACTGTGTCTGTGTAGATTGGAGTGTGAGGAAGTCCCTAGGAGAGAGAATGGTAAGAGAAATTGATAATTAGGATAACCTCTGGTTAAATCATCTAAAATCAAAGACCTGAGGGAGAACTATTAGTTCTTAATCAATCATTGCACTCTGATGGGGAAACTGATGTGCTTTCCTCTTTAAAGGATGACACTCCTGAGCATATAAATTACTAGGGTAGGGCAATTGGGGTTTTGCCCTAAGGTATTGAATTTAGAGGGTGATGATAGTTCTCATAGACTTCTGGTAGCATAAAAAGAAAAGAACTTAGTCCTCTATCAAGGAAAAAGTTTTCCCCCTTCCTTCTACTTTCTCTTTCTCTATGAGGCAGTTTCCAGTCTCCCCATTTCAACCAAGGGCATGCTGATTGTTCCTGGGTAGAGAACTTCTGGCTAAGGCTCCTCTCCAAAGACCCATGTATGTTGAGAATCTTCATTTATAATTGCAGGTTGTCTCTCAGTGAGGGTGGACTGTTCTGAGATATTTATACTCCCTCTCTCCCCTCCCTTCAAATTCTCCTTGACTGAGATGGCCAAGGTTGGGGAAGGGACCTAGGGTGAGAGGTCACAATCAATGTTAGTAGTCCATGTCCACAATTAAGGGCAAAATCTGGGATCATTTAACTGTTTAGAGTTAACTAGCCCATGTGGACAACTAAACTAATGACATGGGCATGACAGTTAATATGGTTAAGAGAAGGGAGTAAACCTGAGTTTGAGCCTCTGCACTGACTCCAGAGCTCTACTCTGTCCTTAAGCAAATGCATTTCAACTCTCTGAGGTGAAGTTTTCTTACCTGAAAATTGGGGGCAACAATCCTTTACTACCTACCTCCCAGGGTCAGCACAGAGCCCCCAGCAAGGCTTTGTAAACTTTAAAGTGTTCTCTCTTTTTGGCAGAGGTGGGGGACCATAGGTGTGGAACATTGAATATATTAGTTGATGTATTGGCTAAGTTTTAAACTACTTTACCTCTCTTCTTGCTTTTTAACTTTTTGTTATGAGAAATGGCTATCTAGGTTGGAGATGGGAGAGGGACATGTTGGGAAAGGAAGATGATATTTGAAAAAAATTAATAAAAAATTAAAAAACCCTATAAAGTCTAATGAGCACTTTCATTTAAATACACACTAGACATTATTTTATTAGAGTTTGCTGAATGTATTGTTTGAAAACTATCCATATTCTGACTTAGAGGCATGAGGGCAGGAATCAGACTGGAGCCTTAGAAATCAGTAACAGAGCTCAGAGACACATGGCCCACCTGAGGTTTCCTAGTATCGTAGGCAAGTGTGGGCTGGACACCTGATTTGAAGTCAGGACACTTGACTCTGTTATTTCTTAGCTGTGTGACCCTGGCCACTTGTCTCTAAAATGGGGATAATAACTCTAACTACATGAAGCTAGGAGCTTTAAAACTTTAAAACACTTAGGAAATGGGAAGATCAGGGTGGCAACCTTCCTAGTCAACCATTTTCCTCAATGATAGAGAGGAAAAAGAAGTCCTGGGTTCAAATCCTGACTCCACTTAATCTCTGAAGCAACTTTCATCTGTAAAATGGATTGGACTAGATAGTCGTTAGGATTTAAAGGTATGACATGAATTGTTAGGTATTATTTTTACAGTTCCAGTTGAATTGGAGGATAAAATTGAAGGCAGAAATAATGGCAGACTTGAAGCCTGGGGTATACTTGGTAGGAGTTCATGTCCAAGAGCCTGACCCTATTGGCTCCCTTCTGGGAAGGATGGAAACTTGACTTTTGCCATCTTGGGGAATGCTCCGGCTACTCTTGGGAATGCTTTCTAACCTTGGCCTCCTCTTCCCTTCCTTTTCTCTTCTTTTTTCTTTCTTCTTTTACCTCCTGGGAAGTTGTCTTCTACTCCCCCCACCTTCCATCCTTTCCCACAGCCTATGCCCTCTCACCTCCATCAAAGGTTCCAACAGGCTGAGGTGGATAGAGACCAGGCCTGAGAAACTCTCATCAGGGAAACGGAGGCCTTCCACAAAGAATTCCAACTCAGCTTTGCCGCCTGTGTACTTTACCACATGGAAGAGCTTGTGCCGGCCGAGAATGTGCATGTAACGCTGGCCAAAGAATGGGTCTGGAAGGAAAATGAACTGTTAGGAAGAGAAAGTCCCAGAGGGAGGACCCCTGGAGGGGCTCATACCAAGGTGGGGAGAGAATTTTTAAATGTAACTGGGCTAGCTGAGAAGGGAAGGAGAGAGAAGACAAAAAAGAACAGGGATTTGTCCTATAGTTAGGTTATAAAATACCTCCTGGAATAATCCAGAGGCTTGAGTTCAAGTCTCTAATCAGGCATGTGACCTTGTGCAAGTCACAGAACCTTTGTGAGCCTCAGTTTCCTCCTTGTTGAATAAAGGGGATTGGGCTAGAAGACCACAGGATTTGGAGCTGGAGAGATCATTTATTTCAATTTCTCATTTCACAAGAGGAAGAAATGGAATCTCAGAGAAGTTATGCCCAAGAGGATCCAGTCAGTAAACAGGAGAGTTATATTTTCAACTCTGGACCCCTGACTCTATATCCTGTGTTCATTCCACTAGATCATACTATCTTGAATCCTTTCCAACTCTGACATTTCCTATTACAAAGGCTTTTTAATCGATTAGTTGGCAAGCATTTATTAAGCTTCTACTATGGACTCTACATAATTTTCTTGGTTGCAAAGGTAGTACTAGTGGCATTAATAGAGGGAATATCCTTACTGGGATTTACCCTAATGAATCTCTCTCTCTCTCTCTCTCTCTCTCTCTCTCTCTCTCTCTCTCCTCTTCCTTATTTCTTCTCCTCCTCCTCTTTCTTCTCTTTCTCTCCCCATCTCTGTTTTTCTGTTTATTCTTCTTTTTTCCTCTCTCACTTCTCTTTTTCTGTTTTCCTGCCTATCCATTTACCTGTTTCTCCCCACACACATGTGTATCTATATATTGTTATCTATCTATCTATCATCTATCTATCTATCTATCTATCTATCTATCTATCTATCTATCATCTATCTATCCATCTGCCTACATCTATCTATCTATCCATCTATCTATCTATCTATCCATCTATCTATCTATCTATCTATCTATCTATCCATCTGCCTGCATGCCTGTCCATTCATCTGTCTGTCTGTCTGTCTATTTATATCCTAATGAATATATAAACTGATCCATTGATCCAGTTAAAAAATGTGGCAGGTTCTGTGCTGGGCCCTAGATACAGATATCAAAGTGAGACAATAGCTTACATTCGGCTGGGGGTTACATACTATTCATAAATAGGGAACTATCTGGCATAAACATACTGTGCTTGGAAGTGGGGCTCCTGGCTCTACCAGCAAAGACAGTTAGTAATTAGTAGTGAACTTGGACCTCAGACCCGAGCTGGGTGATCTTGAACAAATCACTTAACCTCTCTGTGCCTTATTTTCTTCATTTGAAAAAATGAAATAAACATTTATCAGTTTCCTACAATGGACCAGGCATTCTGCTAAGCATTTCACAAATAGCTTATATGAGTCTCACAACAATCCTGAGAGGTAGGTGCTATTATTATTATTATTACAGTTGAGGAAACTGAGGAAGAGGGAGATTAAAGTGATTTGCTCAAGATGATACAACTAGTAAGTATCTGAGCTCAGATTTGCTGGAGATCTTGTTCAACTGCCTAAAGTAAAGGACCTGACTCAGTGATTCTAGGGTCCCTTCTAGTCGTAGAGAGCGCACACATCCGTGGCTTGGGAGAATCAGGAAAGTCTCTGGGAGGAGGTGCCTGCCACCTGAGGGGAAAGTTATGAAGAGTCAGGAATATCAGGAGAAGGAGACTAGGGAGAAAGGATGTCCAGACTTGCTGATTTGGTTTAACCTTTCATTCCTTAAGGCTTCTTCCTGCTCTACTGCCTACTGATGCTCTAAGGCTGCTCTTGGTTGTGACAATCTAGGTTCCAACTTTTTATGTTCCATCATCCTTTCCACCTTGGCTACTGACTAAATTATTTCACCTGAAGGTGCTAAGGCCAGGCTAATCCGGGCAATTACCCATCCTACCGGGAGCACAATGGCACTGCCAGGCTTTCTACTTGTGCTCTCAGCAATGTTTCCAGTGATATTCTGGGTAAACCTCCAACTCCAAAGGTCAGAGGGCTGGGGGAGGGGAAGGTGGGAGGGAAAGCTGAGTCATGCCCACTATAGATACCAGATCCTCAGTTGAATGACTCTGGTTTCCCGGGGAGAGGCCAAGGATGCCCAGAGAAGAAAGCCAGGCATTGGGTTGGATTGGAAAGGCAGGGCCACAGCCATTGGGTTTCAAACCATCTTTCCTTCTTCAGTGGCTGTGGGCAGAATCCGAGCCTCTGAATCTTAATTTAGTTTTTCTTTCAGGGCCCTTGGCCACCATCCAAAGGTGGGGACAATCCTGGCATTGTCTGAAGGAGACCAGCCCCTGCCTCTCTACCAGAACCTTTCTACTTATTCCCCCTCTGGCTCTCTCTTCCAGCAAAGATCAACAATGTCCTTCTGTGGAGCTTTCCGGTGTCACAGGGCCTCTGGCCTGGAGCCAGACTTGGAGGTCAACCTGAGTTGCCAGCCTTCCTCTCCATCAGCTGGACTCAGCATCACAGTATGGAGGGTTGGGAGGCATCTTGGAGATTACTGAAGTCAACCTTCCCATTTTGCAACTAAGAGTGACTTATCTAAGTTCACACAGATAGCAAGGGGGTAGAACCTGATTTGGGACCAAGCAGACCTTCAACTTCCAAAGTCACTGCTCTTCCTATTTGATATTCTGCCTCCCATTTTAGGGCGGATGCTAAGCAGCACTGCAAATATCTAAGAAGATGAAGATGAATCCCAACTTGTGCATCTGTTTGTGGTTTAACCAATAGTCTTACGGTCTAGCTCAGGCTAAACTTTTTCTAAGCAAGAGTGATAAACACATTCTAGATACTTGAAATGCAATGTTGACAATGACTCCCTCTTCTTCATAGGATTAAAAGCAAGCTCCTTAGTCATCCAAGTCTTCGATAGGCACAACTATGGATAGAGTACCTGCTGTTAGGAGTTCAAATCCAGCCTCAGTCACTTACTAACTGTGTGGCCCCAGGCAAGTCACTTGCCTCAGTTTCTTCACCTATAAAATGGGAATAATATTGGCACTTAACCTACAGGATTGTAGTGAGGATCAAATGAGTATAGTCATAAAGACTTAACATAGTGATTGGGGCTATATTGGGCACCTAGGTGACACAGTGACTAGAGTGCCAGTCCTGGAGTCAGGAAGATCTGAGTTCAAATTTCATCACAGACATTTTTGAACTGTGGGATCCTGGGCAAATCATTTCACCTTGTTTGCCTTAGTTTGTGCCTTCAACATAGAAGGTTGAATTTGGCATCATTAGACCTGGTTTCCTATCCTAACTTTGTGATATTGGTAAGTAACTTAGTAACTTAGAGGCTGTATTTGAATTCAGGCCTTCCTGATTCCAGGCCAGGTCCTCTACACACTGTGCCTTGGCATTGAATAAGCAATTTAATAAATGCTGGTTGACTGGTGCTAAGTGTGGTAGATAAAAGGAAGGGAAAAACCCCATTCCCTGTCCTGAAGGAACTTTCATTTTAATGATGGAGAGCTTAACCTGGAGTTGTACTCCTCAGGTCATAGGTTTAGATCAGGAAAGAATTTTGGAGGCCATGGAGTCCCACTCCTCATTTTATAGAGGAAACCAAAGAAGAAAAGTTAAAGGATTTACCCAGGGTCACTTGGCTATGAAAGGTCAAAGGTAAGATCTGAACCCAGATCTGGATTCTAAGTCTGGTGAATGGAAACCTTCCTGCCTTATGAGACCAAGGCTGGAAATGATAGGGAACCAGGGCGGCTAGGTGGCGCAGTGGATAGAGCACCAGCCCTGGATTCAGGAGTACCTGAGTTCAAATCTGGCCTCAGACACTTAATAATTACCTAGCTGTGTGGTCTTGGGCAAGCCACTTAACCCCATTGCATTGCAAAAAAAAATCTTAAAAAAAATGATAAGGAACTGTCAGAAGTTCCAGAAGGCAAGGCCAGGTCCTTCGGCCAGCATTTCCTTACCCCCAAGGCTTAGGAAAACAGATTTCCTTCTATCTTCTATCTTTGCTGCAGGAGGCATTTGAGCCTATCCAAGTTGTATCCAAGAATTACCTTATCCTCATGGCAACCTGGCCCAGAACAGGATAAACATCAACATCTTCTGCCCAGAGTGGACAGTAGGGTCAGCCTGGCACCCTCTGGGGTCACTACCCTGGGAGCTGGCTGGAGTTGAAGGTGGATCAGGAAAGTGGCAGATGCCTGGCATTGCCTTCCACATACCCATGCCCCCAATAAGTCTGGGGTATCTAGATAGATATTTAACTTTGATTATAGAATCATAGAATATCTGAACTGGTTATGATCTCAAAAAGCATACAGTCTAATCCTCATTTTATAGAGGGGGGAAACTGAGACCCAGAGAGGGGGGGAGGGTCTTGTCTTTGATGACAAGGCTGGTGCCTCTGGCTCTTGGAAGGTTCTGAGAATATTCTTGGTATTAGCCTTCAGTGAACTGGTAGAACTTTCCAGAGAATAGGGTTTTTGGTGAATGGAAGGAGGAAAATAAACATTTATTAAACTTCTAGTATTCTAAATTCCTTTCCAAGACAACTTATGAGCCTCATTTTAAAGCCGAGGAAACGGAGGTAGACAGAAGTAACATGATTTGTTCAGGGTCACTCAGTAAGCATCTGAGTTGTATTTGAACTCAGGTTTTTGTGACTTCAGGTCTATCCTATTGCTGGAACAATTGTTCTGCCTAGCTTCCTTTAGACCTTTATGGCTTGGTCTCATAGCTTCAGGAGTCTTAGTCTCACAGTTGCTGCTTCTTCGAGAAGTCAAGTCTGGTCTCAGGGGTGGCAGAGATGGTCTTTTCCCCAAGTTTTACCCTTTCATTTCATTAGCATGATTGAGTGCATGGATGTTTCTGGAAATGCTCATCTTGTTCAAAGGAGATGAATGGACTTGTAAATGTCACAGGCAGATTTTTAAGGGCCTATTCTGTTCTAAGGATTCTGCTATCCTATGCTCTAAGGGGTCTCTTAACCTGGCATCCTTTGTTCTAAGGCCTTCCCAATTCTCACATCCCTTGTTCTAAGGACTCTCCCAGTTCTGACATTCTGTGTTCTAAGGACCCTTCCAGCTCTGACATCCTGGGTTCTAAGGGACCCCCCAGAGCTGACATTCTGTGTTCCAAGCCCCACCCTCGCCCAGCTTTGACATTCTGTATTCTAAAGGGCCTTCCCTGATCTGACATTATATGAAATCTCACTAGTGAATAATCACCTGGTTATATCCTGCTGTTTCCTTCTTATTTAACTCTTTTGTATGAGTAAGTTGGAGTTTTTTCTATCTGTGATAAACAGAGTTGGTTGGGTTTAGGGCACAGGGCTGACTTATAGGAGCTACTCAGTAAATTTAAGTTTTTGATTTGTGTAGTTGCCCAGAGGGAGATCTAGGGTTGCGGACTGGGAAACTGGGGTCATACTCACTATCCACATAGAACACGCCCACTTTGTCCGAGTCACCCATGGAAATGTAGAGAACCATTTCATAGCCTGTTGGGAGCTGATTGGGGCCGTTGGTCCTCAGGATCATCCGAGACATGTCCTTCAGGTCTATGGGGGAACAGGAAAGACAGAGGATTGGTGAGAGGGGGATGTTGTCAGGGTCCCTTGTCCCTGTGTCCCCTTCTTATTTACCCAGTAATTACAAGATATTGATACCATATCTGTTCAGATCAGAATAACCAGGCACAGTTCTCCCAAACTGCCCCTCTCTTCCCTTTTGACTCTCAAGAAAAAGAAAAAAAAAGATACCATCATTCCTTCTTTTTCACATGTTGCTCACCCTACCTAATGGATCCCTTGTACCCATTTCTAATACCTTCTCTGCTGTAGATCTTCTCATCTTTGCAATCTTCCTTTGGCAACCAGGGGATCTCCCTGTCACAGTTCACCAGCAGGATGGCCCCATGGCCATCAGGGCCCCAGGTCCAGGATGCCTGTAGACAAGGGAAGCCAGGCCATCAGGTGAATATCAAACCCTGTTCCTTTTACCCCTGAGAAGCCCAATACAAGCTAATTCCCCCCACCCTATAAAACATCTTATGATGAGGTGAGGTGATGTTGTCCTTCATTCTCAAAGAAGACCATGACATCAGGGAGGTGATGCCATGACAAGCACATGAATTGGATTTGAGTGAGGGGGGCTGTGCTAATTCACCAGCCTCACTTTCTCCTCCAGAGCCATCTGGGTCCAATGGTCAGATATGAATCAGGATGACTGGAGATTTCCTGGGATATGAGGCAATCAGGGTTAAGCAACTTGCCCAAGGCCATACAACTAGTAAGTGGCAAGAGTTTGAGTCTGGATTTGAACTTCCATCCTTCTAACTCCAAGGCCAGTGCTTTATTCACTGTGATACTCAAGAATAGGGGCATTTCAATGGAATTTTCAGCCAGAAGGACCTTTATCCATTCCTTAATTTTACAATGGAGGAAACTGAGGCATGGATCAGGGAAAGGAACTCTGATTTGAACCTAAGCATCTGATTTTCAATCCAATGCTCTTTCCATCATATACATACATACACATATATATTATATATATAATATATATATGCATGTATGTATATTGCTTTGGAGAAGGGTCATCTCTGTGGGCATTTTGAGCATTGGCCCCAGGGTCCAGAGAGAGACTCATAGTTGACTGAAGTAAGAAGGGCAGAGATAGAGTCAGTGGTCAACTCCAGTTCTATTCTTCCCTCCCTAGGGACCTAGAGACCGAATAGATTAAGCTAGAGATCAAGGGCATCCTAGGAGCAGCGCAATGAATCAGGAGACTTGAGACAACATCTTGGCTCTGACAGAAGTCATGTCACATGACCATATCTCTGGGTCTCAGTTTACCCATATATAAAACAGAACTAATAATATCTACACTCATCATTCCATTCAAAAGCATTTAGAAAGTTCCCACACCAAGACAAAATGAAAGTCTTTGTCTTCAAGGACATTACAGCCTATTGGGAGAGATAACACATACACATTTAAGTATGTATAGGATAATAAAATTAGGGTTTTTCAGAGGCATTAGCTGGAGGATTAGGAAAGACTTTAAGTAGTAGTGGTATCTGAACTGGGCTTTGAAGACAACTAAAAGAAGGAAGTGCACTTCAAGCTTGGAGGAGGGGGAGAAGGGCCTCGAGACAGAAGTTCAAGGATCTGGGTTCAAATCCTAGTTCTGCCATATATTGCATAACCTCAGAAAAAAAATTGTTCATTGTCAAATTAGTTTTCCCACTTGTTAGATGGGGATGTTTAAGATATCCCTTACCTCCCAGGGTACCAAACACATAGTAGGTGCTTTATGAAAGCTCAATGGTTCACTGAACAACCCTGTGTAGAGATATTATAGATATTATGGACATTTTACAGAGGAAGAAACTGAGGCCCAATGACTTGTCATTAGTGTCTAGTGTTTGTGGCTTACATAACTAGTATCAGAGAAAGGATTTGAAACCTGGTATCTCCTGACTCTAAAATCAATGATTCCTTCTGCCTTTGCCTCCATGTCACCATGCTACCTCATTGCCTCATGTGAGCAAGGGGCTTTGGTGAACTTTTCTTAGAGAAGGGGATTTGGTTCTAAACTGAACTAAAAGCAGACATTTCTTATCAGGGCAACACAGGTTCATAGATTTAGAACTGGTTGGGACTTTAGAGGTTATCCAACATCTTCATTTTGTTACTTTTTTTTAAGCTATTTTTTTTCTTTTTCTTTTTAGTGAGGCAATGGGGTTAAGTGACTTGCCCAAAGTCACACAATTAGTAAGGACCAAGTGTCTGAGATCACATTTGAACTCAGATCTTTCTGACTCCAAGGCCAGTGCTCTATCCATGTACCACCTAGCTGCCCCCAAATTGTTTTTCATTGAAGAAAAATTCACCTTAATAAAACCCTTTTAAGAAACATGAGTAATTTTGAAAGACACCTTCCCATATTGGTCATATCCGAAATATGTCTCTTTCTATACCTATAATCTATCACCTTTCTGTGAAAAGTTAGCTAGACAGCATGCTTTATTATGATTCTTTTGGAATCATGGCTGCTTATTGAACTGATCAGAATTCTTATATTTTTCAAAGCTTGTCTTTACAATGTTGCTGTTATGTATACATTGTTCTCTTGGTTCTGTTCTCTTCATTTTGTATCAGTTCAGACAAATCTTTTTAGGCTTCTCTAAAACTGATCATTTCTTACAGAACAATAGCATCCCAAACTTCTTTTTCTAAAAGATAAAACTGGAGCCCAGAGAGTCTAAAATAGTATAGGTAGATGGAATTTTGAATCCAGTGGGGCCTGAGGTCCCTTATTTTGGCCCTGGGCACTGACCTTGTCTGATCTAGCACAAATGTCCCCTCCTGCCTCTGGGAGGCAGACTTGTCAGCTGACTTTGTTTTATTGGGAGAAGGGAAGGTACAGAAGCTTTCAGTGGGAGATCATGAGATGACAAAGTTCATCAACCACTTGTCAATGCAGAGAAATGGAGTCCAAGAGAGGGGGCGTGATATAATTAAGGTCACATAGCCCATTTATCAAAGACTTGGACAGAGGCCCCTGCCTCCCACTCCCCATTCAGCAATCCACCGTGATTTAGGGTTACACAGACAGGCTTTCTTTTAATGTGTTCTGGCTCGAAACCTAGACAATGAGGCTTTCTACAGGGCAGGTTTCTATTTTGGCTGACTCTAGGAAGCACGATTTATTGGGTGCTAAATTTGAAAGGGCACCACTGTCCCTGGAGGCTGTGCTTTCTTTCATCCCTAACAGTCTTATGACCTCTTCACTCCTTGATGTATAGTGGGAGTGAGAAGATAGAGAGAGGGCTGGGGAAAGCACTGGATCTGGCATTTTGGAGCTTCTGGTGTCTAATTCTAGAACTGTTATTGTTTTACCTTGAGATTGTTACTTACACCCTCTGGGCCAGGTTTCTACATCTGTAAAATGGGAGTTCTCTGGAGACAGGGCCTGTACTTTCCTTCTTCAATTTGAGAGTGATTCCCAGCTAGCTTATGTCTCTGACTCAGATCCCTCACTACCACCTGGGGCCTAAGGGTCTTCATTAGTGAGGACATTCTGTCCCAACTCAGACCCAGAATTCTGCTCCCTGGCCTTCTTCATGAGAGGCTTCCCTATGCATAGGGTCGCCCTTCTTTCTTATTTAGAAGTGATGTCTAGGGGCGGCTAGGTGGCTAGTGCCGGCCCTGGAGTCAGGAGTACCTGGGTTCAAATCTGGTCTCAGACACTTAATATACCTAGCTGTGTGGCCTTGGGCAAGCCACTTAACCCCATTTGCCTTGCCAAAAAACCCTAAAAAAAAAAGAAGTGATGTCTAGAAATAAAAAAACAAAATATATCCTTTATACATCACCTTTTTCACACTTTATATCATCTTTATATATATATCACTTTAAGGTTTGTAAAATGTTGTACTTGCTACCACATTTGCTCTTTTAGAGTATATACTTCTTAAGGTCAGAGATAGTTTTTCTTCCTTTTTTCCTTCTTTTTTCCTTCCTTCCTTCCTTTTCCTTTTTATAATTTGCATCCTAGCACCAAGGACAGTGCTAGGAATAGTTAGCATACTTAAAAAGACCATCACTCAATCATTCATGCATATATTCATTTCTCCCCCTTCAGTTTGGGAATTTCCTGAGGCCAAGAACTAAATTATCCTCTCCACCCAAGACTGGGAACACAATAAAGGCAAGAACTCAGTCTCCCTATAAATACCTGGGAAAAGGCTCTGTTCACTGGGCTTATTGAGAGAAGTGAGAAGAAAGATTTATTAAGTGTTTGTGTTAAGAACTTACAATTATTATCTCAGTTGATCCTCTCAACAGCCCTGGCATGGCAGTGCGATTATTGTCCCAATTTTGTGAGTGAGGAAACTGAGGCAGGCAGAGGTAATTGCAATCCTTGATGTGAACTGACCCACTGGTCACCAGTTACTGGGGCATTAAGTCCTACTGGGCATGGCGGCAACTAGAATGCTGACTTACCTTCTTAGGATTGTTCTTTTCCACAATTCCATCTCGGTCTGCATCCACGTCTAGGGAGATCTCTGTGAATAAGACACAGTCATTGGGCTTCCTGATCTGGGCTGTCAGGGGCTGCTCCTGGGCTGACAGACAGAAGGGAGGAGACCTCCCTTCTTCTCTGGGACTAGGAAGGGAGGAACTGCATCTCACTTGAATAGTCTTTACCCTCTCTCTTTCCCTCACCTCCTTCATTTCCCAGGCTAGCTCGGAGAGACTTTATTGGGGTCATTTAAGTTAGCCTTGATCTGATCAGAGGATCAATTATTTTTAAAAATTGTTTTTATTTATTAAGGCAATGGGGGTTAAGTGGCTTGCCCAAGGTCACACAGTTAGGCAATTATTAAGTGTCTGAGGCCGAATTTGAATTTAGATCCTCTTGACTCCAAGGCCAGTGCTCTATCCACTACACAATCTAGTTGCCCTTATGAGGACCAATTGTGATCCAAAAACCTGGGATTCAGAGAGTACAAACATTTTATTCCCATTTTACAGATTAGGAAACCAAGTCTTTGTATCCCTTAGTGCCCAATAGATGTTTAATAAATGCTTATTAAAGCAATGTTATTCAATGGATTGTGAATGACTTAATACAATGATGCAAGACAATCCCAAATGACTAATGGTGAAGTATGCTGTCTGTCTCTAGAGAGAGGTGATATTGTTTGAATGCTGACTGGAGCATGCTGCTTTTCCCTCCCTCCCTCCCTTCCTCCCTTCCTCCCTTCCTCCCTCCCTCCCTTCCTTCCTTCCTTCCTTCCTTCCTTCCTTCCTTCCTTCCTTCCTTCCTTCCTTTCCTTCTTTCTTTCCTTCTCTCTCTCTCTCTCTCTCTCTCTTCCTTCCCTCCTTTCTCTTTTATTTGAATCTTCTTATCTTCTTGTACAAAATGAAAAGTATGGAAATATTTTACATGATTGCATATATATATATATATATATATATATATATATATATATATAAAACCTATATCTGATTGCTTACCATTTTAGGGAAGGGGAAGGGAAGGGAGGGAGGATGGAATTTGGAATTCAAAATTTCAAAAATGTTAAAAAAATTTTTAACATGTATTTTGGGTAAAAATATTGTTATCATAAATTAATAGTGTAAATAACATTTTAATAAAATTAACTTAATAACCTAGTATCAAAATCATAATAAAACATTATTTATAAGTATAATTTATAATATAATTATATGTTGCATATTATACTACATATAATTATATAACCACACAAACTATATATCACATATCATATTATCATAATATATTGTTATATATTAATTTATGTAATTATATTGTATTATGTGATAAACTAATTTAATAATTAAAATTAATCATGATTAAATTAATATATTAAAGAAACACATTTAAAAATATGCCTGTTGATAAATTGAATGGTCTATGCAGAGATGGGAATTCATGGTAGTGGGAATGCCCTTTAAGGCACTAGAGAAATTAGTATTATTGATTTTAGTATTATTGACTCCTTTAAGGTCTCCTAGCTAGTCTCAGAATCACAACTTGAACTGGGGTTCTCAGAACTTTGAGTCTAATGCTCATCAGACCTCACCACCCCTCCACCAGACTGAAAACTACTCCCTTAACCTACTCTACTGCTATTCTTATGGCTGCTGCTGCATCATCTATCCCTCCTCCTGTTAGATGACAATCATATAATGTGTTTGAGGCCAGATTTGACTCCAAGTGATCTATCTACTTCACCACCTAGCTTCTCCACCTTGGGAGACAGTGAATTCTTTATCTACAGAAGCCTTCACAAAGAGATTGGCAAACAGTTGCCATTTATTAAGCACCTAGTATGTGTTTGAGATTGAGCCAGATTGGACACCTCTTTTATATCATCCTTGACAAGTGGTTCCCTGTTCAATTGTTAGTTGAACCAGATTCTTCTTGAGATAATTTCCATCTCTGAGATTCTTAGCCCATTTCAGCAGTACCTTAGATAATATAAAATCCAATCTACCCCTGTCTGCTACCTAAATGTAGAATTCAATAATAGAAACAACTCACATTTCTGTAATACTTTAAGGCTTATGAAACATTTTCCTCATAAAAACTCCACTGAAGTAGCTAGTCCTATTGAACAGATGAGAAAAACCGAGGGCCAGAGAATTTAATGGCAATCCTTGCTAAGCTAGAGACTCCTGCTCAGATACAAAATAGACTACCTCTCCTCAGAATTCCATTCTGATTCCTTAGAGGCACCATGGAGGAAAAGAACATGGTCATGGGCTCCTGCCCAGGGAACCTGCCAGGAGTCTTACCCTTCAACTGAGCATGACCTGAAGCTTCAGACTCCAGTGGAGATGGGAGCATTTCTAGGTCAGTTCTATTGGCAAGGGCTCTCATCTCCTTGGGTGAGGGAGAAGAGGAGGGTCCTAACACAAGAGGGATCTCTCAAAGAGACAGATTTCTCCCACAAATGGTTCAGAATTTCTGTCTAATCCACTGAACAGTATATGTTTCAAAGTGGTATCTTCTAGGATATTTGGGAATAGTCTTTAGAGCCAAGCTTATCAGTCACAAAGGAGAAGTTCTCTTATTTATGATATATTTAGACCCCTGGATTAGGTCTCAGAGGGCATGGTTTTGAATCCCAAATTTACCACTTGGGAGGTAGATGGACCTTAGCTTTCCCAATGGGAGAGTTTTTATGACTGGTTTTTGACTTCATATGGTGCTCCCCAGTCTGCTTGTTGGCCTCACCTCATTATCTAGAATGCCATCCCTCCTCTGCTGTGGTCTCTTAGTCACAATGGCTTTCCTCAAAACTTAGATTGAGTACCATCTTCAACAAGAAGACCTTTATCACCCTGTCTCCAGGAAGCTTCTAGTGCCTTCCTCACAAAACATTTTCTGTCAATTTTGTGTCCAAACTCTCTATGTTCAGATTGCCTGTCCAGCTAGATTGTAAGCTCTTTGGGGGGGGTATTGTTTTACCTTTGCTTTTCTCTCCCTAGAACCTTTGTCTAGAGTCTGATATTTTGTAGGTGCTAATAAATGCTTTCTGCTAGATTGACTGATGTCACTTAATTTATGGTCAAGTAGTTAGAATGTAAGTTGGGCAAGAATCAAACCCAGGCCTAAGGATCCCCAAGCCTCTGGTCTGGTCTCTAAACCCAACCCCGCTTCTTACTGCATTCTTACTGCATAATGCCCAGTACTCCAGGGCCTCATGGCTGGTTGTTTTCAAGATTCTCCAGGGCTGGCATGTTTGAAAGGGGAATTAAACTTATTTTGCTTGGCCGTAGAGAGCAGAACTAGGAGCCATAGTGGGGCGGGCGGGGAGGGAGCTGCAGAAGGGACCATTTAGCCTCAGCTTAAGGAAAAACTTCCTCACTGTTATGAGATCTATCCAAGAGCAGAATGGGCCAGGCACTAGGAGCTCTTTTTTCCTGGAGACTTTCAAGGAAAGCTTGGATGACCACAGTTGACTGGGATAGTATGTTGTCACAGAGATTTGAATTCAGGGATGGGTTGGCCAGCAACTTCACTCCCTACCCCCATCCTTCTCTATACCTACCCCTTCCCCATTTCCTCCAAATCTGAGTCTCCGTGTCTTCCTTAAAACAGCAAAATAGAATTCTGGAGTAATGGAATAAGGACTATATTTGAAGGTAAGAGATTTGAATTGAAATTTTGGCTTTAGTAGTATGACCTTGACCAAGTCATTTCCCCTTCCCCAGCCTCAGTTTCTTCATCTGTAAAATGGGAAAAATGATTGTTTGCAACCCTCCCTAAATCCATGGGCCTGTTTGGGAACAAATTATTAAATTTTTGTATGTTAATAAGATATTAACACTATAAGAGTTGTTATTATGATGATTATTGACCCAGTGGCTCTAGAAGAGAAAGGAAGGCTGGTGACTTAGCACAGCATCCTCCTCACTCAAATTCAATTTACATGCATGTCATGGCTTCACCTTCCTGATGTCACTGTCTTTGAGGATGAAAGATAAACATCATCAATTTATGTACTCCCTTTCCTGTCCCCCTTTAATTTTTCCACTTACAACCCCCTGCTTCCTATGATCTGATCTTGGTGGACTATCTTACCAGCGTACATAATCAAAGGGACTTCCATTCAGAACTGGAAGGGATCTTAAAGGCTGCTGAGTTCATCACCCTCATTGTACAGATGAAGAAACGAAGTCCCAATGTCTCACACTTAATAAGTGTCTGAGTTGGGACTTAAACCCATCATCATTAAACCCATTAAATTCCTTCATCAGAGATTTGACTGGGGAGAGAGGGCTAGGCACACTAGTTCCATCTCCTCAGAAGGCTCCACTCTTTTTTGCTTCTAGACTCCTTTCTTTCTCTATCCTGTCTCTCTGTCTCTCTGTCACTGTCTCTGCCTATGCCCCCCCCCCCCCCCCCCCCCGTCTTTGTCTCTTTCTGAGTTGGAGGTGGTGGTAGGACAAGGTTTTGGGATCTCTAAGTCCAGGGAGAAATTTTCCAAAGACTCTGGCTCCTAGGTCAGTTTCCCAAAATAGCTCCAAGGTATCAGGTGGTTCATCTACCAGCGGGGGAGCAGATTAAGGGGAAATGTCAAGGGGATTGGGTTCAGGGTAATGTAGGGGGTGGGGATGGCATGAGAGGCTGCTGCCTGCTTGCCTTGGTCCCCTCTCTTCCCTCCTCATCCTCAGAGCTCTAGGTGTTAATACCCTTCCACAGGCCTGCCCTCCCCTTCTCCCTACAATGGATAGGTGCCCAGCTCTTTGGCTTCCTGGAGTAGAAGGCAGACCTGGCAACTGTATTATGCTGGGGGATGGGGGGCTAACCCTGGAGCTGGCAAATTAGGGTGATCATGTTGAGCTGGGTTCTGGATTTTAGGGGACAGAGGGCATGGAAATATTAGCCTAGAAATCCCTCTCCATGAACCAAGGCAATGCTCCCAGATGGCAAGTTGAAAACTCAAACCCCATTTTTCTGCTAATTAATTGTGTAATCTTCAATCAGTCACAAGCACTCTGGGCCTCAATTTCCCTATCTGTGAAATGAGGTAGTTGGATTAGAGGACCCCTGGGGTTCCTTCTCACTCTAAATCTATGATTTCATGATCTCCTTCCCCATTTTCATATAGTGCTCCTCCTTAGGCTACATATGACCCTTTGTGTATTCTAGCCTTGCCTTCATTGGGATAATTAAACTGGGGAAATGCTTTGGGGGAAGATTGATACTCAAGATGCTTTTATCCCAAGACTGAGGCCTTGCAGAAATAACCCTATTGTCTTCCTCTTAATAGGGGCATATTAAATAGTAGGGAAATCAAGGCAAAAATTCCTATATTGACCTTTCTGAGCCTCAGTTTTCTCAACTATGAAATGGGCATAAAGGGTAGGATTGTATGTAGAGAGCTGGCCTTGGACTTCAAATCCCTCCACTGACACATAATGATGATGAACCCAATGAACTAGGTGGCCCAGATGATTCTCTAAGACCACTAGTTACAAAGGAGTAGATCCTGTTTATAGTTTGTTTGATATATTTCTTTGCTCACTGTCACCTCCATTAGACGGTAAGTTTCCTGAGGGCAGGAGCTATCTTTTGCCTCTTTTTTGTACCACCAGTCCTTAGTACAATGCTTGATAAATAGTATTTTCTTAATAAATGTTTACTGTCTAGGAGCTGCTGGTCTACATTGGTAAAGGAAGCTCCTCATTGGGAGTCAGTTCCTTTTACTTATGAAATCATGATTGATCCAAAAAAGGAAAAGAAAAAAAGATAATTATATTTGTTCTCCCTCCTTTCCAGGGATATTATAAAACAAGTGTTTGTAAATCATAAATGTGCTATCATAATATGAATATATATATTTAAAAAAATTTTTTTAGGTTTTTTTTGCAAGGCAGTGGGGTTAAGTGGCTTGCCCAAGGCCACACAGCTAGGTAATTAATAAGTGTCTGAGCTGGATTTGAACTCAGATACTCCTGACTCCAGCTCTTTCCACTGTGCTATCTAGCTGCCTCCATAATATGAATATATTTAAAATCCTTTGTCCCTTAATTGCAGAGGTGGAGCAGTAGGGATTCAGAGTATTATATGTACTCTGAGGCATTGTGGATGTATTGGTTGCTTTTTGGGGAACTTCTTTCCTCTAACATTTTGTTATAAAGGATAGTTTCCTTGTTACCTTAACTTTTTATCTAGTCATTTTTTACACATCTTTTAAATGTTCATTTATTTATTTTAAGGTAGTTATTTAGTCAGTCAGCAAGTATTTATTAAGCCCTTACCCTGTGCCCAGGCTTCATTTTAAACATCGGGGTATAAAGAGTTCCTACATTTTAGCCAAATTGCCAACTTGCATTGGGGGAGAAGACTCTTTAGACTTGTGAAATCACAGGTCAGAACAATAACCAAGCAAAAAACACTGATCGATCAATCAGCATTCATTAAAATTCTCTATATTCGGAGACTGTGATAAGTATCAGGGGAATCCCCCCCGCAAAAAAATTCAACATTCCCTGCTCTCCAAGGACACTTGGGAAACTTTCATGATCTCAGCTGATCCTCTCAAGAGCCTTTGAGACGAGAAATACAAATATTATACCCATTTTGTGGATGAAACACACGAGGCCAAGAAAGGTGAACTAATGTGTTTAAAGACTCCCAATAAGTCAGGAACAGAGTAGGAATTGAGACATGAAAAGTCTTGGCTTCCTGAACTCTAAATTCAGGGTTCTTTTCACTACATTTGATTCCAAGCCATATTCTAGACAGTGACTGGGGAACCTACAAACTTTTGCAAGGTTAGCGTGTACTATTTATTGGTCCCAGTGTATTGGATTCTTATTTCTCTTTTAAAGTTGATTTAAGATACATCCACACAGCACTTTTTCACAGTTATATTTCTTTTACCTGCTCACCCTTTTCCCAAGTCCGTCCCCCAATATGGACTCATGGATGGGATTTGGGATCCTTGAGTTAGAGATTTAGAAGGAGCATCAAGACCATCTAGTCTAGCCCCATCCCTTTACAAAGGAGTTGCCCCAGTCACATGGGTGGTACCAAGTCAACATTTGAAGGCAGAGCATCTGATTTAGATCCAACTTTTTCCTCCTGCATCTTAGTGTATTCTGCTTAATATCTCCTGCTCTCTTACTGTCACCTGGATGATGGGGGTGGAGTCCAAAACTTCCTTTCTCTAAGAAACCACAGATTCTCATAGCAGAAGTTGATGATCTCAGAAGACCATCTAACCATCTGTCTAGGGCAAGGACCATTTCCCCGTCTATAGTTTCCCTTCACAAGGAATCAGTTATGCTGTTGGGACCTCTCAAATAAGAAGTGTGTAGTAGAGGAAGGAGTAGTAGTTTGGAGGCAGAGGGTTCAGATTCAGCCTCTGAATTCTTGCTACCTGGATAACCCTTCAGTAGGGTCCAGAGGAAAGAGAAGGGCCTCTGGACTCAGAGGTTTATTGCTGTCCAGTTGTTTCATTTGTGCCCAATTTTTTGGGACCCCATTTGGGGTTTTCTGGGCAAAGATACTGGAGCAGTTTGCCATCTCCTTCTCTAGCTCATTTTTATAGATGAGGAAACTGAAGCAAATAGTGATAAGGAACTTGCCCAGGGTCACTCAGCTACTAAATGTCTCAAAGGAACTTGGTACAAATTCAGGTTAAGACATTTAGTCTTCCTGTGCCTCAATTTTCCTAAATGTAAAATGACAGGAATGGACTAGAAGACCTCTGAGGTCCTTTCCAAATTCAGATCCATATCCTAAGTGACTTTTCTGAGTCTCAGTTTCTACATCTGTAAGGTGGGCATGGAAATCAGAGAGTGATTTATGACATGGAGTTATTTGAGGAAAGTCTAAACTTTAAAAGTATGTTTCCCCTGATATTTCCCCTGAAATTTGTGTCCCTATACCTCCTTCCTGAAATTTTGTTTCCCCGTTGTAGTCTTTCTCCACAGGCTACACAGCCCAAGTCGGTTGCCTGCCAGGGTTCTTCCCAACTCTGTTCAGAACAGGGTCACAGGAGATTATGTTTCTAAAAGGGTGAGTTAGGGATGTTACCTGACACAGCTTAGTCACTATGTCCATTGAGTTGGTCACTGCAACTCTGCTGGCTACCATCCCGGGAGCTCTGGTTACAGGCTCTCAGACCCCTGGTCTGCTACCTCTGCTCCTGTCCCCTCACCCAAGTCCCTTTTTCCTTTCTGTCTCCCCACAGTGACCAGCATGAGGAATTTGAAATCTGGGGTGGTTAGTTCACTGCTGGAGCCCTGGCAGAATGTCCTGGGTACTAGAGCCCAGAGTCAAAGAGCACTGGACACTCCTTGCATCCTTTGGTGGAACTGCATTATTCATGAGAAGACTGTGGAACTGAAAAAGCTGCCTGTGCCAAATGTGATTGAAAATGGGTATATGCTGGCATCAACTCAATGGGGGACCTTTAATAATCTCAAGGCCTCTGTTTCCTTATCTATAAAATGAGGGGGCTGGAATAGATGGTCCTATCCACCATAATATTATACATTCAAACAACTCAAATACTAAGGTCCCTTTTCAGCTCTGACATTCTCTGTTCCTTATAAGGTTCTGTTCTAGTTCTAATATCCTGGGTTCTAAGGTTTCTTTCCAGTGTTCTAATGGTCTTCCCAGTTCTGACATTCTCTTTTCTAGCCTCTTTTCTATCTAGGGCATTCTATGCTCTAGTCTCTTCTAGCTGATATTCTGGGTTCTCTTCCAGATTTGAAATTCTATGTTTTAAGGCCCTCCCAGCTCTGATATTCTCTGTCCAAAGGTCCCTTTTCAGATCTGCCATTTGTATTCTAAGGGTCCTCCAGACTCTTCTGCTCTAGCACCCTTTCTTAACGTGGACATTCTATGCTCTTGAGTCTCTTCCAGTTGACATTCTATGTCTTGAAATTCTGTATTTTAAGATCCTTTCTGCTGTGATATTCTCTGTTCTAAGGATCTTTTCCAGCTCTGCCATTTTATGATCCAAGGTTTATAGTCTATGACCCCTGCCATGTCTGATATTCTATGATCTGATGTCCCATGCTTTAAGGCACCGAAAGACAAGAATTATGTGACGCTAAGAGGGCAATATCAGGTCTTAAAAGAGGCAGGATCTCTGCAATATTGGTTATCACTCACCAATAGCTGTGAGAAATAGGCCAGCTTGATCAATGGGCATATTGCTTTCCTCTGAATAATAGTTGACAGTGAGCTGGGGATCCACAGTGGGAGAAAGAAAAAGGAAGAAGACTTATGACATTCCAGAACATGATGCAAACCTCCCACCTTCCACCTCCTAGCCCCCTAAACCAGCTCTCTCTCCCACCATGCATTTCCTTCTTCTATGAAACTTTATGGGTGAATCTGAAGACAGATTTTTTCTCCTATTTTTAGACTTTTTTTTAGGTTTTTGCAAGGCAAATGGGGTTAAGTGGTTTGCTCAAGGCCACACAGCTAGGTAATTATTAAGTGTCTGAGACTGGATTTGAACCCAGGTACTCCTGACTCCAGGGCAGGTGCTTTTTCCACTGCGCCACCTAGCTGCCCCTATTTTTAGACTTTTGATAAAGGCAGTGCTCAAGATAAAAATGCTAACACAGTGCTTTGAACTTCAAGAATCCCCTTCCTTCTGCAGACTTGGTGGGGGCCTCTCCTCTCCCCCTACCTCAAAACCCAACCCTCCAGGTTCCTGTACCTTGTCGCTGCTGACTTCTGTGCTGGGTTGGCTCATGCTGAGACGGAGGGTGGTGGTGGGGGAGAGGGCCCATCGCTGCTTGCCATTGGTTGGAGTCTCCTCAGCCTGCCCGTTAATCACTGCTTCTACCTGTACTCCATCTGTGTGTTTCAAGCTGAAGGTCTTGGCATCTGCAGGGGCTGCACTATAAAAGGGAGAAGAGTTGGGTCATGGAGATGCTTCCATATGGCACTAGGGGGATGAAATCTTAGACTATTTTAAAAAACTAGAATCTCAGAACTAGAATGAGCCTTTTTTCAATGTAAGGTCAGAGGAGCAAAGGCCTTGAAAACAGAGAATGTCAGAACTGATAGGGTCCTTAGAAGAGAAGATAGAATATCAGAGCTGGGAGGATCCTTAGAACACAGGGTGTCAGAGCTGGGAGGGTCCTCAGAACACAGGATGTCAGAGCTGGGAGGGTCCTTAGAACACAGGATGTCAGAGCTGGGAGGGTCCTCAGAACACAGGATGTCAGAGCTGGGAGGGTCCTTAGAACAGCATATCAGAGCCAGAAGACATTGCATCAAATCCAGTCATTTTATAAATGAGAAACCTGAAGCCTAGGGAATAGAATTACCTTACCCAAATTTACACAACTACTAAGCTTGTCATTAAGAATATGTGGGGGTGCAATGGATAGAGCACCTGCCCTGGAGTCAGGAGGACCTGAGTTCAAATCCAACCTCAGACACACCTAGCTATGTGGCCTTGGGCAAATTACTTAACCCCATTGCCTTGCAAAAACCTAAAAAAAGAAGATGTGCCAATACCAAGAAGCACCTCAAAATCAAATTGTCTCCACACTGACTTGTCTCTATTTGTAATGCATTTTCTTTAGATCAGGAGTGGGGAACCTTTTTTCTGTCAAGGATCATTTGGATATTTAAAATACCATTTGAGGCTGTGTGGGATAAAAATCCATTAAAAAAAATATAGAGATCTCTCTGAGTAAAAAAGAAAGTTTATATTGACTTTTCTGCAGAAAAGGGCACACTCCAAGTCTCACAAAGGTAGTGGAGACCAAGGAGCTTCCCTGAGGTGATGGTCAAGCAAGATTATATGGCCCAGCATGATACCCCCCTCCCTAGCCCCTCTCTTCCAACCTGATTGGTTAAGGTTTTCAGAATTACAATCTTTATGCAAAAAATCTACCCAGTAACAAAGAGAAGAATAAAATGTTTTCATAAAATATTACCTCACTGTTCAAAAGGCGAGGGTATCAGAATGATATGACCTTTTGTTGTCTATCTAGGTCTTGGTACTTATCATCAAACAAGAGAAGGCAGGCTGCTGTTCTCTCAGTCTATCATCAAACAGGTGGCTAACTAAGGAGGCAAGGTCTCTTCTCTGGAAGTATTCCACTACTTCCCTCCCTAACAGAATCAGGAGGGTGTCGGACTGGGAATGCAAGGCCTCTCTCCCTCTTTCTTCTAAGAATAGTCTAAGTGCAATAGTTTGTCATTGTTTAATGATTTTTAACCCTGAGAGGACTTCACTAGGAATATGAACTCTTAAGAGGGAATATCCCACTCAAGGCCATAGCAAATTATTAACTTAAAAATTAGACTGCCATATTGATTAAATATTTAATCAATTCACCCCTAAAAAAACTCCCAGATTTTTTGAATTTCAAATCCCACCTGCGGTTGCCATGGCAGCCTCAGAAGGAAAGCTTCATGAGCATTTTAGGGTCAGAGGGCCAGAAGTTTCCCACCCTGCTCTAGATTATCTCAGCTTTAGAGAGTATATAGACACCAGGGATGGAGAGTCCCACTGTGCCGTTATTAGTCACTGACACCTTGGTGTGAACCAGTTCATCACATCCTTCCCAAATGACAACTTGCTGAAGGATTCAGGAGAACCAACACTTGGAGAGATTTGTCCTGCAGGGGAGGGAGGGAGGAGGGAGAGAAAGTGGGCAGTAGCTCCCAAAGATCAACTCTACTGATTTTACAAGCTTGCAGAAGGCCCACCCCTGGGACTGGGACTTGGCTTTTTTGATGGTTCTTGTGAGGCTAATTTTGGACAAGAGATCATAGAGGGATTATGTGGGCTTCACTTGGAGGTTGTTAGCAAAACACCAACATACCATGCCAGGTCTCTGCAAAGGGTACCAATCCACTGGCTTTAAAGGCGGAGGTAAGGATGAGTGTCAAACAAAGGGGATCATTGCTAACTCACTGTGTGACCTTGGGTGGGTCACATTCCCTCTTAGGGATTCAGTTTCTTCCTTTGTAATATAAGGACTAGACTAGGCCATCTCTGAAACTTCTCCCAGCTCTGATATTTTCTGTGATATTCTGGGTTCCAAGAGCTTTCCTAAATCTGATATTGTGTTCTAAGAGCCCTTCCAGCTCTGACCTTCTGTGTTCTAAGAGCCCTCCCAGCTCTCACATTGTGTTCTATGAACCCTCCCAGCTCTGACATTCAATGTTCTAAGGACCCTCCCAGGTCTGCCATCCTGTATTCTAAGGGTTCTTCCAGATCTGACATCCTGTGTTCTAAGGACCCAACCAGTTCTGCCATTCTCTCTTCTAAGGGCCTTCCCAGCTCTGACACTCTAGGGTTTTGTTATATTTACTAATAGGCAACACTCCCAGAATTTGGGGGGAGTTTAGAAAGGAATGCCCCTCTGAAACTGGGTAAGATCAGCCATCTGTAGGCCCAATTGTCCTTAGAGATTCCTGAATTAGTCGCCAGGGAAACCAAAGTATCTTTGAAATTCAATTCCTAGAGGCCAGGGTATCTCTTAGGGACCCGAGTTTTTCTTGAAAGTCTTTTAAAAAGATGTCAATTTAAAATGCATCTATTCTAAAGAAAGCTACTAATTTGTATCCTAACATTCTGACTCCAACAAAGTGTGAGGAAAGGGAGGGGGAAGTGGAGCCTGGGGGGGAGTCTAGGCAGTCAGTCCCATTTTTTAAGAATCTTAATAGGGAAGGGGAGTTGATTAGGAAAAGTCTAGGGAAAGGAAATCCAGGGAAGAATGCATCAGTGTTTATCTGGTGCTCTAAGGGCAAAGAAAGACTCTGTGACAGAGTCTAGGATCCTCTTTACTGAAAGGTTTGATTCCCAAAGCAAATTAAAAAATTGGCAATCATTCTCATGAATAAGTCTAATGGAATTCTAGCTATCAGAGCTGGAAGGGACTTTACATCAGATAATGCCTGAGACTGGAAAGACCCTAGAACTGAGAATGTCAGAAACGAAAGGGGCCTCAGAGATCATTTATCTAAGTTTCCTTATTTTTGCCAATGAGGAAACTGAGGTCTAACCAGTGGCAGATTCTAAGTAAAACTCAGATTTTTCAATTGCTGACTCAGCTTCTTTCCCTTGAGTGTGGTTAGAATAATGCTGATTTTTCAAAGCCAATCTACTCTGGGTAACATGAAATTCAAGTTTTTGGACATGGAAAGACTAGCCCCTGGACGCCAGATAACCTCCGAAGTACAGATGCGCTGGGAGAAGTCCATTAAGTCCCTTTTCATTTTCTCCCTCTTTTCTCTCTTTTCCCTTCCTAGTCTACTGAATAAAATGAAGAATTTGGAACCAGGGAGATCTGTCTGTTAATCATGACATTTGTTCCCTCTGTCCATGGACAAGTCATTTCGTTTCTGAGTCTCAGTTTCCCTATGTGAAAAATGGGGATCATAGAGTCTGTAATCCCCCTCCTACCTCATAGAATCATTATAAAGTTAATCTATTCAAGGACTTGGTAAACTTTAAAGTGTTATAGAAATGTCAATTATTATCATTATTATTAATAAGTGATACTATCCTCATCATTAATTTCACTGTTCCTCTGCCCAAATAGGACTTTGAGGGTTAATGTCTCAGCCCCACAACAGAGGCTCACCCCGCCTTCCACCTCCACCCCCATCTCCCCAGGCACCAGGCTTGAACAAACAGCTATTCTAGGAGCAGGCTCCAAATCCAAACAACAAAGAAGCCCATTCTCCCTAGCCTAGGGGGTTCCCAGTTGGTGCCAGCTGTGCCAAAGACAGCTACTCTTACTGAGGGTCTGCTTTTAGGGGTCATAGACCAAAAATCTAGTCATGTTGCAAAGATCCCCCTTGCAAAGCAAGTATAGAAGGACCAGACGGTGCCATTGGGGGGGGGGGTAAGGCAGCTGAGAAAAATTCAGCAGGAAACAAAGAAGAATGAAATGAGCAGAACCAGGAGAACCCTCCTATACACAATAGCAGTACTGTTTTTAAGGATAAGAATTTTGTCATTTTGATATTATAAATTCCCAAATGAAATATAAAGGACAAATGAAGCAAGATACTCTCAACATTCAGAGGAAGAATTGATAAATAGAAGTATATAATGAATAATTTTACACATATATATATAAGTGTATATATGTATTTGTGTCTAATGGCAGCCATCTCTAGGGCAGCAGGGGGAGGGAAGGAAGAAAAAGAAGAAATTTGCATAATAATTTTGTTGTATATCTGAAAGGAATAGCAAGTTGTACATAGTAGAGTTGCAGTTTCCTATGCAATTATCCCTTTTAATGTACTATGCTACAGAAATGCTTGTTTTATTCCATAAGTTAAAAAAACAATAGCATAAAACAAGAGTTCTTAACCTCCACCCTCCTTTGCTAATATGGTAGCACTCTCATGTTTTTGAAGACATCAAATAAAATATATGTTATAAAGGGATCCAATACTATTCAAATATAGTCGCTAAAAGATTAAAGCCCATTCACAAGTTCTTAGAGCCCTGGTGTAGGAGAACAGAGGAAGACTCCGTGTTCTATAGGCTCTATGAGGCCTTGAAGTTGCAAAACATCCATACTAGGCACTGTGGGGAGAGAGAGGAGAAGGATCTCCCAATGCAATGGAGACTCAGGGAACCTCTTGCCAGACAGTTAGGCAGCTCCTAACCCGAGGAATTCCTAGCCTGTTTCTAAGTTAGGCAGTAAAAGCATTAGATAAGTGTTAAGGGAATTCCTTGGATGACCTGAGTCATGAGGGGTCAAAGAAGATTTTCCAGAGTTCTGAATAGATTTTAGAAGGGAAAGATCAACAGGGGAGAAGGCTATCCTGGTTCAGTCTGCTAAGCTTTAGACTAGGACCTCTGGGGCTCGTACTGGAATATAGCAGTGAGCTACTTGAAGTCCCAAACAACCTCTAGCAGTCCTCCCTAACCTCTTTGGGTTCCTCCTCACCTGAGGAGGTTCCCAACACCCTTCCAAAGAGGCAGGATTGGGGGTGGAGTATGGGGGCAGGATGGGGGTAGTGGATGAGTTACCAGCCCTGGTAGGCATAGAACCCACTTCAATCACACCATCTGCCTTGGGCCTCATTAATGCCAACCTCTTCTGGCAGCTTGAGAAGGGGAGGGGGGGTGAAAGAAAGTACTCAAGGCCCTCTGATCATCTGCCTAGTGTGGGGGCAAGGGCAAGGGGATTCACTGTTACTCTTGGAGGGGACAAGAGCTGATGGTGTTTACAAGGTGATAGCCCTTGCTTTCCGCCTGTCTCTGGACCCTGTGGGCAAGAGCCTGGCCAGGGTCACAGTAACCCCAGAGAATTGCAGCTGGCAGGGCCCTGTGCCACTCACCAAGTAGCGCATACCTCTTTATATAGAGTAGAAAAGAAAAAAAAAGATACTGCAGGTCTCTATGAGATATGACTTACGTTCAACATGCAACTTTTTTCTTTTTCTTTTTTTACATGCAACTTTTCAAAGCTATCTTGTTAGTCTGTCACTTTCTGAATTTCCTTGTATTCTCTTCCGTATGTTTAAAAAAAAGATGCCTCCTCCATCATTTTTTTAAATTACCTATCCCTATTCCTCCCCACCCCTCCCTTCAGTGGGTTCCATGACCACCATGACTGGTATCTTGTGCTCTACCATCCTTTCACTCCTCCCATTGGAGAAAGAAAAGACAAACTGTATGTAAAAAATAAAAGTCCAGTAAAATAAATCCTTTCATTCTGGTCATAAACAAACATAAGTATGTTATTCTGACTCCCATGTCTATTACCTCTCAGTAACCCTGCTTCCTTGGAAGACATTTTGATCTGTAATCATTAACTATATTGTTTGATAATGCACTTTAGCTGAGGTCTATGCCCAAGATCACAAAGATGGCAAATAGGAGCCCTAAGACTTACCAAGCTTGTTCCTACTTGTTAGTATCTTTTTTTTAAAGTTTTTTTGTAAGGCAAATGGGGTTAAGTGGCTTGCCCAAGGCCACACAGCTAGGCCATTATTAAGTGTCTGAGGCTGGATTTGAACTCAGATCCTCCTGACTCCAGGTGCTCTATCCATTGTGCCACCTAGCCACTCCTACTTGTTAGTATCTTTACTAAACTATTTGCTAAAGGTACTAAATGGAAGAACCAGGATCAGAGGGTCAGAGATTTAGAGATCATAGGAACTGCCTCATTTTACAGATAAAGAAATTGAGGGACGTATGGTCAGATGACTTACATAAGTAGGATGTGTCTGAGGCTGTATTTGAACTCGGCCATTGGACTCCAAATCCAGGATTTTCTACTATGATGATCTGTCAAATTCTCTTTCTACTTTAAGGTCACAGCCCAGTGGAACTATACATGTGTATATACATACATTTGTTTTATATATATATACACCTATAGAGATATGTGTATATATGTTTGTCTTTCTATCTATCTATCTATCTATCTATCTATCTATCTATCTACTATCTATGAAGATATTTATTTCACAATGATATGAACTCCTGGTATGGAAACTTCCTCCACTGATCAGCTCATTGCCTTTCCTGAGAGGTTAAATGATTTTCCCATTTTCACACAACTAATATATGTCAAAGGCAGGGACTTTTGCCTCCAAAGTTCACCTTGCAGATTCCCACTTGGCACCCACCTACTATGTCATCTAGCTGCTTCTGGGGTCTAGGGATATAGCACTTACATAAGGTGACTATTCCAGCTTTATTATACCCATTTTAGAAGTGAGAGAACTAAGGTAGAAGAGAGACATAACAACTTATCCAAAGATCATATTTGAACCCAGGCCTTCCCTCAGGCCAGAGCCAAGGCTCTTTCCAGGATTTCTATTGGGAAGACAACATGGTTTAGTAGAAAGAATATTGGGTTTGGAGTCAGAGGACCTAAGTTTGAATCCTGACTTTTGTTTAGTATTTATTTGATCTTGGGTCTATCACTGGTATATCACATAGTCCCTTTTAGCTTTAAGTCTTTATTCCTGTTAACCTTCATCTAAGTTTTAGGGAAATATGACTTGCTCCCCCTATCTCTATGTTTTTGTTTATTTATTTTGATGAGGCAATGAGATTATAATGACTTGTCGAAGGTCACACAGCTGAATTTGAACTCAGATCCATTTGACTGCAGAGTTGGTGCTACCTAGCTGCCCCTCTCCTATCTCTATGAGTTCTAGAGTTTTCCTATCTGTAAAGTGGAGTCTGTAGTTTTGCATTTCCCTCATTCCCAGAAATGAGTCAAAAGGTATGAAGTGACATGGGGAAACAGCCAGAATCCTGGCCCAGGGGAGAGAACACTTGGGTTGCCCCTTACTTTTCTATATGACCTGGACAAGAGCCTTCCCATCACTGGGTCTAGGTCCTAAGACCAAAATGCCTCTTTTTCAGCTGCCTTGTCCCTTCCCTCCCCACCAACCAGGCTCACAGTGGGCATGGAGCAGGGACTGTGGGCCAGCCTAATCTCTTTTCTCTCCAAGGTAGCTGCTTCCCTTAAGGCCTTGGCACCACAGTTGGCCACCTGTCCCTGAAGCCTCTCCTGGCAGAAGCCAGCCTTTTTAGGGCTAGATATGGAGGGGTGTTACTGTGATTTATGGGGGCCATCTGATCACGCCTTGGGAGCAAGATCCCCAGGAGCTCTGACAGGTTCCAGGAAGGGTGGGGGTGGCTGGGCTTAACGCCAGCTCAGAACAATCCTCATGATGCCCCTGCAGTGGCTGCCCTGTATGTGAGCCCTGTTTGGTAGGGTGGTTATGAGGAGGGGGTGGGGAGGATGGATAACTACCAATACAGCTATTTCTCAGCTCATGGCTCCCATCACATACTGTGGGACAAAGACAGCACAGATAATCCCAAACTGGTGAATAATCCTAAAATAGTACTTTGAATATGAAGACTAGCAGAGCTGGGTTTGAATCTGGGCTCAGAAATTCTAACTGCATTATCTTGGGAAAGGAATCAAGTTTCTCCATATCTCAGTCTTCACATCTGTAAAATGGGGATTATAATACTACTACTCCTTTCCTTACAGGGTATTTATGAGGCTCAAACATGAAAACATTTTGTGCATCATCGGTAGTGATGATGTTTGTCCTTTATTCTTGAAGAAGACCAAGATGTGATGCTATGACAAGCACATAAATTGGATTTGAGTGAGGGGGTGCTATATTCGGTCACCAGCCTCACTTTCTCCTTAGCCTCACTTTCTTTCCCCGCCTTTTTTCCCTTTCTTTTTTTTTTTTTTTGGCAGGGCAAGGCATGGGGTTAAATGACTTGCTCAAGGTCACACAGCTAAGTAAGTATTAAGAATCTGAGGCTGATTTGAACTCAAGTCCCCCTGACTCTAGGGCTGGTACTCTATCCACTGTGCCACCTAGCTGCCCCTCAGCCTCACTTCCTCCTCCGGAATCATCTGTGTCCAGTAACCAGATATGAATCAAGATGACTGGAAATAGACCTGGCTATCAATCAGGGTTAAGTGACTTGCCCAAGGTCACACAGATAATAAGTATCAAATGTCTCAGGCCAAATTCGAATGTCTGTCCTCCTGAATCCAAGGCTAGTGCTCCATGTACTGAGCTACCTAGCTGCCTTTGCACCATCAATCAACAAATTTTAAAGTGTCTCCTATATGGAAGGCACTGTATTAGATTTTGGGGGCTCAAAGAAAAAAATATCATCCCTACTTTCAAGAAGCTGACAACCACACATTTATATATATATAAATTGTATGCAAAAGAAATCACAGTTAATTTTGAAGGGGAGGTCCTACAGCAGGCAAAAGGGGGGGGGATGGGGTTGAGAAATCAAGATGGGACAAGCTAAAATCCCCCCTTGTACTACAAGAAACCTTTTCCAATCTCTTCTATTCTACTGCTTTTCTTCTGTTGATTGACTCTCATTCATCTTGTCTGTATTTAGTTGTCTCCCCCCAGGAGACTTTTGGGAACATGGAGAAAGAAAAGCAGGGGGGTAGGAGATGGGAGATGTTAGGTCCTCCATCACTCCCCAAGGAGAGCTCCTTGGGGGCAGGGACTGTCTTTTGTCTTTCTTTGTACCTCCATTGCTTAACACAATGTGCTTAATGATTGATTGACATGTGGAGGAGGTCCAATTTGAGTTGAGCTTTCAAGGGATTGAGGGGTTCCAAGAAGGAGAGAGGGCATTCCAGGCCCAGGGATGGTGTGAGCAAAGGCATGGAGCTGGGATTATATTAAATGTTCTCTAAGGTCCCTCCTGCCTCTAAATTCTATAGCCTCTTGGGACTCAGTTTCCCCTTCTATAGAATGAAATGGTTGTACCTAAACAATCTCTAAACTCTAGATACTAAAAGAAGGAAGGGGGGGAAGCTGATTAAAATTTTTGGGTCAACTGTTGGGAAAATGTTTAGGCAAAGGTTAAAAGGTCATTCTAAGGGGCAGCTCGGTGGTACAGTGGATAGAGCACTGGCCCTGGGCTCAAGAGGACTTGAGTTCAAATTTGACCTCAGACACTTAATAATTACCTAGATGTGTGACCTTGGACAAGTCACTGGACCCCTTTGCCTTGCATTAACCCCCCCAAAAAAACCCAACAACAACAAGGAAGTCATTCCGTTGGACAGTTTTTATAGTCTGTAACTGAGATCAAGGGTGGGACTTATTGATCTACCAGAGAATTCTGATTCTGGAGCTTAGGATCACCTTGCAGTTGCTGCAAAGTCTGCTGCAGAGAAGGATCAGGCCAGGCTGCTGGCTTCTTTCCCATGCAGGAGAATTCTTTGTGAGGCTCTGGCTGGGATGCCACCCCCTTCTACCCTGCAGAGGACTCATTCATTTATATCTTGGGCCCATGGATAGGAAAGTGGTCCTTAGGTTCTAAGCATCTTGGTTGTAACATTTTCTATTATAAGGTCCGGTTCCATCTCCAGTAGGGTCCTATGACTGTGATTTCTCTAACACCTAGAGACCAACAGGATTTCTTCCCTTGAGGGAGTGAAGGGATAATGACCTTGGAGGATTTTTGCCTCATTGGTTCTTTTGGGAACACGGAGAAAGAAAAGCAGGGTAGTGGGAGATGGGGGGCGGTGTTAGACCCTTGATCACTTTTAAATTACCAGAGTTTTCCCAAATACCATCCACATTTTTTTCCTTCTCACTTTATCATATTCCTCTAGACCTCCCTGCCTCCCTTCACTGTCTTGTCTCATTCATATGACCAGAGAAGGGGAACTGAGAGTCTCCACTCCAACTTTTCTTTCTTCTTCTTTTCCACTGGTCCTTTTCCTTGTCCCTCTTCACCTTCTTTGCCTCCAGTTGAGAGCTTGGCATAGCATTACCAAGCATACCCAACTGTAAATAAACAGGCGTGCTCAGTGACAGCCCTGGCTTAGGGGATTAGGAGGCCCGGTGACAGACACCCCACCTCAAATGCAACCTTAGTTTAGGGGATGACAGAACCTGATAATTAAGAGAAGCTTACTGACAAGGAGGTAGTGCAGTTCTGTGGAAAGTCTATAGGCAGGCTAAGAAGTCTGAGGATGCAGGTCTACATCTCAGCTCTATCACTTGCTAGTTACATGACTTTGGGGAAGGAGCCTTACCTCCCAGGGCTTTACCCCTCTGTACAATAATGGGGCTGGACTAGAGTCTTAATCTGGTCTAGTTCACATCTTGACTTTGTCAACAATTCTCTCCTCTTGGATTATAGAAGCTCCTTTGGCTTCCAAATCACTCTTATCTCTTGGCTCTTCTCTATTTTTCTGACTTTTCTTCTCAATCTCCTTTCACAGATGATCATACCCTTCCCAAGTTGAAGGGCTCTGTCCTTACCTTCTTTGCTTTTCACTGTTTCACTCTTTCTCTGACTGTCTCTTTCCCCATTTCACTGAACCTTCTCCCCACCTCAGTATCTCTTTCACAATCTCACTCTCTCCTCTCTCTCTCTCTCTCTCTCTCTCTCTCTCTCTCTCTCTCTCTTTCCACCATTATCTCTGCTGATGACTCCCAAATTTAGTCTCTTTAATATTCCAGTCCCATATCTTTAACATCAGTCTGCACGTGGATGTCCCAGATTCAACCTACCCCAAAACAGAACTCATCATATATCCTTTATAACCCACCCTTCCTCTAAATTTCCCTTTTATTATTGAGGGTACCACCATCCTTCCGGTCATCCATGCTTGTAACCTCAGAGTTATCCTTGATCTGTTTCTCTCTCTCACAGCAAATCAACCCAGCACTGTCATTAGTCCCATTGCTACCATTCACCAGCACAAGTATTAAAGTGCCAGATAAATGTCATTTATTATTACTATGATTATTATCAGCCTACAATCACCAGGCCTCTCAATCTGGTGATGATTTCATTCACTGAGCCTTCTATTGAACTCTTGCTGTGTTTAAACAATATTTATAGAGCAATATAGGGGAGTGCTGGTAAATGTTAAACAACCAGGCTCTCTGGGAGGGGAAGTATAAATACATTTATAAGTTTAATCTGTGTTAATAACACTTTCTTAATTTCAGACAACCAATAAGCAATAAATCAAGCCCCAATTTGCGGCAATTGAAATTTATGAGGTGTAAATGCTCACACTAAAATTTAACAATGAGCAGCTGGATCCGACATACTCATGTCCGATCATGTGCCAAGTCTTCTCAATGCTACCTTCCCCAAATCTCTCACGTCTGTTTCCTTTTCTTCCTCTCCCACCAAAGCACCTTATTCAGAGACTCATTACCTCTTCTCTGTGTCATGGCAGGGGGTCTCCTTATTGGTCTCCCTGCCTTAGTCCATCTCCAGCCCATCACCAGCCCACCTGACAGATGGATATTCCTCAGATATGTCTGACCAGATAACAAAACCAATTCTTTTCAATAGCTCCTTGTTACTTGCAAGTTAAGATTCAGACCCATGTTGGCATTTAAAGCCTTTCACCCTTTGACTCTCACCCAGAAGTCTCATTTCACCTCCTCTGACATTCATTCTCTGGTCTGAAAAAGTGTTTCTCATCAACAGCATTTTCTCTTATAATGTCAGTGCCTTGGTTCCTGAAGTCTGCTCTGCTCATCTACTTTTAGAAAATGCCAGGCCAGAAAGAGGAAGAAGGTTTGGGGGCACAGACTGAAGCCTATATTGGGGCAGAGAGGAGCAGAGGAGAGAGTTGGAAAGGACTGGAGCAGGAGCAGGAAGAGCATGGGAACAACGCAGGGAACTGGGGATGGGGGAAGAGAGATTAGGACAGAGAAAACTGTCCTAATTAGCACTCTCTTCCCCTAAAAGTGACTTTGCATATACTTTGTATTGATTTGTCTGTGACAACGTTACGATCTCCAATAGAACGTAAGCACCTTGAGGGCAGGTATTGTTTTCTTTTGTCTTTGTATCTCTAATGATTAGTATGGTGCCTTTCACACTTAATATGTGTTTTATAAGTATTAGCTGAATGACTGTACATGTATGATCTCTCTCCTTACTTGCAGTCATGGGGATGGAGGAGGGAAGGGAAGGAGCCAGAAAAATGTGGAACTCAAATTCTTATAAAAAACGAATGTTGAAAACTATTTTCACATGTAATTGAAAAAAATAAAATTAAAAAATCATAATAAAAATAAAAAAAACAAGGGGCAGCTGGTAACATAGTGGATAGAACACTGACCCTGGAGTCAGGACAACTCGAGTTCAAATCCAGCCTCAGACATTTAATACTTACTTAGCCATATGACCTTGGACAAATCACTTAACCCCATTGCCTTGCAATAAACAAAAATAAAAATACATTAAAAAATAAGTATTAGTTGAACTGAAATGATGAAAGTGAAGGGACTCTTTCTAATACCCAAGGACTCCATTTGGAAGAATCTTTCCCTGGCCTACTGTGTAGGGGAAGGAGCAATAGAAACTGGAATGCCTAATGTTCTTCTTCATGGTGTGGCCTCATGGGGATGCTATTTGTTCTCGACTAGATGCCTATTTAGATACTGGTCAGATTAGATATTCTCTGGGCTCCTTTTCAAATCTTGGCTTCTGCTATATTGGCCTGGCTAGTTAATCAGCCAACAAGTTCTACTAAGTGCTTTTTGGGCCAGACACCGTGTCTAGCCCTGAGAATATAATTCAAAAGCATATTTCTGGGACCTTCTTCATTTACCTCTGAGAAGGTGCTTGGTGAGTTTCTTTGGCTGGTATTATGTATGTATGCCCTTTTTTTCTCTACTGAGTGTGCCTAGGTAGGAGTGGGAGATGTGTCACTCCATTGAGTGGCTGTATTGCCAAGGGGACTGGAAAATGCTTCTTTCAACTTATATTCAATAGGAGACAAGAAAGGGGTTGGGGCAGAGCAGGGGGACACCTCCCCCTATCTGTGGGAGTCCTATTCTAGTTACTGCTATCTCTAACCTGACCCCTGGAGGTTGGGTTCCCTTTTTCTACTTTTCATGCACCCTCACACCCAAAGGAAAAAGGGGAAATGGACCAATAGGGAGTATCTAAAAAAACCCCAAACTAGTTGGTACCATATGCATAGAATTCTAGACCTGGAGTCAGGAAGAGCCATCTTCCTGTTTTCAGATCTGGCCTCCTACACTTAGTGACTGTGTGATCCTTGGCAAGTCCCTTAACTCTGCCTCAGTTTCTTCATCCATGAAATGAGCTGGAGAAGGAAATGGCA
This sequence comes from Macrotis lagotis, assembly GCF_037893015.1. Lineage (NCBI taxonomy): Eukaryota > Metazoa > Chordata > Mammalia > Peramelemorphia > Peramelidae > Macrotis > Macrotis lagotis. Next base: position 875,869,356 of record NC_133658.1, on the reverse strand, counting down.
AATTACTCCCATATTTTTTGCCAAGAAAATGCCTAATGGGATCACCAAGAGTCAGACACAATTGAACATCAACATTGTCATCATCAACAAGAGTGACCCTTAAACTTGGGGAAAACAACCCTCTGGATGTACCACAGACTCTATCAGAATTCAGAGAGGTGAAGTCTGGGGAAGGATTCTGGGACAGGAGCTCCTTGGTCACAGTTCAGAAAAGATCACTAACGTCATCCCTTTGGGGTTTTGAAACATTAGCTGTAAGGCAGCCCCAGGGGGCCAAGAGTTCTGGAATCACATCTCTCCTGTCCTCTCTAAGGGGTAAGCTCTGGGTCTGAGTTCACCCTTTCCAGAGAACTCAGCTGAGATACAGGGAGAAAGAGAAACTAGAGTGGGGACAGGGAGGGAAGGAGAGGGAGCAGAAGTCAAGGAAGGCCGAACTGGGGCCAAGGAGGACACAAGGAGGAGGTGGATGAAGAAGGGGGGGGAGTGGGAAAACTGGAGTGAACGGCTTAAGGGAAAAAGATGACGTTGGGGCAATGGTGAGGGAAGATGTTAGCAGGGAAGGTATGGAGAAAAGAGATGGGGAAAGTGGGGAAAGGAGAGAGGGGGAGGAAAAAAATAATGTGGGCTCAGGAGACGAAAGGAAGGGAGAGAAACCCAGAAGAAACTAGGGAATTATAAGGAGAAAAGCAGAGCAAAGTGGGAGAAGTAGAAGGGGCTATATATAGGGAAAGAAACTCAGTGGGTATGGGGAAATGAGATGAAAAGGAAATGGGCCAGGCCAGAAAGAGGAAGAGGGCTTGGGGGCACGGGCTGAAGCCTATTTGGGGTAGAGAGAGAGCGGCACCAGGGCAGAGGCGCAGAGGAGAGTTGGGAAGGACAGCAATAGGAGCAGGAGGAGCATGGGAACAACGCAGGGAACTGGGCACGGGGGTGGGGGGGAAGATTAGGACAGAGAAAACTGGAGAATGGGATGGGGGGGTGAAGGAGGCTCGAAGATGGATGGGGCTCGGATGGTGGTGACAAGGGGGACCCGTCAGTAACAACCCGCACCTATTCCGAGCTGGGGATAAAAGAGAGGCGCCAGATCCACCACCGTGGGACCAGCAGAAGAGGGGGTGCGGGGAACCGGAGAGAGGCAAGAGGAGGTGCTAGGCGATCGGAGGCAGCGGAGACGCGAGCCAGAGAGAGTAGGAGTCGGGACAGTGGGCTGGGCAAGAATGGGGGGGCTCACCGAAGGGGAGGAGGGGGGACCGGGGAGGGTCATCGTGGCTGGGGGGAAGAGGGAGCCCCCGGGGCAGAGCGCGGGGCCCCGCAGGAGCCCAGGCGGGGGCGAGGCGCAGCGGCAGGGAGGCTGCCCCCTGGCCCGGGGCCCTGGGGGTGGGGGCGCAGGCGTCCGGGCCCCAAGGCGCTCACCTGTAGACATCGACCGAGAGCGGAGAGCCCAGCACGCACACCGCCTCGATGCGGTTCCCGAACTGGAGGCGCACGGTCCGCTGCTGCGGCATCGTCCTCGCTCTCGCTCCCGGGGGGCCGGGGTGCTGGCTGCTGGGGGCCGGGGGCCGGGGTGCTGGCTGCTGGGAGCCGGGGGCCGGGGTGCTGGCTGCTGGGGGTCGGGGGCCGGGGTGCTGGCTGCTGGGAGGTCGGGGGCCGGGGTGCTGGCTGCTGGGAGCCGGGGGCCGGGGCCGCCACCTGCCTTAGGTGAACCCGCGCCAGCGGCTGGCCCCGGGGCCACGGCGCCCAGCCTTATCCAGCGGCAGCCCGGGGGTGGGGCCCCCCGCCGAGCTGCCGCCTCATTGGTCGTCGGGCCTGGACCTGCCCCTGGGCGGGGGGTGAACCCCGAAAAGTCCCCGGTCGCCCCAGCTCAGTTGCTTTGGCCACCTTCCACCAGCCCGAGCCCGGCTTTTCTTGGCCGAGTTTGGCTTGGAGTTTGGAGTGGGGCGATGGCTCCGGTCCTGATCCGTGTCTGGCCCCTGGACCCAGATGACTCTGGGGGAGAAAGTGAGGCTGGGGACTTAGCCTAGCCCCCCCCCCCCCCAATCCAATTCATGTGCCTGTCAGGGCATCGCCTCCCTGGCATGGGCTCCGAGAACGAAGGGCAAGCATCATCGTGCGTTTGTTCACATGCGTTCTCCCCGAATCCCCAACAGTTTCATCCCCTCTGTGTATCTATCTCCGTACCTTCTTACCTGTCTACCTACCTATTATCTGTCTATGCATTTATTTTTCTCTTTACTTATCTGTCTGCCTAGCTGATCATTTTCCTCTACTTAATATTTATCTATCCATTCACTTATTTTTCTCTTTATCTTTCTAGCTATTCTTTTTTCTTTTTATCTATCTTCTATCTATTCATTTTTCTCTTTATTTATCTATCCATTTATTTTTCTCTTTACATATCTAATTTCCCTTTACTTATTTATGTCTGTTTATCAATCTACCTATTTATCTAAGTATCCATTTTTCTCTTTACTTATCTATCATCTAGCTTTCTCTTTACATATCTATTTTTCCCTTTACTTATTTATGTCTGTTTATCAATCTACCTATTTATCTAAGTATCCATTTTTCTCTTTACTTATCTATCATCTAGCTTTCTCTTTACTTATCTATCAATCTATCTGGCTATGTATCTATGTATTTATCCATTCATTTATTTATTTTTTCTCTTTGCTTATTTATTTATCCATCTATTTATTTGTTTATCTATCTACCTATCTATCTATATATCCATTTATCTTTTTGTTCTTCTCTTTACTTATTTATTTAGCTCTTTATCTATCATCTGTCTTTCTATTTGCCTGACTACATACAATAGTTTTCATTTTTTGCTAGTTTTTGAGTTTTACATTTTTCTTCCTCCCTCCCTTTCCTCCCCCTTCCCTGACTGAAAGCAATCTAATATAGGCCACACATGTACAACCATTCTGAACATACATCCATATAAATTATGACACCCAAACATTTTTATTGCCAGCACTCCTTCTTTTGTCCCTCCATTCTCTGTCACCAATACATACCCACACAACACCAATCCATGTTCATATACACACCCACTCCTCCTTTCCTTCCCCCATTATCATTTCCTCCCCTTTTCCCAATAATTGTTTTGTGATAACAAATCTAAAAAAAAAAGAATGTTTACTGGCTCAGCAATGCCAATGTTAGCTCTGTTTCATAAGGAGATCAGGCAAAAAGGAAAAAAGCCTATATATATATTCTGAAATATTTATAGCAGTTCTCTTTGTGGGGGCAAAGAACTGGAAACTGAGAGAATGTCCGTTAGTTGGGGAATGACTAAAAAATCTGTCCTTTATGATTGTGATGGAATATTCCAGTGTGTAAGCAATGATGAGCTGGTTGATTTTTAGAAAAAACCTGGAATGATTTGCATGAAATAATGCAGAATGAAATAAGCAGAAGCAAGAGAACTGAAACAGCAATATTGTTCAAAAATGGCAAATGGCTGTTATTTTGAATATTATGATCATTCATACCAACTGTGGACTTATGAAAGAAGATGCTCCAAGAAAAAGAACTGATCTATAGAAGTATGTATTGTATGGTTTTATATATATATATATATCTACATATCTGTGTCAAAGATAGACATTTTCTAATGCTGACTGGGAGGGAGAGAATGAGACAAATTACAAAATATCACAATAAATAATTTTTAAAAAAAAGAACTCTTGGGGCAGCTAGGTGTCGTAGTGTATAAAGCACTGGCCTTGGAGTCAGGAGTACCTGGGTTCAAATCCGGTCTCAGACATTTAATAATTACCTAGCTGTGTGGCCTTGGGCAAGCCACTTAATCCTGTTTGCCTTGCAAAATAAAATAAAAACCCTAAAAAAAAAGAACTCTTATTGCTTTCCCATTTATTGGCCTATAAAAGGTTAATGGAAACACTAGTATTCATAATGTTAAGCTTGGAATATAAGAAAATGGAACATCAGATCTGAAAGGGACCTTAGAACACAGGATGTCAGAGCTGGAAGGAAACTTAGAGAATGCTAGAAAAATGAGGGTCTTAGAACATAGTAGATCAGAGCTAGAAGGAATCTTGGAACACAGAATGTCAGAGTCCAACTGCTCCATTTTATACTTAATCATTTGTTGATCACTTTAAGGTTTGCAAAATACTTTCCAATAGTATTTCCTTTTATTATCCTAATAGGGAGGGAAGGTGCTATTTATCATCTTTGTTCCAGGTGAGGAAATTGAGGTAGAAAGAGAATTAGCTGACTTGCTTAGAATTACACAACTGGTCAATGTCTGAGACAGGACTTGAACTCAGGCTATTTTGAATCTAAGCTACCCCTACTAAGAAGAGTGGGGGGGGGAGAGAAAGTTAATTGCTTAAAGTAATCCAGTTAAAAGTGGATCTAGAACCCCAGGGTCCTTATTCCCTTTGCAATTCCCTTTTCCCTTTCAGGCTTATAGATTTTGAGCTGGAAGGGACCTTGGCAATTATATAATTCAATTTCCTAATTTCATAGATGAAGAAATTGAGCCCAGAAAAGTGAAAATCCTTACCTAATGTCACACAGGTGGTAAGCCTCAGGGTGGGGATTCTAACCCGGGTCCACAGACTCCAAGTTGAACTCACTTTCCATTCTACCACACTGCCTCTCATACCCTCTATAATGCCTTCATTGTGGTTATTGTTTGCCCTTTCTTCTCAAAAAGAACCACGACATCAGGAAAGTGATGCCATGACATACAGTAAATTGTATTTAAATAAGGGAGGGCTAAGCAAAATTACCAACCTCACTTTTTCCTCCAGAGGCATCTGGGTCATCCTGTGACCAGATATGGATCAGGACAACAAGAGATGGCTCTCTTTGTGAGAATTACCAGTCTCCTGGATACACAGGATGCTGATAACCACAGTTACTTGGGATCATTTCCGACCACGCAAGAACTTTGAACAAGCCTTTGGCTGAATGCCTCAAAGCTCAGACATGCAATGACCAGACAAGGTCATTGGGATTTGCCTCAGTGGGTCATTTAAAGCCTTGCATAGGCAGACTCCAACTTATCCTGAATTAAGTTCATTTCAGCACCCTCCCCCATTTGCTCCTGTCTTATCTGTTTACTAATGGCATCCTTTCCTCAGTATTTTAGATCGCTTTGAAAAAACATTTAAAATCCTGGAGAGTGAGCTGGTTGGTTCTTGTCCTTCATTATCAAAGAAGATCAAAACTACATCCCTGTGTTAGAGTCAAGTCAAGTCTGATTGCACTAATATGTGTTTGGGAGACTCTACCACAGGTTGGGCACAAATAGTTCATGTGAACTCAGTTCTTCATCTGAGTTGGGTTCTCTAAATGGACATATCTCATGTTTTCTTTGAGCAGTTTCAATTCAACTTTGCTCACAGAGTGATAGTAATGGTAAAATTGTATGGGTGATATTTTTTATTTCTGCCTGAAAGATTTAAGTGAGGTAGAATTACATGAAGTCATTGACCTCATTCTCTCTTCCAAAGTCATCACAGTCTAGTGGCAAGACAGAGTCAAGACAATGGTGATGGCTCTAGACACAGTGGATGATCATGACATCTTCAATTCTGACCAGGGTCTAAGCTCCCAACTGTCCAGCACCTACTTTAGCTGCCTTCAAGGTCACTGGAACAAATTGTTCTCAACTATCCATTCCACTAGGAGAAGTCTTCACATGCTTGGGGGGTAGACACTCCTGTAATGAACTCATTGATAGCTTTGAGACTCCCTCAGTTAACTTCAACCTGGTATAACCTAACTACCAAAAGGATTTATTGGGGTGTGAAAGCTGGAGGAACTACTGTTTCTTGGAGTCACAGGTGAGAGTTAGGTGACTCAGGTGGACATCAAAGATGGAAAACAGCTCTCACACCAGAGATACTAATCTTTCTTGAAGACATCTTACACCCCAGATTGAGCAAGAGAAAGACCTTCAGATACCACTGAGGGCCACCTTTCCTAAAAATTAATTCCATAGACTAATAGTAATGTCTGTCTCCTTATAGACTTTATTTAGTATATTTCTGTTTCTTTTTCAAGGCATATGTAGATTCCTGGATTTATTCAATCAGAAACTATCTAGTGAGCTTCCATCCATTGGCAACCACCCTCCTTTGCTTTTTAAAAAAAATTTTATTTATTTTAAGACAATGGGGTTAAGTGACTTGCTCAAGGTCACACAGCTAGGTAATTAAGTGTCTGAGGCTGGATTTGAACTCGGGTACTCCTGACTCCAGGGTCGGTGTTCTATCCACTGCGCCACCTAGCTGCCCCCACCCTCCTTTTCTTAAGGTTAAAAAAACCCTTTGTTGATTTTTATTTTTCCATGATATAACACTCCTCCTCGACCCTGACTACTAGGTGACAAAGTGGATAGAATGCTGACCCTGGAGTCAGGAGGACCTGAGTTCAAATCTGAATTTCTAGTTATGTGACCCTGGACAAGTCACTTCACCCATTTGCCTAGAATCATCATCTCTAGTTGTCCTGATTTATATGTGGTCGCTGGACCCAGATGGCTCTGGGGGGGGAAACCGAGGTTGGTGACTTTATACTGCACCAATTCATGTACATGTTGTAGCATCATTTCCCCTGATGTCATGGTCTTCTTTGAGAAAGGACAAACAACAACCCTGAATGCTCTCTTGTAAGCTAAAACCAAACAACCCTTTGCGGTACAGCAACGAGACTAGCCTACACAGCGTCTACACTGGACAACTAGGTGATGCAGTGGATAGAGCATTGAACTTGGAGTTAGGTGGACGGGAGTTTGAATTTGACCTCAGACGCTTGACATTTACCAACTGTGTGACCTTGGGCAAGTCACTTCACCCTGATTGCCTCACATTCAGGATTATCTCCAGTCGATATCATCCTGATTTATATCTGGCCACTGGACCCAGATGGTTCCAGAGGAGAAAGAAAGGCTGGTGACTTAGCACAGCATCCTCTTACTCAAATCCAATTGCTTGTCATGGTATCACCTTTCTGATGTAGTGGCTTTCTTCGAGAACAAAAGGATAAATGTCATCATCATCATCATCATCATCATCAGTGGGCAATCATGTACCATTTCCTTCTTGCAGCTAACACCCCCCCCTGCTTCTACCAGAGTAGTCAATTTTTCATCAGCTATGTTCTGAGAAAAATATTGCTCATTTTCACTTGGAATACTATATAATACTATATATTTTTCCAAACTGCTATCATTCACATCTTGCTTCCTGGAAAGAGGAACTGAATCTCAAAGCCCCTCAAAGTGAGCTAACTTTCATCACTGCCTCCCAGGCAGGGTGACGTCTGGTAGCCAGTAGAAAGTGATGACTAGGTTAGGAGGGCACAGAGCAGTGGTTTAGGGGATGAATTTCTCAAGTCTTTCCTGAGCATCAGACCTGTACTTTGCTTGTCTAAAACCAGACTCTCATCCCAGACTCCCTAGAGTTGTAGGAACCTCAGAAACCATCTACTACATCTACCCATACCTAAAAAAGAATATCGTTGCCAGAGGCTCAAAGATTGCTGGCAGAGCTCCTGAGCGGAACCAGAACAAAATTGAAATGCAATTGGGAAATGTTTAACAAAATGAATAAACATATCATACAACATAGATAACATTATTGAATAAGTCTTCTAAGTCAATATGCAGCTTGCAGAGGTCTGTAGTCATTTGAGTTTGACTCACTTGCTCTGCAACATAGTAATCAAGTGTTCAATCACACTCCATTTGAAGACCTCTAATGAAGTTCTCTAGTGATGAGGAATTTTCTTTTTTTTTTAGAAAGATTTTATTTATTTTGAGTTTTACAATTTTTCCCCCCATTCCTGCTTCCCCCCCAAGGCAGCCAGTCTTTACATTGTTTCCATGGTATACACTGATCTCAGTTGAATGTGATGACAGAGAAATCATATCACCAAGGAATTTTCTTAAAGGATCTCTGACAGCTGGGTAGCTTAATTGATTGGTCTGTACTGAATACTTTTGAAAGGAGATTAAAATATCACTTGTTCGGGGAATGGGGGGGGCAATAAACTAAGATTAGGAACTCATTGTGGAACACAGGAGTTCAATCAGAGAGATGGGGGCTCAGTGATGGAAAGAGGGGACTCAGTGTGAGCACCTGGTTTAGTGAAGGGATGGAGTTTTGGACTTAGTTATAAAAATAGGGTGGACAACATAGAACACTTAGAATCTATTTGATATTTTTGATTTCTCAAAGTAAAATTTTTTTATTTTTAGTATTGATATGATTGTGTCTTAATCATCTCATAAGTCAGTTTTAATTTTCACAATAAAAGCAAATTGGGGTGTTGTTAGATTTGTAAAAAACTGGTTTACTTTTTCCCTTTCTAGATTATTGATAGACCAGATACTTAAACAGTATACAGACAAGCTAAGGGACAGGACATTTTAATTGCATATTTTCCCTTCAGCGACTTCTTCATGAACATTTCATTATAATTTTATAAACCAAGAGTGTTTATGAGCCCTAGTAACTGCAGATTCATTTATCAGAAGCGTTTTGTGGGATTTCAAAACATAATTAAACTACAGATTTTATTAAAAAATTAGGGCACTCAGAGGATAGAAGATGGGAGCTCAGTGACGTGAATGTGGGGTCACAGGGAAGGGATGGAAGCTCAGGATGGATGCAGAGAGTTCAGTATAGAGTGTGGGAGCTCAGAGAGGAGATTCAGTGTGGGGATAAGGATTCAATGAAGAAAGGGGATACTCAGCCAGAGGCGTAGGGACATAGGAAAGGAATGGAAACTCACTGAGAATGCTAAGATTCAGTAAAGGAGATGGGGAGAGTCAGAGGTGGGGATGAGAGCTTCAGCATCAGGGGTGGAGATCAGAAAGAGATTATCCCAGATTAGTCATCCTAAAGCCAGCTCTGTGATATTCTGAGGGCAAACTTGTTGATGGAAAGGAGTGCGACAGGTGGGGACTCTGGACACTGTTGGGGATTGGGGTGGGGGGAGGCAGGCTGGAATGGGGGAAGAAGAATGAGTCTGACAGAGCCGCCCAGCCAAGGAAGGCATCCCAGAAACTCAGTCCTGGTCTTATGATCATCAAGGGCAGGAATTCTGGACTCAGTGATAGTGGGAGTATTGCCTGCTGATTGGCTCTAAGGGTGTGTCTTTTCTCCAATGAGGAGAAAACAGAGCCCTCTGAGGCTAGGGAGCTTATCTTGTCTTAGAACCTTATCCCAAATTGCAGAATGTTACAGACAGAAGTGACCTTAGAGATTCATCATTTACTATAGTGTCTGGAATATACTTGGTGCTTAATGAATACTTTTTTTAATGTTTTTTTTTTTTTTTTGCAAGGCAATGGGGTTAACTGGCTTGCCCGAGGTCACACAGTTAATTATTAAGTGTCTGAGCTCACATTTGAACTCAGGTCCTCCTGACTCCAGGGTTGGTGCTCTATCCACTGCACTGCCTAGCCACCCCTGAATACTTATTCATTGATGGATTTATCTACCATTTTTTACAGGGAGGAAACTGAGGCTCAGGGAACAGAGATACTTTCTATAGGTATCTAGCTAGTTAAGTGACAGGTTATTAATGACAATTGGGCAAGAAAGGATATGTAACTCTTGTTTCAGAGACTCTCAGATGCCACAAAGAGCATGGGTATCCATTTGTCTAGCTTATTTCCCCTATCCAGAAAATATAGAATACTGTCCTCTGTAGTTTTACTAACTCCTAACTTTTACTAACTCCTAACTTTCAACTATTTGGTCCATAAAATTCAAAGCTTTTGTTTGAAGGTCATTGAAAGCAAATAAAACTCTCATCAGAACATATAAGGAAAAAATGATGACTCTATCTATCTATCATCTATCTATTATCTATCTATCTATCTATCTATCTATCTATCTATCTATCTATCTATCTATCTATCTATCTTCTGTCTCTTTGTGTGACCTTGGGCAAATCACTTAACCCCGATTGCTTCTCATCCAGGGCCATCTCCAGTTGTCCTGATTCATATCTGACCACTGGACCCAGAGGGCCCTGGAGGAGAAAGTGGTGACTTAGAACAACCCCCCCCATTCCAATTCATGTGCATAACATGGCATCATGTCCCTGATATCATTGTCTTCTTTAAGAATGAAGAACAAATGACAATACAAACCCAGATCTTTATGTGTGTGTTTGTGTATGTTTGTATGCATATATATATAAATGTTTTATATTTATAAATGTTATATATGAAACATATCTATATAATAAATGCTATATATGTTGTATAGTATTGTTGTTCCTGTTAATGTCTGTGTCAAATGAAAGGTCCTCTACTCTTGAGAGGAGGGAGGAAAAAAAGAATTGTCTCTACCAGAGACAGTGCTTGTGGGAGGGAGGCATGGGAAGGTGCTGTGCTGTAATGGATAGAGAACTGTATTTGTAATCAAAGGACCTGGGTTTGAATCCTGGGTCACCTTGGTTTCCTCATCTCTAAAATGGTCCAGATGACCACTGAGGTCTCTCCCATTCCAGGAGTCTGTGATTCTCTGAGGGAATTGATCTGAGATGATTTCTGAGATCCATTTAAACCTAAACCTATGATTCAACAAATCTGACTTCTTACCCTATTCTAGTCCCAACTAATAGGCATGGTCTTGTCCATTCACTGGACAAATATTTACTAATTTGTGGGTGATTAAACCCCCCCCCCAACACTGCAAAACACACGGAGTTAGCATTTTAATAGGAAAAGGAGAGACAAAATACAGGCAATATATGTTAAATGTCAGATGTGAGGAAAGGCATGTTGGCATTAAAGACCTCTCAGATCTTAGAAATCATGGAATTTAGCCTCCTAAGTTGAAAGAATAAGAAACCCATGTTCAGAGACATTAAATGACTCCAAGTCACACAGCTAGTTAAGTCAGAGAAATGGGCTTAAACCATATTCTCTTAAGATTTCAAGTTCTGAGCTCTTTTCACTGCCTTAACTAAAGACCTTTCTGGGTTCCATTGTCTCCCAAGGGACCTCTTCCTCACTAGTTTGGGTTCCTGAAACCTATGGTCATTTCACTTCATTTTTGGAGGAAGATAAATGGAATCAGGAAGGCAAATCTGCTTAAAAAATAAAAATAAAAAATTCAAGGCATCACAGGAAATAAAAATAACACAAAATTCTATCTGGAGTGTGGTTTTTCTTTCTTTGCGTAGAGAATCAGAGTTGATACTAATTTGTCTAAAATGATTTCTTTTACTCTTTGCTATTTATCTCTCAGTGCTTTAAGAAAATCTGAAATACAAGAATAAATGCCTTCAGAGAATTTGCATTCAACTTGTACTTGTGTGTGGGGCGTGGGGGTGGGGGCAAGGGCTGGGGGTGTGCAGAGCAGCAGGAAAGAAAACATTTTCAAAGAGAAATGAACATAAAATCTGTACAAAATGGTCTCATGGGAGTGGAGGAAGAGGAATAAGCAAAGGTCCTGGAAGGAGCTAGGAATTTGAAGAGTAGGAGATGAGGAAGGAGAGGGAGTGCAAGATGCTCAGGAGACCAGATCTTAAGCTTAAAGTCTCTTTTCCAACAAAGTGTTACCCATTCTCAGGTAGAGTATATGTGTCTGGGTTGTGTATTAGATAGCTATGCCTTGGGGCAGTTAGGTGGGTAGGTAGCTTAACCCTGGCAGAGTTCAAATCTGGCCCCAGACACTTACTAGCTTTGTGACCCTGGGCAAGTCATTTAACCTCCAACTGCCTTGGGAAAAAAAGAAAGAAAAGAAAGGAAGGGAGGAAGGAAGGAAGAAAGAAGGAAAACTATGCTTCAGTATCTAAGTAGTGTGGAGAGATATAGCCTAGATCTAACCTAACCTGTCTAGATTAGGCAATCAAAGGACCTTTGTGAAAAGACATAGGAGTGGGGTGGCAAGGTAGCGCAGTGGATAGAGCCCTGGCCCTGGAGTCAGGAGGACCTGAGTTCAAATCCAACCTCAGACACTTAATAATGACCTAGCTGTGGGGCCTTGGGCGAGTAACTTAACCTCATTGCCTTGCAAAAACCTAAAAAAAAAAAAAGACATAAGAGGTTCATAAGTGTAGTTAGGGAGGGACATCCAGGATCTAGTACTTCATGGCTAGGTGGCCTCTCCTCCATTCTACATTTCTAAAAGAGGGAGGGAGATTAGGCTGTAATCATATCTATTTATTGCATCTTAAAAATATAGAAGCATAATAAGAATTCAGAATAAATAGCAGTTTCCTTGATTGCTCTCAAGGGCAGAATGACACTTAGTATATAGATAATTGCTTTCTTAACTCCCTCCCACCACATTTGGGTTACCCAAAAGACCACCATGGTTAGCTAATAAGCCTCTTTATTAAACTAAGCAGTAAAAAGAAATTGGAGATGTCTACCGATTAGGGTAGGCAGGAGAATATACCAAAGCAAGTGAACTTTTTGAGTTGGGAGTAAGATAAAAAAACTCAACTCAACCAAGGAGGGAATGATCTTATTATGCAGGGCATATGGGATGGTGGTGTCTGTAGTTACTTAGCAGCCTCTAGCATCATTAGCTTTGGAAGTCAGGCCCATTAGGAAGGACAGTTTCCCTCTATGTCGACAGTTTTGGGGAGATTTTCAGACTGCTATTACAAAGTCTACACTTGATTTATGTCCCCCCCATATTCTTCTAACCTTTTCATTTTATTTATTTAAGGCAATGGGGTTAAGTGACTAGCCCAAGGTCACAAAGCTAGGCAACTATTAAATTGAAAGAATAAGAAACCGATGTTCAGAGATATTAAATGACTCCAAGTCACACAGTTAGTTAAGTCAGAGAAATGCGTTTAAACCATATTCTCTTAAGATTTCAAGTTCTGAGGGGTGGCTAGGTGGCCCAGTGGCTAGAGTACCTGAGTTCAAATCTGGCCTCAGACACTTAATTACCCAGCTGTGTGGCCTTGGGCAAGCCACTTAACCCCATTTGCCTTGCAAAAACCTTAAAAAAAAAGAAAGGAAGATTTCAAGTTATGGGCTCTTTTCACTGAGGCAGCCTCTAACTCTTTAAAGTCTCATCTTGCTCATACTTTTAGGTCTCTCTCTCAACCCTTCGGAAGTCATGTCCCCTTACATGGATACAACATTACAGGGCAATCTTTAAAGACAACTGTCCCAGGCTTAGGTGGGAAGTGGGGCCATACATATATCTATATGTAGCATGTGCTTAAAGCACCATTTTGAACTGAGTTCAGTTGAACCACAAAGATAATCTAACCATTAAGCTATCAATAACATTATTTAAAAAATAGGAAACATATGCTGGACAAAAGTTGTTCATAACTATTGTGGAGGATGCTTTGTGCAGCATCCAACTGCAAGAGTCACCCAGAGGCTTTTGTTTGTAGATGACATTTTACTTATTTATCCAGTCTTAGAAGTACTACTACTCAGAGAGATCTTTGGATGCTCAAAAGTGGATGCCCCACACTCCAGACAGACACTGGTCCCTTTGGTTTTGTCTTTTAACTTGTGCTCCATTTCTAGGTTCTTGGCATTTTCTGTCTGTCTCACTTTCCAGGAATGCTCTTCCTCCTTTCTTCTTCCTGGCTCCCCTAGTTTTCTTTAACTAAAGAAACCAAGAACCTCATCGTCTGCAGGAAGTCTTTCCCAACCTTTCCTAATTCTAGTACCTTCTTTCTTTTAATTATTTTTAGTTATCCTATATTCAACTTATTTTGATATATTGTTTGGAAGTTGTCACCTCTATTAGATTGCAAGCTCCTTGAGTCAAAGACTTTTGCCTTTTTAAAAAAAAATTTAGTATTTTCAGCCCTTTGGAAAGTGCTTAGCACTTAGTAAGTGTCTTAATACATATTTATTGACTGTCATAATTGATGACATGACCCATTGAACCGGTCCTTCAATGCTTGGACAACAAACTGGATCAGAAATAAATAGGAGGAGGAGGAGCAAAGTTAGGTCATTTTTGGGAAGCTTTCACAATATCTTTAGTGACTGGTTGCTTTTTCCATGGAAGCCATCTTCTGAACCCCTGTATTCTGCTGGTAATTGCTGTGACTCATGGGATACCAGAATCTCAGGAGAATCACAACTGCAGATGATCCAGAAGGTAATGATAAGATGTGAGAGAAATGATTATTAATAACCAGTATCTTGGGGAAGGGTCAGACTTCTCCCCTTCTTTCAAATTCCTGATTTTAAAAAGTTGTCTCTAGAAGGTCATTACTGATAATGAGATGCATTAACTCTCCTCATCTTGGTCAGATCCTACCCAACCTCATAAGGAATTTAATCTGGGCTGGGAAGAAGAACATTGTGTTCTACTCAAAATCGGGTGGAGACAGATCCTTTTGTTTTGATAGCTCAAGCCTCCAAGTGGGCTGAGTATATATGAAAATTTCTCTGTCTAAGAGTGACTGATGTCATTCTCAGCATCTTATTGAACACCTGCTCTATAAACTCTGAGCCCGTCACCATAATTGTTTTTGATCTAAGAGAGAGGTCAAATGATCATCTTTTTTTTTTTTTGTTAAAAACCTGCTACTTATCAATAAAATGATTAAATCACTCAGAAACTTTCTTGAATCTTTTTAATTAGCACAGGTAGACCGTATCAGTCATCCAGCATAACATACTCTCTTGTAAGTGCCAACTTCTTTAAGGATGCAAAGGACTAGAGAGAATAGACTAGTTTTTTTAGTGAAAGTGATGTCTAACAGATGGTCAGCCCAAATGCTGACTATAGAATTATATAGAATTAACCATAGAAAGTTAAGAGTTCCAAAACTGTGACCCTCCTAGATTGAAGGAATTGAACAAAATAATGGGACCAAGGCTTCATATCCATCTCCCAGAATCCCAGAATCTCTGAGTTGGAAGGGATCCTTAGAAGCCCTTAGAAGTCATAAATTCTACCTCCTATAAGAATACCCTTTACAATGTAGTGGACAAGCATATAGATTTATGCTTCTAGCATAAAAATTTGCCAGAACACAAGGAAAGCAATGACATGAGGACATAACAGGGTTGTTGGGAGAAATAAAAGAGTGCTTTGATTAAGGGGAAAAAGATGCTTTTGAAATCAATTCTCTGTTTCTAGCTTGTGACTATCATTCATTAGGGTCCAGGCTGAAATTTCTTGGGAAGAGAAAAAATATAGTAGCAAGCTTTTTAAGATTTCTAATTTCCTTCATTTCATCCTCACAGGACTCGTGTGATTTTTATCTAAGGTTACGAAAGAGGAAATGACTTATTAACAATGACACAGCTATAACTCAGATATTCTGCTATTCAAGCCCCTGATTTTGCTTAAAATCATAAATTTTATAGAGAAAGAAAGGGAGGCTCAGCTAAATTAAATATATTGTAGGGAAGGGGAAATCAGGAGACCTGGCTCCCATAACTCTAATAGTAAAAATTACAACTAGAATGCTCTTGGACAGGCATTCTTCCTTTCTGGATTTCATTGTCCTATGTTTAAAATGTTGGATTAACCCTTTTAAATCTAAATCCTGTGATCCTAATCATGGAGTGAAAGAGTCTTCCAAGTTCTGAAAATGATGGGAAAGTTTTTAAATGGCTGAAGTCAATGTTCTTTTGATATGATATTTGGATGTAGAAAAGGGGCTAGGGATTCCCTTTCCAAGGACCTCAAGGGAAATACCAGGGGACAAGTTTCTTTGTCCTTTTTTAAAAAAAGGCAATAGAGGTAAGTGACTTACCCAAGGTCACCTAGCTATATGCATAGGACCTTGGTTCAGATCTTGTTTTTTCTCTTTTTTGTGGGTTTTGTTGCTCTAATATTTGGGAGGGGGAGCTCAGATCAAACTCTGTCTTTATTCTGCCATTATGGCTCCACCTCTTTAACATTTTTTTTTGAGTTTTCACATTTCTTTTAAAAAATGTTGAGTTCCAAATTCTCTCCCTTCTTCCCACTCAATTTCAACCCCCCCCATTGAGAAAGCAAGCAATTTGAAATAAGTTAAAAATGTATAGTCATGCAAAAAATTTCCATAATAGTCAATGTTGTGAAGGAAAACTGACTGCCCCACCCCCAACAAGAAACCTTAAAAAAACCTTTTTTAAAAAAAGCTTCAATCTGTATTCAGAAACCATCAGCATTTTTTTTTTTTTTAGGTTTTTGCAAAGCAAATGGGGTTAAGTGGCTTGCCCAGGGCCACACAGCTAGGTAATTATTAAGTGTCTGAGACTGGATTTGAACCCAGGTACTCCTGACTCCAAGGCCGGTGCTTTATCCACTGCGCCACCTAGCTGCCCCAATCATCAACATTTTCTTTGGGAATGGATATCGTTCTACAACTTAGGTCCTTCAGGGTTGTTTTGAGTTAGAGCATGGCTGAGAAAAGCTATCATTCACAGTGGAGCATCCCACGATATTACAGTTACTTTGTAAACAGTACGTTTCACCTTGAATCTGCTCATATAAATCCTTTCAGGTTTTATTGAGCATCCTGCTCATCATTTCTGCATAATCATATAACACAATTTGTTTAGCCTTTGCCAACTGATGGGTATCCCCTCAATGTCCAATTCTTTGCCACCAGAAAAGAGTTGCTATATATATATATATATACATAATATATACATATATGGATATATATATCCTTCACCATATCTATCTATCATCTATCTATCTATCTATCATCTATCTATCTATCTATCTATCTATCTATCTATATCTATCCTTTTCCATTTTGTTTTTCATCTCTTTTGGAATACATATTTAGAATATAGACCTATTTGACCTATTGGACAGACTTATTTGATCACTAGGTCAAAGGGTATTTAGCAAGCATTCACTTTTACAATATTTTCATTCCAAATTTTTCTCCTTCCCTTCCTCTCTTCCTAAAATAGTAAACAATTTTTGTTAAATTTGTTATTATTTGTTATATATATATTATTTTTGTTAAATTATGTAAAACAGATTTCCATATTAGTCATATTTGTGAAAAGAAGAAACAGATCAAAAGGAAAGAATCTCACAAAAAAGTGAAAAAGTATGCTTTGATCTCCATTCAGAGTCCATCAGTTCTTTATCTAAATGTGGATAGCATTTTCTATCATGTGTGAATAGACAATTTCAAAAAGAGGAAATGTGCATTGTTAATAACCACCTGAAAAAATACTGAACCTTACTAACAATAAAAATATGCAAATTGAAATCATTTTAAAGCATTACCCTGCCTCCCAGAACTGAGAAAAATTGAAAAGCAACAAAATTCAGAGTGGATGGTGCTATGGCAAGGGAGATATACTCATTCATTGCTAGGAGAATAGCAAATTTAAAGAATTTTTCAGAAGAGCAGTCAAGCATTACACAGTAGAGCTTACAAAGATATTTACCCAATCACTGCTTTCTAAGTAATATAACCTGTTAGTGTTACAAAATTAAAAAAATAAGATTATCCAAAGTTTTTCATAGCTGCATTATATATATTTGCAAAAAAAGCACTAGCAACTTAATTTCAGCAATAAAAGAATGGTTAAATAAATTATAGTTCCATAATAAAATGAATATTATGAAGTAATTAAGATAAACAAGAGTACTGATTGCAAAGAAATTTTGAAAGACCTTTATAGAATAAAGAAAAATGAAAAAAAAAAAAAGAAACCCTTACAGAACCAGAAGAATGGAATCCATGTGAGGTAAAAATCCTATATGTTGAAAAAATGAAAGGAGAATGAATGAACAGAGAATGGGGATGGGGATTCAGAGGAAAAATGTGAAAAAAAAGTATTTATTTTTCCATATTGGAATCAATTACCTTAATGTAAATTGTCATTAAGCAGTTAGTTAGAATTGTGCAATCTCTAATACAACATTTAATTTAGAAATGTCCCACCCTAAACAAGAAAACTTCTCTACAAAAATCTAGAATAAGGGTGATGTGGCCAGTTCCTCTCACAGGGAAACTCTGAGAAAAACTGCATCTGCTCATTGTCTCCATTTTCTCACCTACCACTCGATTTTTAGCCGCCTGTAATCTGGCTTCAAATCCCTTTTTTTTTTTTTACAGTTACTCAAGATTTCTTAGCTGCTAAAAATCAGTGACCTTTCCTTGGCTCAGGGTCAGGGATGTTGGCGAGACCATTGTTGTTGAGGCGCCAGCTAACTCAGATGGGCACTGAATTTCTGTTCAAAAAGGAGATTCGGGGATTCTTGGATTCGGAGAATTTTTGAACTGTTCATTTAAAATTAAGAGTAGCAGACTCCCTTCAGTATTAGGCTGCTTCAACACAGTGACCACAAGGTGGCGGCATATCCCCATATTACAGGCAAAGGATGCTCCAAGTAGCCCCCAAATACTTCTGCCATGCTCATTAGCAGAATTTGGGTTCTCTCTACTTGGGCTTTGTTTTCCTGTTTAGACTCCTGCATGACTCCAGCATCCCCTCTGCCTCTGGTTCTACCTCTTTCACCACCAGCTTCATTCGTGTCTCCAGCATCCCTCTGCTTCTGGTTTCACTTCCATCACTACCTCTGCTTCCGGTTCTACCTCTATCACCACCTGCTTCATGCATGGCTCCAACACCCCCTCTGCCTCTGGTTTGATCTCCCTCACTACCTGCATCATGAGTAGGTTTTTAGAGGGAAGCATGTGAGGCTCTCCTGTCTCATTTTTCCAGTCTCAGTCTATTTCATTGCACAGACCCTTCCCAAGGCTCCCAAAGATGAAGGTTTTTTGGGAATTCTTTTGCTTGTATATCTTGCCTCCCCCTCAAATTAGATGCCTCTTGAGGGTTGGTAGGAACCAATTTTTGTCATTAGAACAGGGGTTCTCTGAAGATTATGTTTCCTACCTCAGGTTGAAGGACACCTTCATTAAACAAGAAGTATTCATTTTGATGATGCTGAAAAGGAAAATTGACTGATGCCCCCAACAGAATCAGAGAAGTTGTAGGAGAGAGCTGCACTGTGCTTCTTCCCCTGCTCCATCATCTCTGCTGGTCCTCCTGCTACTGTGTCTTACTGCTGTGGGGCCTTGGATCTGGCATCAAAGAGCCTGAGTTCCAATCCTGGCATTACCACTTAAATCTTGTGTGACCTTAGGCAGGGCAGATAACTTACCTGGGCCTCAGTTTCCCATCTGTAAATAAGAGTTGGACTAGATATTCTAACTGGGAGACTCCCTGAGGGTAGGGCTTATGCTCCCCCTCACACACTTGGAGTTTCTTGAGCATCAGGACTGCTTATCTTTCCAAGCAAGAAAATAAGGTGTAACTCATGAATTTTATTATCTCTACTGTGATTGCTGGGAAATGTTGCTCCCTTAGTCTCCAGAAGGTGGCACTGTTGACCTAGGGAGCTTGCCAGTGAAGCCTTGGCAAAAGAAAGGCAGGTTGGTCCTTGGGCTAAGCAAACTTGAAGTTCATATCCCCTTCTTTGTCACCTATTGCCTGTACCTTCAAGGAGGAAAGTATTCACATTAATATTTTTTTAATTTTAATTTTTTTGGTTTTTTTGGGAAGCAATAGGGTTAAGTGACTTGCCTAAGGTCACACAGCGAGGCAATTATTTGAACTCAGGTACTCCTGACTCCAGGGTGGTGCTCTATCCACTGTGCCACCTAGTTGACCCCACATTATTCTTTAGAGAAAACTTCCTCCCTCTGGCATGGCCTAGTGTTGACTGTATTCTGTATTCTTTTTTTTTTCTTTTTTGGATGAGGCAAGTGGGGTTAAGTGACTAGACCAGGGTCATACAGCTAGTTAGTGTTCATTGTCTGAGGTAACATTTGAACTCAGGTCATCCTGACTCCAGAAGTGCCCTAGAGGTCAGATAGAAGGTGTAGGGGGAAGAAGAAGTGGGGACATTGAGCAAAGAAGTCAGA
This sequence comes from Macrotis lagotis, assembly GCF_037893015.1. Lineage (NCBI taxonomy): Eukaryota > Metazoa > Chordata > Mammalia > Peramelemorphia > Peramelidae > Macrotis > Macrotis lagotis. Next base: position 875,849,517 of record NC_133658.1, on the reverse strand, counting down.
AGCCAAATTCACAGTCTTACTATCACAGACCCTTGGAACTGGAAGTCATCTGGTCCAACCCACAGAATCCTTTATATAATGTACCTGTAAAAGGTGATCCAAGTTTGCTTGAGACCTTCAGTAGCAGGAAGTCCATCCCTTCTAAGGAAATCCATAGGTATTGGAAAGATCCCTTTAGTTTTTAGAAAAGGTCTAATTTGCATCTAGGACCTTCTTTCTTTTATTTCTAATTGTGCCATCAAGGGCCATGAAAAAAATGGAATTCTTCCATATGGCAGCCCTTTAGGTAACTCAGGGATCCCCCTGAGTTTTCTTTTCTTCTGTATAAAGAATCCCACTTCTTTCAGCTTATCTTCACCTGCAGGTGATCACAGTGGAAACAATGCTTGGATTTGGAATCAAAGACCTGTGCCCCTGGAGTGCCATCTACGGAACAACATGGCAGCCTGGGATTGGGGCTGGGCCACAAATCCCAGGGGGTTTAAGTCTCTATTTGCTGGAATGACACCCACCATTCTCCTAGGACACAGACATTGTGACGTGTGTCCATTTCTTACTCTTTGGAAGTGTGGTGAAATAGAGAGAGTCCAGGAATGGGATATAGGAGGTCAGCATTCTAGGGTCTGTTCAGCCACTTCCTGGCTATGGGAGCTTTTGGGTCTCAATTTCCTTCTCTGAAAAATGATATGTTATTCTCCAACCTGAGGTTCTTCCAAAGTCTGACATTCTCTGTACTAAAGTCCCATCCAAGCTTGAATTCTATATTCTTCTTCCCTTTTTTTTGTATGTGAGGCAAGCAGGGTGATCCGGTTAATTAATGTCAAGTGTCCAAGACAAAACTTGAACTTGGGTCTTTCTGACTCCAGGGCTGGTGCTCTATTCATTACGCCACGTACTTACTCCCTGATTGCAATATTCTAAGGTCCCTTCTAGGACAGTGGATAGAGTATTGGGTCTTGAATCTAGAGTTCAAACCTGCTTCACTCACTTATTAGTTGTATGTTCCTGGGTAAGTCACGCTTGCTTTAGTTTTCTCAATTGTAAAACTGGAATAATAAAAGAATCCATTTTGTAGGGTTGTAGTAAATGATGTAATAACTGCAAGACAATTAGGTACATAATAGGTGCTCTCTAAATGCTTTTACTATTGTTTCATATTCTAAGGTCCCTCCCAGAACTGACATTCCTTGTTCTAAAGTCACTCCCAGCTCAGCATTTTAAGATTTGCAAAATACATTATAAATAGCTCATTTTATCCTCAGAAGAACTCTGCAGGGGCAGCTAGGTGGCACAGTGGATAGAACACTGACCCTGGAGTCGGGAGGACTTGAGTTCAAATGTGACCTCAGATACTTAATAATTACACCTGTGTGACCTTGGGCAAATTATTTAATTCCATTGCCTTGCAAAAACTGGAAAAAAAAAAGAACTCTGTAAGGTGGGTGTTTTTTGTGATCTCCATTTTACAGATTAGACATACAGCAATTGAGTTGCTCAGGGTCACATAGCTTGCAAGTTTCTGAGGTCAAATTTCTATGGCCTCTTTGATCTCTGACATTCTGTGTTATAATATTCTATTCTTTGAACACGTTTTGAGTCTACTTACAAGATGAAATTTATTTTAGTGGCCAATGGAACCTCATACACCTGGGTGACTGCCATTGAGAGGCCACATGTATTGTTCAGGTTGAAATGACCTTTGAGAGTAAGGTGCCATATCAGACAGTACTGGAGTCATGAGGTTTGGGTTCAAGTCTAACCTCAGAAGCATACTAGTTGGTGAGACCATGGCAAATCACAACCTCTCAGGGTGTTTCTTAATCTGTAAAATGGGAACAAATCATACTCACCCTACCTACTTCATAAGGTTGTTATGAGGAATCTGTAATACATTAAAAATGTAATCCATAAAATACTATAAAAATGAGAGCTATTAATATTATTATCAGGGACAGCAAGGTGATACGGTGCTTGAGTTCAGGGCCTGGAGTCAGGAAGACTCATTGTCCTGTGTTCAAATCTGACCTCAGACACTTTCTAGCTGTATGACCCTGGACAAGTCACTTAGCCCACTTTGCCTCAGTTTCCTCATCTGTAAAATAAGTTGGAGAAAGAAACGGCAAACCGCTCTAGTATCTCTGCTAAGGGAAACCCAAATTTCCTCAATTGTAAACTTTCCTTAATTGTAAAACTGGAATATTAATAGACCCCATCTCGTAGGGTTGTATTGAGTCAGTCTGGAGAGGCAGACACAACTTGAAATTATTATTATTAATTATTATTATCTGTATTATCATCACTTATTATTATTATCTCCTGTGGTGGAAAGAAAAATCACTTTAGAAGACCTGAATTCAAATTCTAGGTAGTTTACTTTACCTTTCATGGTCTCAGTTTCCCCATCTATAAAATGATAATGGGACTTTATGACTTCCACGGCTCCTTCTGGCTCTGCACCTGAGACCTGGTGTGTTGGCAGATGAGGGCTGAGTGTTCACTGGGTATCTTTGTGCTTCTCCTTCATTCCTCCACCTGGGAGATGCATATTACTGACCTAGCAGCTCTAGTTATCTCCCTGAGTTGTTTTCTCACCTCTGGGGCTGGGCTGTGCCAAATCTTCTCACTCTCCATGGGTCTCCCTTGTGATCAGTGGCTCATATTTGTGACTCAGCTGCCAGGAGATGAGACTATTATTTGAGGCCAGGGAACAGGGCATCTTTTAGTACAAAGGTGACTGATCCTATAGAACTGAAACCTACACCGGGGTCTAACTACTGACTGAACTGGCCCAGATGGCATATACACAGCAAGACACACACACACACACACACACACACACACACACACACACACACGCCCATTCATATACAGGCTCATCCACCCATACAAATCATAGAGACATTCACATACTCCTACACTCATAAACTTACATACAATCATTTACACACATGTATATACCTACCCATGTGTCATATTATAAGATATAGACCTAGCAGTGACATTAGAGATGATCTACTTTAACCCTGTCATTGAATAGGTGAGGAAACTTGGACCCTCAGAAGTGCAGTGAATTGTATTATGAGACTTGAATTCAAATTCTGATTCTGATTAGAGGAAGTTAGGTGGTTCAGTTTAGAGGGTTAGACTTAAGTCAGAAAGGCCTGAGTTCAAATCTAGCCTTAGGAACTTACTGATTGTTTCTCTGAGCAAGTCACTTAACCTCTGCCTCAGTTTCCTCAGTTGTAAAATGAACTTCCCTCTTTAAGATCAAATGAGATAATATTTTTAAAGAACTTAGTACTGACTGGCACATAATAGGTCCTTTTTCCTGTCAAATCAAATTATCTTCCCAGTGTCCCTGTCAACTCTCCAAGGCTATAAGTTGCAATGAACTCATTGACATTCATTCATCAGAGATCTTGAGCTCAAATCCTGGCTCTACCACTCATTGTCTGTGTGACCTTGGACAGGTCCATTAACCTCACTGGCCTCAGTTTCCTCACCTGTAAAGTGAAAGGGTTGGATTCAACCTTATTCATCCCCATATCTCTTAGTGTTCAGTAACCCTTTCCACTGCCTTTATTTAATAAGGAAGGAAATACATGTTTGTGCACGTAAGAAATAGAATAAATTAAGATTTTTTTCATGAAGGAAGTTTATTTGTTGGATAATTTTTTAGTAATGTAAAAACATTAGATATTTATCAGAACACAGTCAAATTAATTGGTCAGACCCTGATTCTTTTTCTTGTCAATCAGCAAAGGGTTAAGTGACTTGCCCAAGATTACACTGCTAGGCAATTATTGTCTGAGGTTGAATTTGAACTCAGGTCCTCCTGACATCAGGACAGGTCCTCTATTCACTGCACCACCTAGCTGCCCAATAGTTTTATTCTTAATGCAATTTTTGAAAGAGATCCCCACAGACCACCATCATTTTATAGATGGGGAAACTGAGACCATGAAAGGTAAAGTCACTGGGAGCAGGAGTGAGTCTGGATTCACACAGATTAATTGTTATAAACAAAATTAAAACTTTATGAGAATGTTTATATGTTTCTCTTTTCTCTCTTTCTTTGTCTCTCTTTTTCTTATTTTTATCTCTCTCTGTCTCTGTCTTTCCTCCTCTCTTTCTCTCTCTGTCTCTCCCCTTTTCCTTTTCTCTCTCTTTTTGTCTCTCCCTTATTCCTTTCTGTCTTCCCCTCTCCTATCTTTGTGTATGTTTCTCTCTCCCCATCTCTCTCTGTTTCTTGTATGTCTCTTCTTTTTCCTCTATCTCTGTCTCTCTCCCTCTTTTTCCAAAAATGCACAAGCTATAATGCATAAATATATAGAAGGTACACACACACACACAAACACACACACATACACACACACACACACACGTGAATGTATAGATACAGGGACAGCCAGTTGGCTCAGTGGATAGAACACTGGACCTGGAATCAGGAGACCTGGCTTCAAATCCAGTCTCAGACATTTACTAGTTGTGTAATCCTGGGCAAATCACTTAAATTCTGATGACCTTGTAGACAAGTAGGTGACTCAGTGGATAGAACTTGGCCCTGGAGTCAGAATACCTGAGTTCAAATCTGTCCCAGATACTTAATAGCTGTGTAACCCAGGGCAAATCACTTAACCTCTCTGTGCTTTAGTCCAGTGGAGAAGGAAATGGAAAATCACTCCAACATCTTTGCCAAGAAAACCCTATGGACAGTATTGGTATGATATGGTCCACAGGGTCACAAAGAATCAGACACAACTGTATGACTAAACAACAATTTATAGACACATATATTAAATGTATACAAGTATATATTTATATATAAACATCAAAAAACATGTATTTCATAAATACTTTTTTTTTTACTGGACTTGTGATTTCATAAGAGTAAAGGGTTTCTGTTGAGTAATTCCTCTTTTACCATCATAGATGTCCATCAATTCAAGCAACTTCCAATCTCAGAGAGTTGTTGGGGGCACTGAGAGGTCAATCGGCTTGTCCAGAGTCATACAGACATCACCTTCTGGAGTCAGGATTTGAATAGCCAGGTCTCCCTAACTCTTTTTTTTAAAAAAAATTGTTTATTTAAGGCAATGGGGTTAAGAGTAATTTGCCCAAGGTCACACAGCTAGGCAATTATTAAGTGTCTGAGGTCAGATTTGAATTCAGATCCTCCTGAATCCAGGGCTTGTGTTCTATCCACTGCACCACCTGGCTGCCCCTCTCCTTAACTCTTTTTTATTTTAGGTTTTTGCAAGGCAAATGGGGTTAAGTGACTTGCCCAAGGCCACACAGCTAGGTAATTAAGTGTCTGAGGTAGGATTTGAATCCAGGTACTCCTGACTTCAGGGCTGGTGCTTTATCCACTGTGCCACCTAGCCGCCCCGCTCCTTAACTCTTGATGTTGATCTTGGATCTCCATTCATTCTGCCATATTTGACTGCCTCTCTAATGGTAATCTCATAAATTGAAAGCATTACTTGACCCGACTCCAACAAAATTTCCAGATTATATCACTTCCTACCACATTTACTACCATTCAGCAATGCTATTCTATTTACTGTTCCTCATGCATGGTCTTTCCTTACCCCCTTATCCCCCTTCACTGCCTAGTCATGGGGAGGGGCTTGCATAGCTCAATGAAACTGAGCTAAACTTTGCAGGAATACCCAAGATAGGGCAGAGTGGAGATCCATTAGAGAAGCAAACCACTCCAGTATCTGTGCTCAGAAAACCCCATGGTCAGTGCTAAAACCAGAAGATGAATCCCTTATAGATACAAAGGTGTCCAATATGCTGCTAGGGAAGAGTAGAAGACAGCTACAAGTAGTTCCAGTACTACTGAAGTGACTGGACCAAACCCAAAAGGAATCTCAGCAGTGGATTCATCTGGTGATGAAAGTCTGATGCTATAAAGATCAATATTGCATAGAATATGTAAGATTTATAAACCCAGGCAAGCTGGATGTAGTCAAACAAAAGATGGAAAGATCAAACATTGATATCTTGGGTGTCAATGAACTTAAATGAATTAGACTTTAGTGAATGACGATTCAGTTCAGCTGATCATTACATATACTACTATATGAGAGAATCTCTTAGAATTATGGAGCAACCCTCATAGTCAACAAAAGGGTAAGAAACACAGTCCTGGAGGGGGCAAGAAAAATTGTCACTATAATGACAGAAATTGTTAATATCATTCTTATATTTGTTTTTGTTTTTAGGTTTTTGCAAGGCAATGGGGTTATGTGGCTTGCCCAAGGCCACACAGCTAGGTAATTATTAAGCGTCTGAGGATTTGAACTCAGGTCATCCTGACTCCAGGGCCAGTGCTCTATCCATTGCACCACCTAGTTGCCCCAAGAAATTGTTAATATCAATTGTAGTATTGTTTACCATTCCTTTTTTGTTTTAAAAATTTTTTTTAATGTCATTTATTTATTTATTTTTCAGTTATGTGCAAAGATAGTTTTCAGCATTCATTCTCTTGCAAGCTTTTGAGTTCCACAATTTTCTACCACCTTCCCTAACCTCCCCCACAGCAGCAATTAATCTTATATAGATTGTACATGTAAAATAGTGTTTAATGTATTTTCATATTAGTTGTGTTATGAAAGAATAATTAGAACTAAAGGGGGGACCATGAGAAAGTAAGAAAAAAACATAAAAGAAATTTTAAAAAATGAACATAGTATTCTTTGCTCTGCATTCAGACTCCTTAGTTTTTTCCTCTGTAAGTAGATGGCATTTTCCATCACAAGTCTTTTAGAATTGTCCTTGATCACAAACCTGCTGCAAGTAGCTGAGACCATCATAGCTGATCATTTCAGTGTTGCTATTAATGTGTTCAATGTTCTCCTGGTTCTGCTTACTTCACTCAGCATCAGTTCATGCAAATCTTTCTAGGTTTTTCTGAAGTCTGGTTGCTCATGATTTCTTCCAAAACAGTGATACTCCATCATCTTCATATACCATAACTTGTCCAGTCACTCCCCAGTTGATGGACATCTCAATTTCCAATTCTTTGCCACTACAAAAAAAAAGCTGCTATAAATATTTTTGTACAGTGGGTCTTTTCCTGTTTTTTTTTTAATGTTCCTTTTGGGATACAGATCTAGTAGTGGTATCGCTGATCAAATGGTATACACAGTTTTATTGCTTTTTTTCTTTGTTTTTTTGCAAGGGAATGGGGTTAAGTGACTTGCCCAAGGTCACACTACTAGGTAATTAGTAAGTGTCTGAGGCTGGATTTGAACTCAGATCCTCCTGACTCCAGGGCCAGTGCAGTATCCACTGAGCCATATAGTTGCCCCAATAATGCCACATTTTATTGTCTTTTGGGTATAGTTCTAAATTGCTCTCCACAACCTACTATTCTTTTTAAAAGATCCTTGTAATGTCAGAATTTCAGTGATGTTCTTGCATTCCTATTCTTAAAATACTTACTCTTGATTAGGTTAAGCTGAACCACACCCTAAGTCTCCCCCCACCCCCTTGAGATTTTTTACCTAACTTGGTCTTCACCCCCTTCCACTGGGATCCATGGTGCCAAGGATAAAACAGCTGGAATGAAGAGTACTGATTACTGGAGGCGGCTGACATTGCAGGTCTCACTACGTAATGTGAATCCCTCCTCCTTTTTCTGTGAGTCTACTGGTGAGACATCTTCAAGGGTGCAGACTTGCTACCTTTTACTCTGATTAAAGATGCTTTATTCCTCCCCTCATGGGTTTGATTTATTTCATGATTTACCTGGGATATAATATCAAAAATGATTGAATGCTATTAGAACCCAAGGTAAACTGTTCAATATCACATTACAGATCTATGCTCCAACCCTTGATGCCGAAGAGGCCAAAGCTGATAAGGTAAGTTCAGTCCCATGGAATGGACGCTTTCCAATTGTGGTGCTGCAGAAGACTGCAAATGTATGCTGGGGATGGGGAGGAATCATTAGGAAGACAATCAAGAACCCCAATTCCCTGAGAGTCAGTGTGGCTGCCTCCCTCTTTCCCTTAGTCTATTTAAACAAAACTTCCCCTTGTTACAAAACTTCCCCTGTGAACCCTGGGCTTCCAGGCCTGCTGTTCAGGAGCTTTTCACCTGGCTCTTAGGGGAAGTGCCATGAGATCCAGACTCCTCAGTTTTGGCGTTAAAACCTCTTAAGGTCCTGGCTTCCTTTCCCTTCTCCTAGCCCTAGAGCTTGGTCTGACCTCTGTTAGCTTAGGACAACTGCCTCACTCACTACACATTGTACAAGGTAAGCTCCCCTAGCAGTCTTTCATTGTTGTCAATCCAATAATTCCTCAAAGAACAAAACCTAGCTCATCCCTACCAGGAAACTCTCCTGGACTAAATGGCAGAGACAGAGTGTGTCCTTCAAAGCCCATATCCAAACATAGGACTTAAGCCAAAGTCACTCACTAATTCTTTTCTTCCTCTGTTAGGATAAGCATTTCATAGAACCATGGAATGTCAGAGTTGAGATGGACTTTAGATCTGAGGATAGTAAAGCTGAGAGCAGAGAATGTCAGGGCTGGGATTGTCCTTGGAACTTAGGACACTAGAGTTGGGAGGGCTTCCAGAACAAGGGATGTCAGAACTGGGAGTGACCTTAGGACATAGAATGTCAGAGCTGGGAGGATCTTTAGAATGCAGAATGTCAGAGCTAGGAGGGTCCCTAGAACCAGAATGTCAGAGCTGGGAGGGATCTTAGAACACAGGATGTCAGAGCTGGGAGGTCTCTTAGAACAAGAGCTGGGAAGGCCCTTAGAACACACGAAATCAGAATTGAGAGAGACCTTAGACCAAAGAATGGGAGTGTTCTTAGAACAGGATGTAATAGGAAGACTTTTACAACACAGAATATTAGAGCTGGGTTCTATGTTCTAAGTAAAAACATCTCAATTCATATTTGAGGAAATAGGCTCAGAAGAGGTCATATTCTAGTCAACACAGTGATTCAGTGCAAGAACTGGTATTAGGACTTAGGTTTTCTGATTTCCTGTACTCTTCTTTCCCTATTCTGGTCGGATTTTATGGAGATGATTTACTGGAGAAAAAGTGACTACAGTCAAAGGCATGGGGAAGTCCATTCCTTGGGTCAAGTCCATTGTCTCACTGACCTCTTCCTATGCAGTAAAGCTATTCTTGTACAATTCTTCTTACAATTGCTTCTTTCACAATTCAAAATCTCTGCATTTATCCCTAGAAACCTTCAGCCAGGGCACAGGATTACATTAGTTTGTACTGTAATATGCCCAGGGGGTACAACAGCTTCTTTTCTGAGGTTCCCTCCAGTTTATCTTACCTACGTCTTATATTTGCTCTGTTTTTTGCATGTTGTTTCCCCCATTGACAGTAGGCTTCTTGAGGGCATAGACCACATTTTTGCCTTTCTTTCAGAATTAATGTTGGTCCAGATCAGCAAGTGCTTAATAAATAAATGCTTTCTGACTAGAGTTTCTTAAATTCTTTGGTTCTCTGGACTTGTTTACCTTTTTCCTGCTGTAAATCCTACCTCCTTTGGTTGGCAGTGGATGATAGATGAAGGGTGACTAGGGGATAGTCAGTCATCTAGAGTGATGGAGACAACATCTTACCTGTTGGAACTCTGGAGACAGGGGGTTGGTTGTTTTCCCAGGGGTTCTTCCACCATTCCCCAAGTTCAAAGTTCTAAGACTATGGAGAGTCCTGTGGAGAAGTTCTCAAAACCCCATGATCTCCATTCATTTAGAGTTTGAAGAAACTATTGAGGTCATTTAACCCACCTCCTTCCATTTCACAGTTGGGGCTCAGAAGGGATAAACAACTTGCCCAAGATCATACAGGAAATGTGGCACAAACAGGTGTCCTCCATTCTTCCTCTTCTTTTGCAATGATTGTCTCCCATGCCTGGAATGCTCAACCCCATAACCTCCACCTGGTTGTTTCCCTCGATATTCTGCAGAATTCAGTTCAAATGTCACTTTTTTGCAATGTGTCCTTCCCAGTCCCCCCTTCCCCCCAGCTTCTAGTATTTGCCTCATTTACATATATATATATATATATATATATTTACTATATACTCTGCCTACAGTCTACATATATGCTCCATATGTATCTTGTATATAAGAAGTTATTTTCTCCTCATTAGAAGGTAAGCTTCCTGGGGCCAAGAGCTATTTTTGTCTTTGTTTTCATCTCCAGTACTTAGCACAGAGTTAAGCCCTTAATAAATGATTGTTGCCTGCCTGATGGATACCTCCTCCCTTTGGGATGACCTGAGAATATGGGATCATCATCTCTGTCATGAGTTTTATAATAGATTTCAAGGAGTTCTGGACTCAGAGGCATTGATACATGGGTTTAGATCCCATATCTGACCCTGACTAGCTGGGAGACCTTGGAGAAGCCATTGAACCTCTTGAAGACTTGACTTCCTTGGCTGTGAAATGGAGATGGCTCCTCTTACCTTACATGGTTGTGGTTACCTTAAAGTGCTATTGTTGACACCATTGCTGGTATGGTCATCACTGCCATAATTGGTCACCCTAATTAACATCATTCCCCAAAAGCATTAACCTAATTACATCAGGTTTTAGATAGACATGGTGGAAAGAACATTGAACTAGGAAACATTGTCTGAGTTAGATCTCATATTCAGGACTTATATTCCTTTCTTGGGACCCTAGTCGCTTTTGATGTAGAAGTTGAGGGGTTCAGGGAGGACTAGCATCTCTGTTATGAGCATTTTGCCAAATCCTTTTGAAAATGTTCTCTGGCACCCAATTCTCACCTACAGCTTCAAAAAGCTATAGTCTGTATAGCAGCCACACCTCGCTAAGTCTCAGCAGACGGGCTAAACCAGATTGAGGGTAACTGACAGGTGACGAACTCTTTGGTGAGTTAGGGGGGTGTCTACCCCAGATATGTGAAGACTTCCTCATGCAGAATGGGCAGATGAAAACAACTTGTTCCAAAGTCACAAAAGCAGCTGAAGTGGGTTCTATGGAATGCTTAGAGTTTGGACAGGCATTCAAGAGACCACTATTGTCTTGACTTATGTTCTCCCACTGGACTTCCATGATTCAGGAAGTGAGTAAGGCTAACAACTTTGTACAACTCTGCCTCACTTAAATTCAACTTATCCACAAATCAAGACATCACCTTGTGATATCATGGGTCCTTTTGAAAATGAAGGACAGGGGTGGCTAGGTGGCACAGTGGATAAAGCACCAGCCCTGGAGTCAGGAGTCCTGGGTTCAAATCTGGTCTCATACACTTAATAATTACCTAGCTATGTGGCCTTGGGCAAGCCACTTAACCCCATTTGCCTTGCAAAAAGCCTAAAAAAAAAACCTAAAAAAAAAAAGAAAACGAAGGACAAACAACAACACAACAGCAACAGTCACATTTTATGTAACTGGAAGAGGTTGCGCTAGATACCTCAAGTATCCCCCCAATCCTGAAAATTTATATTCCCATGGCCCCTTCAGAATATAATATTCTATTTCATGAAGCCCCTTCTAGTTCTAATATTTTATATTCTAAGATAGGGACAATTCTGACATTCTATGCTCTAAGATTTCTTCCAGTTTTAGCATTCTATGTTCTAAAGCCTTTTCTAGCTTTAATGTTTTATGTTCTAAGGCCCTTTTCAGCTTTACTATTCTATGTCCTAAGATCTCTTCTAGGCTCTAATATTTGATATTCTGAGATGGGAATAATTTTGATATTCTGTGTTCTAAGATTTTTTTCTAGTTCTAACATTCTGTTTTAAGGTTTTTTTCCAATTCAAACCTGCTATGTTCTAAAGTTACTCTAGCTCTGATGTTCTTTGTTCTAATGTCCCTTCAAGGTTCAACATGCTATATTCTAGGGTTCCTTCAGCTTTTTAGAAAAGCACTGGTGGTAAAATGGTGGTTAAAAAAAAAGCAATTGACCCTGGGTTTAATTTTCATCCAATATACATTATGTTTTGAGAGGAAACAATGGTGCCTTTCTCTAGTGGTTAGATTGCTGAACTGATAGGAAGATCTGGGTTAAGATCCTGATTCAGACCTTTATTAGCTGGGTGGTCTATAGAAAATCACCTGACTTCTTCTCATTTCAGTTTTCTAATGTATAAAATGAGACGAATAAACTAAATGGCCTCTGAGGTAAAGTCTAACTCAAAATCTATGATCCTAAGCTTCCTTTTGCATTGATGTGTTGTATTCTTCAGTTCCTCCCAGCTCCAACATTCTCTGTTCTAGGGTCCCTCCCACTTCTGCCATTCAGTTTTCCCAGCTCTGACATTCAATGACTCAGTTTATCTATTCTGTTCTAGTCTGTTATATAGATCTTGTCATTCATTCATAAACATTTATTAAATGCCCATTATGTGCAATGTCCACTGTTAGACTCTGTAGATATAACAATTGTGGGCTGAGAAACTAATGTAAATGGGGAAGTCTGAGTTAGCCCTCTTTTCCCTTCCTTTTCAACTTCTATAATATCATCTGGGACTTTTTGGACTTAAGATTTTTATAAACTTTAGTGAAGTATGTAAATGTGCTATGTAAATTCTTGCCTTTTCTTTCCTTCTCCTTCTCTTCCTTTTTGCAAAATAATACTAATAGGCGACTGTTCATAGAAGAAGATGCTGTTACTGTCAGTGGGCATGTGCTCTGAGACAGAATTTCAGGGCAGAATGAACTACCATCCATCAACCATATTCTCTTTTTTTTTTTTTGCAAGACAATGGGGTTAAGTGGCTTGCCCGAGGCCACACAGCTAGGTAACTATTAACTGTCTGAGGCCAGATTTGAACTCAGGTACTCCTGACTCCAGGGCCGGTGCTCTATCCACTGCACCACCTAACCACCCCAACCATATTCTCTTGTAGATCTTGATGAGCACCATGTTGGAAACACTGACCCAATATGCTAATGGACATAGGTCAAAGGGAATGATTTGAAGTCTTTCATCTTCCTTTAGTAATTAGACTCTCCATTGGCTGGAGATATAGATAGATAGATAGATAGATAGATAGACAGATAGATAGATCGATAGATAGATAGGTGAAGTGCTTATCATGTACCAATCACAGTGTAAAATTCTGGGGAAACAAATATAAACCAGAAAGTTGGAGATGGTGGAATCTTGACTCCTTTCCATGGTTTTGCTTATAGTGTGAGTAGCACAGCTTGGGAAAAATTCTCCTGCCTCTGTTGACTCACTTGCAAATTGGGGATCATTGTCCAAGTCATTGGCCTGTCTATCTAGGCTGTTTGTGGAGTTTATTAAAAACATCAACTCCAGACTTCTGGCCAAGATAGCGGAGAGAAGATAGGCACAGTTCTAAAGTCTCCTGATCTTTCCCTATCTATCACATGAAACAAACCTCTTAAAAGAAATCTGACCCACAAAACCTAGAAAGAAAAGCCAGGAGAAAGAACATCTACCTCAGGATTTGTCTCCCGCAGCATTACACTAGGAGGTACAAAAAAATCTATGGTAATAGAGGGGAAGAAGGGAGCAGAGGAGAAACACCTGAATCTTCTTCTCATCAGACTTGGCTTAAAGTCAACCTACACATACTCAGTTAACTTATAAAACATCTAACCTTTCAAGTATTAAAAGGGGAAAAGGGGAGGGGGGATGGAGAAAGGGAAGGGGAGTGGGGGGAAAAAAGGGGAAATAACAAAAGGAAGGGAAGGGAAAAGGGAAAAAGGGAAAGGGGAAAGAAAGGGGAGGGAGTGATATAGGAGGGAAAACACACTGAAGGGGGTGGTATTCAGAAACAAAATACTGGGGAATATGGATAAAGGTGGGGGGAAAGGGGGAAAAATACAAACAGAGAGAAGATAGCATGGAGGGCAATAAAGAATTAGTAATCATAATCTTGAATGTGAATGGGATGAACCCTCCCTTAAAACATAACCAAATAGCAGAGTGGATTAAAAATCAGAATCCTACAATATGGTGCTTACAAGAAACTCATTTGAAGCAGAGAGATACATATAGAGTAAAGGTAAAAGGTTGGAGCAAAATATATTTTGCTTCAGCTGAAGTAAAAAAATCAGGGGTAGCAGCAATCATTATCTCAGACAAAGCAGCAGCAAAAATAGATAGTGTTAAAAGAGATAAGGAAGGAAACTTTATCCTCCTAAAAGGTACCATAGACAATAAAGTCATTTCAATATTGAATATATATGCACCTAGTGGGACAGCACCCAAATTCTTAGAGGACAAGCTGAAAGAACTACAGGAAGACAAAGACAGCAAAACTCTACTAGTGGGAGACCTCAACCTCCCGCTATCAGATCTAGATAAATCGAATCATAGAATAAACAAGAATGAAGTTAAGGGAGTAAATTGATTGTTAGAAAAATTAGATATGGTAGACTTATGGAGGAAAGTGAATGGGGATAGAAAGGAATATACCTTTTCCTCTGCAGTACATGGAACTTATAGAAAAATTGACCATGTACTAGGACATAAAAATCTTATAATCAGCTGCAGAAAGGCAGAAATAGTGAATAATTCTTTCTCAGATCACAATGCAATAAAAGTCATATGCAATACTGGGCCAAGGAGATATAGACCCAGAACAAATTGGAAACTGAATAACCTCATTTTAAAAAATGAGTGGACCAAAAAACAAATTATAGAAAGAATTAACCATTTTATCCTAGATAATGATAATAATGAAACAACATACCAAAACCTATGGGATTCATTCAAAGCTACTCTCAGGGGATATATTATAGCTCTAAATGCTTACATGAATAAATTAGAGAAAGAGGAAATCAATGAACTAAACATGCAACTAAAAAAATTAGAGAAAGAACAAATCAAAAATCCCCAATTAAATACCAAATTAGAAATACTAAAAATTAAAGGAGAAATTAATAAAATCAAAAACAAAAAAACTATTGAATTAATAAATAAAACCAAAAGTTGGTATTATGAAAAAACCAATAAAATTGATAAACCTCTGGTCAATTTGATTTAAAAAAAGAAAGAAGAAAACCAAATTGCTAGTATCATAGATGAAAAAGGTGAACTCACCACCAATGAGGAGGAAATTAAAGTAATAATTCAAAATTATTTTGCCCAACTTTATGTCAATAAATTTGATAATCTAAGTGAAATGGATGAATATTTACAAAAATATAAGTTGCCCAGGTTAAATGAAGAAGAGATTAAATACCTAAACAACCCTATCTCAGAAAAATAAATTCAATGAGCCATTATTGAACTCCCTAAAAAAGAATCTCTAGGGCCTGATGGATTCACAATTGAAATCTACCAAACATTTAAGGAACAATTGGTTCCAATCCTATATAAACTCTTTGGAAAAATAGGGAAAGATGGAACTCTGCCTAACTCTTTCTATGAAACCAATAGTACTGTTACCTAAACCAGGAAGAGTTAAAACAGAGAAAGAAAATTATAGACCTATTTCCCTGATGAATATAGATGCAAAAATCCTAAATAAAATCTTAGCAAAATGATTATAACAAGTCATCACTAGGATAATACATTATGATCAAGTAGGATTTATTCTAGGAATGCAGGGATGGTTCAATATTAGGAAAACTGTAAGTATACTCAATTATATCAACAACAAACCTATCAGAAATCATATGATCATATCAATAGATGTTGAAAAATCTTTTGACAAAATACAGCATCCATTCCTATTAAAAACGCTAGAGAGTGTAGGAATAAATGGACTGTTCCTTAACATAATTAGCAGTATCTATTTGAAACCATCAACAAGCATTATATTCAATGGGGAGAGGCTAGAGGCATTCCCAATAAGATCAGGGGTGAAACAAGGTGCCCATTATCACCACTACTATTCAATACTGTATTAGAAATGTTAGCATCAACAATTAGAGAAGAAAAAGAAATTGAAGGAATTAGAATTGGGAAGGAAGAGACAAAACTCTCACTCTTTACAGATGACATGATGGTCTACCTAGAGAATCCCAAGAAATCATCCAAAAAACTACTGGGAAACAATTAGCAATTTTAGCAAAGTTGCAGGTTATAAAATAAACCCTCATAAATCCTCAACTTTTCTATATATGTCTAGCAAGAAACAGCAGGAAGAGCTAGAAAGAGAAATCCCATTCAAAGTAACTTCAGACAATATAAAATATTTGGGAGTATATTTGCCAAGACAGACTCAGAATCTTTTTGAAAACAATTATAAAACACTTCTCACATAAATTAAATCAGATTTAAATAACTGGGCAAATATCACCTGCTCATGGATAGGTAGAGCTAATATAATAAAAATGACAATTCTACCAAAACTAAGCTGTTTAGTGCCCTACCAATCAAAATTCCAAAAAATTACTTTAATGAGTTAGAAAAAATTGTAAGTAAATTCATATGGAGAAATAAAAAGTCAAGAATTGCCAGGAGCTTAATGAAAAAAAAGTGCAAAAGAAGGTGGCTTAGCCCTGCCTGGTCTAAAATTATATTATAAAGCATCAGGCATCAAAACTGCTTGGTATTGGCTAAGAAATAGAGTGGTGGACCAGTGGAATAGACTAGGTGTAAAAGCAGGAGATGATTATAGTAATCTGCTGTGTGATAAACCCAAAGAGTCTGGCCATTGGGATAAAAACTCCCTCTTTGATAAAAACTGCTGGGAAAATTGGAAGTTAGTATGGAAGAAACTTAGATTAGACCAACACCTCATACCCTTTACCATGATAAGATCCAAATGGTTACAGGACATAGACATTAAAAACAACACTATAAGGAAATTAGAAGATCAAGGACTAGTCTACCTGTCAGATCTATGGAAAGGGGAGCAGTTTATGACTAAGGAAGAGTTGGAGAACATCACCAAAAACCAATTAGATGATTTCGATTACATTAAATTAAAAAGCTTTTGCACAGATAAAACCAATGTAACCAAGATCAAAAGAAATGTAGTAAATTGGGAAACAATCTTTACAACTAATGATTCTGACAAAAGACTCATTTCTAAAATATACAGAGAACTGAGTCATATTTTTAAAACAAAAAGCTATTCCCCAATTGACAAATGGTCAAAGGATATGCAAAGGCAATTTACAGATGAGGAGATCAAAGCAATCCATAGCCATATGAAAAAATGCTCTAAATCATTAATTATTAGAGAAATGCAAATTAAAGCTTCTCTGAGGTACCACCTCACACCTCTCAGATTGGCCAATATGACCAGGAAGGATAATGATCATTGTTGGAAGGGTTGTGGGAAATCTGGAACTCTATTACACTGTTGGTGGAGCTGTGCATTCATCCAAACCTTCTGGAGAGCTATTTGGAACTATGCCCAAAGGGCAACAAAAATGTGCATACCCTTTGACCCAGCAATGCCACTACTGGGTCTGTACCCTGAAGAGATGATGAAAAAGGGTAAAAACATCACTTGTACAAAAATATTTATAGCAGCCCTGTTTGTGGTGGCAAAGAATTGGAAATCAAGTAAATGTCCTTCAATTGGGGAATGGCTTAGCAAACTGTGGTGTATGTATGTCATGGAACACTATTATTCTGTCAGAAACCAGGAGGGACGGGATTTCAGGGAAACCTGGAGGGATTTGCATGAACTGATGCTGAGTGAGATGAGCAGAACCAGAAAAACACTGTACACCCTAACAGCAACATGGGAGTGATGTTCAACCTTGAAGGACTTGCTCATTCCATCACTGCAACAATCCAGAACAATTTTGGGCTGTCTGCAAAGGAGAGTGCCATCTGTATCCAGATAAGGAGCTGTGGAGTTTGAACAAAGTGCAAGGACTATTCCTTTTAATTTAGAAAAAAACAGATATCTTATTGTCTGATGTTGTTACCTCTTTGACTTCTCTTCTTTAAGGATATGATTTCTCTCTCATCACACCCAATTTGGATCAAGGTACAACATGGAAATAAAGTAAAGACTGACAGAGTGCTTTCCGTGGGGGGGGGGTGAGGGAAGCAAGATTGGGGGGGAAACTGTAAAACTCAAATAATATCTTTAATAAAAACAAATAAAAAAAAACACGAACTCCAGAAGTATCTTGGTGTAATGGGTAGAGAGTTGGCTTTGGAATCAGGAAGACCTGTGTTAACTTCCTGCATCTGACATGTATCTGGTGGTATGTTCTTGCCAAACTTTGCCTGCTCCTGGTACTCCTCCAAAAATCAACCATTCTGGGCTTTCCAGTCTATGTGTCTTTGCTCATAGGCTGCTCTCCTTGCCTGGAATGTCTCCCATTTCACTATTTACCTGGTGAATTCCTTCCTATCCTTTAAAGCCCAAAAGAAATGTTGTCTCTTGTAGGAAGCTTCCCTTGACTCCTTGTGGGCACTGATGAACTTTCTCATTAGACTTTACATGGCATTTAACAAATTCTTGCCAGTTGACTAACTGATGGACAACACTGCTTACACTTCTCTCCAATGTAATAAAGGTTTCCAGGAAGAGCTGTTGATATTATTCCTGGTAGAGAACTGGCCAGGCCTAGCCTTGCCTTGCCCTAGAATAGGCTTCAGCCCCAGGAATAATCCCAGGTGTAGCTGAAATCTGAAGGTATTATTAGTGCCAGCAGCCTGAGATTAGAACCTGATGTGACTAATCAGCAATCTTTCAGCTCATGATGTTGCATGCAGACATAGTACCAAAGGGAAGGGCTTGGACAACCAATGTAGGGCTCTCTCTCTCATGGATCCTCAAAGAAATCCTCAGGCTTATTGGATGATGGAATACCTATCTGGGACTATGTTAGTGGCAGCAAGGTCTTTGACAGTATCTATAAAAACAATAAGCCAAGTAGGGAGAGGGCAGAACCTCATTGTTATTATCTTAACCCATTTACATAACATTCCAAGGAATATAATAGTTTTATAAAGCTTATAAAGATCTTGAGTTTGAATTCTGCCTCAGATGGTTGACAAGCAACTAGGCAAATGGATTCACCTTGGTTTTCTCATCTGTTAGTGGGTGGTCAGGAAACAAATAAGATAACAAACTTTAATGCTCTTTATGAATTTATTATTATTATTATTATTATGATATTGCTTTTTCACCTTTGTCTCTCCTATTGCTAAGTTCAGGACACTAGGATGGTTAGGCATTTAATAAATGCCTCTATAAATAATTACTGTTCAATGGAAAGAGTGCTTGGATTTGGAATCAAAAAACCTGTGTCCTTATTTTACCATTTGTTATTTTTGTGACTTTGGGCAAATAATTCCCCTTTCCTCGTCTGTAGAATGAGAGAAGTGGGTTAGATGGCCCTATGGTACCTTCTAGCCCTAAGTCTATGCACCTATGAATTTGTTGACTTTTGGAAAGCAGATGGTACAAATATCCTTCTCTCTGTTTTACTCAGAAAGGAGATGACCACCTTGAGATTTGAACCCAGGTCTTCTGACTTGAAGTCGAATGTTCTTCTAAGACTATTCCAAATGGAAACAGAAGGCCTCAAAATCAAAGTTTTATTTCCTTTTGGTGCTTTTTTTCATTTACACTCTTAAAATTGTAGCAAGATCTATACCATCTGGGTTGGCAGTATTCACTTGAAGTATTGCCTTCAGTTTACTATTGGATACATTCCCCAAACCTCTAGATTAATAATCCTGGAGTATGTCTGACTATTAGTAATATTATAGCTTCTTTCTTGTGAAGTAATTAGTTGATTTGAACCCCATATACACTTAAATATTATTTATTGAATAAGCTGGAGAAGCTTCCTTTTGCAATAGTAATTGCTTATATCTTTTTTTATACAAATCCCTTATGATTAAGTAAATAAAATTACTGCAACTATAATTTGTTGAAAAATGTAACAAGTAATAACCTAGAGACATTGGTAATTAGAATATTTTGACTATGAGAATTGTAATAGCCAGAGACACTTTAAACACTCATTATAATATCAGATGACTTCATTTCCAGTGACAAAATTTCACCATCCAGTTCACTTCACATACCAATTAAAGTTTCTCAAGAATCCTCTTCATATATTTACTCAAGACAGGGGATTAATTTAATTTTTTTGGAAATAAGTCATGTTAATCTTTTCCTCTGTTCTTTCTTTAGCCATTTTTGGAGACAGTATTCCCAGAATACACCACTAATTATTCACAGACTCTTCATAAAATTCTCCTTAGAAAAATGTGTCACACATTTCAGAAAAGAAAACAACAAATCATGGCAACTATATTAACTGATGCAAAGTGAAGTAAGAAGAACTGGGAGATCATTGTGCATAGTAACAGCAATGTTATAAACATGATCAACTATGAAAGACTTGGGTACTCTGAAGAAATAAATAGAATGACATCTCCAAAGGACTTATGATGAAAAAATACTATCTACATCAAGAGAGAGAGCTGATGAACTCTGAATGAAAATTGAAATATAATTTTCTAACTTTTTTGGTGATACGGATAATATAGAAATATGTTTAAATGATTTCACATGTATAATTAATTGATATCATTTAGTTTGACTTCTCAGGGACTGGGAGAGGAGGAGGAGAGAGTGGAACTCAAAATTTAAAAAGAAAAGCTGAGAAATAAATATTTTTAATGGATCTTTTTTTTAAGGTTTTTTTGCAAGGCAAATGGGGTTAAGTGGCTTGCCCAAGGCCACACAGCTAGGTAATTATTAAGCATCTGAGACCGGATTTGAACCCAGGTACTCTTGACTCCAGGGCTGGTGCTTTATCCACTGTGCCACCTAGCTGCCCCTGAAATAAATATTTTTAAAAAAAGAAAATAAAAAGAAATACAATGTAACACAAAATATCAACTGATAGTCCCCTTTAGAAAAGTTTCTCCTCACCTTCTTTCTGTCTTCTTTAAAGTTAATCACATAGATCCTCATGGAGCAAAAATAACATGCTTATTCTCTTGGATTCCATAGGGAGTAGAACTCCATAGAAAGACAGTTTTCGTTGTAACTCCTGGTTTTTATGTCTTTTAAGATATAATAACAATTTCTGCAGTCTGTAGGATGAGCTTTTTGACTTAAGAGTTAGTTATTTTTTTTAAAAATTCTGTTTATTTCATTCTGTCCTCCTTTCATTCCCTTAAAACTATTAATATCTATGAGAGGTAGACTTGGAAAAGTTGAGGCAAGAGTATGGGGACAAGATTAAGGTCCCCAGATTGCAGATAATAACCACACCTCATATTTTAATAGCACTTTACAATTTATAAAATTCTTCGTGATAACCTTGTGACATAGGTAGGGAAAATCTTATTATTTTTATTTTCCTGTTGATTGGAGCCGAGAGAGATGAAATGATGTGCCCACAGTCACATGGCTAGGAAGAGTCAGAGCTGGGGTTTGAACTCAAGTACCCTGGTTCTCAGCCCAACAAAGTTTTCACAGGAACTCCAGGATGTCTGTCTCTTATTTTCTCCAACGCCTTTGAAGCTTAGGGAGATATGAACCCAGACTTGGTTCTTCAAGTTTTTCAGGCCTCTCTATATTTCTAAACACTCGAGATCTGTTTCCTTCTTTCTTCCTTATTATAGACCTCAGTCTCTTCTTCATCCCCTCTGCACATCACTCCATCTCTCAGTAAGTCTGTGCACCACTCCCCTTCAGGACATAGTACCAGTTTCTTTCTTTTTCCTTCCTGGTAGAAATAACTTACTGCCAGCCAGAGCTTAGGGATGTCCATTTCCTCCTTATATCCCCTTGCATCATCATCCTTGACTGCTCTAGGCTTCAGAATTCTTATCTATAAAACGGGGAAAAGTACTATTGGTTCATAGGATCTTAGAGTTGTTTGGAACTTTAGAGGTCATCTAGTTCAACTCCTAATTTTTACAGAGGAGGAAACTGAGACCCAGATTGAGGAAATGACTTGCCCAAGATCATGTAGATAGCAAATGACAAAGCCAAGATTAATACCCAGATCTTATTCCAAATCTGGTGGTCTTCCTACTAAGCATTCCCTGCATTCAAGGATCAGAGGAAGTAGAGGAAGAAAGGGCTAACAGTTTTGATCACAATGATCATAATGGGTTTCCCCTTTAACATTTTCTGTGGAGCTTGAGAAAGAAGCACTGTTGAGACAAAGGGGAGGATTGTTTCTGGGAGCTCTTTAAATTCCCATTAATCAGGTAGAAAAATTGAGGCCAAGAGATAATTAAAGTGGTTTACCCAAAGTCTTAAGCTAATGATGTCTGATTCTGAAAATTAGGTGTAGGCACCAAGCCCATGGTATTGATTTTCTCCTTAAAAACAATCTATTAACTTTACCTTTGACTTTTCCAGGAGAATGTGGATTCCTCTCCTCCCAAGACTATCAGATCAATCTAGAATCATAGAACATAGAGCCAGGAGATATTATAGAGTCCATCTAATCTAACTCTATATTTTACAGATAAGTAGATTGAGGCCGTTAGAGCTAGCAGAACTTATATAAAGTCTCACAGTGATTAAGAAGCAGAAGGGATTCAAATCCTGGTCCTCTGGCTCTAAATGTGGTACTTTTTTTCCTTTTCTACTTTTTGGATGCCTTTTTGTCTTTACATCATAATGATTTTGGGGGAAGAGGAACCCTCATCTCCCTCTATACTGAACCCTACCTTATAAAAACGAAAACCAATTAAACAAAAACATTCAATACAGTGATTATATCTAACAACTCATACAGCATTCTGCATTCTGCCCCAGTAGTCCTCCATCTCTTTAATGGGAGGAAAGAAGTATGTTCTCCAGGACCTTCACTGGTATTTCCATTACTTAGAGTTCAACTTTTTTTTAATTGATCTTTTTCATATATAGTATTATAGTCATTGTGTATGTTGTTCTATTGATTCTGTTTATTTTAGTCTGCATTAGTTCATACAAACCTCCTCTTATTTCTCTCAATTTCTCATATTCATATTTTCTTACCTCACCATCATATTCATAGTCCATTGCTAATCAGTTTACTAACCCATTTGATGCTTTGTTCCTACAAAGAATATCATTCCTAATATTTTGGAATAGACTAGAACTTTAACCCTTTTTTAAATTTCCTTGGGGTATATGATCCTTTCCCACCAATCTTCTTACACCTTGTTAGTGCTACCATCCATTGATAGTGTCCTTGCTGTTCCTTGAACAGGACATTCCATCTCCCAACTCTGTCTTTTTTTTTTTTTTTTTAGGTTTTTGCAAGGCAAATGGGGTTAAGTGGCCTGCCCAAGGCCACACAGCTAGGTAATTATTAAGTGTCTGAGACCGGATTTGAACCCAGGTACTCCTGACTCCAGGGCAGGTGCTTTATTCACTAAGCCACCTAGCCACCCCTTGTCTTTTTTCATTGGTTATATTTCATGTTTGGAATTCTCTCCCTCTATCTCTGTCTGGCTTCATTCAAGTTAAAGTTAAAATCCCACCCACTATAACAAATCTTTCCGGATATCCCCTCAAAGCTAGTTCCTTTTCTCTAAGATTATCTCCAATTTATCTAGTTTGTGTATATTGTTATTATTTGCAGCTTGACTTTTCCCATCAGACAATGAGCTCCTTAAAAGAAGGGACTATTTTCTGCCTTTTGTGTCTCTCCAGAACTTAACACAGTTCCTGATAAAGAGTAGGTCCTTAATAAATGTTTGTTGTTGGATTATATATATACAGTAGTGGAATTGTTTTAATTTTGTGTTTAGGTGTTTGATTATAATCTTCAGTACATTGTCAACATTGTCATTTTATAAGAATGGATTTTTGTCTTATAATGAAGGAGCAAAGTTAATCAAAAGAAATAGACATACGGATAAATGTCTAACAGGGTGTACCTTATTTTATATCTGCAGTCTATAATCACTATACCAAGAGGAAAGAAACGTATTTCACTGACAGTCTTCTTAGAGTCAGGATTGACCTCATCCATTGATCTAAGTTGGAATGCCTCATAGAGTTGTTTATACATAGTGAATTCCACCACTCTGGTCTCTAAGTCTGTTTCCAGACAGGAATTCTGCCACCAGTCCAGAATAAATGAGGCTCCAACATCAAAGACTTCCAGAGCCTGGCTTAACCAATATTCTTCTGGGGCAGAGGAAGAACTGGGCAGGGCTCCTGTCTGAGTTGGCTGTGGTTGTAGGTTTGGGATTTGGGCACCATGGTGCTGACAAAGCTACCTCTGTCTTACCAAATGACTGTCATTTCATAAGATCACAGATCTAGGAAGAGACTATAAAGATAACCTAACTCTAAGGAGCAAGGGATGCTCTTATTTTTAAATAGGGAAACTGAAACCCAGAGAGAAGAAATGAATTGTGTAAAGTCATACAGAGATTAAAGAGCAACACAGACTTTTGGAGCACTTTTTTTACATGTAAATTTTATTTTTAACTTTTTTGGGGAGGGGGAGAGGAGGGGAAATAAGTACAGGTGATCAGGTATAGCAATCAATCAATATTTATTAAATCCTTACAAGGTTCCAGGAATACAAAAAAAGACAAAAGAGAGTCTATGACCTCAAAGCCTTTACAGTTGAATGGGGAAGAGGACATGCAAACAAATATGTATGGAGCAAGCTAAATCCAGGTTAAATAGGAGATAATTAACAGAGGGAAGGCACTAAAATTAACAGGGGTTGGGGCAGACTTCATATAAAAGATGGAATTCTGGGACTTAAACGAAGCCAAGGAATTCAGTAAAACAAACAAGAACAAAAGAAAAGATGAAATATTTAAAATCCCAGGGCTTATAAATGATTGCACCTGTTTTAATCTGCTGTTTGTAAACTCCACCCCAAGAAATATGGATATTGACCTTAATGTAAATACAGTCACCCACGTATACCTTGTTTTCCTAATCCTTTGAGATTAGCTGGTTGTAACAATGAGGCTGCTCAGCATATGCATGATGCTTTTTGGTTTGACTTTTTTCCCTCTGCTTTTCAAAGAAATCTTTCCTTATTTTTTAACTCCCTGAAATCCATTGTATCTTTGTGGTTGTTCAATAGGTCTGACACTTCATGACTCCATTTGAGATTTTCTTGACAGGGATACTGGTTTGCCATTTCCTTCTCCAGCTCTTTTTAAAAGTGAGGAAATGGAGGCAGAGTTAAGTGACTTGCCCAGGGTCACACAGCTTATAAGTGTCTGAGGTCAGAAGCAAAGGTCAAGTGTGGCTTCTACAGGAGTTATTTCTGTCTTCCCCTTACCTCTAGTAATTAGTACTTTCTACCTAATGAAATTACTTTATATTACTTTGTAGATACTTTTAATTGACTTGTCTGTTTGTACTTAACCTATTTTTGTTAGCCTTCATCTTTCTCCCAATAGAATATAAGCTTGAGGACAGGAATGGTTTAATTTTATTTTCCTTCTTTATCTTCAAAACTTGGTACAATAGAGAAGGCTAGCTGGCACAGTGGATAGAGCACCAGCCCTGGAGTCAGGAGTACCTGAGTTCAAATCCAGCCTCAGACACTTAATTACCTAGCTGTGTGGCCTTGGGCAAGCCACTTAACCCCATTGCCTTGCAAAAATAAATGCCCCCCCCCAAATATGCCCCCTCCAAAACTTGGTACAATATCCTAAATATACTAGGTACATGAAAAATGATTGTGGAGTTGAATATGCCACAACTATTAACTCAAATAAAATAACATGCAAAGTAACTTGCAAATCTCAAAGTGCTATATATATCTTAACCATTTTATTATTATTAATTATTAATAATAATAATATTGATAAATCTTTTCAGCATCTAGTTTGTTTGTTTTGATTATTAATTTTTGTTGTTCATGAAAAACTCCCCTCCAAAATGCCTAAGAAATAGGTATATAACTCATGTAAAGACTTCTAATTTTGGGGTGGGGGCAGCTGGCGCGCGGGAGAGCAGTGCCGGCCCCGGCCCCGGCCCCGGCCCCCCGCGCCCGCCATGTCCAGGACGGAGGAGGCCAAGTGGCTGGCGGGCCGCACGGCCGTGGAGAACCACATGGAGAATAACCAAGTCCTGGGCATTGGCAGCGGCTCTACCATTGTCCACGCCGTACAGAGGATAGCTGAAAGAGTGAAACAAGAAAACCTGAACATTGTCTGTATTCCCACGTCCTTTCAGGCCCGGCAGCTAATTCTTCAGAATGGCTTACCCCTAAGTGACCTGGACCGACACCCAGAGCTTGATCTTGCTATTGATGGTGCTGATGAAGTAGATGCTGACCTCAATCTCATCAAAGGCGGTGGAGGCTGTCTGACTCAGGAGAAGATTGTAGGCGGCTATGCCAAATGTTTCATCCTTATTGCTGATTATAGGAAGGATTCAAAAAACCTTGGCGCCCACTGGGTGAAGGGCATTCCCATTGAAGTCATCCCCATGGCCTACGTCCCGCCCTGTCCGGGAGGTTCGGCGGAGTGGCTGAGCTACGAACGGCTGAGCGCAAGGCGGGTCCTGTGGTGACGGACAATGGCAATGTTCTGCTGGATTGGAAGTTTGACCGAGTCCACAAATGGAGTGAAGTGAACACAGCCATCAAAATGATACCAGGTGTTGTGGACACAGGTCTCTTTATCAACATGGCTGAAAGAGTCTACTTTGGCATGGAAGATGGCTCGGTCATCATGAGGGAGAGGCCGTGTCACTGACCTAGGCTGCACTGGTCGCCGAGGCAGAGAAGCCCAAGAGCCTTTACCTTAATGTACTTGCCCCAGGACGGCAGGTCAGAGCATGGGGGGGAGACTCCTGAAATATTATTGAATGCCCCTGTCTTTTTTTTTTAAAGAAACAGAGGAGCATATATATATATATATATTTTTCCTATCTAAAAATACTCACTTTTTTAAAAGAAGTAAAAAAACTTGATTTCATGTTTTATATGAAATACTACCCCAAAAAAAGAGTTTTTTTTTTGAGTCCTTGACTTGAGGCTACTGGTTTCGTATTATTATTATTCTGAGTGTTTGGTTTTCTGGGGAATCCCAAAATGTCAGCCACTGTGCCAGCTCAGTTTGTTAAGGGCTGAACCAACAGCCCCCGATGCCTTACAGGAGCCATTGATGATCTTTATGCCTTTGTTCTTGATTTGTTGGTTTATTTTTGAGTTTACATTTTCATAGCTCACAATAGTCACACATTTAGGCCTAGAGTGTGTGTGTGTAAGCTGAGCAATGCCCTTGATAATGACCTTTATGAGCCCCAGCCCTCCTCAGCCAAGGTCAGGCCACTCACCAAAACGGGGAAGCCCATGACCCTCGGTCTCCCTGCCAGAGAGGACTTTACCAGTACATCCTTAGTGCTGCTGGAAGAGACCTCTCATCAGGAGGGTTTGCTTTTGTTGTCGACCTTTTTTGGATTCTTTGTGTGCCTTTCTCCCCTAGGGTCTGTTACTTGCACAGTTGGGCATCAGATGTCTCCTTTTGCATTCTGTGTGTATTGAAATAAAACAACTCCGTGCCACTTCAAAAAAAAAAAGACTTCTAATTTTGCTTTAGGCCTTGCTCAAACTTTTTCTTTTTTTTTAAAAAACAATTATACTTTATCTTAAGATTCATTTAAAAACTTTTTGAATTCCTAATTCATTCCTCCAGTCCCTTTCTCACCCATGAAGAAGACACGTCACATAATGTGAAGTTATACTAAATATTTTTCCATATTAGCCTCATCACATTCTATCCTTAGTTTGTACTGGCGCTCTCCTGAGCTGAAGTCATGATGACTTGATTGGCTAGATGGGAGTCTTTGCCAACCCTCCATCCTTGGAAGCTCCAAAGCACAAGTCATTAGGTAGGGTAATTCTTACCCTAACCTTAGCACATACAATGTAAATGTAAAACCCATTCCATATAATCAGTCAACCATATTATAGATGAATTCTACTGAGGTGAATGCTCAGGTTTCAAGATAACCAGCAGTCCAAAGAAATTGACTCATACCCAAGCCTTCTATCTATGTAAACTCTTTTTTTCTTTGTTTTTATTTTTTTATAGGACAATGGAATTAAGTGACTTGCCCAAGTTATGTAAATTCCTTTTAACTGCTCTAGTAATAATAAAGTTCTTAGGAATTATATCTATCATCTTCCCATAAAGAAATATAAAAATGTTTAATTTTATTGGGACCCTTAAAAAAAAGACTTCTTGTCTTGGGAGACTCTCTACCTCCTGAGGTAAACCTTCCAATTCCACTTTTGTTTGGAAGGTTGTCTTAACATCCAAACTAAATCTATCCTTTTTACTTTCTTTTTTTTAAATGTTTTTTTATTCTCATTTTGTACAAATTTTTTTTTACATTAATAAAATATACTTGTTTACAAGTAAACAAAATACCCCTCCCTCCATGAATATAGATAGACTTGCTTGGGCGAAAAAGTAAAGGAGAGAGAAAAAAATTAAAATAAAAAAGTTATAGTAATAATTGTAGGTATGGCCAGGTGGCGCAATGGACGAAGCACCAGCCCTGGAGCCACGAGCACCCGAGTCCATATCCAGCCTCGTAAACCCAATAATCAACCAGCCATGTGACATGCAAGCCACCCCAACCCCACTGCCCTGCAAAAACCAAAAAGAAGAAAGAAAAAAAAAGACCCAAAATAAAATAAAATAGTAATAATAGTAGGGGTGGCTGGGTGGCAGACAGAGCATTGGCCCTTGAGCCAGGAGCACCTGGGTCCAAATCTGGCCCCAGACACCCAAAGATCACCCTGCTATGTGGCCCCAGGCAGGCCACCCAGCCCCACTTGCCCTGCACCCTCCCCCAAATAATAATAACAAAAAATGTGCTTCAGTCTTTGTTCCAACACCATCAACTCTGTCGTGAGTGGATCACATTCTTTATAAGTCCATCACAAAAGTTACTTCCATATTTTTCCACTGTTGCCATTGCTGATCTCAACTCCCTCCTTTCTTATTTCTCCACTACCGTGTACTATATTTTCTCTCTCCTTTCACTCTGACTCTGCTGTAGGGTAGCTGAGTGGTGCAGCAGACAGATCCCTGGTCCTGGGGCCAAGAGGCCCTGAGCCCCCATACCACCCCTTAGGCCCAGAATCCTTTCTACTTTCTACAATCAACCAGATTAATTTTCTTCTATATGTCAGTCTTTCAAATACTCCAACTAAATCTTATATTCTACCCTCCAACCCTTGAGTCTTATCTTTTCCAGTCAAACATTCACAGTTCCATCAATTCATAACCCAGTGGATTTTGACCATCTGGGTGACCCATCAGTGATTTGCACGTCAAAGCTCTTGCTAAAATGTGGTGCCCAGTGGGGATGGGGGGGGCAGGGTAGAGCTAAGATGGTGAACAGAAGGCAAGAACTCCTGCTAGTTCTCCCCCAAACCACTCCAAAATTCTTTAAATAATGACTCTAATCAAATTCTAGAGTGGCAGAATCCACAAAAAGAATGAGTGAAACAATTTTCTAGCCTAAGACAACTTGGAAGATCCATGGGAAGTGTCTGTTACACTGGTGTTAGAAAAGGCTTGCAGTATAAACCAGGTTGCTCTGGAGCGAACTGACTCCAACCATCCAGGAACAGACCATGAGGCACCTGGGTCTGGGCCAACAGTGGAGGGTTCCCGATTTTCAGTCCAGAGATTGCCAAGGACAATTGAGAAGCTCAGTAGGAAAACTCTGCTGCACCAGAGTGAGGAGCAGCCCAGTCAGTGCAGTGCACAGACCTAGTCTCACAGGGACCAGGAGCTGGTCTGGGGAGCCACCTGGCAGCTGCTTCCAGAGTGCTCATCCCACAGA
Source organism: Macrotis lagotis (assembly GCF_037893015.1). Lineage (NCBI taxonomy): Eukaryota > Metazoa > Chordata > Mammalia > Peramelemorphia > Peramelidae > Macrotis > Macrotis lagotis. The sequence goes on along the minus strand of NC_133658.1, from coordinate 875,819,837 downwards.
TGGTAAAGGGGTCAGGGGAGATTGTAGAAGTCTTTTTGTAATTCCTGGGTTAGGACACTGTGACTTTGCCCATATTCAGATCCAAGTCCCAATCTGGGACCCTAGTCTCAGGAAAAGGAGCAGAAGCACAACAGAACTCACTGTCTGCCGCAGAGCAGGGACTCTCCTTACAGTTTCATGGCAGAAAAGAGTGCTTGTGATCATCAATGGACCAGAGCACAGATCAGAAGAGCAGGCATAACCTCTCATAAGACCTTGGAGAAATGGATAACTTGCAGGTCCCTGGGGATGTCTCTGAAAACAGCTGCAAAAACCCTCAAAAGCTTAGAACACCAGCTTAGGTCAAATGGATAAAACAGTTCAAAAAGTTATTGAGGAGAAGAATGCTTTAAAAAGCAGAATTGGCCAGATGGAAAAAGAGATAAGAAAGCTCTCTGAGGAAAACAAATCCTTCAGACAAAGAATAGAATTCAGGGAGATTGAGGAATTTGCCAGAAATCAGGAATCAATACTTCAAAACCAAAAGAATGAAAAATTAGAAGAAAATGTGAAACATCTCATTGAAAAAAACAACTGATATGGAAAACAGACTTAGGAAAGATAATATAAAAATTATTTTAATACTTGAAATTCATGATCAGGAAAAAGAGCCTTGACATCATTTTCAAAGAATTACTACAGGAAAATTGTCCTGATATACTAGAAGCAGAGGGCAAAATAGAAATGGAGAGAACCCACCAATCTCCCTGAGAAAGAGATCTCAAAAAACCACCCCCCAGGAATATTATAGCCAAGTTCCAGAACTCCCAAGTCAAAGAGAAAATATTACAAGCAGCCAGAAGGACACAATTCAAATACTGTGGAGCTGCAATCAGGATCTCACAGGACTTAGCAGCAACTACATTAAAAGCTCGTAGGGCTTGGAATATAATATACCGGAAGGCAAAAGAGCTTAGAATGCAACCGAGAATCAACTACCCAGCAAAACTGAATGTCCTCTTCCAGGGAAAAAAAATGGACTTTCAATGAACCAGGGGAATTTCAAATGTTTCTGTGGGAATGGCCAGAGCTGAACAGAAGGTTTGATCTTCAAATACAGGACTCAGATGAAGCATAGAGATTGGAGAAGGGGAAAATATGAGGGACTTAATGATGATGAACTGCATGTATTCCTGTATAGAAAAATGACACTGATAATACTCATATTAACCTTCTCAATTAACAGAGCAGGTAGAAGGAGCTTTTATAGATGAAGCTGGGTGATTGTTGGGTGTTTGGGGCTGGATATGGGCTCGGGTGCTCCTGGCTCCAGGGCTGGTGCTCTGTCCACTGAGCCACCTGGCCATATCTACAATTATTACTATTATTTTTTTAATTTTAATTTTAATTTTTTCTCTCCCCTTTACTTTATCATTCAAGCGAATCTATTTTTTTGGGGGGGAGGGGGTATTTTGTTTACTCTTAAACAATAATATATTATTAATGTATAAAAAGCATTATTTGTACAAAATGAGAATAAATAAATATTAAATTAGAATGAAAAAATAAATTCATATTATCTAAAAAAAAATTCTCCAGAAAAAACTGCCCTGATGTCCTAGAAGCAGAAGGTAAAACAGAAATTCAAAGAATGCACCAATCATTTCCTGAAAGATGTCCCAAAATGAAAACTGCCCAGAATATTGTAAAGTCAAGGAAAAAATAGTGCAAGTATCTAGAAAGAAGCAATTCAAATATCATTGAGCTACAGTCAGGATAATACAAGATTTAGCAGCTTCTACATTAAGGGTCTGTAGGACTTGGAATATGATATTCTGGAAGGCAAAAGAGCTTGGATTACAACTGAGAATCAACTACCCAGCAAAACTGAACATATCCTTTTGGGAGAAAAGATGGACATTCAGTGAGATAGGGCACTTTCAAACTTGCCTGATGAAAGGAGTTGAACAGAAAATTTGATCTCCAAGTATAGGACTCAGAAGAAGCACAGAGAGTGGATGGGAAGGGTAAATGAGGGATTTAATGATGTCGAACTGTTTGTATTCCTGTGTGGGAAGATGATACTGATAACTCAAATGAATCTTCTTATTTATTAGGACAGTTAGAAGAAGCACATAGACAAGGTACAGGAGAGTTGAATGTGAAAGTATAATATATTAAAAAGATGGAGTTAATGGGGGAGAAAGGAATATCCTGGAACGAAGAAAAGGAGAGGTAAAATAGGATAAGTTATTTAACAAAAAAGAGGCAAGGAAAAAGGTTTTGTAGTGGAGTTGAAGAGGGGGAAGGTGAGGGGGGAGTGAAAAGGGTAGAGGAAAGGGATGGGAGAAAGGGGACAGGGGAGGGGGGCCGTGCATGATAGAAAAGAGGGAAGATCATGGGAGAGAGAGTCAAAAGCAACATACTTTTGAGGAGGGACAGGGTGAAAGAAGAGAGAGAATTGAATAAATGGGGATGGGGGAACAGGATGGAGGGAAATACAACTAGTAGCAACTGTAGGAAAAAATATTGAAATAATTTCTCTTATGGACCTATGATAAAGAATGCTATCCATCCCAAAGACAGAACTGATGATGTCTGAATTCAAACTAAAGCATATTTTTTTTTTGCAAGCCAAATGGGGTTAAGTGGCTTGCCCAAGGCCACACAGCTAGGTAATTATTAAATGTCTGAGACCGGATTTGAACCCAGGTACTCCTGACTCCAAGGTCGGTGCTTTATCCACTGCACCACCTAGCCACCCTAAAGCATATTTTTTTCCCTCACTTTATTTTTCTTGAGTTTTCTCTTTCTTTGTGTATGTGGAGGGTAATATTTACTTTTATGACATGACTTTTGTAGAAATGTTTTTCATGGCTACACATTTTTAGCCTACACCAAGTAACTTGCTTTCTCAATGGGGTGGGTGGGATGGGAGAAAGGGAAAGAATTTGGAATTCACGGTTTTGGAAGTAAATGTTCAAACTTGTTTTTTCATGTATCTTGGCAAAGAAATTAAAAATAAAATAAAATTTAGAAAAAAATAAAGTGAGGGCTGCATATTGACATAAATTGTATGGAATCTAGTTTATTCCTCTAAGAGCTACAGAATTAATGCATATCAGAAAGGCCAATAGTCATGTAAAATTCTCTAGGTCCACAATGTTAAACATAAATCAGATTCTAAAAAAATAAAAATAAAATGTGATGCCCAGATTAGAGTGTAATACTCCTGATTTGATTTGACCAGAGCAGAGCACAATAGGACTCTAAGTTTCCTAACACTGCTGTGTAGCCATAAGTAACTAGCATATTATATAGAGGGTCCTTCCTCATGACAGTGATATGTGTGGATGTCATTATATCCACACATCTTGCCTGTGATTGGTGTTTCTCTACTTTTTTCTTGTGATGACCATTACTCTGACCCTTGATGCATGAGATGGGAGGTACAACTATCTCCTTGGATTTCTCTGGTGTGAGTATCTATGCCAGAATGGTCCTCTATAGTGGGGGAGACAAGATGGGTCAACAGGCAGCATAGTGTCATAGAGAGAGAGAGGGAGCAGTGGACATAGGCAGCTGGTGTAATGGCAAGAGTATGGGATTTGGTATCAAGAAGAAATGGATTTGAATCCTGCTTCAGAAATTAGCTGTGTGACTCGGGGAAAACTAAATCTCTCTGAGCCTGTTTCTTCATCTTTAAAATAAGGAATTTGGACACAGTTATGGCTAAAATCCCTTCTAATTCTAGCTCTATGATTAATGATTATCTGTGATACTTCTGCCATTGAAGCCAGCTTACCTTCAATTACATTTTTCCTGAGCACAGTACCAATTTGACTCTATCTTTTTTTTTTTTAATGCAGTCTATGATTGAATTAGGCATTTGGCAGCCAGGTCACACTGTTGACTCATGATGAGTTTGAAGTCAATTCACACCCTTAGAGCCTTTTAACTAAAGCCAATTAAAACAATAACTTTAGTGAATTAGCAGGATAAAAAAATAAATCCACAAAGTCATCAGCCTTTATATATTTTAAATAATAGTAGTGACAATGGACATCCTTGTTTTACCACTATTCTAATTGGAACATATCTTTTCAATACACATTGTTGCCACACTTCCTTTTTATCTCTATTACTCTTTTTAAATAAATCCACCCATTCACAGAGTCATATTCTAGCTATGGACTCTATCTTTTGAAGAGCCAATCATGCCTATGAAGCTTACTATATATTTTTTTGTTAAAATTTTGGGTTCATTTTTAGAAACTTCTTTTTCTTCTTCCCCTTCTTTTTCTTTCTCCTTTTCTTCCTCCTCATTATCCTCTACCTCCTTCTTTCTCTCTTTCCTCCTCCTCCTCATTCTGTTTTACTGACATGTTTTGTTTTTACATTACAAGACAAAGATTTATGGATTGACCCCACTCTGTGAGAAGGCTCTGATAATGGAGGCAAACGTTAAGGGAAACTACCCATAGTTCAACTGAAAGGTCATGCAACCTTTCTCATAAGACTGTTCTCACCTTCCTATCTTTTAATTTTTTTAAAAGAAGAGAAATAAATTTTTTCTTCCTTTCTCTTTCTACCCCCATTGATAATAAAGAAAAAAAGATAAGTTTCTTATGATAAATAAACATCATTCTTACTGTGTGGGTTTTTTTTTTTCTGGTGCATCTAGATGAAGAGCTAATTTTCTCCTTCCACTCTACCCTTTGATTTTGATAATATTTTCAAGAATACATATTGCTTCCTCCAAAAGTTAGACTATTTCATAATTTTATGAGAGTCTGCTTGTTTTACCCTAGCCTTGCCAGCATTGAATTTGTCATATGGGTTTTTTTAGTTTATTTATTTTATATTTTTACAATAATCTTCTTGTGAGAGTAAACATAAATCTCTCTCCCCCCAGAAAGATGAGAAACCTCAAGAATAGTGAGAAAGAGAAAAAAAGAATACTTTAGTCTGTGTTCAGATTCCAATGACTCTGTCTTTGGCATGAGTTGCCTTCTTTATCATAAGTCCACCAGAGAAGTTGCTTCAATATTTTTCCCACAGTTGCTATTACTATCTGTATTTCCCTCCATTCTATTCCTCCCCATTCTAATTTATTGTGTTTTCTTTCTCCTTTTATCCTGTCCTTGTTCAAAAGTGTGTTGTATCTGAGTACCCTCTCCTACAATCTTCCCTCTCTTCTATCACCTACTCCCCCCTTCCCTCCCCCCATTCCCCCTTATCTCATTCCTTTCCTCTCATTTTTCTCTAGGGTAAAATAGATTTCTATGCCCTATTAAGTGTGTATGTTATTTCCTCTCTGAGCCATTTTTTAAAAAGAAATATTTTATTTATTTTGAATTTTACAATTTCCCCCCCAATCTTGCTTCCTTACCCCCACCCCTACAGAAGGCAATCTGTTACTCTTTACATTGTTTTCATGGCATATATTGATCTAAGTTGAATGTGATTGAGAGAAATCATATCTTTAAGGAAGAAAAATAAAGTATAAGAGATAGCAAAATTACATAATAAGATAACTTTTTAAAAAAAATTAATGGTAATAGTTTTGGTCTTTGTTCAAACTCCACAATTCTTCCTCTGGTTACAGATGGTATCCTCCATGGCAGATACCCTAAAATTGTGCCTGATTGTTGCACTAATGAAATGAGCAAGTCCATTAAGGTTGATCATCAGCCCCATGTTGCTGTTAGGATGTACTATGTTCTTCTGGTTCTGCTCAACTCAATCAGTATCAGTTCATATAAATCTTTCCAGGCTTTTCTGAATTCCCATCCCTCCTGGTTTCTAATAGAACAACAGGGTTCCATGACATACATATACCACAGTTTGTTAAGCCATTCCCCAATTGAAGGACATTCACTTAATTTCCAATTCTTTGCCACCACAAACAGGGCTGCTATGAATATTTTTGTCCAAGTGATGCTTTTACCCCTTTTCACAATCTCTTCAGGGTATAGACCCAGTAGTGGTATTGCTGGATCAAAGGGCATGCACATTTTTGTTGTGAAATTCCAAATTACTCTCCAGAAAGGTTGGATCTCTGAGCCATTTTGATGAGAATGAAGGCTCACTCATTCCCCCCTCGCCTTCTTCCATTCCACTCCATTGTAAAAGCTTTTTCTTGACTCTTATGTGAAATACCTTAGCCCCTTCTTCCTCTCCTTTCTATTTCTCTCAGTGCTTTTCTTTATCACCCATTGACTCTATTTTTTTACTATATTATACCATTATATTCAGCTTCTTCCTGTGCCTTGTCTATATATGCTCCTTCTAACTGCTCTTATAAATGAGAAAGTTCATATGAGTTATCAATATTCCCATGCAGGAATAAAAACAGTTCAACATCATTAAGTTCCTCATAATTAGTACTTCTCATTCACCCCCTCTATGGGTTCATCTGAATCCTATACTTGGAGATCAAACTTTCTGTTCAGCTCTGGTTGTTTCAATAGGAAAGTTTGAAAGTCCCCTGTTTCACTGAAAATCCATCTTTTCCCCTGAAAGGATGTTCAGTTTTGCTGGGTAGTGGATTCTCGGTTGTAAACCAAGATTTTTTGCCTTCCAGAATATCATATTCCAAGCCCTATGAGCCCTTAATGTAGATGCTGCCAGATCCTGTGTAATCCTGACTATGGAGCCTTGGTAGTTGAATTGTCTGTTTCTGGCAGCTTTTAGAATTTACTCTTTGATTTGGGAGTTTTGGCAATTGGCTATAATATTCCTGGAAATTTTTCTTTTGTAATTTCTTTCAGGAGGTAATCAGTGAATTCAATCAGTTTCTGTTTTACCCCCCTGCTTCTAGGATCTCAGAGCAAATCTAGGCTCTTTTCCTGGCTGTGACTTTCAGATAGCCCAATAATTTTAAAATTATTTCTCCTGGATCTGTTTTTGTGGCCAGTTGTTTATCCAGTAAGATATTTCACATTTTCTTCTAATTTTTGTTTTTTTTGGTACATTTTGATTTCTTTCTGATTTCTCTCAAAGTCATTGACTTCCTTTAGTTCCATTCTGCATTATTTTCTTCAGAGAGTTTTTTTAAATCTCTTTTCCCAGTTGGCCACTGCTTTTTAAGGCATTTTTCACCTTGTTTGCCCTTTTCCATTTGGCCTAAATTGACTTTTAATATGTTATTTTCTTCAGTATTTTTTTTTGTATTTCTTTCACCAAGCTGCTGACTTAGTTTTCATGATTTATCTGCACCGCTCTCATTTCTCCTCTCAATTTTTCCTCAGCCTCCCTTAATTGCTCTTCAAAGTCTTTTTTGAGCTCATCCATAGCCTCATCCATTTTCTATTTCTCTTGGAGGTTTTGGATACAGAAGTTTTGACTTTGTCATCTTCTGAGTATATATTTTGGTCCTCCATGGGACCGAAGTAATTTTCTATGGCCAGATTCTTCTTTTTTCTGTTGTTTGCTCATTTCCTCAGTCTATGAATGATTTATTGCACTTCCAAGGCTTTGGGGAGTTTTGGGGACACTGCATGGGGATTTTAATTCCTCCAAGGTCTTATGAGAGGCTCTAATTGCTTTCTTGCCTGTGCTCTGGGATGTAGATGACCACAGGCCCTACCCTCTGCCCTGGAGCTGTGAGGAGGGTCCCTGCTGGGCTATGGTGGAATGGGAGCCAAAACTTCAACCTGTATCTGAGTGTGGGCAAATAGCTGAGTCCTGCCCCAAGGAGAGCACAGAGACCTCTGCAGTCTTCTCCAACTCCCTTACCATCTGTTGACTAAGAGCTCTGGAAGTGCTGGGTGGCTCTGCTGATTTCTCCTACAGTTTCTCACTGCAGGGTTGCTTTGAGGCTGGTACTCTACTCTGGTGCAGCAGAGTCCTCTCACCACCCCTTCCTGCTGTTCCTGGTGACCCCTGGGCCAAGAGGTCTGGAAACCATCCCCTCTGCCACAGACCCAGGTGCCTGGCCACACTACACTGTGCTGTGGCTGTGCGGCTCTGTGGCTGTTGCTTTTTCCAAGCCTGTAGTCCCAGCAAAACAGACCTTTCCTGCTGAACTTGTAAGTTGCTTGGACTGGGAAATTGTCTCACTCAATCTTTCTGTGGGTTCTGCCCCTCTAAATTTTGGCTAGAGTCCTAATTTGATGACTTTGGGAGATTTTTGGGAAACGAGTTTCTGGGAATTCCTGACTTCACACTGTCATCTTGCCTCCATCCCCCAAATTTGTCATATCTTAACATCTCTGCCAATTTGATGTGTAATGGGTGGGATCTCAGGGTTTTGTTAATTCTTATTCTTAATTTCTTATTTCATTAATTCTTATTTTCAACATTTTTTATGTACTTGTGGATAAATTGTTTCCTCTTTTTGACATCTGTGTGTTTGAATTCTTTGTTTACTTATTTTTGAAAAAAAAACGAATCAAAGGTACATTCTGGCATGCTGTTCTATTACTAGAATGCCTTCCTGGTCTTTCTACCTTTATAACTTTTCTCCACCTCTCTGTTCTCTTCTCTACTCAGTATCTACTCTAGGTTGTTGTGACCTGAGTGTGCATGTGTGTGTGTAAATTGCCATATACATTTTTAAAAGGAGAGACTGACTGTGACCTGTTGTTATGGGATTTACTACTCTCTTGTACCTGATAAAGGAAGAATCCTCTAGATACTTCTCCAGATATCTTCTCCATCAGATCAGAATCTCCCTGTGGGGAAAAACTGACTGGGTATTCCTCTAAGAATGGAATTATGTCCAGACTCTCAAATTAGATGTGTCCTCAGGAAAAGGACACTGCTCCAACAAACTTGAGGGGCCTTGAGAAAAGGCACAGTCATTCAGTCATCAAACAAATATTAACCTGTTACCATGTACCAGATCCTGGAATACAAAACAGTACAGTCAAGGAGCTCACAGTCCAATGGAGAAAACAGTATGTGGCTGAACACAGACAAGCAAGATGTATATACGATAAATTAGAGATACTTAATAGAAGGAAAGCACTAGCTTTATGAGAGATTTATGGGAAGATTTTGTGCAGAAAGTGGGATTTGAGATATGAATGAAGCCAAGGAAACCAGAAAGCAAAAATGAGGAAACAGCATGAACTAGATAAGAGCTAGGGTTTGGGGTTGGGGAGTGTGGCAGCAGGGAGTATTAGCAATAAATAAAAATGTGGAGAGTCCAAAAATAGAGTATCTAGTGTGTAGAGCAAGGAGAACAGGGTCATGATGTTGCAGGGTGTGTGTGTGTGTGTGTGTGTGTGTGTGTGTGTGTGTGATGGAAGACCATTAAAGCCAAATAAAGGATTTTTGATCCTTCAGGCAATAGGAAGCCACTGTAATTAATTGAATAGAGGGGGAACCTGGTCAAATTTGTACTTTAGGAAGATCAATATGGAAACTGAGAGGAGTATTCTCCTGGAATGGAATGGAGCCAGTCTTGAAGCAGAGAAATCAATCAGAAGGCTATTATAATAATTCAGGCATGAGATAATGAGGACCTGCAGTGTTAGAGGAGAGAAAGCATAGACAAGAGATATTTTGAAGGTAGAATAAATAGGAGTTGGCAACTGATTGGATATGGGAGGGGACAGAGAGTGAAGTCAATCAAAGATGACACCTAGATTGTGAATTTGTGTGATTAGAAGGATGATGGCATAGTAATAGGAAAGTTAGTAAGAGGAGAGGATTTGTGGAGAAAGGCAATTACTTCAGTTTTGAACTCATTGAGTTTTAGATGTCTATAAGATCTACAATTCAAAATGTTTAGCAGTTGATTAGAGATTTGGGAGGAGGTCAGGAGAGGTTAGGACTGAACAACAGATATGTTCATATTTGACATAATTATAACAGAATAGTTGAAATAGTGAGAAAGCTATTACATTGAGGGAATCCATGATTCATTCTAATAGGGACTTAGCTGTTGAAATCTGATGATACTATAAGTGAAATAGCACAGAAAGAGAAGAGAAGAGATGATCTAGTAAATGAACCTGGGAAGGATTGGTCAGGCAGGTAGGAGGAGAACCAGGAGAGAACAGAATCTTGAAAAACCTAGAAAGAGAAAAGTGTATTAAGGAAGACTGATAGTGCCCAAGGCTGCAGTCAGGCCAAGAAGAATGAACATTGAGAAAAGGTCAATAGATCTGACAATTAAAAGGTACTTTGTAGAAAATAACTTTGTAGAAAGCGATTTTAATTGAGTGATGAGGCCAGAAACAAGATTATAGAGAATTAAGAAGGGTATGAGAAGGAAAGAAGTGGAGGCATGTATGTAGGTGACCTTCTTAAGGAGTTTAACTAGAAAAAGGAAAAGAAAAACAGGACAATAGCTACAGAGATGGATGGACGAAATGTCTCCTTACTCTTTGGCATCCCTCATCCAGGCCAGAGACCTGGCAGTAGGAGCTAATCTATTTATAAAGAGCTGCCTCTTCCTCATTCCCTTTACCTGTCTAAATCTCATCCTCATTCTCCCTTCTCAGCAACCTGCCTGCTTCACCTTCCCCTAGCTATGGTAGAATAGAAATAACAAATCATTATTTCCCCTCCACTTTTCTGTTTTCATTTTACTCCCTCCTCTCCCTGAAGCTTCTTTACTCACACTTGACTTTTCCCACTTCAAGCCTTTACACTGTGGGTGGATATAATGTCTGAGTCAGAGCCCATGGGGAAAATGGTCAGAAGATGATAACCCTTCTTATGGGGAAGGGGGTGGAGTGCTGAATGTGACCCTCATAGGCCAGGCATGACTCAACTTTCAAAGATAAGAGGTGTAGCAAAGCTTGGAATTAAAGTACGGTGTCTTTGTATTCTAGTGTATAATCTGGCTTAGTCACTTATTGGCCGTGTGACTTTGGGCAAGTCACTTCATCCTCTAGGCTTCATTTTCCCTGTATAAAGTAATAGGTTGGAATAAATGGTTTATGAACTCCCTTCTGATTCAGTGTAAAAAGGATCCTACTGAAGTTGAAAAATTCTGGATTTGGAGTCAGGAGACTTGGGTTGGAATCCTAACTTTGCTATTTAATATCTGCATAACCTCAGGAAAGTTTCTTGCCTTCTCTGGACCTCTGTTTCCCCATCAATAAAATGAATGGATTGGACTAGATGTCATGTCTAGGGTCTTTTCAAGGGTTGGCATTGTGTGGTCTGAGGACACTTTTCTTTAAACCCTATAATTCTACCTCATAAGGTCATCATGCTTTGTACACACTTTGTAAACTTAAATGCCATAGAAATGGCAACTAGAGAGTTGATACTGTTGGAAGAACTCTGCTTCCTAGTCTTCAAATGACCAGCAGATGGAGAGTGAAACAGTTTCTAGCTAATGATGGATTCCATAAAAACCCAGAGAAACTCTGACTCCTGTGTCCATTCATGAAGATTTTTCATTCTTCAATGCTCAAATCAACCCATTCTAGAGCACAGTGAAATCCTGCAGGACTCGCTTGTACCACTCCAGGTAATGCTTCTCTTTAGTCATTTTTCAGTCGCGTCTGATTTTAATGACACCAATTTGGGGTTTTCTTGGCAAAGATACTGAAGTGGTTTGCCATTTGTTTTGCCAGTTCATTTTACAATAGAAGAAACTGAGGCAAACAGGGTCACATAGTGAGTATCTGAGGCTGGCTTTGAACTCAGGATGATAGTCACTGCACCACCTAGCTGCTCCTCAGGTCAGGTTTAATTATATACTATTTTTGCACCATTCAGTTATATGTGATACCTCTGAAACAAGACTATAAATTCCTTCAGGATATGGAATAAGTCTCACATCTCTGTCTATAATAATAGAAATGATAGCTCACATTTCTGTAGCATGTTAGCATTTGTGATGTGTTTTAATAATACTAATATTATTTATAAATCACCTACTATATGCCATTCACTATCCTAAGATAAGTGTGATTATTATCCCCATTTCATATTTGAGGAAACTAAGGCAAACAATGATGTTTAGCTAAAGTCATATAGCCTTAGGTATCTGGTCAAATTTGAACTCAGGTCTTTCTGACTCTAGCCTTAGAACTCTGTTGTGCTACCTAGCTGCCTCAAGGATTTCCCCATTAAAATGCTTTATGCAGTTTCAATTATTTGATCCTTATAGCAATAGGCATTATTATAATCTCCCTTTTCCACATGAAGAACCTGAGACAGAGAGGTTAAATGACTTGCCCAGGGACACATAGTTAGTTTCTGGGATTATATTTGAATTCAGATTTTCCTGATTTAAAGTAAGCATTTTACAGGTTATACCACCTAGATCTCTTTCTTTTGTTTCTTGAGAATTCCCATGAACTTTTGGACCAAAAAACCCCGAGCAGGAGAAGTAGTAATTTAGAAATCCAGAACTGGAAGGGACCTCATGACATGGAATGTTCAAAGGAACTTTAGGACATAGAATGTAAGAACTGAAAGGGATCTTGGGCCATGGGATCTTGGGGCTAGCAGGAAACCAGAAATGGAATTTGAGAGCTGGAAAAGACTTCAACCCACATCTCATCCAACCCATGTTTAAAGGAATTCCCACCATAATAGGCAATGTGATATAATGAATAGAACACTAGAAATAGGATCAAGAAGGCCTGAATTACAAATCATTTCTCTGGCACTTACTAGCTGTGTGATTCTATTGGTTTGCCTCAGTTTCCTCATCCATACACATACACAATAATAGCATCTGCTTCTTGAGTTGTTATAAGGCTCAAATGAGATAATATGCTTAGTATAGTGACTGATATATCATAGATAATAATAAGAAATTGGAGTGGCTTGCCATTTTCTTCTCCATCATATTTTACAGATGAGGAAACTGAGGAAAGCAGAATGAAGTGACTTGTCCAGAGTCGATCAGCTTTCTTGGCAAAGATACTGGAATGCTTTATCATTTCCTTCTCCAGATAATTTTAAAGATAAAAAAACTGAGATAAATGGGGTGAAGTGACTTGCTTAGCATCACCCAACTAGTATGTGTCTGAGGCTGGATTTGAACTCAGGTCTTCCTGACTCCAGGTATGGACTCTCAGTAGCTCCTTTCCATTGATCTGGGAGCAGGCCAGTTTATGATCATTTACGAAGCACTTGCTATGAACCAAGCTCATTAGCTAAGCCAAAGTAAAAACTAGTCCCTACTCTCAAGGATCTTCCAATTTACTGGGAGGGGATCACATGTAAACAACCTTGTATACGCAATAGTAATAGTTAACTTTAAGAGAGTTAGTGCTTTCTAAATATTATCTCATTTTATCTTCAAAACAATCCTAGCAAATAAGTTTGAGTATTATTTTTTTCTTTTACATATGAGGAAACTGAGATAGAGGTTCAAAGACTGACAACCAGGGTTATTTTGGCTATTTCATTTTAGCTCTTTTAGGTATTTTAGGCTGGATTTGATTCAGATCTTCCTGACTCAGGGTCTAGGATTCTATCCATTGTCTAATTTAACTATTTCAAGACATATAAGAGAGAAATTGGATGAAATCTCAGGGAAGAAATGGGCATCGAGGACTGGGAGAATGGATAGGAAAAGTTTTTTTTTTTTTAAGAAAGTAGAAATTTGAGCTGTGTTTGAAATTCAGAACAAATTTAAAATAACAAATAGAATACATCTTCTACATGATAGCTTTTAAGTACTCGAAGAAAGCTAACTTAGAGACCACCTATTCCAACTCTCCCATTTTACTGAAGTGGAAACTGGATCTTGGAGAAGGAAGTGACTTGTCCAAGGTGTCCAGTGAGTCATTACATAGCTAGAGTATCCAGGTCTCCTCACTTCTAATCCATGGATTTTTCAAGAGCGTGGGGAGCCTCAAGTCATGGGTGTTCCCAGTGTTGGCTCTCTGCCTAGTATTTCTTCCTCCTGCCTTTAGTTTCTCCAGGTAACTCTACAGGTAATTGGGTGAAAATCCCAGCCTGTGCATACAGGAGCCAGAGGGAAGCCTGCTGAGTCTTTGAAGTGGCCTATTAGGTATCCTTGGAGCCCACAGGCTTTGTTGAAATTGCTTCAGGTAATTGTGACTGGGAATTAATTAAGACCTTGTTGTTAAACTTTCCCTGCCAAACCAGGCCATTAGGAAGGTGGTAGAAATTAATACTCAAATCAGGAAGCGAGAGAGATTTAAGTCATAAGCTCCTGTCTCTTGAAATGAAGTCTTTACATGAGGAGGTTATCCTAGGCTTGTGTGTAGCATGTGATTCTTATGGAAAATGTGGAGAGAAGTTGGAAGACCAATTGTGTTACATTCAAATAGAAAACTAGATCACTAATTTTTATATAACAACCCTTGTAGATGTGTAATGACGTAGATTTTAAATGAATTGTAATATATGGTTTATTGTATTGCTATTTTGTTAAATATTTTCTAATTATATTTTCCTTTTTTATTTTAGTCTGAACTTAAAAATAAACATTTCCATAACACATTAGAATTTAAAAAGATGATTATATATGAAACTGTAAATCTATTATGTACTATTTGCTATTCCTTTTAAATATATAATAAATTTATCAGGTACCATTTTTTCCTACCTTCCCATCTTGGCCCCAGAGTTGGCTACCATTAGACTCACACCATTTATACACACTGACACACAAATGTATACACACACATGTATTTGGATATATATTTGTGTACTATGTGTACATTTGTGTGGTTGGTTCTTATCTTTCCTTATTGAAGAAGACTAAAATGATATCACTGTTAGAGACAAATTACAGAGTATCCAACCATGACTTATCAGAACAATGTGAGTTTGGAATGTTCTACCACAGGTTGAGTACAAGTAACACATGTGAACATGGGATGTTAACTCTAAACTTATGAATCTCATGTTTCCTTTGAGCTGCTTCCATTCTGCATTCCTCATAGAGAGAAACACCATCACTGATGAGGGGATGTCATACTGAGCAGTCCTGTGCCAATGTCTCTCATGCTGTACAATCACTTCTAAAGTTCTTTTTTTTTTTTAGTTTTTTTTTTTTTGCAAGGCAATGGGGTCAAGTGGCTTGCCCAAGGCCACATAGCCAGGTAATTATTAAGTGTCTGAGGCCGGATTTGAACTCAGGTACTCCTGACTCCAGGACTGGTGCTCTATGCATTGTGCCACCTAGCTGCCCCAGTTCTAAAGTTCTTAAGAGAGACTTTCAGAGTGTCCCAGAATCACTTCTTCTGACCCCTTTGTGAGCTTCCCCTGTGTGCGTTCTCCATAAAATAAGAATATATTTTTTGATAAGAGTATGTTTGGTATTCTAACAATGTGACCAGTCCATCGTAGTTGAGCTTTCTGTGGTAATGTTTGAAAGCCTGGCAGTTTAGCTCAAGAAAGGAATTCAGTGTCTGGTATCTTAAGCATCACTGACATATATTTGTGAACATATGGATTATATATTTGTATAAATATACTTTATATATTATATATATATATTTATTTGTGTGTTTATCTGTGTGTATATAAAATGATTCTATATATCTATTTATCAGTTCTTTCTCTGGATGGTGATATCTTTCTTCATATAACCTCTGTAGTTAATTTGGGAATTTATAATAACCAAAATGACTTAGTTAATCAAAGTGATTCTCAAAAAACATACAATGTTCTTTTGGTTCTGTTCATGTTACTCTTTATTATTCCATATAAGTCTATCCATTGCTTTTCTAAGATTATCGAGCTCATCATTTCTTACTGTTCAATAGTATCCCATCACAATCACATAACCACAATTTGTTCAGCTATTCCCCAAATGATGGGTATCCTGCAATTTCCAGTTCTTTGCCAACACAAAGAGAGCTGCTATAAATATTTTAGACCCTATAGATCCTTTTCCTTTTGCCTTAATATTCTTGGGAAACAGATCTATTAATGGTATTACCAGATCAAAGGGTATAGACAGTTTAACAGCTCTTTGGGCTTAGTTCCAGATTGCTCTCCAAAATGGTTGGATCAGTTCACAGTTCCACTAAATCCAATTATATTTTAATCTTGTGCAAGTTTACTTAGGAGTGTTGCCAGATGTGGCCCATCGGCACCTTTGGATTAGACAGAGTATAGTTAGAGGAGTTCAGAATTGGTTAAGATCAAAGAGTAGTCATTAATAGTTCTAAGGCAACCTGATAGGTCTTCAGTACCCCAGGGATCTCTACTTTTATCAGTGACTTGGATAAAGGTGTGAATTGTGTTTGTATCAAATTTTTAGTTAATGCTAAACTGGGAGGGGTTGTTAACCCGACTCTGAAATCAACACCAAGAAGTAATCAGTCATTTATTGGGCTCTTTGAAAGAAGTCAAACACTGCGTTAAATACTAGGAATGAAAATACAAACGAAAAGAAAACCTGCCATCAAAGGGCTTACATTTTAATAGAGAAAGGTGATACAAAAAGAAAAGGAAAATGAAAAAGGGGAAAGGGAGAAAGTATCTACTTGCATGGAAGAATTGTGGGAAAAGAAATTGGAGAGTCGGGAGAAATGACAAGAGAAGAATGAAGAAATGAGCATGATTGGCCTGGATATTCTTCTTAAAATGAAGTTTCTAGGAGGAATTTATCAATCAGAAGAAGGAAGGAGCAAAGTGGCAGAGTGACCTTCTAGGGTGGTTTCTATGTCAGGGGATCATGGCAGAGAAAGAATTTCAGAGAATCAGGAGAGATGAAGGACTGAAGGGAAGCCATCTCCAGTCATCCTGATCCATATCTGGCCCTGGACCCAGATGACTCCAGAGGAGAAAGTGAGGTCGGTGACTTTGTACAGCCCTTAAATCCAATTTACTTGCAAATCAAGACATCATCTTTCTGATGTCTTTTGTCCTTTTTGAGAACAGGGACAAAGGACAGCAACAAAGAAGGAATGATGATAGTAACAGGTTACAACATAGCTTGAATCGAATAGGATTGAATTTCCTAATTGTAATTAAAATTGTGAATGTGTTCAAGAAATTGAATTCATCAATGCAAGAGGTAGAAGAAGACATGTATTTTGTCTGAAGGAGATCTAGGATATTAGGGGGCTTCAAGCTTGAAATGAATGTAATGTCAGAGCCAAGAAAGCAAGTATGATCTTGGGTTGCACTATGAGAGAAATAATTTCCAGAAAGAGGGAAGGAGGGAGAACCTGACCACACTTTGCCTTTGGCAGGCCCCATTTGGAGTATGATATGAAATTTGGATTCAGTGAAGTTTTATGGTTCAGGTGCTGTTAAGCTGGAAGAAGAAAGGCTGGAGGACCTCCATCATGATGGTGAAGGAAAGCATCATAATACCAACTCTTGATCTCATGCTAGCTCATTGTGGAAGGTGTTGGAGGTGTTTTACAAATGGACACATCAGATAAGATAGAACATTTTCTATCCAAATAGAATTTTAAATTAAGCTTCATATTTCTAATCAAATTTATAATTAAAATAGAACACAACAAATTTCAGATGTGGGATTATACTCAATTCTTGACACTCTTTCCAATAAGGTTTACAAAGCACTGCTTCCCATTCTCACCTCTACCCCGTCTATGAGATAAATAGTGTAATAGCAAAATTAAATAGCGTAAGTAGAATATTTATTTGTTGAATAAAAATAAATACTACAAGACTTTCCATTTTTATAGGTGAGAAAATGAGACCTCAAACAGGTTGGCAGGCTCACACAGAAAGTAAATATGAAAAGAGAGATTCAAACCCCTATCTTCCTAACTCCAAGTCCTGCACAGATTTCACCAGATGGAATCCCTATAGTTAGTCAAGGACAGAGCTTGGACTGCAAGTAAGGATCTCTGATGTAAGGTCAGGCTCCTTTTTACTTTGTCACATGGGCTAACCTCTCAGGGAGCTACCAATTTAACAATTACTAACAATTTAACAATTTAATAACACTCACATGCTCTTCAGGAACCCCCAGTTACAGACAACAGAGTCTCCGGCATCTTGTTGCTGAGTGGTTTCGCTCATGTCTGACTCTTCATGACTCCATTTGGGGTTTTCTTGGCAAAGTTACTGGAGTGGTTAGCCATTTCCTTCTCTAGCTCATTTGGTGGATGAGGAAACTGAGGCAAACGGGGTTAAATGGCTTGCCAAGGATCACATAGTTAGTAATAATCTGTGGTTGGGAGATGAATCTTCCTGACTTCAGATCTTGCATTCTATTCACTGATCTACTGGGGGAACTTGGAAGGTGATTCATTCCCTACCTCCCCACTGTAGTTGTCAGAATGGAGAGGGAGAGACCTGTGCTTGAGATCCCTACACCCACTGGACATAAGAAAGTCATTAACTTGCCATGATGAGCAACAGCTGATCAGTCATCAGATCATGACTTGTTATCCTCTGGGAACTTCTCTGCACTCTTACTCCCCCCTACAATGGAGGAAAAAGTCTCTTACATCGATTAGTGCTTTGTTCTCCGAGGTCTTTGGAGGAGAGGGCATGAGGGGAACTGGCCAGGACCATCTACCAAACCTGGTCTAGAAAACACCTAAGGGCTCTGGAGGCAGAAAACCTGGATTACTTTTTCTTTTTTTTTTTTAGTTTTTTTTTTTTTTTTTTTTTGCTAGGCAGTGGGGTTAAGTGGCTTGCCCAAGGCCACACAGCTAGGTAATTATTAAGTGTCTGAGACTGGATTTGAACCCAGGTACTCCTGACTCCAGGGCTGGTGCTTTATCCACTACGCCACCTAGCCACCCACGAACCTGAATTTCTATCTTGCCTCTGATTTTTGCCGTCTATGTGGTATTGACCAAAGTATTTCATCTCCCTAGTTCTCAGTTTCTTTGACCATAAAATAATGAACTTGAACTAGATTGTCTTTGGGTTCCTCCTAGCTCTATATGTTTGAGCCTAAGAAATGAGAAGGGGGCAGCTAGGTGGTGCAGTGGATAGAGTACTGGCCCTGGAGTCAGGAGGATGTGAGTTCAAATCCGAACTCAGACACTTAATACTTAGCTGTGTGACTTCGAGTAAGTCCCTTAACCCCATTGCCTTGCAAAAACCAAAAAAAAAAAAAAATGAGAAGGGTTTGGCAGTGATACAGGGCAGTTTCTAGGGGCATCTGTCTGAGTCAACTGAATCTTTCAATTCAATTCAACAGTACCTGTCACATGGAGGCATGATTCATAATGTAGATTGGAAGGATATGTACTGTTTGAATGATACATAAGACGTGACTCTTGTTTTCACTGAGGCCATAGTCTACTAAGGTGATAAGACTTATTCAGGGATAATTGCCAGCATAGTGAGGAGCCTCCAGTTCATGTCATCTGAGAATCAATAGAAGGAGCTAAGGATGTTTAGCTTGGAAATTAAAAGACTCAAGGGGAAAATAACTGTCTCCAAGTATTTAAAGGATTGTCCTAAAGAAGGAGTAGATTTATCCTTTTTTGGCTCCAGAAGCTGGAATCAAGAACATTAAGTGGAAGCTTTCCATGAATCAAATGTACAGTTGAGACCAGGAAGAAAAATTGCTATCATTTAGAGGCATTCAAGGTGGTAAGGAATGCCTCCAGAAACATAGGGCTCGTCCTTAGTGGAGGAGAAAAGAGCGGCTGCCTCCCTGTAAAGTAGAGAAGATCCCTTTTCAGGTACTGGCTGGCTCTTGAGGTTCCTTCCTATTTTCAGATTCTGTGATTCTGAGGAGCAGAAAGCAAAGTACTAGGCAGACCCTAGCAGGTGGAATTTGGAGAAAGAGTAGAGAAAACTCCCTGAAGGAGTCGGCATTGGAGTAGGGTTTTAAAAGATGAATCAGCATTCAGCAAGTAAAGAAAGAATGAAGATGAGGACAGAGTCTTGAGGTTTGGTTGGAAGATATAGACTATTGTTGTTGCTGTTAGTTTTGTCTAACTCTTTGTTACCCCACTTTTTCTTGGCAGAGGTACTGTAGTAGCTTACCAATTCCTTCTCCAGTTCATATTATAGATGAGGAAACTGAGACTAATAGGGATAAATGACTTGTCCAAGGTCACACAGCTGGTAAGTCTCTGAGGCCAGACTGGAACTTAGGTCTTCCTGACTTCACCATTCTATTCATCATGTCACCTAGCTACCCTAATGAGAAAGTTGGGGGGAATAGTATAAGCAAAGGCCAGAAAAGAAAAGTAGTGACATATTGTAGAAGACTTTGAATACCAAGTACAGGTATTTATAAAATGAGGGGGCTTGACTCAGGACCTCAAGGCTTCATTTTATGTTCCTTTGATCATATAATTAGATGATCTCCAAGGTTATCTTTAAGTCTCTAAGTCTCTCTAAGACTATAATTCCAAGTCACTTCCCTTTTGGGAACCTAAGTGTCTTTATTTGTAAAGTGATAGGGTGGGGCTTAAGGACCTTTAAGATGCCTTCTAATTCTAAATTTGTGATACTGTGATCTTTTTGAGCCTATGAAATTGCAAAAGAAGCAAATTTAAGTTTGAGGTCAAGAGAAACTTCCTAACATTGTTCCAAAGTGGAATGGACTGCCTTTCTGGGTATTGGGTAAATCATAACCCTAGTTCTTCTATTAGAAATTAGTTGTCTATTTGTTGGGGATAGTGTATGGGGATTTTTTTTTTCAAGATGGGTTGAATCCCATCATCTCATCTTTTGATTCTAAATTTTTCTCCCCAACTCAATTCTTTCCATGGCTTCAACCATCACTTCTGTGTCAACAACTTCCAAAACCAAATCCCCAGTCCTCATTCCTCACTCTAGCTCTGGTCCCTTATGTCCAACTGCCCTCTGAGCATTCACTCTTGGATGTCCTAAAGCTTAAATCATCTAACATCAAATTCATCTTCTTCTTTTCTGAGTCCCTCTCCCTCCTGACTTCTGTCTGTCTGTCTCTGGCCATGGTATACCATCACTGCCTCAGGAGTCAAAACTGGGAGACCTCTTTGACCCCTCTATTTTATTCTTTCCTCATATCTGGTTAGTCACAAAAGACCTGTGGATCTTTCCTGGATTGTTCTTTCTTCACCATTTGTATTTCTTCAACTCAAGTCTAAACATCATTAAGACTGGATTATGAGTCACTCTGATGACTGCTCTCCCTGCTTCCTGCTTCTTCTTACTCCAAACTTCAATCAATCAATTAATTAAATAGGTAAATTTAATTTAAATAATTAATATATCAATATGTATTCAGTGCTACTATGTTCCAAGCACACTGTGCTAAGGATCAAAGATTATCCAGTCTTTTCTTCTTCAGAGTAAACATTCTTAGTTCTTTCAGTCTACAACAGATCCTCACAAGACTCCTCTAGGAGCTAACAATGTAATAGGGGAGACATGCCATCAAATATATACAAAGCAAGCTATATACACAAACACAAAATCAGAGAAACTCAGAGTTGGAAGTGGCTTCAGAGATCACCCAGTCCAACCTGTAGAAGGATCCTTTCTACATCATTTCCAGCAAGTGACCACCCAACTTTTGCAGGAAGGTCCTCTTCAATAGAGGTTTGTTACCTGAGAATTCTCACTCCACTTTTGGACAAAGCCAAATAAAGGACAACTTCTGCCTCTCTCTTAACTCCTAGTTCGCCCTCTAGGGCCAAACAGAATGTGTGTAATGCCTATTTACATGACATCCCTTCAAATACTTAACAACTGTCCTTCATAATTCTGCATTAAGTCTTCTCTTCTTCAGTGTAAACATTCCTGGTTCTTTCAGTCTATAACAGATCCTCATAAGACTCACCTTTAAGTGAAACTCACTGGCTTCATGAAACTATGGTATTGTGCAAAGAACAGTCCTATCCTCCAAGCTGCAGCCAACTAAGCTTCCTTAAGCTGTTCTTTCATCATGTCTCTTCACTTTGCAAAATCCTTCAAAGCCTCGCTGTTTCTCACCATATCAAATCTAACTCCTTCCTGGATTTGAAAGCCAAGCATTATGTGACTCCACCCTACCTGTTTGTCCTTAATGTAGGACTTCTCCAGTCAAGTTGGTATTAGCTCTAGCCCCCATGCTCAAAGTGTTCCATCCCCCTATGACTGTCCCTCTCTTTCTTTTTGACTAATCCTACTGGTCCTTCAAAACCCAGAGCAAGGAAACCTTCTCTGACCACTCCAGTTCTGATCACTCTGGATTCTTTCATCCTTGAAAACTGGAGGACATTGTTTAATGCTAGGGCTTTAAAGAGAATCTTTTAAGAACATTGGCCAATTGGATGTATGCCTTATAGCAAAGGCATCAAGATGGTGAGAAGAGTGAATAGATGTATTGACTAAAGGCATTGGGGATGTATGACATAAATGAGAAAGGACTTGCAAGGGGGTGGCAATGGTGCATATTAGTTGCCCAACTTTGAAGCTCTAATTTGAGGAAGAGAGATAATACTAGTAGCTGGATAGCCCAGTGAATAGAAACTAGGCCTGGAGTCAGAAAGATCTAAGTTCAAAATTCTGTCACAGACACTTATGAGATGCGTGACTCTGGGCAAGTCACTTAACATCTGTCTGTCTGTTTCCTTAATTGTAAAATGAAGACAGTAATAACTCCCAGTTCACAGGGTTATTATATATTGTAAAATGTTTAGCATTCTACTTGAAGCATGGTTGACTTGTTCCAAATGATTATAGTAATTTTGTTTTTAATAAATGTAAAGATCTAAGCTTTTGGATTAAGAACTCATTATTTGGTAAGAATTACTGGGAAAACTGGAAAGCAGTCTGGTAGAAATGTGGTATCAACCAATATCTTGCTCCATTTACCAATCTAAGATAAAAATGGATACATGACCTAGATCAGGATGGTCCAATCTTACTTTTAAAAGTTTTTATTGAAACAACTGCAACGTATTTTGATTTGCCATTTTAGGGAGAGTGCTGCGGTAGCTTGGCTTCATTTACTAAAGCATTTAGTAAACTCACAGGGGGCTGCAGAAAATTGCACTGCAGGCCATATGTGACCCATGGGCTTCATTTTGGACAGCCCTGACCTAAACATAAAGTGAGATATCATAAGTTAATCAAAAGAGCATGAAACACAATACCTATCAAATTTATGATTAGAAGACAAATTCACAAATAAATAAGAGATAACACTGTGGGATATAAATAGATAATTTTATTATGTTAAATTAAAAAGTTTTGTACAAATAAAGCAATATAGCCAAGATTAGAAGGAAAACAGAAATTTTAGGAAAAAATTATATATAGTTTCTTAAAGACCTCATATCTCAAATGAATAGACAACTGAGTCAAATTTATAAGACTATGATTCATTCCCCAATTGGCAAATGGTCAAAGGATATGATTAGACAGTTTTGGGAAGAAGACATGAAAACTATATGGAGTAATATGAAAATGCTCTAAATCATTATTGATTATGGAAATGCAAATTAAAACAACTTTGAGATACCATCTCATATCTATCAGATTGTCTGAATAATAAAAGGGGAAAATGACAAATGTTGGAGGGGATGTAGAAAATTGGGACACTAAAACACAGTTAGTGGAATTGTTAACTGATCCAATCATTTTGGAGAGTAATCTGTGTACTTTAACCCAGTAATATCACTATTAGGTCTGTTTTCCAAAGTGATCAGGGGAAAAAGGAAAAAAAAAAACATATTCTAAAATATTTTATAGTATCTCTCTTTGTAGGGGCAAAGAATTGGAAACTGAGTCGCTACCCATCAATTAGGAAATGGTTGAATATGTTGAAGATATGACTGTGATGGAATACTACTATGCTATAAGAAATTATGAGCAGGTTGATTTTAGAAAAATATGTGAAAATTTGCAAGAAATGATGCAAAGGAAAATGAACATGACCAAGAGAATATTGTATACAGTAGCACCAATATTGTCACACCTTACTGTAAATGAATAATTTGAGTAATATGAGCATTTAAATCAGCTACAAAAAGCTTATGAAAGAAAGCTCCATCTTCCTCCAGAAAAAGAGCTGATGAATGGAAGTATGTATAGCATGACTCATATAGCTATATAGCTATGTATCTATATTTCTATCAAATCTTTGCCTTCTCTAATGAAAGGTTGGGAGGGAAAGAACTCAGGACTCAAATGAAGCAAAAGTAACTAACTAACTAAATAAATAATTTAAAAAACTATTTGTTTCCTATTCCCTTCATTTTTGCCTGAGTACCAGAGGGCAGAACTGAAAAGTTGCTGTTAAAACTTCCTAACAATCCCTGGAATGGATACAATGGATATCTTCTCCCTTAAAGTTTTTAAGCCTTTGGATACTGGATAAACACTCCTTGGAGGAAATTTTAAAGGGATACCATTACCTACAATCCCATGATTCCATACCCACAGTCCTCAACTTCCTTAAAAGGAGGGAGGTAGGTTGTCTTATCTTTTCTTTGGGATCAAGTTTCATTATTATAATTATAGTGTTCAGGGTTTGTTGCTGATTCCATTTATATTTGTCATTATATATTTTGTTTTCCTGGTTCTGCTGACTTCACTTTGTCTCAGTTTATATAAATCTTTTCATGCTTCTTTCTAGTCTTCAAATTCACCATTTATTTTGGTATAATAATATACCAAATAATTGTAATGTGTTTGCTTAGTCATTCCCTTGTGAATGGTCATGTCCATTTCCACTCTCCAGTTCTTTGCTGTTACTAAAAGTGCTGCTCTGAATATTGTAGAGAAGGGATCTTTCTGTTTTTGACATATTTGGGTGTTTCCTCTCTCCTTCTCTCTTCTCTCTCTGTCTCTCCCTCCCCCCCTCCTTTCCCTCTCCCTCTTTCTGTCTGTTTTTGTGTGTGTATTTGACTGTCTGTCTCTCCCTACTCTCTTCTCAATAATAGAATCTTTGGGTTAAAGGGCATGAACATTTTAGTCACCTATTAAAATTCCATTCAATGTTCTAGGAACTCTCCAAGTAATGACAGTCTAGGTTCTAAGATGCCTTTTGGCTCTGACATTCTCTTTTCCTAGATTCCATGATCTTCTGACAGTATCTGGCCTTAGTCTTCTGTGGGATTGTGTCTCCATACTCATGAATCACCTTTTCATTTAGGCTCTATAATAGAACCTGGGGTCTTAGGTGATTTTTTACTCTCCTGGACAGCTTCAGTGACATTAATCTGGGCAAAATAAGATGGTGAAACTTTACATTCTGCCCTAGTCTAATGAGGTGTCATCTTTAAAGCATTCCCAAATCCTTTGGAAGTTTAATGTTCTTTCCCCTGTTAAAGAGGGAATGAACAGAGATTTTGAAAGCAAACTTCCCTCTGCAGTTTTCTCACCTCAAGCCTCTATTTTGTTTAACTGAACCACCTCTAGAAGCACCCTCCCCCAAGCTGATGTGTCACCTCAGAGGTTTTGTATCACATCTGACCTGATCCTACTGTTTAACATGTGAATCTAAGACCAGTAGAAACTTCATTCTTTCCATTTTTGTAATAGTATTCACATTTGTCTTTCTTCAGTCCCATGGTGTCCCTTCCTCCAGAATCTTTAACAAATCATTAAGCTCACTCAGCAAATCAAATCCTTCTGTGCTTTCAGTAATCCTGGATGTAATTCATCTGGACCTAATAACTTGTCGTCATCAAGAGGAAGGGAATAGTGTTTACAATGTTCCAGGCCCTGACCAACCACATTTATTTCATTTGATCTTCACAGCAATCCTGTTAAGTAGGTGCTATTTTTAATTCTTATTTTATAGTTGAGGAAACTGAGGTAGAGGGAAGTTAATGACTTGCTCAGAGTCACACAGTCAATAAGTGTCCAGTGAGACTGGATTTGAACTCAAGGCTTCCTGACTTGTGCCCCCCTCACTCAAAACCAGTTCACGTGCATCACCTCCTGATTGTCATTGTCTTCTTTGAGAATGAAGGATAAACATCAGATTCATAGAATTCATACATCAACATTTATTGAAATATTCCCCAAATTTTGGGTACCTCCTTAGTTTCCAGCTCTTGACTTCCTCCAAAAAGGTGCTATAAATATTTTTGTACATGTAGATTCTCCTTTCCCTCTTTCTTTGGGATATAGACCAAGTAGAATTATTACTGGGTCAAAGGCTATGCACAGATGGTAATTTTTGGAGCCATAGTTTTAAACTCTTCTCTAGAATGGTTGGATCAGTTCAAGATAGAGTATTAATGTACCAGTTTTCCTAGAGCCTCATCAATATTTTCCATTTTCTTTTTTTGTCAGCTATGCTAATCTAATAAGTTTTAGAGTTGCTTTAATGCATTTCTCTAATTACTATAAATGCTAATAGCTAGCATTTATAAAATGATTTAATTTTATAAGTTTTTATATATACAGATATCTGTGAAGCTAGGTTTTATTTTAATCTCTTTCCTAAACATTGCTTCTTTCTAATTATTGCTCCTTTTTCTTGGTAATCACATTCGTTTGTTATATTTTGTATAGTTTTAGCCCTGGCCAAACACAGGATGTCCCCAAATTCTTAGTATATGTGTATGTGTGTATGTGTAAATGTGTTGTATGATTTTTCCCCTTTCTATTTTTAACTTAAATCATTATTGAAAACCATATTTTCAAAACTCTAGGCAAATATATTTTTACTTGTCCTCATTAGCTAGCTGTACTCTATTCCTGATCAAAAATTCATTATCCTTACTCTTTAAGTCATTCTTCAAAAAATTCAAATTTCTCAGACACTATTTTGTTAATCACCTGCTAATTTTTTCAAATCTAGCTGTCTTATAAAGTCCCCTTCCCCTTCAATAATAGACAATGGGGGAGGGAAGGAAGTTTAGGGGAAAAATTGCAAAATTCATAATAAATAAAATCTTTCTAAAAAAATAGACAATGATGAAAACATAATTTGTGACCTTGGGATCGTTTTGTTTTTGTGGAGTTTCTTTTTATCCCCATCTTCCTTACAGACATAATCTTTCTTAGTTAACACTTACTGGGTTCTTTCCAGTAGTACCTTTGGCCAGCATAGTGTATGACCTATCATTTTTCATTTATTTATTGCCACATGATTAGATAGTGTTGTCAGATCTCAAAAGCCTGCATAAGACCCTGCATATATGCCCCTGAGAAAACAGAGGACCTCTCTATTGATTATATTGGGCCAACAATATCAACTTTCATTACCCTTCCATAAAGAGTCACTACCCTTAACTATTCACTTCTTCCTCGGTCTATTCCTGGATGATTGATATCTTTCCACATCATTATTCTTTGGAATAGAAGATGAAACTGTCTTCTACATGAGTTCAGCTTTCCTTTTTATCAGAAGATTTTCACAACCATTACTTAGTCCAGGTCAGAATATGTCCACTTTGGTGGGGGTAGGGGCAGCTAGGTGGCACAGTGGATAGACCATTGATCCTGGAGTCAGGAAGACCAGAATTCAAATCCAACCTCACACACTTATTTATTACCTAACCTGGGCAAGTCACTTAATGCCATTGCCTTGCAAAAACCAAAAAAAAAAAAAGAGCATAAGACTAATCTCTTCCCAGTTTGCTTCAGTAGCTCCCTATTGCTTCTAGGATAAAATAATAACTTTTGGCATTTAAACCCTTTCACAATCTGTTTCTAACCACTCTTTCCAGGCTGATTATGCATCATTCCCGCTCATGTATTCTATATTATAGTCAACAGCATTCCTTCTCCAGCCTTGACATCCTATTGTCTGCCTCTGGGTCAGTCCATTGGCCATCCCCCAAGCCTATAGCATGCTCCCTTTTACCACTGCTTTTTTGGAACCCCTTCCTTCCTTCAAAGCTCAGCTCCTGTGCTATCTTGTACAAAATGTTTTGCAATAGCCTGCTTGTTGGTTTCCTTGCCTCCAGTCTTTTTCCAATCCAGCCCTTACTCCATTCAGTTATCAAATTAATCTTCTTAAAGAAGAAGCTACCCCTCCCAGTTTATCCTGTATATATCATATTAGTGCAGAATATCAGAGCTGGGAGGGTTCTTAGAACACAGAATGTCAGAGCTGGGAGGGTCCTTAGAACCCAGGATGTCAGAGCTGGGAGGGTCCTTAGAACCCAGGATGTCAGAGCTGGGAGGGTCCTTAGAACACAGGATGCCAGAGCTGGGAGGATCCTTAGAACACAATGTTAGAGCTGGGAGGGAATTTCAAAAAGAGAATGCTGAAGTCTATAGCAGTCCTTATATCATTTTGGAACTTTGAATGCTAGAGCTAGTAGAAGTCTTAGAGATCATTCAATGCAACTCCATTTTATAGAAGAAGTAGACTCAGAATATTCAAGTGATTTGCCTGTGATCATCATGAGATAATTTAAAACCTGGTCTCCTTAATTCAGGCTGAGTACATTGATCATCTCTCTTTGAAATTGACTTAATGATTGTGCTACTGATTATAGCACTTTTTAAAAATAAATAAATTTATTTATTTTTCCAGTTACATGCAAAGATATTTATGGCAACTGGGTTAAGTGACTTGCCCAAGGTCACCCAGCCAGGCAATTATTAAGTATCTGAGGCTGAATTTGAACTCAGATCCCCCTGATTCCAGGGCCAGTACTCTATCTACTGCGCCATCTAGCTGCACTGCAAAGATAGTTTTCAACAATCATTTTTTGGTAAGGTTTTGAGTTCCACAGGTTTCTCTTTCCTTCCCTTCTCTCTTGCCTCCCCCCCTTCCCCTAGACAGAGAATAATCTAACATGAGTTTCATATGCACAGGTATGTTAAACACACTTCCATATTAAACATATTATGAAAGAAGAATCCAATTGTTAACAATTGTCCAATGAGGTATTAATATGAGTGAAGAGTCAAGGATTACACTGGGATTTGAGACCCTGAGTGACTTGGAGCATGATGATGCCCTTGATGGTAACAGAGAAGTGCAGAATAATAAAAGCTAGCATTTCTATAATGCTTTAAATGTTTTTTGGAGGTAAATGGGCTAATATGACTTGCCTAGGATCACAGGACTCTGCTTTAAAACTTGCAAAAACTTATAACATTATATACATTTGTATATGTCATATACATAGACATGGTCTTTTATATACATTATATGTATTGTGAAGCTTTTGAAATACTATATACATTTACAAATCATGTATATATACATTTGTATAGATTGTATAATTATAAAACTTTATATACATTAACACAATTGATTCTTACAACACACCTATGAAGTTAGTGCTATTGTTATCTACATTTTACCAATAAGGAAACTGAATCTGACAGAGATTAAGTGACTTTCCCAGAGTTACACAACTAGCAAACTAGTATCAAATTTCAAATCCCATTACAGTATTCTACCTATTGTGCTACTTAGAAGAGGGGATGGTTTGAAGCAAAAGATAATGAATTATGTTTTGAACATATTGACCTTGAGATGTTTACAGAACACCCAAATTGAAATGTCCAAGAGGTAGAGGTTTGATGTGAAGCTTGAGCTTGGAAGCGAGATGACTAAGCTTGAAAATATATGTGTGTGTATATATATATATATGTATATATACATATATATATATACACACATATATATATATAGCAATAGTGATAGCCATATAGATATTTGAGAGTTATTTTCAATGAGTTGATATTTGAATCCATGTGAGTTAATGAAATAATTGAGATAACATAGAGGGGGAAGAGAAGGAGGCCCAGGATAAGAACTTTGGGGGACACCCACAGTTATCAGGCAGGACCTACAGAAAGATCCAACAAAGGTGACCGAGAAAGAACAGACAGGAGGAGAACTAGGAGAGAACAGTGTGTCAAAAACTGAGAGAGAGAGAAGGATATTCAGAAAAGACCATGTGCAATATTAAAGGTTGCACAGAGATCGAGAAGGATGAGAACTGAGAAAAAGCAATGAGATTTGGCAATTCTGAGGTCATTGAAAACTTTGGAGAGAACTGCTTCTATTGAATGGGTGGAGTCAGATTGCGGAGATTTTAGAAGCAAGTGAAATGAGGGGAACTGGGGATGCTGAGACTGGATGGTTTTCTCAAGGAGTTTAGTCAGGAAAGGAAGAATAGATATGGTATAGTAGCTTGCAGGGATGGATGGATGGATGAAATGAGTATTCTTTTTAAGGTTGAAGAGATAGGTGTGTTTGTAGACAACAAGAAAGCAACTCAGCAAATAAGGAAAGATTAAAGATCAGCGAGAGTGCATCTGATAGAGAGAGTGTGAGATATGAAAAGTTTAAGAGTTTTCAGTAGTTATTCATTTTATTACTCATGCTAGCAGATAATTAATAAAAGGGGTCAGTAGAACTCTTGTATATAAAAAGTTCTCTCATGGAACTCATTCAACACTTAGAAGAGTGGATGTTCCTGAGCATGACAATCAACTTTGATTGGTTAACAATTAATGAGAAGAATTAATATTACACTGAGAGATAGGCTTATTCTAATGAAGAGAAGGGAGTTGGAACTATTCAGACTTACCCCAGCCTATGACAATCTAGGCAAAAAGGAGTACACCTCTGCTTAGACCTAGCTCAGTGGAACATAATGGACTGGCATCTACCTTAGTTAAATTCTTTGAAGGATTTTCTCATTGGGTAGTCTTCCATCCAGGACTGAAGAGCATGTACCCCTGGGATTTCAGCAATCTCATCTATCAACAGTGTCCTTCAGAGAATGAATGACCTACAGGTTTCTGAAAATGTTCCTGATCCTAATTAAATAATTGATTGTTAATATATAAAGAAATAATAATCATTTTTCTCCAAAGTAATCTGCTGGAGGAGAGAGGATGGAATTGGATTAAGGGGTGGAGGAGATAGCGGGGATGTCCAAGACAAGAAAAGCCATACCTTCATATGGAATTGGAGTGAAGGAAGTGATAGTAGAGAAAGCTATCTGAGTGGTGTGAAATGAGGAGAGAAGAGAATTCAAAATGTCTGATTTCACCTTTGTCTTCCCTATTAGAATGTAAGTTACTTGTGGACCAAGACATGTTTTCATCTTTCTTTGTATCCCCAGTACATTCCGTGTAGGCACTTAACTTGAAGTACAACATTCAATACACTGTGCCACTTAGCCATCTAGAAGAGGGAATAGTTTTGGGCAAAAGATAATGAGCCACGTTTTGAACATATTAGTTCATAGTAATCACTTGGTAACTGGTTGGCTAATTCTATTATTGTTGCTGTCGTTGTTGTTAGCCCTCGATGTGCAACATCACTAAGATTTAAAAATTTTGTCATTGGGAGTGCTGGGGTGGAGGTTTTAATGAGTTTGAGACCTGGGAGCTGAACATTTCTTGTTTGAAGTCAGATTCCCCAAGACTAAACTTTATCCAAACTGAACATGTACTTGAATACTGAACTGGGAGTGAGTTTTCCTCAAAGTTAGCTATATCTAGAGAAAACATTTATTAAGGATTTACTATAAGCCAGATTTGGGGTTAATTCAAATACAAACAAATAAGAGAACTCCTGTCTACAAGAAGCTTGTGATCTCTCTCTCTCTCTCTCTCTCTCTCTCTCTCTCTCTCTCTCTCTCTCTCTCTCTCTCTCTCTCCACACACACACACACACACACACACACACACACACACACACTCTCCCCATGTTAATCTGTTGTCTATGTTGAAACAAAACAAAAGGAAAAAGCTATAAAAAAGAAAGCGAAAATACTGTGCTTTGATCTTAAATGTATCACCTGAAGAGATACAGTATTTTCCATCATGAGTCTTTTGAAATTGTTTGAAAAGCTAAGTCTGTTATGGTGTTGCCATTACTATTTACAATATTGTCCTGGTTCTGCTTACTTCACTTTCCATATTTTTCTGAAATCAGCCTGTTTATCATCTCTTATAGGATAATTGTATTCCATTACATTCATATATCAAAAACCCTTTGCTATTCTCCAATTGGTGGGCATTCCCTCACTGTCCAATTTTTTGCCTCCGCATAAATAACTCATAAATATTTTGTATCTTCCCTTTACTTTTTTATGATCTTTTTGGGATACAGATCTAGTAGTGGTATTGCTGGGTTAAAGGACATGCACAGTTTTTTAGACCTTTGAGTATAATTCCAAATTGCTCTCCAGAATGGTTGGATCAATTTCCAACTCCGCCAACAGTGCATTAGTGCTCTAGTTTTTCCAGACTTTCAAGGAGCTGATATTCTAGTAAGAGAAGATAAAACATAAGGGATAGAAG
This sequence comes from Macrotis lagotis, assembly GCF_037893015.1. Classification (NCBI taxonomy): domain Eukaryota; kingdom Metazoa; phylum Chordata; class Mammalia; order Peramelemorphia; family Peramelidae; genus Macrotis; species Macrotis lagotis. Next base: position 875,787,839 of record NC_133658.1, on the reverse strand, counting down.
GGAAAGGGGAGATGGAAAGGAGTTCTACTTAGGGACAATGTGATTGTTGAAGAGAATGAAGTGACTGAAGTGAAGCATAGAAGGAAAGAGGAGTCTCAGGGTGGGTTTTCTCTGGGGTGAGGAGGAAAAGAACTGACAGTGAGTTGAGCTATATCCCTGGTAGGATCTGAGGCAAGAAGAGAGGAAAGTATTGAGGGACATGAAGAAGGAGTGGAGCTGATATTCAAGGGACATTGAGAGAGATAAGGTTTGACACCTTTGTCTCTAAGCAGTCACTTCTTGGTACTCTTGCCTGTCTGAGGCTATGCCTAGGAAACAAAGGATTTGATCCCCTAGACACTAAAAAGCACAGAACCTCAAAACTGAAAAGAAACTTAGATGACTAAGTTTCATTTTCCCCTCATTTTTTATGGAAGACTGGACAGATGAAGTGAATTTCTCAAGGTCACATGGCTAATAATTTCAAAACAATGGACTTCTGATTCTAAACCCAGGACTTTTCCCCACTATAAAATAACAGATTGGAGGGAATCTTATCCACTACCCCCTTTGTTCATCAACACTGTCAAGTTAGGTCATCATCAAACCACTATGTTTCTTGTACTATTAAATTAAAAAAACTTTTATGAATCACCTACAAGGTGTATGACTCTGCTCTAGCCTCTGGGCTATTTTAAAGATAGCTATTACACAATCCTTTTTTTTTTCTCAAGGACCTTACAATCTAATGGACATGGGGTTTTGACATGTAAGATAATAGGTTTTTACAGTCATAAGGAACCTTGGAAACCATCTGATATAAATATTTTACTCACTTCTACTCACATCATTCAACTTGGATTGGAAGAAATGAGTGAGAGCTGGGGAAAGTACATTTAGCCTCAATAAATGTAAGAAAACACCTCCCAATAGATAGGAAAACTAATTTTTAAAAGTTTTATTATTATATTTCATTTCTATGCAGTCTTCATTCCCTAATGTATCTCTCTGTTTCCTCCCAAAGAGAGCAAGTACTTTCATAATGAATGAAAAAAGAGGGAAAAAACAGTTCTGCAAAACTAACGAATAAATCAGAAAAGTCTGACATCATATGCAATATTACATAACCATCAACAATTTCCATTTCTACAAAGAATAAGGGAGAGGTGTCTTCTCAAAGTTATTCCTTAGGGCCAAGCATGATTGTGATCATGTCACAACACTCCCTTTCAATTTGGTCTTCTTTCTATTCGCTTTACTTTGTAGGGGACCAGGTATTGCTTTTCTGATTGCGCTGCTATTTTATCTATGAAATTATGAATTAGAGCAGGCATGCCTGATTCTTTGGGTATTCTTCAGGAAAGACCATGATGGAAGGGGGGAAGGAGGCTGTAATTATACTTTAATAAGGCACAGAGGGTTCAGAGGTGACTAGATATAGAAAGTACAGAGACAAGAGGCAAAAAGGAAGAACACAGAGACAGATGGCCTGATAACAAGGATGGGATGTGGAAGCAGGCAGACAGTGATGTGGAGAAGTGGAACAGGTAGAGAGAGTCATTCACATAATCATGTTTTAAAATTGGGAGTATTCAGTAGCATGGACCCACCGGAAATGAAAGATTGATGGAGGTGGGCTGGGTTCTATCAGCTACCATTATGGTTTAGTATAAAGAACACTAAATTTGTAGTCCAGAGACCTAAAGTATCATTTTTATAGAGTTTTTTTTGGGGGGGGGGCAGACTAACTCTTATCTATGTCACCATGGGATCAGTTCATTAATATCTCCACATTATCTCCTTGTCAATAAAATTTTAATGTTAACATGTCCACATCCTCTCAAAATTATAAGTATCATTTGGTATCCTTCTGACCTTATTGTGGATATCTGGAACTTATCTGAGATTTATATATTAGAGGATCAAAAACCTCTGATGACAAGGCCAAGATGATTTCCTCTGGATAAGCACATATTTTTAGGATGTGGGCTTTTTTGGTTGATATATGATATATTTTGCAAATTATGTTCTTTGATCTTTGAGCCAATTTGCACATAACTTTTAGCTTCCCCCCTGCAACTTCCAGCTAGATTCTTTTATATTGGCTACTTATAAATTTACTCACTATACTGTCTAGAAGGGGGTAGGGTGGGTGATGAAGGGACCAGAACAATATACAATATTAACACATTGATTCTACTTCACTTTGTATCAGTTCACGTAAGTCTTCCCATATTTCTCTGTTTTCCTACAATGTAGTAAAATTCCATCAAATTCATGGGCAACTTGCTTAGCCATTACTCAATCAATGGGTATCTACTTCATTCCCAGTTCTTCACTATTACAAAATGTGGTACTATGAATAACTGGTATACATCTTTCTTGTCATTAGCTTCCTTGGGGTTTCTTACAGTGAGTTCTCTGAATTAAAGGATAGGAACATTTTTGTCACATAATTTCAAATTGCTTTTCACAATGGTCAGACCAATCCATTCATTGCTTCTCCAATAACGCATTATGTGACTTACTTTCCAAAAAAAACCTATTACTTTTCAAAAATGGAATGAGCTACCCTGATTCCAACTCTTCTCCCTTACTTCAGGTCATAATGTGAAGGATGTATTAACACTTATTTGAGACATTTTGAGGGAGAATTCCTGTTCAGGGACCAGTTAGACTAGATGTGACTGAGATCCCTTCCAAATTGGAGATTCTGATATAAATAGATTAGAGCTTAAGTGACTTGCCACAGTCACAAGGCTGCTAAGTGGCTAAACCAGATTTTGAACTCACATTGTTTGACCCCAAATATAGAGGTCCTCTAAATACTTCAAGATGCACTAATAATTAATATACAAAGGTTTATGTGATAAGTACAAAGGGAAAGAACTAGGAAGGAGAGATCCTTTTCACCTGGGGTGGAGAGAGGGGTCAAGGAGGGCATCATGGAGAAGATGACCTATGCAAGGCAATATCCTCAAATACCTAACTATCCCCACAAATCCTGAAACACCGGACTCTCAGTACCTTTAATGGATAGTTAATGGCTCTCCTTAACTCATTCCACTTCCCCATTGCTAATTACTGTTCAGGTTGCCTGGCCCACCCTGGCCAAGGGCAGTGGGCTGGGTTCTTGTAGGCTGTAGTGAGGCTGATTCATGTGGGGCTAGGCCTCCCTTCTGTGGTGAGGGCTGGGTGAGCTAGGTCTCCTGCCCTGTGTTCATCACAGTTTTATACCTGTTTAATTATAGCCATTAGTGAGATTGTGAAAAAAAAATGGGATTTGGGCCAGGTCTAGAAACATATACAAAGTTGGGGCTGGGCTCCATCAGTTACCATTATGGTTTGATAACAAGAACACTAAATTTGTAGTCCAGAGACCTAGATTTGAACATGGACTTTGCTTTTCAATGCCTGTGGAAGCTTGGCAAGGATCTTCCCCTTTCAACCCAGTTTCCTCCTCTTTAATAGGATTTGGATCATATTGTCTCTAAGGTCCTTTCCAACTCCAAATCCTATTATCCTTGGATACAAGATATGCTGCCATGCTGCAAACAAACCTTGGATGGGGACACTTACAGGTCCTATGTCAAAATTCTCTTTTCTCTCCCCCTCCTTCCCATTGGTCCAGTGAAGAATTTCTGCTTTCAATGATTCATGTATAACACAAAATGAATCTCTATTGGATACAGAAAACAGATTTCTGGCATTAATAGTCTATCCAATTTTTCCTTCTTTCTTTTTAAAGGAATATTATAATACACAGTAGCTCTTGGTTGATATGCTGGTAATTTTTGTTGAATGACCTTTTCCCTTTTTTTATTATTCTTTGTTACCAAGCATGGTTCCCTAGGAATAGTATTGGGGGTGGGGTATGTGTATACACATATACACATAGGTGTATTAGACTGACTACCAAACTGAAGGTCTGCAGAGCTGTTGTGCAGGAAACTGAATCATTTCCATTCCATTCCACTGTCTTAGGAAAATTCTGAAGAGCACCTGGCAGGAGAAGATACCAGACACTGAGGGCCTTTCTTGAGCTAAACTGCCTAGCATTTCACTATTACTACAGAGAGTGCAACTATGATTGGCTGGACACATTGTTAGAATGCCAGATGTATACTTGCCAAAAAGATTATTCTATGGAGAATTCACACAGGGCAAGCATTCACAGGGGAGTCAGAAGATGTAATACTGAGACACCCTGAAGGTCTCATTGAGGAACTTTAAAACTGATTTTATAGCTTGGGAGACCCTGGCACAGGACTGCCCAGCATGGTGTGCCCTCCTCAGCAAGGGGACTGGGCTCTATGAGGAAGACGGAATGGGAGAAGCTCAAAGGAAACATGATATATGTAAGTCTAAACACCCCAGGTGTTCTCATGGACTATTTGCCTGATCCGTGTTAGCATATTCCAAACTCGTATTGGGTTGATCAGCCACAGTCGGACACATTGATTTGTCTCAAGCATAGAGATGTCAGTTTGGTCTTCTTCAATAATGAAAGATAAGAACCAACACATAATTGTTTCATACATACATATATAATCATATATATATATATGTATGAATAATATTTGGAAAGGTGATAGAAAAGCAAAAGCTATCAATAAAATTAAAAATCATGTCCTATATAAAAAATTTCTCATATGAAAATGAATTCCTTACTTACTCTAACTGCTTACCTCTGAAGCAGTTTTGACCACAGTGTGTTTTCTCATTTGTCTTTCCCTCAGCTCCCAAATGAGACTGGATGAATACTGAGAATGACAACTTGGACTCCTTGATATAATGCATTGTAGGGAATTTTCTTTACCAAACATTTGAAACTTTGTTTACTTTCTTTTTCTCTCTATTACACATCCTTCCCTCTCACCTTCCCTCCCTCTTTATTTCCTTCCTTTTTTCCTCCTTTCTTCCAATCTTCTTTTTCCTTCCTTCCTTCCTGTTTTCTTTCCCTTTCTCTTTCCTTCCTTCTGTCCTTCTCTTTTTCTTTCTTTTCCTCCTTCCCTCCTTTGTTTCTTTCTTCTAATCTTCCCTCTCCCTTCTCATTCCTTCCTTTCTCTCTTTCTTCTTTCCCTCCTTCCTTCACTCCTGCCTTTCTTTTTTCTCTCTTCCCTCTTTCCCTGCTTCCTTCCTTCTTTCCTTCTTTTCTTCCTTCCTTTAGTCTTCTTTCACATCCTCCTTCTTTCCTTCTAGCCTTCTTCCCTCCCTTCCTCTCTCCCTCCTTTCTTCCTTCCTTCTTTCCTCTTTTCTTTCTTCTTTCTTTCCTTCTTTCCTTCCTTCTCATCTCAAATTTTACTTTGTTCTTTAACCAGTGGCCAACAACAGCCTCAAATGTTATAGTTTTTACAAAACACAAAATTCTCACAATAACTCTGTGAGGTTGGTGGAGAGATACAGTTGAGGAAACTGAGACTTGTAATGTGAAATGACTTGCTCAGGATTGGAACTTTGGACTCTTATGTGACTTCTTTTATTGGAACTGAACTCTAAAGTCCTTTCACTCCAAGTGCGCTGCTATTTCTGCTACACCACAAAGAGGAAACTGTGCCCTTGGAAACCACGCAGTCCTGTGACAAAGGAAAGTATGTTCTTAGGCTGACCTGGCACTGTTCTCTGCCATGAGGGAAGGGCCTCATAAAGTAAGGTTTACACAATGTCTACACCTGCCAACTCTTTTCTCACTCTTTAAAAACAAACAATGTCAGTGTAACACTCATCAGCAAACTGTTTACATTCCATTACATGAAGGACAAAAACAAGGACTGTAGGTGAAACTCTGAATTTCACTTATTTACATTTGTGATACATCCATATATACATGAATTTTGCAGCTATCATGTTAAATTTTATATATGAGTAATACATAATAACTATAAGATGTAAACGTTTATCATATATGTATGTGAAATTTAAATTTAAAACAATAGCAACAAAATTATTCTATGTTTCTATCTTCTTTTCCTCTCTTTTTGTTTATTTTTTTCTTTTTGTTCCTACCCTTCTGCCCACCTTCCCTCTCTCCTTCCTTCCTTCCTTCCTTCCTTCCTTCCTTCCTTCCTTCCTTCCTTCCTTCCTTCTTTTCTTCCTTCCTTCCCTCCTTTTCTCCTTTCTTCTCCCTCCCTCCCTCCCTCCCTTCCTTCCTTCCTTCCTTCCTTCCTTCCTTCCTTCCTTCCTTCCTTCCTTCCTTCCTTCCTTCTTTCCTTCCTTCCTCTCTCTCTCTCTCTTTCTTACTTATAAAATGTTAGTAGATTAATCAGATGATGTAGTACACCTAGAGTTTTGTGAAGTATTTGGCACAGCCTCTCCTAATTTTGTGGAAAAGATAAAGAAAAATGGGCTGGCTAAGAGAACAGTTAAGTTGGACCTGGATAAATGTCCAGACACAAAATGTCCTAATCTATGGTTTGAAATTACTTGGACGGAAATCTCCAGGGAAATGCTTCAGGGATCTCTGTACTGGGTGCTCTGCTGTTTTTTTTAATGACTTTGCCAAAAGTGAAGATGGTTGTTGTTCAATTGATGCTAACTCTTAATGATGCCATTAAAATTTTTCTTGGCAGAGATCCTATTCATTTTCTTTTCCAGTTTATTTTACAGATGAAGAAACTGAGGTAAATAAGGTGAAGTGACTTGCCCAAGGTCACACAACTAGTAAGTGAAGTATCTGAGACTGGTTTTGAACTCAGTTCTTTCTGACTCTCCTGTGCCATATAACTGCTCCAAAGGTGGTATAAGACTCATCAAATGTTCAAATGGCAGAAAACTGGGAGGGAAGGTTAAAACATTGAAATAGCGTTGGAATCCAAAAAAAAAAAATCTCAGCAGGTTAGATTGTTGGACTGAATTTGATCAGAAGGAATTTTAAAAATCAACTGCTTGGAATTTTAAAAATCAACTTAATAAGATGAGAAAAGTAAGTCTGGATAGCAGTTTGTCTGAAAAAAGATTTGAGGTTCTTAGTGGACTACAAGGTAACAGTGGCCCTCCAAACAGCCAGTGTGAAATTGGGCTGCATAAAGAAGAATGTGAACTTGAGGACAAGGACTATTTCATCTTTGTCTTTGTATCTCCAAGTGCTTAGCATAGAACCAGGAGCACAGCAGTTACTTAATAAATGTTTGTTGATTGAAGGAGTCCTATTTTACTTTGCTCTGTCAGTCCATATGTGATGTATTGTGAGCATTACAAGGCGGAGAACTCACTTTTGCCTTTATTTTCCTAGGTGGTTTAGTGGATAGAACACTGGACTTTGAGTCAGGAAAACCGGAGTTCAAATCTGGCCTTAGACACTCACTAGCCCTATGACCCTGAGTAAATCACTTAAGCTCTGTTTGAGTTAATCCACTGGAAAAAGAAATCTTTATCAGGACAACAATGCCATATGAGGTCACAAAGAATTAAACATGAAGACCAACAATAAATGTTCATTGACTTACTGTATTGTGTTTAGTCTTGCCTTCACTTGAGTCCAAGAGGAGGACTTTGGTAAAATGCAGGGTGTCTAGAGAGGTAGTAACCTCCAAACCGGCCATTTGAGAACGAATTGTGAAGGAGTTGGCAATGTGTAACTGGGCGAAGACTTAGGGGAATAGACTTGCTCTTGTCAACCCCAGAAGCCAGAAGCAGGAACAAAATGGGGAAGTCTTAAAGGGGCAAATTTAGACTTTTTATAAGAAAAAGCTTCCTAACACAGTTTTGTTGTTTTCAGTCATGTCTGACTCTTCATTTGGGGTTTTCTTGGCAAAGACTTGAGTATTTATCATTTCCTTCTCTAGCTCATTTTGTAGATGAGAAAACTGAGGCAAATAGGATTAAAAGACTTGCCCAGGGTCACACAGCTAGTAAGTGAAGTATCTGAGACTGGTTTTGAACTGAGGCCAGATTTGAATGTAGGAATATGAGTTTTCCTGATTTCAGGTGCAGTGCTCTATCTCCTATGCCTCTTAGCTGTCCTGTAATACTTCACCTATGTATCATCATCATCATCATCATCATCATCATCATCATCATTATTTTTTTTTTGCAAGGCAATGGGGTTGTGACTTGCCCAAGATCACACAGATAGGTAATTATCAAATGTCTGTGGACAGATTTGAATTCAGTCCCTCCTGACTCGGAGCCTTTACCTATTTATTGATAAAGGTATAGTGGGCATTCTGATCAAATGAGTAGATGTTTCAAAGCTGAGAGAGAGTGCTAATATACTAGATGATAGAATTGGAATTCCAAAAGATCTCAACTGGCTAGAATTTTGCTCTGAATTTAATTCAATGGAATTTCTTAGGGAAAACTGTGAAATCTGCCTGGGACTTAAAAAATCGATTTTGTAAGTATAGGAGTGGGGGATGCTAGTTAGTACAGTGGATAGAACATGGCCTTGGAGTCAGGAGGATACTCACTGGCTGTGTGACTTTTGGGCAGGTCAATTAACCCCATTTGTCTTCCAAAAATAAAAAAAATAAAAATGAGAATAGATTAGGAAACTGAGTCTAAAACACTGTTTGTCTGAAAACACTTATTTATAGATAGATATATCAGTTATTAAATGTTTGCTGTGCTAACCTCTGAGGATACAAATGCAAGTAAAAAGATAGTCCCTACTTTTAAGGTGCTTATGTTCTAATGAGAGAAATCAACACAGAAATGGTATGGCATAGATGGTTTAGAGGTGGCCCTGAAACCTCTCTCTCTCTGTCTCTCTGTCTCTCTGTCTCTCTGTCTCTCTTTCTCTCTCTCTCTCTCTCTCCCTTTGTCTCTCTCTCTCATCTGTCTCCCAATTCTCTATCTAGCTATACTTTTGCTGTCATTTATCCATTTAACTTTCTATCATATTTCTTTATCATCTATCTATCCATCTATTTAACTACTCATATCTATTTGTAGATATCAATCATTTTTCTATTTATCTTTATTTTTCTATAATCTATCCTCTTTTTTTGTTTTATATATCAGTCTTCTCTGTCTGTTTCTATCTGTCTCTCTCCCTCTCTCCTCTTCCTTTCTCTTTCCTTTTCCCTCTTTCTTGAATAGTAGTGTGTTCTACTTCAGGAAGTCGTGAGCTTCTCTTTCACTGGAGATTTACAAGCAAGAGTTAGATAATCTTTTCTTGAATCTACCCTCAGGGAGTTCTTGCTCAGGTCAGACTATGTAGTTTCTGAGTTACTGTTCAACTCATAAGATTCTGTAATCCTCTGTAGTCCCACTGCCTCCCATGATCCATGACTATCTTCAGTCAACATTACAAAGATAATTCAAAATGGCAAGAGTACTGGATTAAAAGGGATGCAACTGGTCTTCTTCTAATCATGCGTAACTCACTGGTGTTGGGTAACCAAGTCACTTTATCTCAGTGTTCTTTGGTTTCCTATGCTGTAAAATAAGGTTGTATTGGAGTTGGTGGTCTCTAAGGTTTCTTCCAACTCTAATATCCTCAGATTCCATAGTGGAGAGAATGGGGGTGTTCCATTTCAACAAGAGATCCTTTTCCACATTGGTTTTAATATGTGAGGCCATCTTACAAAACTAAGGTCTTCCTACTTGTTGAAGCAGGCTTCCAAATGTCATTTTAACCAGTAGAAAAGATTGGAATTGACTGGGATAGCTAGTCCCTGTGAAGGGATCAGACCTTTCATTACTACCTTTTTACTTGGTGTGTGTGTGTGTGTGTCTGTGCCAGGAGGCCAGGACCAAGGACAGAGTTTATAGGGGTTCAGGAATTTCTCTCCCATCCTCTTGGGAAAGGGTCCATGATCCATGTCCACTTGCAATGCTTCCTTCTTTTTGGGCTGTAATAATCAACAGCTCACATTTTGAAATTATTTTTTCTTTATTTAGAAAAGAAATATTGTTGGATAAGAATGGACCTGAGATTTTATTGATATGAAGAGTTCCTGATAAACAAATGTGCTCGACCTTTGTAATTTGGCAAATTTTCTTCAAGTCTTAGAGAGTTTCCCAGAACCCAGAATTTAAATGACTTGCCCTGGAGTCACATGGCCAGATTTTTCTAACTCTTAGCCTGATTCTCTATCTACTATATCACACTGCCCTCCCCACCCTCATATTGATTTTATTATTTTCCTTTTTAAAATATTTTATTTATTCATATTGACTTTTGAATATATTCCTCCCACCTTCCTCCTCAGTCAACTGTGTTTTTGCAGCACATCACAAAAAAGAAAGAAAAAAGAAAAACAAACAATTCAGCTGAAACAATCAACAAAAGTCCACACAATAGTCCACACCTATATTCTCCTGCCTCCACAAAGAAATGAGGGAGGAGTATTTTCTCACCCTTTCTCTGGGGCCAAGCTTGGTTGCTTTCTTTAGGCAGCATTTATACAGCTGTAATCATTTTTTTCTTGTGTTCCTGGTTCTTCTTCCTTTGTCTGGCATCTGCTCATATTACTCTTTTCTGACCTCTGCACCCTTATAATTTCTTACAGCATGGGAATTTCCAATTATGTTAATACACCCACAACTTCTTCATTCCCCAATAGAAGGGCATCCTTTGGTTTCTGGGTTTCTGCTAATTGGTTCTCAGCAGTTTGAAGATCAGCAACAAATGTTGATTAAACACTCACTATGGGCTTGAACCTGTACTAAGTTCTGAGGATCTGAATAGAAGCAAAAAAAATGATAGACAAGTTACAGCAATCCTTACTCACAATTCTTTGTTACAGGAAGCTTGTTTATGGCTCATAGTCTTAGACTCTGAAGGGACCTTAGAGGTCACCTAGTTCTACCTGCACTTTTTTCAAAGATGAGGAAACTGAGACCCAGAGTAGTTAGATAAATTGTTTACAGTCATACAGTGAATAAGTGGCAGGGTTGTGATTTTAGCCTACATCCTTAGGCTCCAAACTCAGAATTCTTTCTACTGACCATTTACAAATTACTGCAAATGAGCTGTACAAATTATATAAATGAGCAACTGAAGTTCAGAAAGGTGACTTGCCCAGAGATTACAAGGTTAAGTGTCAGAGCCAATTCTAGGATCCAGTCACACTCAACCATGTATAGCATTGTCTCTCTGGTGGGGGATCTAACTCTGCTTGACAGAATACCTGCTCCCTAACTCCTCAGTCTGGGGGAGCAGAATTTCTTCCTGAGTCTCCCCCCTGTTTTAATCACCTCATATATTCTTTGATTTTCAGATTTCATCACTTCTCTTGAACAATTGAGAAGGAACAGAGGACAAGTCATTGACTGGAATTTCCACAGCAATCATGGTAGTGGTTGGGAGAAAAGGAGATTCAAGCCCTGTCCTTGAAGGATAGTGTATTGCAGGTTCATGATTCTCCTGATAATCTAATAACCTTGAAGCCTTGCCTCCACCTCTGTTTTGGGGGGATTTTAATATTTTTATTATTATATATTTATTATATTAATATTTAATACCATATATTTAATACATTAATATTTAGTATTATATTTTATTATATATTATATATTTTTATGGTTATAAATATTTTCAATATTTTAATATTTTTCCCAAATCTTTTTATAGTTAGAATGAAGAAATCACTAGATGTTCATTTCCCAAAGCCATCAGCAGAAAAGGTGGTTATCATGTTTAATTCAAAGTCCAAGGTGAACAGTAACAGACAGGGAGAGACATTCCTTCCTGCCCAAGACACAACTCCCTTTTTCCCTCCCCCCCACCCCCCCACTTGTAAGGGAACAATTTTTTTTTTTTAGATTTTTGCCAGGCAATGGGGTTAAGTGGCTTGCCCAAGGCCACACAGCTAGGTAATTATTGTCTGAGGTCAGATTTGAACCCAGGCACACCTGACTCCAGGGCCAGTGCTTTATCCACTTCCGCTACCTAGCCGCCCCAAGGGATCAATTTTCCATCCAATGTAGGATCCCTAGGGCAATCCCTCTGATAGATGATCTAATATGTGTTTGTTCAGTTGATCTTTGACCTTGGCATAGGTTCATAAGAGTTTTATTTAGAGCCAGAATGGATCTTAAAAATAATCTAGTCCAATCTTCTCATTTTACAGATGGGGAAACTGAAGTCCAGAAGCCTAAAATTCAACACTAGGGACTGCTTAATGGCACCATAGTGATTAGCATGTGGTCCTAGAGGCAAGAAGACTCATCTGCATGAGTTCAAATCCGGTCTCAGATACTTACTAGCTCTGTGACCCTGGACAAGTTACTTATCCTGTTTCTCTCAGTTTCCTCATCTATAAAATGAACTAGAGAAGGAAATATGAAACCACTCCAGTACCTTTGTCAAGAAAACCTCAAATGGGGTTATGGAGAGTCAGGCACAACTGAAATGACTGAACAATAGACAATAAGTGTCAGAGGTAAGATTTGAATTGATTTTTTTAACTCTAAATTTGGCGCTCTTTCCACTACACCAATATAGAAAAGGTTGGAACACTCCATTCTGGAACTACTATGCCAAATTACACTTGCACTCATTGACTGGAATCCCCAGAGATACACACAGATGGCCAGTGATGCTGTCCTCAGGGATCTAAGGATAACCCTGAGACTATTCTTTCCAGCATTGTCACTCTGAGCCTCTACCCATGTGCTTCTCATGAACAATCACTCAGTACCCTCAATTAGTTTTTAGAAGGTGTAATTTACTTAGAAAATACAGCAATAAGCATATGCTGAGGCTAGCTAAAATGGTTGGCAAGAGTTGAATGTTAAATTTTCTTTGAAAGAATTTACATTTAAAGTAAATTTTCGGGGAGGCTATGTGTCACAGTGGATAGAGCACTGGCTTGGAGTCAGGAGTACCTGAGTTCAAATCCAGTCTCAGACACATAATAATTACCTAGCTGTGTGGCCTTGGACAAGCCACTGAACCCCACTGCCTTGCAAAAAAAATCTAACAAAAAAAAGTAAATCTTCCATGAAGCTAGGTGATGCAGTGGATAGAGTACTGACCCTGAAGTCAGGAGGACCTGAGTTCAAATTTGGCTTCACACAATTAATAATTTCCTAGCTGTGTGACCTTGGGCAAGTCATCTGGTCCCATTGCCTTGCAGCCCCCGCCCATAAAGTAAACTGGAAAACATAAATCAGAGATTGAGTTATTGTTAAAGGAAGTGATGGAGAAAATGTTAATGTTTCAGATTAAATGAAAAATGTGTTTGTAAATTTTTTTATATCAGAGAACTGATCATAAAACATCTACTAAGACAAAAGAATATACTCTTTCTTCTATAGTAAAAATACTTGCACTCAGACCTGGAGCACATACTCTTTTGGGGGGGGGCGCTTTTTGCAAGGCAGTGGGGTTAAGTGACTTGCCCAAGATCACACAACTAGGTAATTAAGAGTCTGAGGTCAGATTTGAATTTAGGTCCTCCTGACTACAGGGTGGGTTCTCTATCCATTGCACCACCTAGCTGCCCCAGAGCAGCCCCCTCTCAAAAAAAATACACACAATATCCATGGGAAGAATTGGTTTGAACTTGAAGTACGATGGTAGTGAGGCAAATCTCAGCTCCTGGCTCAGGAGATAATCTTTCTCCTTCCCTGGAACCCTTCTGAAGTTTCTTTTGGTTCTTTGTTGGACTCTGAGGATTAGTACTTTTCTAGAATTCATAGTATTACCATATGATGTTTCCTTTACTTGAATTACTCTTACTCCATGTCTGTGTATCTAAGATCAGTGAATATTTTCAGTTCCAAGACAGATGCCATTTCTGCCATTAGCTACTATCATTTTTTCTTTACTCTCTTTTTTAAAAAAATCAAACAATGGGGGTTAAATGACTTACCCAAGGTCACGCAGCTAGTAAGTATCAAGTGTGTGAGTCCAGATATGAACTGACTCAGATCCTCCTGACTCCAGGACCAGTGCTCTGCCCACCTAGCTGTCCTCTAGTGTCCACCTAGTGCCACCTAGCTGTCCTCTAGCTATTATCAATTTAGCCAATCAACAAATATTTATTAAGCACCTACTATATACCAAGCACTATGTTAAGCCTAAGGAGACAAATATGACTAAGAAAAATTTTAACCTCAAGGACCTTACAATCTAGCAGGAGAAGACAACATGCACAAGGAAGCTGAAAAGGAGAGAAGAAAATACCCAATTCTAGGGCATTTTGATGGCCACTGCTTCTGTCATCATTTATCTCTGATCATTGATAGAACTTCTGAAAAGGATGTATTGATCTCTTGACTTCACTGGAGCTGTTACCTCTGGCTCCCCTCACCTCCCAATTAAAGTCAATTTTGATCTGTAGGCCCCAAAGGCAATAGGCCAAGGCCCAACTCTAGCTCTATCTCCAACTTCTGCCCTAGTCAGGTGGACATTTTGTGCCTTTATTGGTATTGTTGCCCTCCATAAGGTGGTCCCTTCATTTGAGCATGCACATATGTACACACACACACACACACACACACACACACACCTGAGCCCTCTCTGCTTCCCAAACCCTACCCATTCTGAAAAACTCAGCCAGCACAGCCAATACCCATTCAAGATCTTATAGCCTATATTAATTGGACTATTTAGAATTGGACTATTGGACTATTATATAGAATTGGACTATTTAGAGATGGGAGAGTCCTTAGATGATTCATTTTACAAGGGTGAAAACCGAGGTCCAGAAGAATGGACCCAATTGACTTAGGATCATGTTCCCCCAGGCAGTAAGTAACATGGCACCTGCAAGATGGGATCTATGTGGCTCAAATTAGACTGAGACCTCTCTGAGGGCAGATGCAATATTTTCCCTGAGAATGGGGGCACCCTGAGATCAACATCTTCTCACCATAGTCCTTTGTCTCTGTCACTTCTATCTTGTCTTGGCCTGGGTTCATCCAGGTCCCTCTTATTTTTTCCCCAAAAGATTCTTGGCACAGGAGACATTTTCCCTTCCAGATGAGTTCACAGCTCACTTGATTCTCTGACCTGAGTGACCTCCTGTGTCCTTGTGGAAATCTCCACTGGGTCCTTCCCTTCATGTTGTCCCCCACCCTGGCGTCTATGCTGATGCTGCAGCGAGGGAGGGATGATGTCATTCAGCCCCATTGAGGAACAACAGGGAAACATGCCAGCACTGGATGACATCATTCCCCCTGGCTGCCTTTTTCTAACTTCTCACCCCTGTTGTACATCTTGCTGCTCCTGCCAGAGGAACTCCACTTCTGGGGTTTTCAAGCATCCAGAATTCTTTAGAATGGTGGTCTATTTGCCTGGGTCTGAGAGTCCTAGGCTCCTCAGAGACATGTCTGAGATTAATCATCAATCTAAATGAAGCTATGCATCAAATATCCAATCACTTTGGCCTGGGACTTCTGATGAGATACTTCCATGGGCTCATAGTCTATTAGATCTTTAGAGTATCAGGGTTGAAAGGGTTCTTAAGATATAGAGGTTCAAAGCTGGAAGGATTTTTTTTTTAGGTTTTTGCAAGGCAATGGGTTTAAGTGACTTGCCCAAGGTCACACAGCTAGGTAATTATTAAGTGTCTGAAGCTGGATTTGAACTCAGGTCCTCCTGACTCCAGGGCCAGTGCTCTATCCACTGCGCCACCTAGCCACCCCTTGGAAGGGATCTTAAAACATAGAATGTCAGATCTGGGAGGCCTTTAGAATATAGAATATTAGAGCTAGGAGGGCCCATAGAACACAGAATATCAAAACTGGAACAGACTTTAGAACACAGAATGTCAAAACTAGAAGCTACTATAGAACATAGAATGTCAAAACTGGGAGGATTATTAGAAGGTAGATTGTCAAAGTTGGGACAATCATTGGAACAAAAAATATCAGAGCTAGAAAGATAATTAGAAAATAGACTATCAGGGGCAGTTAGGTGGCACAGTGGGTAGAGCACTGGCCCTGGAGTCAGGAGGACCTGAGTTCAAATCTGACCTCAGATTCTTAATAATTACCTAGCTGTGTGACTTTGGGCAAGTCACTTAAACCCATTGCCTTGCAAAAACCAAAGAAAATAGACCATCAGAACTGGGAAGATCATTAAAAATAAGATTGTCAGAACTGAATCATCAGGCCATAGAATGTCAGAATTGGGAGAATCATTAGAACATAGCTTGTCAGAGTCAAAAGGTACATGAGACTTCAGAATGCTAGAACACAAAAACAGATGAAGAAAATGAGATAGAGAAGTTCAGTGACTGAGGATTTGAACACTGGTCTCTCTGACTATTGGTTCAGCACTCTGCCCACTGGGCTAGGAAGCTCATTAGAGTATAGATCTTTAGAACTGAAAGGAAACTTAGAATAAAAAGACATCAGAGTGGGCTGGGATCTCAGGACTACAAATGTTAGAGTTGGAAGAGCTCTGAGGAATGATTTAACCCATCCATTCCTTATATAGAGAAGAAAACCCAAGATCATTTTCCCTAGCAAAGCCAGGTATCCAGTTTCTCTTGCTAAAGCTACTTTGCTTACAGTATGATATCTTCAACATGGAAGCTGGGGCAGTGGAAGGTACTTATGAGGGGACTGATAACCCTGTTGAGAGATGGGAGAATTTGGGAGGGTGAGCAGGGAGAACCCTGCCCAGGAAGCCCTTCCCCAAGGGGAGGCCAATAGCAGTTGTCCAAGATCTTGTCCTCTCTGCCTCATGCTGGCAGCAAGGTAGCTCAGTGGATAGACTGCTGGATCTTGAATCAGGATAGACCTGAATTCAGCTCCAGCTTCAGATGCTTATCTGACTGTGTGACCAGAGGCAAGTCATTTAACCTCCCTGTCTTATTTTTCTTATCTGTAAGGTGGAAACAATGATTCTACCTAACCTTCAGGGTTGTTATGAGGAGCAAAAAATTTAAATATTCATAAAATTTTTCTTTTATTTTCTTCATCTGTAAAATGGGGGTATTAATATTATTTGTTGTGAGTTGTCAAATGACATAGATATTTGGAAAGAATTTTGCATACTTTATAGCTGTCTAGAAATGCCCTCACCACCACCACCACCACCATCCTAATGATCATCATTGCCAGTCCCTGTGGCTAGCTCCAGGATGGTGTCCCCACCAAGAAGGAAGGCAATGAAATTCTATCTTCTACAGGTGAAAGAGTATTTCTTCGCTAATCTAGTACATCAGATGCCTTCCCTAGGGGAAATGAACTAGAAAATTCCTTTCGGGTCCTGTCAGACTAGGGACTCAGGACTCCAGGGAGCATGATCTGACTCCATTTGAATGCCTTCCCTTGGGTGGAAATTCTCACAATGCCAGACCCCTGGGAGGTCTTCTGGGGACCTGAAGAAGGTGCCACAAAGTGAAATACAACCTCTCTCCTGTCTTTGAATCTCCTGGCAGGTCCTGGCACCCATTTAATCAATGCTTTGTTGAATTGAACTGAGTTGAAAGTCTAGAGTGCTTTGCAGAATGGGATAGGGTTGGTTGAGGAATACCTGAGTGCCCATAGGGAAAGTCCTAGGTGAGTTCTAAACAGTCTAAATTGGAGGTTTTGGGGGAAGAAGCCATGAGACTAAGTCCTCCTTCTTCCATCCCTTGTATCTATCTGGGTCAGGGGTACTTGGCCTCTTTAGTACCATGGGCCAATGTCTGCTGGATACCTACAAACTCTTTCTTAGAACAGTATTATAGCATGCATAAAATAAATTATAGAGGATTACAAAAGAAATCAATTATACTGAAATATAAACTCAGTAGATAAATGAAATAGAATTTCAGAATTAAAGTTGCAGTTATTTTCCCCCAACTAAATTTGCACATCTCCCTGAAATCTGACACTGTGCTAAACTCTGGAGAAACCAGAAAAAAAAAGGCAAAAGATCATCCCTGCTCTAAAGGAACTCTGATGGAGTCTGGGAGATAACTACATGCCTCTCCTCTCCCCCCACCCCAAAAAGAAACCCTGTGACTAAATAAGGTTATATAAGGTTAATAAATAAGTCTCATTCTATAAATGAAGACTCTGTACTACAGAGAACTTAGGTGATTTGTCCAAGGTCATACAAGCAGTAAGAGGCAGAGCTGAGATTTGAACTTGGACTCTAAGATCAAAGCATATATAAGGTAGATTTCCTCAGACAAAAATGTTAAGGGAACTCTCCCTTTAAATCTCTCTCTGTCTCTCTGACCCTCTCTGTTTTTTCTCTCTCTCTCTCTCTGTCTCTCTCCCTTTCCCCCTTCCCCTTATCTCTCTCTCCTTCTCTCCTCTGTCTCTTCTCCTTCCCTTTCTCTCTTTCTCTCTCATCTCTTCCTCTGTCTCTGTCTTCTCTTCCCCTTCTCTCTCTCTGCCTTTCTCCCTCTCTCCTTTTTCCCTCTCTTCCCTCCACTCTCTTTTTTTCTCTCTCTTCCTCTTTCCTCTCTCTCTTTTCTCTTCTTCCTGCCTTTGTCTTTCTCTCTCTCCTCTCTTCCTCCTTCTCTCTCTCTCCTCTCCCCCTTCTCCCCCTCTTTATTTTCCCTATACATACACACACGTGTATATGCATACACACACACACACACACACACTCTCACAGATCATTATATAAATGTGACATATCCTTATCAGCCATATTACCGTGAAGACTAATCTTCCCTCAACTTTGAGTTGGGAGAAAGGAAAAGAGAGAAAAAAGGACAGAGTGAATGAATGAGTGGAGGAAGATAGGGACTTTTTGAATTGACTCAGAAATAAGGGGGGGGGGGACTGACTAGAGGTAGCAAACAAGGAGGGTTGCTTTTTTCTCTGTCGCCTTTTCTGTTTCCATATCTCCTCAGCCCTGGTCCTGGCTGCTCATTTTTTAGCAGACCCCCAGTGTACCCCATCTTGGTCTTGTCCCATATATGGATCCAAACATTGGATGATTCTATTATTTCTTTTAGGTTTTCTCTGAAGAGAGTGAATTCCTGAGGGACAGAACTTCAGAATAGTCTGAAAACACTTGCATGAACTGATGCATAGTGAAGCGAGCAGAACCAGAAGAACATTATACCCACTAACAACAACATTGGGTGATGATCAATCTTGATGAACTTGTTCATTTCAGCAGTACAATAATCAAGACAGTTCTAAAAGACTTGTGATGGAAAATACTATCCAAATCCAGAGAAGGAACTGCGGAGTTTAAATGCAGACCAAAGATTATTATATTCAATTTTTAAAAGTTGTCTTACGTATTATGTCTTTTTTCCTCTCTAATTTTTTTATTTGTATATGACTCTTCTTTCACAACTTGATTAATATGAATCTCTGTTTATCATGGCTACGCATGTACAGCCTATATTAGATTGCTTTCTGACAGAGGGGAAGGAAGACAGGGAAGAAGAAAAATGCAAAATTCAAAACTTTGCAAAAAAATGATTGTTGAAAACTACTGTTCCATGTAGTTGGAAAATTTAATAAATGCTTGGATACATAATTATATAAATGAATAAATAAATAAATAGAGTGAATCCCAGAGCTGGGTCTGGGGGTCATGTGGAACAATGAACAAGACCTTTGGCTTGACACTGCTTTGGGGTGATTAAATAATTTCATGAAGTGAAAAGAGAATTGGATTCAGCATCAGAGGACTTGTATTCAAATCCCAGAGTTGACTCTTCAATAGAGCAAGGGACTCAGCCTCTCCTAGCCTATTCTTGTTAGGTTCAGTATCTTTATCTTATGGTCTGTGGACACTCTCTGATTCTCTGGATAGGTTAAGAGTCCATGGTTTTGGATGGGATGGATTTTCTTTTCACTAGCTTTTACCTGAGAGTTATCATTTCCTTCAATTTTGAATGTAGACAGCAAATTTTCTTCTGGAAAGAGTCCATGGGCTTCATCAGCCAAAGGGAGGCAGAGAGTCTAAGACCTCAAATGGTGAAGACCTCCTGGACCTCCCTTAGAACCCCCTGGGTTCTAAGTTCCCTGTGACTCTATAATATGCCCTTGGAGCCTCTCTCTCACCTTCAGACTATTTCCAACAGTAGGGATACCCAGACTAAAGGCTGGGTGGCACATGGGTTGGAGCTGTCTGAGCTAAGTCATAATATTTAAGAGTTTGTTCTCTTTCACCAGGATGTACCCTGAGCAACTATGCCCTAGACCAATAAAACTAGTTAATAAAAGCCCAGAGAAGCATTGAGCCACCCCACATAAAACGGATTGAGAAAGATCAGGCTTCGGGGCTCTCTGGGGTCACATTGTTGCAAAAGACAAAGCCTATCTCTGGTTTCAACAGAATCTAAGGGGTTATTGTCATTGGATAAAGCAATCAGGACATAGAAAATCAGACTCGGTGGATTATTCAGAAATTATGGACTTCCCTCTCCTTCTTACCTAGTGAACTTTGGTATGTTCCAGGCAATATGTGCTGCTTAATCCCTTCCTTTCTCTGGGCCTCAGTTTCTTCTTTTGTAAAATGAAAGAGGTGGGGCAGACAGTCACTAGGTTTGGTTCTAACGTTTATTTTTCCTCTAGTTATTTATGTTCTAAGGTCCCTACCAACTCTGACTTTCTTAGCTTTTAAATTCTAATGGTCTAAGGACTATTCCAGCTTTGACATTCTTCAATCTAAGAATCTTTTGATCTCTGACATTCTATATTCTAAGGTTTCTTTCACTTCTAACATTCTGTTCTCCAAAATCCCTTCTAGCTCTGATTTTCTATGATCTGAGGTTCTTCTTAGCACTGACATTCTATGTTTTGAAGTCCCTATCAGTTCTGACATTCTATGTTCTAAATTCCTCCCAGCTCTGATATCCTGTGTTCTAAGGTCCCTCTCAACTCTGATTGATATTCAGCGTTCTAGGACCCCTCCCAGCTCTGGCATTCCATGTTCTAAGGCCCTTCCCAGATCTGATATCCTGTGTTCTAAAGGCCCTCTCAGCTCTGACATTCTGTGTTCTAAGGGCCCTCCCAGCTCTGACATTCTGTGTTCTAAGGACCCTCCCAGCTTTGACATTATTTGTTCTAAAGGCCCTCCCAGCTTTGACAACTTGTGTTCCAAGTGTTCTCCCAGGTTCTGACATTCTGTGTTCTAAGATTTCTTCCAAATGATTTTTTGTGTTCTAAGACTCTTCCTAGACCACACATTCTATGCTCTAAGTTTCCCCCTAATTCCGACATTCTGTCCTCACATCCTTTCCAATTCTGACTTCTAATGTTCTAAGACTCTTCCAATTCTATGTTCTAAGGACTTTTCCAGCTTTTAAATTCTATGTTCCATGTTTTTTCCCCTGATCTAAGATCTCAGGTTATTGTATCAATTTGGATAAAACAATATTAAGAAGGTAAAACATATTCAAGAAAAAAGAAATTTCTGAGAGAAATGCCAGTGATTTTAGATCATCAGCCCTTCTGGCCTCTCCTAGAGAACAACCATTTACTTGATCATTCCCATATCTTTCCCATGACTAGCTGGCCTGTTCATTATGTAACATATAACCCTATTGGGTTTTACTTCTGAGAGCCCATTTCATTTGCTACTCATTTTGAATCATTCAGCATATCCCTCTTCCTCTCTTGTTTCTATAACTGGCAAGTCCTCTATGACATCCTGTCTGCCTAAGGGGTGGGGGGTGATGGTAGAAGATGATGGTGTCTCCCTGGACCCTTTGATACTTAACCTCTGACTTCTCCTGGAAACTCTTCCCTTTCAAAGTATCATTGACATGGCTCTCTTCTGGTTCTCCCCTTACCTGTTGACCACTCTTTCTCAGTCCCCTTTGCTAAGGGGATCATTCAGATCATGCCATTAACCATGAGAGCCTCCCAGAAGTTTTGTCCAGGGTTCTCTTCTATATTATTTCACTGGTGATCTCATCAGCTCCTTTAGGTTCAGTCATTCATCTCTTTGCAGATAATTTCCAGATCTCTATATCTAATTGTTATTTCTCTCCTAAGCTTCAGTCTTGCACCATCAGCCATCTCTTGTATATCTTGGACTGGTTACTCCAAACATCTCAGACTTAACATGTCCAAAGCAGAACTCGTTTTTCCCTTCAAACTTTCCTCTTTTTCCAGTTTCCTGATTACTATCAAGGACAACAGCAATCCCCTGTCCCCAAAAGTTAGTGTATAAGTAACAGATTATAGAGGGAAGAAGGAAGGCTATGGGTATAGGCCGAGGAGACAATATCAATGCCCTGTAGCAGCTAAGGCAATCAAGAGCCTGCAGCTGAGGAGGCTGAAGATGGGGCAAAAAAATCTGGTCTTTATCTTGATGACCCCATACAGTCAGAATAGCTACCTATTCATGCTGACCTCGGTGTTATCTTGACTCCCTACTGTTTCACTCTAAATTTTTATTCTGTTGCCAGATCTTCTTGTCTCTCTCTTCACACTACATCTTTGGTTTTATGTTCCATTCTTTCCACTCACAGTCACTCCTGATCACCCTCATCCCCCTCAACACTTGGGTTATTACAATAGCATTGTATTACTGCATTGATATTGTATTGGTATCGCTATGACAGTAGTGGCATCCCTACTTTAAGTCTTTTTTTTTTTTTGCAAGGCAAACGGGGTTAAGTGGCTTGCCCAAGGCCACACAGCTAGGGAATTAGTGTCTGAGACCGGCTTTGAACCCAGGTCCTCCTGACTCCAGGGCCGGTGCTTTATCCACTGCGCCACCTAGCCGCCCCCCTACTTTAAGTCTTACCCCACTCCAATCTACTTTGCTAACAAAATCATTTTGCTAGAGTACAGGCCTATCCATGTTACCCTTCTACCTAATAAACTTCCTTATTGTTGTTTAGTCATTTCTCAGTTGTGTTCAACTCTTTGTGACCCCATTGGGATTTTCTTGTCAAAGATACTGGAGCAGTTTGCCATTTCCTTCTCTAGCTCATTTTACAAAGAGAAAACTGAGGCAAAGAGGGTTAAGAGACTTGTCCAGGGTCACACATTTAGTAAGTATCTGAGACTGGATTTCAACTCAGGAAGATGAGCCTTTCTGACTCCAGGACTATTAATCAATTCACTATACCACCTAGATGTCTTTTAATAAATTTACCTCCAGGATTAAATAAAAAATTCTCTGACATTTAAAGCTCTTCTCAACTTCACCCCTTCCCACCTCTCCAGTTTCCTTTGCTCCAGTGACACCAGGCTTCTTGTCTATGACACTTCATTTCCTGACTCCAGACATTTGTACTGGCTGGAATGCCCTCCCTCTTCATCTCTATTTCTTGGCTTTCCTAGATTCCTTAAGTCCATACTAAAAGTACATCTTCTACCTGAAACCTTCTCTAGTCCTCTTTAAAGTCAATGCCTTCCCTCTGAGATTTCCTCCAATTTCCTCTGCCTTTAGGAATTTTTTTGTTTTTGCTTTTTGGTATGTATTTGTTAGCACATTATCTCCACCATCACTGTGAGCTTCTTGAGGTCAGGGACCAAGTTTTTAACCTTTGTTTAAATCCTCAGGACTTAGTTCAATGGCAAACAAATAGTAATCAAAGAAATGGTTATTGACTCATCTGTTGTATACAGAGAGGAAGACTGAGGCTTGGGACTCATGTGCCATCATGGAAAGTGCCCAGGTTTGGATGTCAGGAGACCCCCATTCAAATCCTTGTTCTCTCCATAACTTGTAACCTTTTTTTAATTTTTTTTTTAGGATTTTGCAAGGCAAATGGGGTTAAGTGGCTTGCCCAAGGTCACACAGCTAGGTAATTATTAAGTGTCTGAGGCCAGATTTGAACTCAGGTACTCCTGACTCCAGGGCCAGTGCTGTATCCACTGCGCCACCTAGCTGCCCCTCTCTATAACTTGATCTGGGATTTTGGGGCACAATCAAATCAAACAGGGTCTAATCCTCTTCACAAGACTATTATGAAGGGGGAGGCTAGGTGGCGCAGTGGATAAAGCACTGGCCCTGGAGTCAGGAGTACCTGGGTTCAAATCTGGTCTCAGACATTTAATAATTATCCAGCTGTGTGGCCTTGGGCAAGCCACTTAACCCCATTTGCCTTGCCAAAACCTAAAAAAAAAAGACTATTGTGAAGATTGAAAGAATGGTTGTGGAAGTGATTGGTGAAAAATAAATCCTTTTGGGGGCTCTCCAAAGACATTCATTGGGTCTTCCTTTTAGTCTGGGAGCTCCTTGAGGATAGGATCTTTCTCCCTTCCACCAGACTGTGAATTCTCTGATAGTTGATGCTGTGTTAACCCCATCAGAAGAGATGCTCCCCATTTCCTTCCAGTGGATTTTCATGGTAGTGATTTTCACTCCTTCCCCACCTCCTTTCCCCTCTCTTGAGACTTTGATATAGCAAAGGAAGGATGGTGCTATGAAAAGAACATCAAATCTGTTGTTGAAAAACCTGTGTTTAAATCCTAGTTCCACCAACCCACTGGTTGGGTGACTTTTAGCACATTACTTTGCTTTGGGACTCAATATCCAGAAGTGGTTGGGCTGTATAATCGCCAAAGTCCCTTGTAGTTCTAAGACCTATAATCCTATGATTGATTGCACCAGATGCCCCATAACCTGCTATCCATTCTATATCGCTGAGTAACATCTCTCTGCTCCCCACTTTGTGAGGTGAAGCCCATTCCACCTCCCCTCCCCTTACCTATTTTAGTGATTACTGAGTTGCTCATGGGAGTTGGTCAGGTCTAGGACCTAGAGCTGTCCAGACTTGGGTGGTGTTCATGGCCCAACCTGCCTTAATTCATATGCTGATTCACCCTCTGTGAACCTGGCCCTCTGCCCCTGAAAAGTCTTCAGTGCCAGGTTCTGGGCCTGGCTGGGGCGGGCACCCACATCTAAGCTACTTTTCTTCCTTAACAATCATTTCCTGCTCTTACTTCCCCTTTGGCTCACATATGCTGAGTTTTAAGGGCAGGGATTTGGTTCATTCTTGTCTTTGAATCTCCAGCACTTAATTTAGTTGTTTGTCCTTCATTTCTGAAGACCAATGACATCATGAGGGTGCTGTCTTGGCTGGCTAGTGAGATGGATTAAAGTGAGGCAGAATTGCTCTAAGATGTCAACTTTTTCCAGAATCATTGGAGTCCAGTGGCAAGACAAAAATCAAGATGACTGGCTATGGTCCATGATACAGGGGATGACCATAGCATCTTCATTTTCTGACCAGCTCTAGATGCTCCAAAGAGCCTGCTGCAAGGCCAATGGAACACAATGTTCTTGTTCATTCCTTGGGGGATGTTTTCATATGCTTGGGGTAGATACCCCTTAACTCACAGATGGTTTTGAGACCTGTCAGTTACCCTTAACCTGATTTAGCCCATCTGCCAAAATGGTTGTCCCTAAGAGTGGAGCCATAGGTGAGAACTGGGTGAAAGGCAGTCACCAAAGGTAGATTGAGCAGCCCTGCACCAGAGTGCTAATCCTCCCTAAACACACTAACCACATCTTATACTTTTAGTATATCTAAGTACTAGAGTAACTGGCACATAGTAGGTCCTTTTGCAATTCCCTCTTCTGACTTTATTGTTTCTCTTTTTGTCACCATCATTAGTAGGGACATCTCTTCCAAGATCAGCTGCAAAATCTTGTCATAACCTCCCTAACATCTCATATATTCAAGATGTGAAGATTCTGTCTCTCTGCTCACAAGCCTCCTCTTTGGTTTTCCTGCCTCAAGTCCTTCCCCTTCTCCAGGTTATCCTCCATGAGCTCCCAAAGTGATTGAACCGTGTCACACTCCTGCTCATAATATGTTCTTATTACCCTTAAGATTACATGCAAATAGGGGTGGCTAGGTGGCGCAGTGGATAAAGCACTGGCCCTGGAGTCAGGGAGTACCTGGGTTCAAATCCGGTCTCAGACATTTAATAATTATCCAGCTGTGTGGCCTTGGGCAAGCCACTTAACCCCATTTGCCTTGCAAAAACCTAAAAAAAAAGATTAAATGCAAATACTTCTGTTTGACAATGGAAACCATTCATAATTAGCCTCCATCTTGCCTTTCTGACCTTATTATTCAACATTCCCTTTCATACACTCTACAAGTTAGACAAACTGACAAAGTTTTTCTTGGTCTCTCCTGCTGCTGGTGCTTCTTTCCTGCCAATTACTTTGAATTTATTACGTATGTCCATGGATATGGACACATTATCAGTCCAGATGAGATGTTATCTCCTTATGGGAAAGGACTGTTTCATCTTTGATTTTGAAATCCTATGAACTAACCTAATTCTTGCTTATAGTATTTGTTGTTGGTGTTGATGCTAGTATTCAATGCTTGTCCAGTGTTGTTCATTTTGTAGGGCAACTCTTTGTGATAGTTTCTTCAACTGTAAACTGGGGACAGTAATACTCAGGAAGCTTACCTGCCATGGTTTTAATAGGGAAAGACCTTTGTTATCTGTTGTTTGGAAAGATTTAAATAAGAAACATAACATATAGCAAAGAGAGTTTGCTTCAGAGACAGACAAATAGATAGTTAAGTAGATATTGAGGGTCATAGGGCACAGTATTTAGGCAAAGGGCAAGTATTGATATCCACAGAGAGAGCTTCCTTATTGGGCACTCCTAGGTCTGTAAAGTAAAGTCCTGGTAATATAAGTCCTCCCTTTCTTCCCCTTTTCTAAAGACATCATGATTTTATTTGTTTATTTCTTTGGGAGGTGAGGTAGAATTAGCCAGAACAAGGGATTTGCCAGTGTTCATTTGAGACTTGAATTCTTATGAAATCATAAAGAGTCAGGTGTACTATGTTTTATCTCATTTGATTACGACAATAACCTTGTGATATATTATTGTGCTATCATTCCCATTTTACATATTTAGAAATTATATATATAATATATATTATTATACATATTACATATTATGACTGTGTCATATGTCATATGTGACTATATTGTATATATTTGAGTGTCCATGTTGCTGTTCAGTCATTTTTCAGTTGTGTCCAACTCTTCGTGATTCCATTTGGGGTTTTCTTGCAGAGAGATTGGAGTGGGCTATCATTTTCTTCTCCTACTCATTTTATAGATAAGGAACTTGAGATAAACACAATGATGTGACCCTGCTGAAGAGATTTCTCTGAAAGCGCGGCTCTGATCATATCCCTCTTCTGCTCAGGACTTGGAGGAGAAAGTGAGGCTGGTGACTTTGCACAGCCCTCCCTCCAATCCAATTCCCTTGCATGTCATGGTGTCACCTTCCTGATGTCATGGTCCTCTTCAAGAATGAAGGATTAGATAGCAAGGATCAAATAGAAATTCTTCTATTTGCCATTAAAAATCTCTTCACAATCAATTCCCTTAGTATATTTGCGTTGTTCTTACACCTTAATCCTTTCCAAGACCTCTGCAATCAAACCCTATTGGACTACTCAGTGTTCTGAAAATATGACAAGTCTCATCTCCATGCCTTTGCAGTAGCTATTTCTCATGATTAAGATGCCCTCCCTCCTCACCTTCATCTCTTGGCAGCCAGGCTTTCCTTCAAGACTCTACATAAAAATTTTCTCTCCTCTTCAGTTGCTTCCTCCCAAAAGAGCTCCTATTTATTTGCATATATTTTGGATACCCATGTTGTCTCCTCTATTAGACCATAAGTTTCTTGAGGACTGGGTCTGTTTCCTGTCTTTCTTTGTAATCCTGGGGCTTAGCATAATTTCTGATACTTAGTAAATATATTAATAAGTGCTTGCTGACTGAAAAATTTGACTTCATTAAGAATTATAGGATTGAAGCTGTAAGTGACCTTACAAACCATCTACCAAGCCTTTCATTTTCAGATGAGAAAACTGAGGTCCAGAAAGGGAAAGTGACTTACCAAAGTTATGTAGGTGGTATGTGGAAGAACTGATTTTTGGATCATATTTTTTTTTTTTTTTTGGTTTTTGTAGGGCAATGAGATAAAGTGACTTGCTTAAGGTTACACAGCCAGGTAATAAGTGTACGAGATCACATTTGAACTCAGGTCCTCCTGACTCCAGGGCTGGTGCTCTATCCAATGTACCACCTAGCTGCCCCTGGATCATACTCTTTGACTCTAAATCTAATGCTCTTTCAGCTACAGTACTCAAATGTATTAAGGTACTTGGGGAATGAGAAGGGGGACCTCTTGGTTTTTGAGTCTTCATAACCACTCCTCTTTCCATCCTCTCTAAGATTCACAAGATGTTTCCCTCTACTAACATGACCCATGGCCACCCAGCGAGGAATAAGATAATTGGGTCATGATTTAGAGCAGAAAGCAGTGGCATCCTGAAGTCAATTTGAGATGGTTGTTAAACTTTCAGTGGGAGTATTTTATGGTTGTTGTTCATCCTTCATTTCAAAGAGAACTGATGACATCAAAGGTGATGCCTTGATTTGTATGTGAATCGGATATAAGTGAGATGGAGGGAAGCAATTACTACAAATCATTTTGTAAGGATTAATTGAATGTTTTGTTGATGATTGAGATTTAAGAAAGTGATTGAGAAAATGTTGATGCTGCCAGCATCTCTCTGTCTAGAAAGGACCTTAGAGACCATTAGATCTGAATCCCTTAATTGAAGGTGAGGAAACTGAGGCACAAAGAAATTAAGTGACTTTCAGGGAAGCATAAATACCTGGAATTCAAAGCAAGCTCTCTTTATTTTATCTTCAGAATGGTGGAAGAGGGCCATCATTAGACTTAAGAGTTATAGATCGTGCTGACATTGAATGACTTGACTAGTCCAGCTTCAGCCTGTCCACTTCTGAATTCTGTTCCCTCAAACCTCTTCCTGCCTTTAAGCCTCAGTTTCTCAACTGTAAAATGGAAACACTAATACTCAGGGAAGTTTCCCTCTCATGATTTTGATAGGGAAAGCCCTTTGTTATTTGTTATTTGTAAAGAACTATATAAGTAATATCACATAGAGGATAGAGAGTTTGCTTCTGAGACAGACAGATAAGTAGATTTTAAGAAAGACAGGTAAATATATATACATGTGTATGTGTGTGTGTGTGTGTGTATACATATATACATATATATATATATATATATCTGGATAGTTACATAGCTAGATAACTAGATGGATAGATGGATCACTAGAGATATAGATAGGTAAATATAGAGACAAACAATTAGACAGACATAGGGAAATAGACAACAGATGGATCAATAAACAGCTAACTAGATAGTGTAATAGACAGTCAGTCAGCCAGCAGATAGACAGATTGACAGACAGCTAGCTAGCTAGCTGCATAGATGATAGATAGATAGATGATGTAAAATGGGATGGATAGATAGAGAGGCAGATAGTTAAACATATAGAAAGACGGGTAGATAAATAGATAGGTAGTCAGACTGGTAGAAAAATAGCTATAGATAGATTATAGATAGATGATGGATAGATAGATAGATAGATGATAGATAAATAATAGATAGATGGATAATAGAGACAGACAGGTAGACAGACATAGATAAGTTGATAGGTAGACAGATGGACAGACAGACTCAGATAAGTGATACTGCTTTAATGAAGTATTTAACTGTTCTAGGAACTGTGTAAAAGCACTGAGGATACAAATGCTACTCAGTAGGGTCACTCCTGCCCTCGGAGAGTTTACATTCTAATGGGAGAAGA
This sequence comes from Macrotis lagotis, assembly GCF_037893015.1. Taxonomy (NCBI): domain Eukaryota; kingdom Metazoa; phylum Chordata; class Mammalia; order Peramelemorphia; family Peramelidae; genus Macrotis; species Macrotis lagotis. The sequence continues at coordinate 875,758,416 of NC_133658.1, read as the reverse complement.
GCAAGAAAGAGGGAGTGGGGAAGCACCAGAAGTGGCTTGGAGGACTGGTTCTAGTTACAATAAGAAGATTAATCACCTTTTAGAGCTGGCTTCCTAGAGGATGGGGAGGGGGAGGTAGAATCCAAGATTCTGCCACCGGAGGGGGAACTGGGAAAGATAATCTGAGGTTCAAACGGGTCTCTGACATCTCCTACTGACTCTGTATGACCCTGGGCAAGTCCCTTAGCTTCCAGGTGGCCCCACGTGACTGTCTTAGGCGTAGAGTAAGTACTGATCTCCAGAGAGGGAGTTTCCTTATTGGATGCTGTAAAGCAAAGGTAAATAAACGTCCTCCTTTCCAAAGACAATATGGTTCTATTTGTTTATTTCTTGTGGGAATTGGGTAGAGATAGCCAGAACCCAGCAACTTGCCAGTGTTCGAGTCTTGAATTCTTATGAAGTAATGAAGAGTCAGACACACCTGAACTATAAAATGTGATCCCACTGACTCATTGATCTCATCAGGTAATTCTCCAAACAGCTAACATGTCATAGCCAACTACAAAGTTCTGAGAGGTCAAGGATATGAATAATTCATATTTCCATGCTTTTTTGTGTCTTACAAAGAAAGTCCTTCCTTCTTAGCAGCCTCAAGGAATAGGGAATACAAATATCATTATTCCCCATTTCACAGATGATGTGAGGCTCAGAGAACTTGCCACAGTATCTGAGTGGGATTTGGACCTATGCCCTGACTATATATCTAGCTCTTCACACTCTTTTGTTTTGTTAGTAGGTTTGGGAACTGTGATTATACTTGACAGAGAAAAAGTGGCATGGGTAGCACAAAAGAAAGAATAATGGTCTGGGTTCAGATTTCACCTCTGACTTTCTACTTGTGATTTTGGTCCATAAGATATTCAGCCCTAATGTTATGAGTGACTGATGTCATGGTAAGATTCAGAGTATTCTACTGAAACAATTTCATGCCCATTGGGCTATCATAGGACCCAAACCTCTATCTTTTGGAGTTACCTCTCTGGATAAGATATTGTTTCTATCTATAAACTTAAAGTTCAGTATAAATACAGCCCTCTAGGGTTTACTGAGGAGCATTTGACATGTTTTATCTACTGTTTGATTCTGACAATAACCTTGTGAGATATAATTTGCTAATATTCCCATTTTACATTTTTGGAAATGGTGATTTTTAGAAATTATATTTATATATATATAATATATATAACTGTAATATGTGAATATATTATGTATGCATGTGTCATTTTCAGTAGTGCCCACTTCTTCATGATCCCCATTTGGGGTTTTCTTGGCAAAGATACTGAAGTGCTTTGCCATTTCCTTCTCATATATATGTATATATGCATATATGCATATATGTATATATGTGCGTGCACACACACACACACACACATATATATATATATATATATATATATATATATATATATGATGTTTGCCCTTCATTCTTAAAGACCATTGTCTCTAGTAGATAATGCTATGACAAATACATGAATTGGATTTGAGTGGGGGGCGCTATGCTAGGTCACCAGCCTCACTTTCTCCTCTGGAGTCATCTGGGTCTAGTGAACAGATAAGAATCAGGACAACTAGAGTTGACCCTGGATGAGAGGCAATCAGGGTTAAGTGACTTGTCTGAGGTCACACAGTTAATAAGTTTCAACTGTCAGAGGTTAGATTTGAACTCAGGTCCTCCTAACTCCAGGGCTTGTGTTCATTGCAAGGGAAGCTAGGTGGTACAGTGGATAGAGCACTGGCCTTAGAGTCAGAAGGACAGGTGTTAAATCCAGCCTCAGACACTTGTCACCTACTAGCTGGGTGACCTTGGGCAAGTCACTTAATTGTCTGATTGTCTCACATCCAGAGCCATCTTCAGCCATCCTGATTCACTACTGAAAAATTTTGTGCTCATAGGACCTCAACCTCTATCTTTTGGAGTTACCTGGACCCAGATGGTTATGGAGGAGAAAGTGAGGCTGGTGACTTAGCACAGAACCTCCCCTCACTTAAATCTAATTAAGGTGCTTGCTATGGCATCAACTCCCTGATGTTGTGGTCTTCTTTGAAAATGAAGGACAAACATTATTCTAGCCATTGCACCACCCAGCTTCTTAGCATAAAATTTATATTTAGAGATAGATATAGATTTGGATGTCTATATATACACACACACACAGATCTATAATGTTCCCAGTAACATATATATGAGTACGTGTGTATATACATATAAATATATATATGTATATACTCATAAATATATATTATATATATTTATGGATGTATATGATGTTCCTAGTAACAGATGAAGTCTGGGGAGCCAATTAAGACTGAGTTGAGCATGTCTGTAGATACCTTTCTGTCTGATAAGATTTACAAATGGTGGTAGAATCCAAATCCAGATCTCTCCTGGCTCCCAAGATAACACTCTCTCTCCTATCACAAGCTGTCTCTTATGACTGGTTCTAGATGGTTCTGGAGGAGAGTGAGGCTGGTAACTTTGCACAACCCTCCCTCACTTTAACCCAATTCATTTGCTTGTCATGGCATCACCTTCTTGATGCCATGGTCCTCTTTGAGAATGAAAGACAACAACTATGAGTAGAGGCAGGTCTCTAGAACTTCATTTTCATAGGCCAGTTCATCATGCTAACATAGTAACTATAATTAGCTCCTCATATAAAGCTGTCACTTTAGGGAGCAAAAAGTTAGAATTTGAAAGAACAGGGCAATTTTTATTGTGGTTGATGGGTTCAACAAAGTCTCCGAGTCTCTTCAAATGCTGGTATCTTACAGTTCATCTTTGAGGCTAGTTAGTTAAATCTCCCTCCACAGTCAGGAATTGCCACATCTATTTCAGCCTTCTTAGTTTCAGGAAACTCTAGTACCCCACCATATTCCTCACATCATCCCATTGTTGGAGAGATGGCCATAAAGTTGGATGCTCTCCCCTTTGGGCTTTTCTCTTTAACTGCTGCAAAACACACAGATACACCTAAAAGGCAGAAAGAATTCACCTCTGACTTTGTGTTTGTGATTTTGAGCAATAAGATGTTCATCCCTAATGTTTTGGGTGACTGATTTCATGGTCAGATTCAGGGTATTCTACTGAAACAATTTTGTGTCCACTGGTTATCACAGGATAAGCAAGCAAAGTTCATTGTATAATCCTAATTGGTGATGATGTTGGGATTGCGCTGGGGCTCCATCACTCATAGACTACTGGAGTGCTTAGAGAGATTTTAGCTCATTGAACATCAGAGCTGGGGTAGACCATGGCATGTTGGAGAATTGAAAGTTAGAACATGGAATGCCAGAGCTATTGGGGATTTCAGAGATGACCTAACCCAAGTCCCCTCATTTGAGAGATGAAGAAAATTGGGACCCAGAGAGGGAAGCAGTTTACCCAGGACAACAATCTAGATCTTTGGTATCCTAGCCCGATTCTTTATTCTATTTCAGAATATGAAAGTATTGGGTTTCTGATGGGCAACTGAAAGGGGGATAAGGTTGAAGGACCTTGAATAACAACTTTCCTGATTTCACAGTTAGTTAGAGGCAGTTGGGGGTTCAGTGGGTAGAGTGTTGTGTGCAGAGTCAGGAAAACCTGAGTTCAGACACTTATTAACCGTGTGATCCTTGACAAGTCTCTTAACCTCTATTTGTCTCAGTTTCCTCAACTGGAAAATGGAAAGCCCTTTCTTCCCAGGGTTGTTGTGAGGATCAAATGGTAAAATAGTTGTAAGTATGTATGGTGCAATGCCTATCCCAGAAGAGCTGCTATTCAAATGGTTTTCCCCTTTTTCCCTCCTACTTCTATTTTCTGTGATGTCTTTAGGTTTCCAGTCCAAGCAAAGAATACTGTGATGGGAAAAGATAAAAATCCCTGGTTTGGGAAGGGACAAGCCAGGGCTGGCCTGTACACTAACCAGGTTCCCAGGAACAGATGAAAGCTGAGGAGCCCATGAGGGGAGTAAATGGGATAGAATTGAACATATCTGTAGATACTCTCCTATCTGATAAGATTTACCTATTTTGTAGGGTAAATACATGGACTCGTTCTCTTTGGGTTTGTTTTTTTTTTGAGGGGGGGGGAAACCACATCTATTTTTCCTTGGGAGAAATTTAACCAGTTACATAAGTCCTGAAATAACAGCTACAACTACTAATCCTTCATATTGAAAATGACCACACCAACCAACTAAATGGTTGGAGGCATAAGTTGCACAATTATGTTTACTATAGTGAGGGGCTAGGAGGGGCCTTAAAGGAAAGACTATCTAAGCTGGAGGGCAGGTTGCTTAGAGCAGAGAATGTCAGAGTTGGGAGGAACCTTAGAACACAGAGTGTTTGAATTTTGAGTAAACTTAGACTCTAGAATGTCAGATGTAGATGAGTCCATACGATCCAGAACTCAGAACTGGAAAGAGACTTAGGACAGAGACTATCAGAGAAGGAAAAGGGCAGAACATCACAGATTGTCTGGCTTGGGAGGGACCTCAAAGATCTCTGAAGGCTAAAATTTTTTCTGGTCTTTAATGTCTCATTCCCTTCACCAGCCCCACCCCCAAGAACCTGGGACTGGATTGATTCCATTTGACATTCAATCTTGGACATTAGTTTGATGTCCGGGGCAGCTGAGGTTGAAGGGTGAGGAAGTATGGCAATGATGACAACAGTTCCAGAATATGAGGCAGCTCCCAAGAGGCAAGGACTAATTGTTGCCTAGATGATTTCAACAACCTGAACAGTGGAGAGCAGAGGATTACAAAGCTCTTTAATCCACCTGCCACAAATCTAGTGAAGGCGCCATCACTCCTCATTTGCCTAACCTCATTCTCCAGGTGATGGACAGTTATACATTTCTGGGCACTGAGATGCTGGGAGGGGCTTTACAGGAAGGGGGTGAGTTTTTTCTAGTTCAGAAGATTTGGAGATGGAAGGAAACTGAAAACCCAGAATGGATGAGAGGAGAACTTAGATAGAGATCATATAATTCAACCCCCTTATTAAAATACCAAAACAGCTTTATTTTATTTTCAGTTTCAAATTCCCTCCTCTCCTCTCTCTCTCTCTCCCTCATTGAGAAGAAAAAAGCAACAAAACAAAACTAAATAAAATAAAAACCAAAACTAAATTCATTACAAGTAATTATAATCATGTAGAATGAACTTTCAGTCATTTTTTAAAAAATCATTAAAAAGGAAGGATGGAGAAAATGAAATAAGGAAGGAGGAAAGGAGGGAAGAGAAAGTTGTCTTTTTTTCCCTCATAGAGGAGCAAAATGACATAACCATGTTGGGGTCAATGTACAGTCTGACTGTGGTTGATCAGAATGAAATGAGCTCAGAAGACTCTATTACAGGTCAGGAACAAAGAGTCCTTGTAAGCATTTGGAGTGGATTCTCTAAATTTGTTCATCTCATTTTTCTTTTGAGCTTTTACAATTCTGCTCTGCTCAAAGAGCACAGCACCTTCTCTGATGGGGGCATGCCATACTGTTTGGTCCTGTACCAATATCTCACATGACTAACAATCAGTTCCAACTTCAGAGAGAAGTTGAAAGTATCCTTATATTACTTCTGACTACTAAGTACATGTTTGCTCTGTGTGGATTCTCTGTAAAATAATGTTTTAGGGAAAGGTATGTTTAGCATTTGAACAACATGACCGGCCAATCAGTGTGCTCCCTCCTGCAGAGTTTGAATGCTTGGCAGATCAGATCAAGAAAGGATTTCAGTTTCCAGTCCCTTATCTTGCCAGGTGTGCTTCAGAATCTTCCTAAGATAATTCAAATGTAAGTGACTCATTTTCCTGGCATGGAGTTAGTATACTGTCTACAGACATACAAAAATGAAGTCAGCCCAATGGCTCTGAGGACCTTCAGGTTCATAGGCAGTTTAATACCTCTTCTCTCTCATACTTTCCTTTGGAGTCTCCCAAACTCTGAGCTAGATCTGGCAATGTGTTCATCAACCTCATCTTCTATGTGTACGTCTCTGGGAAGTATACTGCAAAGGTAATTGAACTTACTCACAGTATTCAAAATTTCTCCATTTGCTGTACCTGATGGTATGAATGGTGTGGCTCTGGCTGGAGCAGAACCCTATTTGCTTGGTGTTAAATGTCAAATTAAAATGAACACAAGCAGTAGAGAATCCATCCATACTCTGTTGCATCTTAGCCTCACAGGTTACATTGAATGTGCAATCATCTGCAAACAAAAAGTCATATACCAACTCTCTCTCTCCACTTTAGTCTTGGCTTGTAGTCTTTTTAAGTTAAATTATTTACCATCAGCAAACTTATTTACCATTAGCTGACCATATTTACCATTAGTTGACCTAAATGCCATTTTCATTCATAATCATCATGCTAAAAAAGCATGAGAACAAGCACACAGTCCTGTTTCAGACCATTGTTGGCAGGGAAAACTCAAGAGTATTTTCCATTATCTGGATTCCATGCAAACATGACACCATCAAAGGAAGGAAGGAAGGGGTTGGCTAGGTGGCGTAGTGGATAAAGCACTGGCCTTGGAGTCAGGAGTACCTGGGTTCAAATCCAGTCTCAGACACTTAATAATTACCTAGCTGTGTGGCCTTGGGCAAGCCACTTAACCCCATTTGCTTTGCAAAAACCTAAAAAAAAAAGGAAGGAAGGAAATAAGGAAGGGAGGGAGGGAGGAAGAAAAGAAGAAAGGAGGGAGAAAGAAGGAGGGAAGGGAAGGTGTGAGAAGGAAAGGAGTGAGAAAAGGAAGGAAGGAAGAAAACATGCTTCAATCTGCACTTAGATCAGATTGGGAAGGACCTTGGGATACAGTGTTCAAATTCTGAGGGAACTTACACTATAAAATGTGAGAAGTAGATGCATCCTTAAGATATAGAATGTCAGAACTCAAAGAAATCTTATAGCATAGGCTACCAAAGCTGAAAAGGACTTAGAGCAAAGAATGTCAAATTTGGAAGGAACTGCAAGGATCTCTGAAGGCTAAGGTGTCTACTCTTTTGTCTCCTTCCCCCTCTTCAGTTCTACCCCTTCACACCAAAACTTAGGCCAACTCTCTATTTAGAAACGGACAGAATATTTCATCACTGCGATCATCAACTGCTCACTTTATATATCAGGAAAGAGAGTCCCAGAAAAGAGACATCTCCTCAAGGTCACAGATCCAGTTAAGGTACAGCCTGACTTGGAACCTAGTTCCAACTATCCCCCTGGTGGAAATGTGAAGGCTGTAAGAAAAGACTAAAATAGAGGGAAAGTTGGTGTATGACTTTTTGTTTGCAGATAATTGTGCATTCAATACAACCTCTGAGACTAAGATGCAACAGCATATGTGTGAATTCTCTGCTGCTTGTGTTCATTTTGACCTGACAATTGACACCAGTCCATCATGGGTTGAAATGACCTTCCCCACTATGGATTGCCACTCCTTACCCCATCCCTCCCACCTCATATCACACTCAGCATATTCTAAGGACAGCCAAGGTTAACTGTTCATGTCCTTTTCTGTCCCATCCTGAATCCCCCACCATGATCAAGTGAGTTCATCGTTGCAAATTACCTTTTTCACAAAACCATCCTCCCAGCTTCTTCCTCCCAGCCCCAAGGTACCTCTCCCTCTTGTGTATTTTGTTTATATATTAATTTTGTTCTTCTTACTTTGTATTGGAGACTTTTGTATTCTTACAAGGATTTGTGCCTTACCTCCTTTGTAAAGCAAGAGCTCACAAACACTGGAATTCAGTGGTCATCACTTCATCTCTCTGAAACCTCAGTTTCCCCATGAGTAAAATTAAGAAGTTGGACTAGATGGCCCTTGAGGTCATTTTCATCACTAAATCTATTATCTTATGAACTTTGATTTTGGAGACAGAGTGTCCATCTGGAAAAGTCTTAAATTAGAAGAAAAGTGTCTGATTGTAGAGACATACTCCCTAACCTCAGTTTGGAAAAATGTCTGCAAGGAGACCAGGGAAATAAGCATTAGACCTGGTTTTAGTCATGTTTCTAACCAGTGCTTGAACTTCAGGCATGGTTTTTCTCATCTGTGAAATGAAGGAGATGAAATAGATGGTCCCTAAGATAGGTTTAGGATGCTAGGGAGCTAGAAGAGAGTCACTGCCCTCATGAATTTTCCAATTTGATGGGATAAGACATGGCTTCTGAATTCAAGGAACTTTATGAGGAGGTTCTTGCTATTTGTTCTTTTTCCAGTCATGTCCAACTATTTGAGGCGCCACTTGGGATTTTTCTTGGCAAAGATAATGGAGTAGGCTGCCATTTCCTTTTCCAACTTATTTTACAGAGGAGGAAACTCAGGCAGAGTTAAGTGATTTGCCCAGTTAAATGTCTGAGACCAGATTTGAACTCATGAAAATGAGTCTTCCTTACTCCTCATCTGGTACATTATCCACTTTACTATGCCAAATGCACAAACTTTATTGTTATTGAGTCATTTCAGTTGGCATTTTCTTGGCAAAGAGACTGGAGTGGTTTGCCATTTCCCTCTCCAGTTCATTTAACAGATGAGATGAACAGGGTTTAGTGATTTGCTAGAAGGTGTCTGAGGCAGAATTTGAACTCAAGAAGACAAACCTTCATGAGTCTAGGATTGACACTCTTTCTACTGAAACACTTTGTCTATCCTATATTGAGAGGAGAGGGCAGTAAATAGTTTTTCCCCCCCTCAAGAATCCCAATCAGTAGGGTTCCTTCCCCTTGAGAAAGATAATTCATATTTTCATCAAGGTCACAGGTTAAAGGATGAGAAATAGTCTTTGCCCTCAGGAAGCTTCCAGTTTTAGAGGGGGAGATAGTCCCTGGAAGTTCCCCATTCATGTGGGGAAGATAGTCCTTGAGCTTAGGAAGTTTCCAGTTTTAGAGGAGAGATATAATGCTTACCCATCAGGGAGCGTCCATTTTATGGAGGGGTCACTGTTTTACCCAAGTGGGAGATCCCAGTGACAGAATCACAGCACCTCAGAGTTAGAAGAGCCTTTGGAGGCATTCAATTGACCAAGAATCTTCCTCATCAAAGTGTTTTTCCAATTGTCCTCCGCCCAGAGCTGAAAGGACTTCAGGGACAGAAGCCAGCCTCATCTCCAAACCACCTGCCCACTTTGGGATTGTGTTAAATCTTAGGAATTTTTTCCTCCTATGATGCCTATATCTACTATAAAATTTCTACTCATTTATTTCCAAGTCTACTTTCTGGGGCTAAGCTGATTAAGCCTACTTCTTATTTCTTTGGACAGCTCTTCAGATACTTAAATACAATTGTTGTGTCCCTTTCTTTTCCTCCTTTCACTTCTTGTTTCCTGGCTTATTATTTCTTGTCCCTTCAGGAGATCTGTATATGTCATGGTCTCAGGGCCTTTGACCAACTTACTTGCCTTTTTTCTAGATGTTTCCTACTTGTCAATGTCCTTCCAAATCTGTGGCCTTAGAACTGAAGACAATCCCAAATGTATAAACTGGGAACCAAGGCAGAGGAAAGAAAACTAAGCATCTCTCTCTCTCTCTCTCTCTCTCTCTCTCTCTCTCTCTCTCTCTCTCTCTCTCTCTCCCTTCCTAGATCTCTCCTTCCCTTTCTCTTCTTCTCTCTTCTCCTTCTCTCTCTCTCTGAATCTCTCTGTGTGTCTCTGTCCCTCTGTCTCTTTCTCTCATTTGGACAGTAAACTTCCCCTAATGTAGACTCAGTTAAATCAGCCCTTGTGGCTACTATATCACACTCATAGCTCATGCTGAGCTTGCTATCCTCTAATACATTACTAAATAGATTATTTTCAGATGAGCTATTAATCACATTTACTCCATTTTGCACTAATGTAGTTGATTTTTTGAACCCAAGTGTAAAGCTTCAAATCTTATTATTTCCATTGACATTTATCTTATTAGATCTGTTTGCTATTATTGGTGTTCAGTAATTTCCTACTCTTTGTGATCTCATTTGGGATTTTCCTTGTAAAGATACTAGAGTGACTTGCTATCTCCTTCTGTTATGTTATTTTACAGATGTGGAAACCAAGGTAAACAAGGTGAAGTGACTTGCCCAAGGTCACACAGTCAGTATCTGAAGTCAGATTTGAACTCAGGAAGATGAGTGTTCTTGACCCCAGACCCAGCACTCTATTCACTCTGTCACCCAGTTCATTGATCTGCTCATTTAATCAGTCTCGAATCTCCCAAACTGTTCTATTGTCTTGATAACATTTCCTTGTCTGGTCCAGAAGGACAGCATGAAAGATTCTGTCAAATACTTTGGTAAAATCTACATACATTCTCTTCACAGAATTCTCCTGATTGGGGGCGACTAGGTGGTACAGTGGATAGAGCACCGGCCCTGGAGTCAGGAGTACCTGAGTTCAAATCCAGCCTCAGACACTTAATAATTACCTAGCTGTGTGGCCTTGGGCAAGCCACTTAACCCCATTTGCCTTGCAAAACAAAAAAACAAAAAAACCACAAACCTAAAAAAAAAAAAAGAATTCGCCTGATTGACCAGTTGAGTAACCCTGTCAAAAAACTGAAATAAGATTAATGTGGCTTGACTTCTTGTTTCTAATGAACTATATCGGGTCTTTATGGCGGTTTCCTTTTTCAAATGATTGTGAATCATCCTTTTAACATTATGTTTTGCAATCTGCAAGAAATTTAAGTCAGACTTGCTGGTTTACAGTTTACGTGCTCTGAGCTTTCCTTTTTTGTGAAGCAAAAATGATTAATATTTCCCTTTCTTAGGTCTTGTGATCCCTTTTCAGTTAATCCATGACCTTTTTCCTAAAAATAATTTTTATCAATATCCTTTTTTTCAACCACATAAATTTCCACTTATATTCCCCCCCACCCAGGAGCCATCCTTTACAACAAAGATTGTTTTTTGAAAAGAAAAAGAGGAAGAAGAGGAAAAAATAAGCAAAACCCATCAATCTGTTAAAAATGTGTAATATCCATATTGGTATGATCCCCCATGTGTTCTGAGAAAAGGGAGTAGATAGCTGCCTTTCCAGGGCTCTTCTTTATTAGCATTCCTTGTAATTTTGCAACATTTTTTGGTGGCAATTTTTGCTGCAAATTTTGCAACATTTTGATTGTTTTATTTTCATTATTCTTACAGTTACTGTGTATATTGCTTACTTTATATTAATTCTTCTAAGTCTTTCCACACTTCTCTGAATTCATCATACTCATCATTTCTTACAGCCACAGTAATATTCCATTATAGAAAGGAGTATGCTAATAAGTATTTAACAACAGTCTTTCTGAATTGAAAGATTTAATCATAATAACAGTTTTCCAATTATTTCTTAAGTTTGGACAATTAAGAAAATAATACAAATACTAGCAATAAATAAATATAATAATAAATTCCCTGTGAAGACACCTGACTGACACAGTGGATATAGGACATTGATCCTGGAGTCAGGAAGACCTGAGTTCTAATCCATTCTCAGTCATTTACATACTGTGTGACCCTGGACAAGTCACTTCACCCGGGTTTGCCTCAGTTTCTTCAACTGTAAAATGAGGATAATAAACTACATTGGAGAATTGTGAGATAATATTTGGAAAATCATTAGCTTAGAGTCTGGAGTATTTATGGTGCTTTATAAAAGCTTTTTCTCTTTTTCTTCTTCCCCACCTCACATTTGCCAAATGCTGAAAAAAATGTTATAATTTGCTATAATTTGAGTGAGAACCAATATGCTTCCATTATATCTATGTACCGCAATTTGTTTGTCCCTTCTCCAATTCATGGATATCTATTTTGTTTCCAATCCTTTGCTATCACAAAAAGTGCTACCATAAATATTCTTATATAGAGAGAGCCTTTTTTTTTTTTTAACAGTGATCTCCTGGGAATATCTATCTCTTATGAAATCCTTGGGGTGAAGGGTATTTGAATCATTTCATTTGTATGATTCCAAACTTTTGTAAAATGGCCATACTAATTCACAGCTCCACCAACAATGTAACATTTAACCTTTCATAATCCCTGAAATACTGATTATTCCCTTCTCTTGTCATCATCATCAATTCAAAAGGATGTGAGGTGAAACCTTAAGCTTGTTTTAACTGACAATTCTCTTTTATTAGTGATTTGGAAGTTTCTTTTACATGATTGTTAATGGTGTACAATTCTTCTCTTAAAAACTATTTGTTCCTATCCTATCTATTGTGGAATGACTTTTAGTCTTATTCATTTCCAATCATTATCTATAAATTGTGGATATTCCAAGAACTTTCAAAAGATTTAAAAGTGGGGACAGCTAGGTGCAGTGAATAGAGCACTGATTCAAATCCAACCACAGCCACTTGATACTTACTAGCTGTGTGAGACCTTGGACAAGTCACTTAACCTTGCAAAAACCAAGAGAGAAAAAAAAGATTTAAAAATGTCTTAGAAACCACATTCAATTCTAATTAGCAAGTCTTCATTAAGAACATTAGATTCCTAGGGGTGGCTAGGTGGCATAATGGATAAAGCACTGGCCCTGGGGTCGGGAGTACCTGGGTTCAAATCTGGTCTCAGACACTTAATAATTACCTAGCTGTGTGGCCTTGGGCAAGTCACTTAACCCCTTTTGCCTTGCAAAAACCTGAAAAAAAAAGAACATTAGATTCCTTTCTTTCTACTCTACAAGATTCATTTCCTGTTCTCTCTTTTATTAACATAGAATATTCTTAAGGGCAGGAATTGTATGTGTGTGTCTTTTCTCCTTTTCTGGTGGGGGAAGCCAAATTGGACTATTCTCCAGCATTTAGTAAATGCTTAATCAACATTGATTGATTGATATAAAGTTCAAGCTATCTCTGCCCTCACAATGAGATTCTATTCTCCTAAGAAGGTACAATACGGACACAAATTAATACCTAGATATTTGAGGAAAGAAAAGAGAGTTCTTGAAGATCTGGAAAGGTTGTAAGAGGGGGTGCTTGCTCAGCTGAACCCAAATGGTCTCAAAAAGAAAGACATGAGGAAAAGACATGTGAGAATAACTATACAAAAGCAGAGAAGTAGAATATTTCTAGTGTGGTAGGACAGTTTGGCTACAATGACAAGGGCCAATTCTTTTAATTACTTAGGGTTTATTTCATCTGGATGACTTGAACTGATTGGTGGTAAGAGAGCCAGTTGCTCTCTTACTAACCCTATTTGTGTTTCAACACCCAAATAGATATTTTTGTTCTACCTTTTCCAGCTCAAAGATCATTTTCCTTGGCAGAGAAAACATTAAACAACTAAACAACAGCAAAAGTTGAGTAATTCTGCCTTCTCTGTCATCTCTTTGTAGCCATTCCAATCTGAGAGAGGAGCCATAGTGTCTGCCCTCAGGGAGCTCCCGGTCTCATAATGCAGACATAGTCTGCAGTCAAAGAATTTTTGATTCGGAAGGAGAATTTAGAATATATGTCATCCAACGCTTTCGTTTGTCAAAAGAGGAAATTTGAGGCCCAGAGAGGGGAAGGTACTTGCCTAAAGTCTAATAATAAGGTCTCCTGACTCCTACGTGGTCTAGTCTTTTTCCCATCACATCACCCTGCCCCAGTAATATGCAGCCTCACCCTTATCCTTTGGTCAAAGTCAGCTGGTCTGACAGTCCTTGATGGCAAGCCCTTAGAAGACAAAGAACCCGTGCTCATTGGACTTGGTATAGAGCTCAGACCAACACTACACATACCTGTAATTAAGCACTGATGATGATGATAGCAAGGTCTGGGCATTCACAAATCAAAGATAATGATAGTGATGGTAGTAGTAGTAGTAATAGTAGTAGTAGTAATAATAATAACTCACATTTCTATAGTGTTTTTAGGTTTGCGAAATACTTCATGGATTTATCTCATTTGAACCTCGCAATGATCCCGTGTGGTAGATGCTGTTATTATTCTCATTTTATAGATTGGAAACCGAGATAATGGAGAGGCAGTGTGGGACAGTAATTGGACACTGGATTTGAAATCAGGAAGATCTGAGTTCAGATCCCATCTCAGCTGCTCATCAGTTATGTGATCTTGGGTATTGCATGCAATATCTTGGAATCTCAGTTTCTTCATCTGTCAAGTAAGGGGGTTAGACACTTCCAACTTTAAACTTATGATCTCATGATCCTTCTAATATTTGGATAATGCCAAGGCATACTTAGGATTGTCTATGTATTTTCCCTATCATTAATTGAATGTCATGATTCCTTAAAAAATTTGGTGTGTTAGACCTTTCATAATTTGCCCCTTCCCTCATTTATCTAACATTCTTATAACTTACAGCCCACCCTCCATCCCATACATATAACAGACTCATTTTTAAGGCATTCTTCTCATCATTGGATTTTTATGCCTCTTTTACCATTTGGTCTATTTTGATTTTAAGGACTCATTTTCTTTAGTAATTTTTCTGCCTCATTTACCAAGTTATTGTTTCTTTTTCATGATTTTCTTGAATTACTCTCATTTCTCTTCCCAATTTTTCCTTTATCTCTCTTCCTTGATTTTTAAAGTCTTTGTTAAACTCTTCTCTGGCCTGGAGCCAATTCATATTTTTCTTTGAGGATTTGGATGTAACAGTTTTGACTTCGTTGTCTTTCTGAGTTTATGTTGTGATCTTCCTTGTCATCATATTAACTTTATGTAATCAAGATGTTTTTCTGCTGTTGGCTTATTTCCCCCCAGCCTATTTAATTCTGTACTAAAGTGATGCTCTGCTTCCCAAGTGGAATACACACTCCTCAACTTTATATGTTTATGTGTTTTTCAAAGGTAATTCTGGGGACCTGTAAGTTTTCGGTTTTTGTGTTCTTGCTCTCTTGGCCTATGCACTAGTCTGTGACTGACCACAAACACTTTGCTCTGAAACTGTGATAAGGGTCCCAGTTCTCCTGTGGCAGCAAGCTCTGTTGTGTTCCTCCTCCTTACCCTGGGACTGGGACCCCAGATCCAGGTATGAATAATGCAACGGAGTCTTGACCCTGGTGCCAGCAAAAGGATACCTGTAATCTCCTTCTGACTGGTTGTCTGACACCTCCCCCCCTCCACTATGGGTTGAGAGCTCTGGAAACCACCAAAGATTCAGTCACCCCCAAGACCTACTACCGGTTTGCTGAGGTATGCTCTGGACCATATTCCACTCTTACCCCCAGGGCAATAGACCTTACATGCTAACCTTCTAAGTTGTCTTGGACTGGAAAAGTTTTTTACTCTATCCTTTTGAAGGTTCTGCTATTCCAGAATTTATTTTGGGGCATTATTTAAAGTTGTCTAAAAGAGTTTAGGGAGAGCTCAGGATAGTTCCTGCCTTTTCTCTACAAACTTTTAAAAATTATTTTTAAAAATTTATTTTGTTAAACATTTCCCAATTACATGTAAAAAATTTTAACAATCATTTAAAAAATTGGAGTTCCATTATTTGACAAAAACTGCTGGGAAAACTAGAAAAAAGTATGGCAGAAAGTAGACATAGACCTCCTTTTCCAAGGTAAGATCAAACTGGGTACATGATTCATACCTATGCCAAAGAAATCACAAAAGAGGGGGGAAAGACTCCCATGTACAAGAATATTTAAAGCAATTCTTTTTGTGGTAGAAAAGAATTGGAAATTGAGGCCATGCTTATCACATGGGGAATGACTGATCAAGTTGTGATATATGGCTGTAATGGACTATGCGTCTAAAAAAAATCAATGACCAAGAAGATTTCAGAAAAATCTGATAAAGGTTGCATGAACTAATGCTGAGTAAAGTGAACAGGACCAGGAGAACATTGTAGACTTAAAAAAATGATAAATTTATTCATTTTTCCAACTACATGTAAAAATAGTTTTCAACATTCATTTTTTTCCCTCCAACCCCACAGAAGGTAGTCTATTAGTCTTTACATTGTTTTCATGCTATACATTGATCATGTTGAGAGAGAATCATATCCTTAAGGAAAAAATAATAAAATATAAGTGATAGCAAAATTACATAATGAGATAATTTTTAAAAAATTAAAGGTAATAGTCTTTGGTCTTTGTTTAAACTCCACAGTTCTTTCTTTGGATACAGACGGTATTCTCCATCAAAGATACCCTAAAATTGTCCCTGATTTTTGCACTGATGGAATGAGCAAGTCCATCAAGGTTGATCATCCACCCCTATGTTGCTGTTATGGTATACAATGTTCTTTTGGTTCTGTTCATCTCACTCAGCATCAGTTCATGCAAATTCGTCCAGGCTTCTCTGAATTCCCATTCCTCCTGGTTTCTAATAGAACAATAGTGTTCCATAACATACACATACTACAATTTGTTCAGCCATTCTCCAGTTGATGGACATTCTCTCAATTTACAATTCTTTGCCACCACAAACAAAGCTGCTAACTTTTTTTTGGTAAGGTTTTGAATTTCACATTTTTCTCTCTTCCTCCCTCTCCTTGACAAATGAGTAATCTAATATGGGTTATACATGTATAACTAAGTTAAATTTATTTCTATATTAATCAGACCCTTGTCTGCTTTAACAGGAACATTGTGAAATGATCAACTAGGGTGGACTCAGTTCCTCTCAACAGTTCAGTGATCAAAGACAATTCTAAAATGATATCCCCATCCAGAGAAAGAACCATGGAGTCTTCCTTCTTGTGACATTTCTCCTTCTGTTCTGATTCTTCCTTCTCTGCCTAATATGGAAATATATGTAACACGATCATACAGGATTAACCTATATCAGATGACTTTCACTCTTAGGGTAGGGGGAGGAAAAGGTGGGAGGTAGAAAACTTTATAAATTGAATGTTGAAAAAATTATCTTTACATCTAATTGGAAAAATCAATCAATTAATTAATTAAAAAAGTGGAGTCCCAAATTCTCTCCTCCACTCCTTGAGAAAGCAAGCAATTAAAAGATTTCCATATTAACAAGCTGCAAAAGAAAACACCAATGAAAACTAAAGTAAAAAAATAAACTTCCATCGGCACTTAGAGTTTATCAGTTCCCTTTCTTCAAAGACCCTTTGGAATGTGTCTGAGATCATCATCTTGATCAGAGTAGTGAAGTCATTTCACAATAATATAATATTACAGTTCCTGTAACACACCCGTTCATCCGTAACATCACCCTCCTTTCTGTTCCTCAGACCTGACCATCCATCTTCCAACTGTGGACAGTTTTACTGACTCTCTGCCATGCTTGGAAGCCTCTCTCTCTCTCCTCATTTCTGTCTCCTGGTTTCCTTGGTTCTTCAAGTCTCAGCTAAAATCCCACCTTTTCCAAGAAATTTTTTCTGATCCCCCTTCTTGCTACTGTTTTTGTTATGTTGTTTATTTCTAACGAATCTCGTACATAGCTTATTTGAATGTTGTCTTCTTAATTAGATTGAATTATTTGAAGACTTTTTTTTTGTTTTTCTTGGAGTCCCCCGGTGCTTAGTCCAGAAACTATCATACAGTAAGCACTTAATAAATGGTTACTGACTAACTGAATGAGAGACCCAGGTAATGGAAGGTGATGTAGGAAAATTTAAGGAAGGAGATATTTCTTGTGAGTGGGAATTAGGAAAGAATTCATGGAGGAGGGAGGCAGGAGCAGGTTCTCCTCCATCCTTGCCTCCTGACTCAAGTTTTTAATGTTCATCTGAAGACTAGGATATTTCCCACAATACTGTGAAGGACTTTGGAGGCAGCCATTCTTGCAATGGTCCATCAGATCAGGTACATAAAGGGACTGACCAAATGCCACATGATATAAGCAATATGGCAGGGAGAGAACAGAAGACTGGGGTTCAAATCTCATCTCAGATACTAGCTGTGTGACCCCCACCAAGCCCCTTCCAATGTCTGTGTGTCAGTTTTCTCTTCTGTAAAATAAGGGACTTCTACATCCCTTTTAGCTTTCCATTTATGATTACTCATACTGGTAGGCACTTGCACAAAACTGGAGAAATAGGAAGTAGCAGAACTAGGATTCAAACCCAGATCTTTTGACTTCAAATCAAACATTATTTCCACTGCATCATCTAGACTCCAATAGAGGAATGGCTGTCAGTAGAGGACCAAATGTTATTGGCCTTCATTCTCAAAGAAGACCCTGACATTGGGAAGGTGGTGATATAACTTGCAAATGAATTGGATTTAAGTGAGGCAGGGCTGGTCAGTCACAAGCCTCACTCTCTCCTCTGGAGCCACCTGGTCCATTGGTCAGATATAGATCAGGATGACTGGAGATGGCCCAGAATGCAATGGGAGATCTTAGCCAAAGAAAGAACTAAACAGCCCTGGACAGGGAGATTTCTGATGTGAACCTTGGACACTCTTTGTTCTTCTCCCCTCCACCAATTATCTGTGTCAATCCCATTCCTTTGCCTTCTTCTCCCTGGGTAATTTCTGACACTGGGGTCTTTTCTAGAAATGAGTCACTGGAACATCTGGAACATGTGGCTTGCTGTCATTAGGGCCATGGCTGACCTGGGGCTGGTGGGGCAATCACCAGAATGAATCTTTCTCCCCCACTCAGACTGAGTCAAAGTTCCTCTGTTGCCTCTCTTCTTTAGCCCCTTCCTCATTCATGATCCTACTTTCCCTAGAATACTGGGATTTGGGGAAGGGTGGTGGTGAGGGGAAAAGGATGGAAAGTTCTGAGTGTCTGAGGAAGAGAATGCTCCTACACCTTCCCAAACCTTGTATAGAGCAGGAAACCTACCTAGATGCTACCAGAATTGGAGTGTTGGGAGACTCATGGCCTCTTTGCTTGACCAATCTCTCTTCTACCAACCATGGACCTATCCTTTGCTGTTGGTTCTGATAGCTCCAATCCAAGGTCAGGTGGAGAGGCTGATGAGTTCAGGATGGATGCAGATATCGATGTAATGGGAAGGATTCTATCTTTTAGGAGATCAGAGCTATAGAAAACCAAAGACCACCATTACTGGAATAATCACATTCAGTGTCCAATGTCTAATTCATAGAATCCTGGGGTGTTAGAACTGGAAGGGGACTCAGAACATTAGAACAGAAAATGCCAGAACTGGAAGAGACTTTCCCCCCAAGACCTGAGATTTCATCAGTAAAAAAGGTTCATGTTGTTAGAGTTCCCTTGAATATTGGAACTCTGAGAACTTAGGATGTTAGACTAGAGCCTGACCTGAAAACACAAAATATTAGAGATGGGAGAATTCTTAGAACTCGAACTGACAGAGCTGGGACTGACTTTAGAATACAGAATTTTGAAAACTGAGAAGGGCTTTAGATTACAGAATCTCAGAACTGAGAGAGCCTTTAGAATATACTTTAGGATGAGATCTCTAGGGGAAAAAAATCATTAGATGTTAGAATGTCAGAGCTTAGAGCACAGAATGTCAGAGCCAGGAGAGCCCTTAAAACATGCATAGAATGTGATATCTGAAAAAATAAATGATAGAGCATCAGAACTTAGAATACAGAATCTCAGGGTCAGGAGAGACCTTAGAACATGCATAGAAAGAAACATCTGGAAAAAAAAACTTTAGCAGATAAAATATCAGAGCTGAACAAAATATTTGAACACAGAATACCAGAGCTAAGAAAGATCTAAGAGCACAGAATTTGAGAGAGACCTTAGAACACAGAATATAAGAATTAGAGAGTCTTTAAAAAATACTTGGGGAAGGGGTGGCTAAGTGGTGCAGTTGATAGAGCACTGGCCCTGGAGTCAGGAGTACCTGAGTTCAAATCTGGCCTCAAGCACTTAATAATTACCTGTGTGTCCTTGGGTAAGCCACTTAACCCCATTGCCTTGCAAAAACTAAAAAAAAAAATAGTTGAATGTGAAATCTGGTAAGAACCTTAAAAGAGAATCTCAGAGTTGAAAGAAGTTTTAGAACACAGAATGTCAGAGTTCCCTCTCTTTTCCCTTCTCCCTGACATTTTATATGAGAAGGGAGTGAGGGTTTGAGGAAGTCAGTCTGTCAATGAAAATTTATTAATCCCTTGTTATATGTTTGACACTATGTTAAGTGTTTGGAATGGGGGATACAATAAAGGTAAAAGTATTTCCTATTGTACCAGGTTGCCTTTCAATTCCTACTGGTTCAGGCCATTGGCCCATCTGTTAGACCTGTTGTTTCTACAGAAATAAGTGAGCTGGTTATGATGCCTCATCCATCACTCTCAATCTCCCAGGCTAACCTCTCCCTGCTGTTAAAGACTAATCCATCATGATTTCAGAATACAGGTGAAACCAAGTCCAGGAACTCCTTGTATGACATTTCTTTTTTGATGTGGTATATGAGGGGTGGGGAGCCAGCCTTCTCCTTCTGTCTTAAAAAGAAGAGTATTTATTCTTTTTTAGTGGGTGTTCTTTCTCTTCTTCCTCTTTCATCCTCCCTCCTTGCCCACACTCGGGCTGCCCAAGGGGAGAGCTCTGACTCTCTACTCAGAGTAAGAGTGAACCCATCTTCTTCCACCATTAGAAAACATCATAGAAAAGTGGAAAGAATGCTGGATCTGGAGAAACTATGAAGTGCACACACAGCTGTAAATCCATGGGCTAATCCCTTAACCTCTATAAACCTCAGTTTCATTATTTGAAAAATGGGCAGAACAACTGTAGTCCTCACCACCCAGGGTTATTGTTAGGATAATAAAAATAGTAATTGTGCCACTTTAAGGTGTGCTAAGTTTTATTTTTACTCTCTCCTTTTCCTCATAGCAACTCTGAGAAGGTGGTTCTATTATTATCTACACTTTATAGATGAGGAAACCAAGGACAAGCATTTAGAAAACCTCAAAACAACATACAGAGGCAACTAAGTGGCCCCATGTTGAATATGGAATCAGGAAGATGTGAATTCAAATCTGGCTTCAGACACTCATTAGTTATGTGATCCTGGTCAGGTCACTTCACCTCTGTGCCTCAGTTTCCTAATCTGGAAAGTAGGGATAACAAAGTAGCATCTATCTTCCAAAGATGTTGTGAGGACTGAAGGGGATCATATTGGTAGAGTGCTTTGTAAACTTTAAAGTGCTATGGAAACACTAAGAGCTGCTGTCACTATTATTAATATGTTCATAATAGTTGCTATTATTGGACTGGAGGCTCTCTGAAGGTAAGGACTCTGGTATCCCCTTTAGTTCAGGAGATTCCAGAGGGAAGGGGCTAGGGTGCCCACTCAGAGCAGTATACTCCCCACTGACAAAGACTAAGTCTCCTCCCCCTTCAGACTGGAGGGTCTTCACAGGCAAGGGTAAACAAATTGGGCTTTTATGGAGCAGAACAAGGAACCAGCAGGTCTGGAATTTTTTGAGTATAAAGCAAAGAGGTTGCCTCCTCCCATCAATGCTGTCTGAAAGTTCTTTGAAAGATTGCCTTCTGGGGCGGCTGGGTGGTGCAGTGGGTAGAGCAGTCAGGAGTACCTGAGTTCAAATCCTCAGACACTTAATAATTACCTAGTTGTGTGGTCTTGGGCAAACCACTTAACCCCATTGCCTTGCAAAAACCTAAAGAAAAAAAAAAGATTGCCTTCTAACAGGGGTTCAGCTAGGTGGCCCACCATGGAATCAGAAGGACCTGAGTTCAAATTCAGCCTCAGACACTTGATATTCACTAGTTGTGTGACTTTGGGTAGGTCACTTATTCCCAATGTCTCATCCCCCCATCAAAAAAAAAAGAGGACAATCTTCCTCTATCTACTCTCTGTATCCTACATGAATGCTCATTTTCCTCCATTTAAAAGTTAACCCAAGTAAGAAGCAAATGTTTTGTCTTTCTTTGTATCTCTATTATATAGTGTCTCATGTAGAGTAAACACTTAATAATTTCTTAATAGTGGATTGTTTAGGGAGGGGATCAGGGAATAACAAGAGAACTGGGTTTTTATTATCACTTCTTCATCTCCTTTCCTCCACTTTTTTGCCAGAGTTCTCTGTGGTCCTTCCCAGAGACTGATCAAAGAAGACCCTAGACCCTCAACCCCAGTATCCACGAAGGGAGCATCGAGATGACCCCAGGCAAATCCCCAGCTCTAAGTTGAAGGGCCAGCCTGTTTGTACATATGGGTGGGGGGGTGGGGAGGGGAGGTGTGTATGGAATGGTCCTAGATGAAGTTGTTTATGACTTGAGGTTTTCATAGAAAGCAGGTATAGAGGAAAAAGCACATGTTTCTAGAGTCTGAGGAAGGGAGTTCCAGTCTCTTTATTAGCTGTGTGAAGATAGCCTAGTCATTGATTGTCTCCAGCCTCAGTTTCTCTAATTTTAAAATAAAAGGATTGAACAAGGTGAACTCTAAGGTTCCTTTCGGTATTGAAGCTGTGTGATTCCCCCTTCTTCATAGCTGCAGTCTTTCCTCGTACCTGAAGACCTGGGCACCCCATCCTTCTGCCCTCCACACCCACAGCTCCCCCCACAGCCAATTCCTTCAGGTAACTTCTCTACTTCTTCATGTGTCAGATAGACAGTATCTTAGGACCTGAGAATGGAGGCCTGGGCATAGGGCCAGGAGGTGGGGACAAGGGCTGTAGCTAATCAGGTCACAGGGTGAAATTAAAAGGCAGGCGGAGGAGGGCACCCGATCAGATCTTATTCCTGCTCTCCATCCCTTCTCTGCTCAGTGTGCCTCACCTGCCGGAGCCTGGAGGACCGTGGTCTGGCTCCGGAGGGGGAGGCACCCACTCCCTTTTTGGCTGAGGCTTGTCAGCATGGCCCAGCAGAGAGCAATCCGGCTGTCCCTGAAGAAGCCCACCCATGCTGTCTGTGTGGTGGGCACTGACACCTCAGTTGACGTCTATGGGTAAGAGTGTTTCCTGGCCTTGCTCTTTTCACCTCATAGAACTCTCCACCTGCCAAGAAATGAGGGTGGGAGTAAGAAGCAGCTCCAGGCTCTGGGAGGATCTTGGGAAGCATCCTCCAGGTTGCCACCAGTCAGGTGAACCTGTCCCACTGGAAACGTTTACAGGATTGCTGCCAAACACAAGAAATGTTTTGACAGGCTAATAGGCGGAGTTGGCAACAGCGCCAGCCAGAGAGGGGAGTAAGTCTTCCAGCTATTTCAGAATCGCACCTCAGGAAAATAGTGAAGAGTATGGCTTGGGGTGGGGGTGGAGGGTTCAAAACTAGGTATCTCATTGATTGGACTGTGGAGCTGGGAGGAAGGGAACCATACAATTTCCAAGCTTCCAGGGGCTTGGCCAAGAAGTTTGTTTCTCAAAGCATTAATGAGATAAGGAGATAAAGGGACTGGGAATTCATAGGAGAGGAAGGATGACACACCATGATTTTCCTGTCTTCTTGCAGCACTTGGATAAACTTGAGTTCTCTTGGTCTCTTTGGTTTAGGCTCTGTCTTAAATTGGGAATCAGGGCATAAAAGCATCTAGTTTCAGTTTCACCATTGACCAGTTGTGATCAACTTTTGAATGTGATTTATCTTCTTTGAGACTCAGTTTACTCCTTTGTAAAATGAGGGGATTGGACTAGATTGTTGTTAACCCAATTTTGATAGCATTAACATCCTATGATCCAAAGACCCTCCTAGTTCTGATCCTCTGTTCTAAAGGTCCCCCCATCTCTGATATCCTGGATTCTAAGGGTCTTTGCGGCTGACATTCGATGTTCTAAGAGCCCTCCCAGCTTGGACAACCTGTGTTCTAAGGGTCCCCTCAGCTCTGGCATTTTGTGTTCTAATGTCCTTTCTAGTTCTAACATCCTGTATTCTAAGGGTTCTTCCAGTTCTGACATTCTTTGTTCTAAGGTTCTTCCACCTGTGACATTCTATGTTCTAAGAGCCATTTCCATCTCTGAAATTCTATATTTTGAAAATACCTTCAATTCTGATTATCCAGGATTGTCTGGCTCTTTGACACATCAGAACCTCAGGGGTGGGTAATGGTCCTGGTGGTAGAGAAGATAGTCACGTTGAAGGATCAGGTGAGTCCAGAGTGAGGAAACTTGACCTGAGGAGGGAACCTCACCCTGTCTGGTTCTGGAGAACATCACCTAACTCTGCCCTACCTCAGTGGAAAGGCTTTGAGTTCTGGGGGGTGAGGGTTGAGTCACAATCTTGCTTTTCCAGCACTATCCTGATCCTGTAACTAGTCCAAGACCACCTGCTATGAACCTTTTCTAAGTTCCTCCATCAATTTAGATATAGAGCTGGAGGGAGAGGGTATAAGTTCAAGGCAGACTTACTGGTTGTGAAACTATGGGCAAACCTCTTCACTGTGCTGAGCCTCAATTTTCTCAACTGTGAAATGGGAAGAATAATCCTTACACTATCTACCACAATGGGTTGTGGGAGGACAGTATTTTGTGAGCATTTAGTGTGAGAACTCTTCTTGTGTCCTGTGACCCTTGTGAGGAATACCATTGAGGGCATGCGGATGTGCTGGGTCAAAGGTTGGATTAGAATGCCTCTGAAAATCCATTTGATTCTGAGACTCAATTTGTTTGTTGTTGCCACCTTATTAACTTTCTTCCTCTTTGGTATAATGAAAAAGGTGTTGGGTTTGGAGGCAGAGGACCTTAGTTCAAATCTTGGTTCTGTCACTTAGTACTTGTGTGAGCTTGGGCATTTTACTTTCTCAGTGCCTTAGTTTCCTCATCCATACAAGGAGGGATGCTGTCCTTATAGGGCAGACTCTTTTGAGATCTCCAGGGATTTTAGAGCACCCATCAGAAGTGGAATTCAAACATAGCAGTGGATAGGGTGGGCTTGGCTGCTTTTGGCTGGATCTGGTTCAGTGGTTGGCTGGTTTGGCAGGGAGATTCAGAGCACTTTGTGGAAGGGCAGTAAGGATTTGAACCAGACCTTTGGCATATCTCTTATCATTGCTGGGACTCTTTTGCCTCACCTGTAAAAGGAGGCAATTGAACTAGATGCCTCTAAGATTCCTTCGAGTTCTAACTCTTAATGATCCTATGAATGTCTGGGCCCTGGGGATGACTCTTTTATAGCCCTGGTTAGGGAGGTCTGGAATGAGAAAAGTCATCAACAGAAAGGTCATGGCAGTGGTTTTCTAACTAGAAATTAAGGTTAGACTCAAGGAAGAAGTTCCTAGTAAGGAGAGCAGTGAAGAGAGATCTGGTTGGTGAAGGTAGAACATGGAATGACCTTCTGTGGAAGGGATCATCTGGTCTAACTCTTTTATTTTACAAAGAAAGAAGCTGAGGCCCAAAGATACAAAATAATTTTTCCAAGGTGGTACAATTAGTTGGTAGCAGAGTTAGGAATGCTACTTGATTTTCTCTGAGTAAATCCAGTAAATCCAATCCTTTTCCCAAATGGCCACACTAGTTGAGAGCCATGGTGGCTTGAGGCAGCAGCTGAGCCTGTTTACCCCACCAGAAGCTCTCCCTCTCAACTCCTGGGGAGGCATGTCTTAGTAGCAGGGACCTTGGCATCCCACAGGCCTGACAGGTGTTTTTCATCAGCCCTGAGGGTTAACTGCTACTGCTGACTGGCCAAGTTCATGAGGGGGTGGCATGGCTCCTGGGGACATTGCTTGCCAGTCACCTGACTTTGCCAACCTTGAAGGCTCATGGAGAGAGTTAATGGGGTGTCATGGAGGTGACTTCACGGGAAATGATTAATTACCCCCAAAGGAGCCAATGGGACTTAGTTTGGAGAAATATTTGTGTTTCGGTGGTTAATTGTCTGATAGCTCAAAGATGTGGTATCTTCTTAAAGGGCCTCCCAGGTTGACTCTCCCCAGACCTAGCATGAGGCAGCAAAACAATCTTCCTTCTTACAGGTCTTGTCTACCCATGGTGTCTAAAAGGAGCCCTGACGACTTTGTCAAGAAGTTTCATATGGGAGATGGGTCAAGGAAGCTGCCTCATGACCCCTGATTCATTTTAGATGATTCTAGCCTGTCTAGTTCCCCCTCTTCCTATGGCCTTCTACTTCCCTGCCCCAGAAGCTGGAGGGCATGGACCATGGCCAAACTCCTCAGCCCTGTCATAGCAATAAAGAGAGAGCCTGAGACTGAACAAAACCCCAAACAATGCAGTCCAGCTAATTTTGGTCTTAATTGCCAGCCCAAAGGCTCAGAGTCAGAACCCTGTGGGGTGGAGGAGGTTAATGAGTGTTAATTAACAAAACTGAGAAGACCATGAGGAGCTCTAACCCTTGTCAGCTGGCCTCACCTCTTCAGTCTCTGTTCTTCCTCTATTTGTTTCCCCTTCCCACCCTCCTCTTTGGTGCATGTCTTGTGGATGATCTTTGGGGAAAAAATCACCATCCCTTCCCAATGACTCTCCCTAGAGTCGGCCTGGAACCCTCTGTTGGACAAAGAAGCACAACAGTCAACAAACTGACCATGTCTGACAGTGTACATATCATTCTGCACTTGTATACTTGTATTAGTCATCTCTCTCTGCTGGGAGGCTGGAGGTTCATCTCCCTCCTCATCTTTGATCAGACTTCTGAAGCTTTCCCATTTGTTTTCTTTTACATCCTTGTGGTCATCATATAAATGTTCCTTAAATTATTCTTATTTCATTTTGTATCCCATTCCTATAAATCTTCCCATGTTTCTCTAAATTCTTAATATTCATTTCTTCCAGTGAAGTAATATTCTATGACATTCAGGTACCACAATTTGCATTCCCAAAGTAATGAATACTCCTTTCTCTCTCTCTCTCTCTCTCTCTCTCTCTCTCTCTCTCTCTCTCTCTCTCTCTCTCTCATTCTCTGTCTGTCTAGGTCTCCCCTCTGTCTCTGTTTCTCTTTCTCTGTCTCTCACCTTCCCCTCTCTTATCTTTTTCTATGCATCTTCCCTTCCCTCACATGCCCCATAAATAACATCCAGGGAACCTAGAACATAGAATATCAGACCAGAAAATATTCTAGATGGAAGGGGCATTAGAACATTAGAAATGTCTGAACTGGGAGGAACTTTAGAGATCATGCTACAATCCTGTGGGAGAATTGTCTTCTCTTGCTACCACCCCAATCCTCCATTTCCTAATTTTTGGAGGGGAACTTCCTGTCACTGAACTCTTTCTTCTTTATGTTGGCTTCTTTCTGACTTTTTTGGTTCACTGTTGGTTGCCTGGCAATGCCTTTCGTTTTTCCTGAGGGTTTAACAACCCTGGCTCTCAAATATCCATCTTGGATGTTCCTTCTATATTCTAAGATCATCTATATTCATCTTTGCCCTCTGCCACTTTCTTGAGTGAGCCATCTTCTTAGGTTTTCCTTTCTTCTTAGTATCCTTCCTTGTTCTTTGTAGCCTTCTTTCCTCTTCTCCCAGGTTCTCCCATTTTAGAATTACATTCTCTTTTATCTCCCTCTTTCCTTAGTGTCTTATCATGTGCCCAAATCTTTTCCAAAAGGGCCAAAGATGCAAAATGATTTCTCCAAGGTGGTACAATTAGTTGGTAGCAGAGTATGGAATGCTACCTCATGTGCCCTGAGAGTAAAACCAGTCCTTTTCCCAAATGGCTGCACTAGTTGAGAGCCATGATGGCCAGAGGCAACAACTGGACTTGTTCTCCCCACCAGAAGCTCTCCCTCTCACCTCCTGGGGAGGTATGTCTTAGTGGCAGGGACCTTGGCATCCCACAGGCCTGGCAGGTGTTTCTCATCAGCCCTGAGGGCTAACTGCTACTGCTGACTGGCCAAGTTCATGGGGGGGTGGCATGTCCTTTCCCCATCTCATTCAATGTGGGGGGAATACCCTCAAAGATTGGTTTCCCTTTGCCTTGAGCACTTGCCTTATAGATCATGGTTCATATATAGTCCATTTTTTTCCCCTGGTCTTCTGTAGTAGGGTCAGAGAAAAGATGACCAACCATGTGGATTCCAACTGGTTATCCATTAGACCTTCTAGGTACATGATCTAAGCTGGACTTTTACACTTTTCATCAATCCTTCTGCTTTTCCTTTATCAAAGCATTTTCTCATTTCCCATAGTGACCCTTCTAAACCTTTTAAGGGCTCTGACAATTTATAGGATCACAGATTTAAACCTGGGAAGGGACCATAGAGGACATTTAGTCTGTAACTCTATGATACTTACTACTCCTTTGACTTTGGTTAAATCACTTCACTTCCTCACCTATAAAAATGAGGGGGTTGATCTAGATGACTTCTGAGGTACCTTCCAATTTTAGAGCCATGATCCATAATTAACATGTCCAAAATGGAGTTCATTTGCCTTTCCTTTAAAGCCTCTTTACCCTATTACTGTAGAGGATAATACTATCCTCTCAGTCCCATAGGCTTCCAACCTAGGAGTCATCCTGAACTCCTCCCTCTCTTTCAACCCTACCTCCCCTGCCAATTTCCTCCATATCCAAGTCTTTACCAAGGCTTTTCCTTTTACCACGTAGAAGCTCTTGACCATTTCACCTCTTCAGCCTCTCTTCTTTATTTCACCTCTACAGCATCTTTCTTCCATCTCTTATCTCCTGACCATTTCATCTCTTCAGCCTCTCTTATCCATTTCACCTCTGCAGCCTCTCTTCCATTGTTAACTCTGCAGCACTCATCCATTTTCTTCTACAGTCTCTGCAACATCTCTTCTCTATTTCACTTCTATTGAATTTCTTATCTCTTGCCTATTTCGCCTCTACAACCACTCTCATATATACCCCCTTTCCTCTTCTGACAGTGCCAGAACTACCTCATCACCTCAGGCCTGGATTATTGTAATAGCTGCTGAGACTGTGTGTGTGTGCGTGTGTGTGTGTGTGTCAGCCTCAAGTCTCTCCCCACTCCAATTCATTCTCTATTCAGTCATCAGAGTGATATTCCTAAAGCTCAGATCTGATCATTCATCCCCCTTTCTTTATCCCCCTCAGTCCACACTCTGTAATCTATAGTGGTACCCTATTGCTTCTAGGATCTAATATATAATAGTTTGGCATTAAAACCCTTTCATAACCTAGTTCCCTCCTACCTTTCCAGTCTTCTTACATCATACTCTTTAATCCAGTGACACTGGCCTCCTGTCTATTCCATGAACATTCCACTCCATCTCCTGATTCTAGACATTTACTCTGACTGTCCCCCATGCCTGGAATGCTCTCCCTCCTCTCTGCTACCCAATTTCCCCGTCTTCCTTTAAATCCCAACTAAAAACCTATCTGAAGGAAATCTTTCCCAACCCTTCCTAATTCTTACTTCTTTCTTCTCTTAATTATTCTTATTTATCCTATCCATAGCTTACTTGTATGTATTTGTTTGCATGTTTTTCTCCCCCTCCCATGGGTTATAAGTTCCTTGAGGGCAGGGACTGTCTTTTGTCCCCCCCCCAGTATGTTTTGTATCCCCAATACTTACCCAGTACCTTATTTGTAATAAGTGATTAATAAAATACTGACTGATTGACCTTCAGGGCTATCAAGTCCATCAGGACTTGAGCTCTATGCCTTAATTCCCTTTTCTCAGACAAATTATTTCCAGTTTTGTGTTTTTGAATTGGGGACAGTCAACTCTCTACTTTCTGTGACTGAGGAAAGAGGTACAACTTTGTTTAGATCATAGAATGAAAGAGTAAAAGGGTTTTAGAACACGGAATGTCAGAGTTGGGAGGGTCCTGAGAACATGAAATGCCAGACCTGGGAGGGCCCTGAGAACACAAAATGTCAAAGCTTGAAGGAACTTTAGGATATTATGTGTAATCTATAGCCCTCATTCTTCAGAAAAATAGCTGCTAGGCTCACAGGGACTGGTTTCAGTCTGAAGTTTCCTCAATAATAACTCAGCAATTATTCTTTCTCAAGAGGAACATTTCTTCTCTTTACTCCTTCTGGGACTGTCTGGCATCCACCCTGTTACATATGGCTCCCTGGGAGGACCCTTTGGATGCATAAGTCTCTCTTCGGGTATCTTGCCTGTCTTGTATGTAGTTTCTTACCTTCCCTTTCTCTCAGTATCCCCTGCCATGTGTTTTCCCAGCACTCTGGAAAAATGGAGTCTTTTTTCCTTTGGTGCCATATTTGTTGGTCCATTTTCTATGCCCTCTTTCCTTTCTCATGGGCCCCTCACAAAAGATTGAGGAAAGGTCAGACAGAAGGCAACTAGTCAGCACCACTGACACAAGTCTGGTACAACTAGCATCCAAGTTTTCTGAGTCCTAATCTCTTTATATTAGAACTGGATGGTTGTGTGGAGGTATCAAGGATTTTATGATTGCTCCTTCCTCTTCTCCATTCTGGATCTTGCTGTACCTCTCTGTTGGGGAGGGCAGGCAACTTTCCCTGGCTGGTGATCTTTCCACTGTGCTATCACGTTCACAAGTATTTATCAAGTGCTTATTGGCCCTCTTCAAAGGGATAGAAATATAAGTAGAACAAAAGACAATCCTTGTCCTCAAGAAGCTTAAATTCTATGGATGGAAAACATAAATGGAAGCTGAAAAGTGGAGAGGGAACGGGAGATGAAAGGACTTGTCTTGGGCTCAGTAGAGTCAATGGATCAGTCTAGAAAGGAGTGAAACCATCCTACTAATAATAGCAGAAATTATGCTGCATTTGGTGTTGGAGGACCTGTGACCTTGGACAAGTTAAGTCACTTCTTCTCTAGAAACCTCAGTTTTCTCATCTTAACAATGAAAAGCTTGAACCAGATGATCTCAAAGGTTGCCTCTGTGCTGAAGGCTCAAGTTTGCTCCTCCTTCCTTTCCACATCCTCTAGCCTCCACCTATACTGGTTTATTTGCTAGCATTGTCTGTAAACGACATTCCATCTCCCTTTTCTATGTCCTGTACTGATTGTATGTTTTCCATGCCCAGAATGCTTTTGCTTCTTGTCCTTTCCTTGGCTTCCTCCAAGACCCAGTTCAAAGTTCACCTTCCAGGACCTCCTCTGTCTTCCACCCCCTTCCGCAGCCCACCCCACAGGTGAAGTCCTTCCCACTTGTGTTTTCATCCATCTATTCTCTCTCCATCTTGTATATACTTAGTTATCTCCATGGTGTCTCCCCATTAGAATGTAAACTCTTTGAGCGCAGGAACCATTGCATTTATTTGTCATTGTATCCAGTTATCCATTGTAACGTAGTGCCTCACATGTTGCTGTTGTTGGGTCATTTCAATTAAGTCCAGCTCTTTGTGTACCCATTTGGGGTTTTCTTGGCAGAGATACTGCAGTGATTTGCCATTTCCTTCTCCAGTTCATTTTCCAGATGAAGAAACTGAGGCAAAGAGAATTAAGTGACTTGCTCAGGGTCACACAGCTAGGAAGTGTCTGAGGTTATATTTGAACTCAGAAAGATTCCTGACTCCAGGCCCATTGTACTATGGCACCCCCAGGGCTACCCTCTCCTTCTACCATCTTCCAAAATAATCTCCTGACCCTCCTTTGTACTAGCTGTGTGATCTTGGACAAGTCACTTATTCCTGATTGCCTTGCATCCCATGCCATCTGCAGTAGTCGATTTCCATGAACTGGATCCATATGGCTCTGGAGGAGAAAGTGAGGCTGGTGACTTAGCACAACCCCCCTCACTCAAATCCAATTCATACGCTTGTCATGGCATCACCTCCCTGATATTATGGTCCTTTTCAAGAACAAAGGATAAACATTATTATCATCCCTATCACCTTATGTTATAAAGATTTATACACCTGCCCCTTTTGTATATATACCCTCCCCCATCATTGGACTTTAATTTTCTTAGAGATAATGATAGCATTTTCCTTTTATTCATCCCCACTGCTAATCACACAGCAGAACCTTTATAAAAGTTTGTGGAATCCAAATAGGCAACCTTCTCTTGCCTCGGTGTAGGCTGGTCTAGAGTCTGATGGGAGACTGGGTGAATGTGCTAGGTAAGCCAACCTTAGGCTTCTCTCTGGCTCTGTTGGAAACACAAGTGGGTTTGGATTTCCCTGTTTCAGGCAGCCCTAGGAGTGCAGCCTCTGCATAGGGGCCTTTCTAGAAGGAAGAAGGTGAAGAAGTGACTGTGTTGGTAACCATTTGCATACAATATGACTGGGAAAATATAAGATTTGGAGTTGGTTTACTTGGGGTTGGAGCCCAAGCTCTATTATTTACTGCCTCTGTCATCTTAGCCAGTAATAATATCTCATATTTATGATATAGTGAGCAGGAACAGCTGCCAGCTCAGAGACAGAAAGGTTCAGAACATTTCTGACTGTATGACTCTGGGCAAGTAACTTAACCTCTCGGGGCTCTGGGCAATCTCTAATACTGTGGTGCGGAAAAGTTATATTGCCAGAGGAACTTCCCTACACCTATGAAATCAAATACACACTTCCTACCCCAATTTTAATAATTTTATACCAATTTCTATAGATTCATAGAATGTATCCCAATGTATATAAATTCATAAAATTCATTCCAATTTATGTAAATTCATATAATTTAACCCAATGTATATACATTTATAAAATTTATTCCAATTGATATAATTCATACATACACACATACATACATATGTATATAAAGTTTCCAAAGATCCTCACACCCATGATCTCATTTGACCGTCATGACAATCCTGTGAGGCAGATGCTGTTATTATCCATCTTTACAGATAAGAGAGGTTGAGTACCCTGCCAAGTATCAGACTGGGACTTTTCTTCATTCTATCCACTCAGACAGGATGATACTTGAGTCACTTTCCCTCTCTGGGCCTCGGTTTCCCCATCTGTTAAACAGGGAATGATCTCTCAGCTTCTTTTCTGCTATGAATCATCATTTAAGTTCTCCTCTCCTGGTTGCCTTTCCCTTTTGTATTCATGCCCCTTATTGGGGAAGAGCAAAGAAGTTTTCAGAAGTTGGGGCTGATGGCTTCTGGGCCACAAGTTCAGGCCCCTGGGGGTTCCTGCCTTAAGGAGTCATGACAGGATCTTTGGAGGAGGAGGCAGGGGTTGGGCTAGGTAGCTCCCAGGAGTTACATGTTCATCAGACAGACATTTAGCATCACAGACACGTCTTTGCCGAGCAGGAAGGTGGGCCCAGCAGGTGCTAGGCCTGGGGCTAGAAGCAGGAGATGAAAAAGAGGGTGAGACCGGGAGGGGGAGGTAGAAGACAAAGGCCTAGCTGAAACCTGACTCTGCCTCTTTGATGTTGGCCTACTCGCTTCTCTTAATTCATTCATTAATGAATGGGGAAGGAACGGGACTGGAGAAGGGGGGGGGGGGAGAGACTGCACTGGAAAACCCTGCCTGAGCTCAGACACCAAACTGGCTCTCTGAAGGACCCCTGAGAGGTGCCATGATTCCTGCCCCCTCCTAGGAGGTGGCCACTCACTCTGCCTGGTCAAGGGGGCACTGCCTTCTTGTCCCTTCCCTGACCTTTGCGTGGTCTCCTGGAGAGGGGGCCAATCAGATGGAAGTCCTCTTAAGGCAGCGACCAACTCAATCCAGAAGCTTAGGGAACCACTTCTTTCTGGAGCTCTTTTTATGTCTCTGGTTCTGTCTCTCTCTGTCTCTCCCTCTCTTCCTCTTCCTCCTCCTGCTTTCCCCTTCCTCTCACATCCCCTTCCCCTCTTCTCTTTCTGTCTATCTCTGTCTCTGTCTCTGTCTCTGTCTCTGTCTCTGTCTCTGTCTCTGTCTCTGTCTCTGTCTGTCTGTCTGTCTCTCTCTCTCTCTTTCTCTTTCTCTTTCTCCTCTTCCTCCCCTCCCCTTCCCTCTCTCTGTTTCTTTCTCTTCCCATCCCCTTCCCTCTCTCTCTGTCTCTGTCTGTCTGTCTCTCTCCTTCTCTCTCTGTCTCTGTCTCTCCTCCTCCCCTTTCCTCCCCTTCCCTCTCTCTGTCTCTTCCTATTCCTTTCCCCTGCTGTCTCTGTCTCTGTCTCTCTCTGTCTGTCTCTCTTTCTCCCTCCTTCTCTCTGTCTCTGTCTCTCTGTCTGTCTGTCTCTCTCCCCCTCCTCCTTCCTTCCTCTGTCTCTTCCCATCTCCTTTCCCTGCTGTCTTTGTCTCCATCTCTCTCTTTGTCTGTTTGTCTCTCTGTCTCTCTTTCTCTCTCTCTCTCTCTCCCTCCTCCTCCCATCCCCTCACCCTCCCCTTTGTCTATTTCCATCACTGTCTCTCTGTATCTCTCTGTCTCTGTATCTGTCTGTCTTTCTGTCTCCGTTTCTCTATCTCTGTCTCAGTCCCCTGTCCCATCCCTCCCAGGCTCCAGAGGATTTACAGAGCACAAGCTGCCCAAGTTGGTTAGGAGGCTAGAGGAGAGTTGGAAGGAGGGGGAGGTGGTCTCCTTTTCATTCTGGTCTCCTGAGCACATTCTCCAGGGCTGGGGTGGTTGGCCTGGCTGGCCCTGGCCCTGGCAGAACAGCTCCCACCTCTCCAGGTTGCGATGTTCTGATAAGAGGTCCCACCTCCCCTGTGGCCAGAAGGATCACCTCTGAACCCAGACAGAGCTGATTACATGGGGCTATAGTAGGAGTGACAGGAGCTACAGGAGCTACAGGAGCCCTTGGTCAG
Organism: Macrotis lagotis; assembly: GCF_037893015.1. Lineage (NCBI taxonomy): Eukaryota > Metazoa > Chordata > Mammalia > Peramelemorphia > Peramelidae > Macrotis > Macrotis lagotis. The sequence goes on along the minus strand of NC_133658.1, from coordinate 875,724,058 downwards.
AAAAGGAACCTCTCAGAACAGAAAAGTGGGAGCTGGAAGGGACCTTGGTGGCCATCTGGGGGACTCACCAGTGAACTGAACTTTCACTAAAGTCAGAAACGGGGAAAGGGCTTGACTAAGGCCACACAGCAAGTTCACAGAATCATGAAATGAGTTGTGTTAACTATTTTTCTCCCTTTGGCTAAAACAAAACAACAAAGTTAATTTTTTGCAACATAATGGGGTTAAGTGGCTTGCCCAAAGCCGCATAGCTAGGTCATTATTAAGTGTCTGAGGTCAGATTTGAACTCAGGTACTCCTGACTCCAGGGCTGGTGCTCTATCCACTGCACCACCTAGCTGCCCCAAAAAAGTTAGTTTTATAAATGAAGCTTAATTCTCTAGGATCTTACCAGAATCCATGGGTGGATGGCATCATTACAAATGCCAACATTGACCCAACATTTCGGGGAATTTCATACAATTTAGACACAGAGCAGTAAAACTTTAGGTGAGAGATTTCACATAGATGACAGGGTTTTGCAAATACAATTCTCTCAAATCTTATATTTCCTGAAATTTCTTATTGGCAGGAATCCTTATGCTAAAGAGTAAATGTTTACAAACAAGAGGATTTTCTCTCTGCTCATCCAGGATGTCCCTTACCTTAAAGTTTGTTGATCACAAATTTGTTTGTTGAACACACATTATGATAACCAGATAGTACTGACACAGGTGAAGTCAACATTGTAAGGAGACAGATCTTACATAGCAGACTGTTTTATAACCCTTAATTACAGGTTAAAGAGACAAACTTCTGATTGGAAATATATTACTCAAGAATTGTTAATTCTATCTCCAAGAAGATCAGGTTATACATTTCCCCCATTTTGATCTAATTTGACATTGTCATTCATAGCTCAATCATATAGAAACTTAGGAAAATAATGAATATATTGGGAAAACACAAATCAGTGGAATTTTAGGCAAGGTAGATCTATAACATTAATGAGTAATAAAATCACAAATAATAAAAAATTACAGAGATTCAAAAAGGGGGGGTAATCTTGATGATATATATGGATAGATAGATAAAAGCACATAGTATCGAGGAAAGATTTAATTCCATTTCTTCTGAAGTAACCTTATGAAGTTCTATGGCTTAGTGTGTCGCTTCAGAGATTTCTTCAAAGCAGGTTGCTTGTAGAGATTCTTTCCTTTTTCTGTTGAAACTTCTTACTAGAAAATGAAATTCTGAAATACCTTAGATCTTGATGATTTATCATTATTTTTGTATTTTCCCCATTTTGGAGATTACCTTTCCACTTAACAAATAGACTTTCATAACAGTTATGCTAAACTACACATGAATTGAGCTGATTATTTAAAATTTAGATAGATGCAGGCCATAATTACTTAAATTTTTATAGCTTGTTTTAATATTGATTGTCTGACATGATTATAGCAATTTACCAGAAAAATCAGAGACACAAAGAAAGGACAATGGTCCCTTATGTATTTTAGATATCTGTTCCAGGTCATGTAGGGTAACCAAGTCTCAAGCCAAAATTCTCATTCTACCAGATGAGAGACATTTTTCTGAAAATGCCACATTCATGGGAACTGAGTTAGGAAGAAGTCCAGTCTTAGATCAGCTTGAAAAAAACTGCTTCTTCCATTCTCTTTCCCCAAACAACCTTTTTCACCTTTAAATTTTAACAAAACCCCTCTTGGGTCCCTTTCTTTTTCTGGCTTCTATGGACTGTGGTTCACCAGTCATTTCTTTTGACACCTGGACTTCAGACTTAAGATAGGAAGCCAATTTCAGTCCCATGACAATTTTATAGCAATTTTCTATAATCAGATGGAGATTCATTTTTAAACTTCGTAAACTAAAGGAAAATGTCATATTTTGATTATGATCATAGAGTGATAACAATCACAAAATGTTAATCCTGTTGCACAGGTAATTTTATGACAAAAAAGTCTGAGACACATGACACAGAAACAAAATTTTAAAAAAATTCCATTAATATGCTGCACAAGCATAGCTATATATATGTATATAAAAGCACCCAGATATTCTGAATTAACATTGTAATTGTAACAATCAATATATATTGCAGGAAAAATTGGAGAAAGAAACAAGAGAAAAAAAATTTTTAAACTTAATAACCCCGATTAAGAAATATATATATATATATATATATATATATATATATATAGTTGAGAACATTATTCATGATATGTTTGATTATTACAGAATATCTATTACCATATTTTTCTGAATCTTATATCAATATCACTTCATCACTTTTTAGTCAAAGGGGCATATAATGCCACCTGAAGACCAAAAGAGAGGAAAAAGGAAATTTTCACCTTTCAATTTCCTCAGAGGAAATGAGGGAAGTTCTTTCAAATATTCCTTATGTGATCATGGGGCATCTATCCCTTCCATCTCATGTGATGTAACTACAGGTGTCATTATCTTATTCACCAAAGTAGTCTCGGGAACTTAATCTCATACATGCCAATTTCAAAACATAGCAAGAACTTTACTTGCAAACTTTAAATTAGCTTAAATGCTAATTGTTTCACAAATAATAAGCTTAAAAATATGGAAAATATAGAAACATTTCTATGACAGCTATAAACAAACATCATCATATTATTTATAGTAAATTAGGTTACAGATTTGAAAATTTGGTAGACCTTATACAAAATACATAAAAAACTTTTACAGAAGTCTTTTTCTTAGTCCTCTTTTTTTTTTTAGGTTTTTTTGCAAGGCAATGAGGTTAAATGGCTTGCCCAGAGCCACATAGCTAGGCAATTATTGCGTGTCTAAGGCTAGATTTGAACTCAGGTCCTCCTGACTCCAGGGCTGGTGATCTATCCACTGTGCCACCTGGCTGCCCCCTTGGTCCTCTTTTTTAAAACAGCAATAAACATTTCTGATGTTAAAAAGGACAATATATTAATTATGAACTTGTAAAGTGATGGACATTTATCTTATTCAGTTTTTAAAAATTTTTTTAATTTAGTTTTTTAAATTTAAAAAAATTTTGGTTTATTTATTTTATATTATTACAATTATCTTGTTGTGAGAGTAAACATAACCCTCCCAAAAGGTGAGAAACCTCAAGAATAGAGAGAGAGAAAAAAAATGTACTTTAGTCTGTGTTCAGATTGCAATGACTGTCTCTGAGATAAGTTACCTTCTTTATCTTAAGTCCACTAAAGAAACTGCTTCAATATTTTTCCCACAGTTGCTATTACTTGCTGTATTTCCCTTCACTATAACTTCCCACTCTCATTCATTCTATTCTCTCTCTTTCCTTTCATCCTGTCCCTGTTCAAAACCGTGTTGTATCTGAGTACCCTCTCCCACAATCTTCCCTCTCTTCTATCACCTATTCCCCTCTTCTCTTATTCAGTCTTAAAACAACAACAAAAAATTTGAAATTGGAATTTATCAAACCTAAATTAGTATAAAAATTTATTTTTAGATATTATAAATTAATCCCACAAATTCTTCACAGGCAATGAATTCCAATGACCACACCTCTTCTAAGTACCACCTTCCTTGAACTTGAGGGTGTATACAAAAAGGAAGGGTCTGTTGGTTTAAGACATGAAGAAATATACCTAATTAAATTACCCTTACAAACAACCTTAAGTCAAATTCCTTCCAAACATTGACTTTAAAAAGTGACATCACATAATTAACCCATTCATTGGCAATTAAAGTAATTAAAATTACTAAAATCAGGTGGTTAAAATTGTTAAATGCCCATTAGATTTCCTTACAGAAAAATTCTTGATAAAAATTTATGACTTGATGTTCTAAAAAATCCTTTTTCTTTATAATTACAACATTTTCTTTATACTTAACAAACATGAAATTTATGAGTCAAATGTCAAAAACTATGGTTACAATAAGAAGCAATAATGTATGAGAAATTTAGTTTTCCTTCATTAATGTTGTTTATTAATAGCACAATTCTAAACTCCCAATTTTGAGCAATGTTTCTCAATCTTAGAACATTTGTGAATATCACAGTATCATAATTCAAATCATGTATTTTTCAAATAAAAAACCTTCTAAAGTTAAACAATGTATAAACTTAATAATGTACAGAAAATCAATCCATATATGGTTGTCTCATTAAAAAGGTAATCATATAGCTTCAATGCCTTTCTTAATTTATATAATCCTGCTACCTTTTTCCTTCAGAATTAAATTTTGGATTAAATCAACCCAAAATCTGGACTTCTAGGTCCTTAACATATATATGTAAGTTACAGATATTCCTTTCTTCTATTGTTAATTTTTTAAAACAAAAACTTTTCTTTCTGCAGTTTCCAACTGAGAGACAATATTAGAATAACATTTTCAGCTTCCATTCTGAAATCAATACTTATTTATTCTAGGAGAACTAACCAAACCAGCACTGTTTAGAGATCAAAAATTGAGCATTGACATCTTGTATTCTAAAATTTTTTAGTGGCTCTGGCCTAGACCTCCCAAATCCCCCAGAAAGGTCCAGTGACCTCTTCTTAGATCTCCGGGCCAGAGGAGACTGAAGCGCTGTTGGGGGAGCAAAACAGAGAGACCTTTAATCCAAATTATTAATAGCTTTTTTTATTAACATACTAATTAAGACCAGTCAATGTAATTTGCTAAATCAGTAAATAAAACCCTGCTAGACAACCAGACCAAAAAAAAAAAAGAATAGAAAATAATTAGAACCCTCTTCTCCCCAAAAACAAGCATGATTTTCAGAAAAATCTGTCCCATGGTGCTGAATCATGAATTTTTAGAAAACAAAAAGATCTACTTTTGGAAAGGAAGAGTGGAGAGGAAGACTGGCCAATCAAAACACAGAGACACACCAGCAGAATTTAACACAGACACATATAAAACACATAAAGAGCACTTCGAACCAGAGAGGCCCCCGTTCAAATTCCAGGGAAAAACCCACCTTGCTCTCACACTAGAGGGTCCCCTAAACACTACACAGACAAAGACGAGGGGGTGCCAGATAACTCCTTATCTAAGGATAAGTCTTCCACACCTTCCCCAGCAACCAAAAACAAATAACCACCCAAATCTCCGACAACCAGAGGTAAAAATCCGGAGAACATTCCATTTCCAAATAATTGAGCTGAGTCTCATTACATTCCAAAGCAAATTTTAAAAATCAGTCCGTGCAGATTGCTGACCTTCCCATTTGAAAGCAGAGCTGTATTTCCTGCTGGAAGGAACAGACGTGGAAAGATAACCATTGCATGGGTCAGCCACAGTGAATACTGCAGCAGAGGGAGGAATGAACACCACAGGAGAGGGGACCAGGACAGTAGCTGGGCATGGTTTTGTCGGAGAGGAGCAGAAAAGCTTGGAAGGACTGTGGAGGACTTCTTAATTTCTGGTTTTTACTATTTTCTAGAAGGGATCTACATTGTTTTGTCTGTTGTCCAGGCTTTTTGCAATTATGACAAATCTTGGTTGCCTGATCCTCAGGCTGCCTCCCAGCTACAGGGGCATTTTGCATGAGGGGTGTCAGCTGCTTGAGCTGCAGAGGCAAAATCTTATTTTTCTTTGCCCTTGAATTTCTCTTTTCTTGGAGATCTTTTTCCTTTTACTCTATTAAATTTTAACTCAGCTAATTCAACAATGTATTGAGGATATTTATCTTGCCAGCTCAGTTCACTTATCTTAATATGTCTGGACAGAGTAGGTTGTAGATTATTAACAAAATAAGAGAGAAACTGAGTCTGTCCTATTACTTCCTTATCATGCTTCAATCCTGAATTTGTGCCAAAGGCTTCTGCTAATCTATCAAACGATTGGAACACTATTTCATCTTCCTTCTGAACAATAGTCTTAATTTTTGAAAGTTTTACATCAGATACAGCCTGCCCTCCATCTGCAGGTTGAAGAGCCTGAGACCACAGTGTGTTTATTACCTTGAAAGGATAGACTCCCACTAATTCAGGCTTCAGGTTTGTATTTAGAGCCAGGGAATAGGTGAATGAGATAGGAGGGTAAAGAGAGTGAACAGCCAAGGAAATGGGAGGAGGTGGATAATCAATCAGGAGGGGGCAGAGAGAATGAGGTAGGGACAATGCTCAGAGCCAGCTCTTGTGGCTCAGGAGGGGGAGAGGCAGAGACCTCAGCCAGACGAAGATCAGCTAAGAGCCTTTGTGCCTCTTCTGTGTCATCAGAAGAAATTTTCCTTCTAGCCCTAAATGAGGCCTTTTCAGATTTTCTTTCTCTTTCTAACACTTCTCTGTACCAAGCATAGGAGCATCACGATTCTTTTTTAGAGATTTTACTAGTTTTTTCATTTTGTCTTAAGATAATTAACTTTAGGGGCAGCTAAGTGGCATAGTGGATAAAGCACTGGCCCTGGAGTCAGGAGGACCTGAGTTCAAATCCGATCTCAAACACTTAATAATTACCTAGCTGTGTAGCCTTGGGCAAGCCACTTAACCCTGTTTGCCTTGCAAAAACCTAAAAAAAAAAAAAAGATAATTAACTTTAAGTCCTGTCAAATGAACTCCCCCTGGGATTATCACTAGTTAATTTTTGTCACTTTTGGAAAAATATGTGATCACTGGAATTGTAACTTTTGGTCATATAAAAAGCAAGATTTTTCTCTATTGGATCTCTGATCTTAGATTTAGTTTGTCCCATATTTTCAACAGTCAGTAATAACTGAACACAAACAACACACCAAAACAGGACACTAAACAAATAACATACAAAACAAACTAGACACAAGATGCCAGACAAATATTCTTTTATGTTTTTATCAAACCAAAAACAGCAGAGATCTAACCGCTGAACTATCTTACCGACTAAGATACCTCCCGTAGATTCTAGGAATGAGCCCTGACACACACACACTGACTAGAAAACAAATAACTCGGCAAAAATCTAACTAAAATGAAAAATTGCCCACAAAAACCCTCCGTAGCAACCCCAGAGAACTTCACAAAACAACACAGTTCACAACTAGGGCAAATTGAGTTTGAAAAGTAATAAATAATCTCACTTTTAGACAAGTCACTAGTCCTAGGTTAAAAATGTGTCCTGGTTTTTTTTTCCTTAGGGGATCCCTTTGATGAGTTGTCCCAAGGAAAAGTTTATCCTTTTTCAAATTCAAGCCTAGATTCAATGTCACATGCACCATTAACTGTTAATCATTTTCTCCCTTTGGCTAAAACAAGACAACAAAGTTTAATTCTCTAGGATCTTACCAGAACCCTTGGGTGGATGGCATCCTTACAAATGCCATCACTGACCCAACATTTCAGGGAATTTTTATACAATTTAGACAAAGAGCAGTAAAACTTTAGGTGGCCACCCAGTGAGATTTCATATAGATGACAGGGTTTTACAAATACAATCCTCTCAAATCTTTACAGAAAATTCCTATTGACAAGAATTCCATTTATGCTGAAAAGTGAATGTTTACAAACAACAATAGGATTTTCTCTCTGTTTCTCCAGGATGTCCCTTAGCTTAGTTTGTTGGTCAAGGTACTAACATTGTGATAAATAGATCGTATTGATAGTACTGACACCGAGTCAGAGAGACAGAGACAGAGAGAGACAGAGACAGAGAGAGACAGAGAGAGAGAGAGAGAGAGAGAGAGAGAGAGAGGCAGAGACATAGAGACACACAGAAAGAGATTGAGACAAAAAGGTATAGAGACAGAGACAGAGACAGAGAGAGGCAGAGAAACAGAGACCGAGACTGAGACAGAGAGACACACACAGAGAGACACAGACAGACAGACAAAGACTGAGACAGGACCAAAGGGGGGGGGTGGGTCCCTACGTCCTGGCCTCCATCACTTCAATCCTAGTGCCACTCATTCAGAACATGTCAGTCCCCAGGAGCTACCTCTCATGTGGGGCAACCAGAGAAAGGGAACTCCTTGGGGAATCCTTTATCCCTTCTGGTGGTTTCGGTCAAAAAATGAACTTGTCTCGTGGAGTTCCACTCATGGAGTACCTGACAGCCTCTGCCTCAGGTCACTTGGAAATGTCATTGAGCAGTAGAGGGATGGTGAAGGGAACCAGAGATAGAGCCCCAAATGCCCAGCCTATGATTTCATTAATAAAGAGATTGATTCTCAAATGCCTTGATCTCAGGATGCCTTTACACTTTTAAAAATTATTGAGAACCCTCCCCTCAAAGAGCTTTTGCTTATCTGAGTTGTATCTGTAGATATTTACCATATACACTTTAAAATCTTAATATTATTATGAAAATATTTTTGCCTTGTTGACCCCTGATTGTTAATCCTTCATTCTCAGAGGACCATGACATTGGTAAGATGATGTCATGACTTGTGAGTATTGGATTTAAATGAGGAGGGGCTGTGCAATGTCACCAGCCTTACTTTTTCCTTTGGAACCAGCTGGTTGGAGCCTAGTGGAGATGACTTAGGATGCAGTGAGGAAACCTGGACTTTTTAAATTAGGATCTTTCCCAGTTCTAAGTTTATCTGAGGCCATGTCCATTCAGTTAAAACTAGGCAAGAAATGAGACAAAGAATGGCCTCTTTTACCTAGTCAAAAAAAATCAATCTGGAATGGAAGACCCCCCCCCCCATTATTTCTGGCTAAAACAGAAACAATTGCAATTCACGCTCACTCTGAAAGGATCAACTAAGATAACACTTTGAGAATAGTTGGTATGTTGAATTTCCAGGGGGTCAACTCCATCTACCGAAATAAATCAGCAATTCACATTTGTATAAATTGTTACTCTGAAATTTATAGTTTTAGATACTCACCAGGGACACTTAAGAGCTTATGTGACGTTTCCAATCACATAGATAGGATGCATCAGAAACTGGACTTGAATCCAGGTCTCTAATTCCTAGACCAGTTTTCTTCCTATCACTACACTGATTTCCATGCAAATGCTAATAGCAATGGTAATAGTAGTTACTATTATTCTTTATTGGATCAGTTCTTTTTTTTAAAGATTGTATTTATTTTGAGTTTGACAATTTTTCCCTCCTCCCACCCCCAAAGGAGGCAATTTGCCAGTGTTTACATTGTTTCCATGGTATAAATTGTAGGATCAGTTCTTTAGAACTGAAGTAGACACCAGAGATCAACTAGTTCAATCCCTCCCTGATGTTATAGAGAGCACACACACACACACACACACACACACACACACACACACACACACGCGCGCGCGCGCGCGATCTGGGTTTTATAAAAACTCAATGCTAATCTACTGTTTGATATTTTCTGTACTTTTGTGGTTTGAAAATGATCTGAGTTTTTTATCTTTTTTTGTTGTTTGCTTAAGTGAAAAGGATCTGTGCTGAGGGCATTTTCTTTCATGTTTTGGATTGTTCACCACTCCTTATTTTCCTACTCCTTCCCCTCAGAGCTGGTAAAATGGAGAACTGTTTGGAAATTTTATTTTTGTTCTGTGGCTCCACCTCTGCCACAAGGCCAGGAGCCGGGCTCTGCCAGGTGTGAGCTACGTGTGGGTCTCTGGGCCAGTCTCTGGGCCACCTCCCTGTTTCTCAGGCTACACCCTCCATAGAACACGTCTTGGCTTTCTAAGGTCATAGATGTAGAGTTGGGGAGGGGCCCTAGAGTCAGCTTGGTCCAGTTTTCTCATTTTTAGAGAGGAAGAAACTGAGGCCTAATTGGGAAGTGATTCACCACAGTCATGGAACTAGGAAGTGGTCCAGGTCAGGTTGGAATCTGCATCTTCTAATTACAAACAAAGTGGACATTTTACTGAATATATCTCATGAATATTATAACCTTAATCTACCTTAACTGGGGCTACAAGGAGATACCATAGTGCAAATAGTACCAGATTTGGAGTCAGGAAGACTCATCTTCCTGAGTTCAAATCTGGCCTCAAATATTTACTAATTGTGTGACCCTGGGCAAGTCACTTAATTCTATTTCCCTCAGTTTCTTCATCTGAAAATGAGCTTGGTAAAGGAAACGGCAAACTATTCTAGTTTCTTTTCCAAGAAAAGTCCAAAGTGAAGAGTTGGACACAACTGAAATAAGTGAATTGACATTCATCTGAGCCCATAGACAATGAACTTGGTCCCCAAGACCCTTTCTAAAAGTAACTTAGAACACAGGATGTCAGAACTGTGAGGGGTCTTAGAACACAGACTTCATGGAATAGAAAAATTTTAGTCCAGTCCAAGTCCATTTTTAAAAAATTTAAAGCCCCAATTTCTGTTTCCCTCAGATGAGAAAGATGGTGGTCATTCTTGGTTTATCAGCATGGAAGCTTTGATTTTTTTGGTTTCAAAACTGGTCAGTTCATCCCTCTTTAGGTTGCCTATTAGCTCCCCATTCCCAGAGAGTCTGCATATTGGTGTCAAACTTAGTTCTTGCCCTCATTACAATAGCTCAGAACTCTGAAGTTCAAGTGATCCGCCCAACAGCAGGAATTACAGGCTTGTACCACCTTGCCTGACCAGCTCACCTTATTTTACAGATGAAAAAACTGAAGGTCAGAGAGGGCAAGGGTCTTGCAATTATTAATGGCATGCTATTATCCAGTCATTCTGTGTGTCTAATTCTTCATGACCCCATGACTTAGTCCATGGGTTTCTAGACAGAGTCACTGACCATTTCCTTCTAGAGATCATTTTACAGATGTGCAAATAGGGGTTAAGTGACTTGCTCATGGTCACACAGTAAGTGTCTGAGGCAGATTTGAACTCAGATCCTCTTGACATCAGGTCTAGCTCTCTACTGTCCCACCTTGCTGTGCCTGATTGTGTCATAGCCAAATCCAAATCTAGGTCTTTAGACTCCAAGACCAGTTTTCTTTTCACCCCATCAATTTTGAGTCTTTTCAGTCTTATAAGAAGGTATATACTTTGAGAACAAATGTGTTGGGAGAGTGATTAAAATGGGTTTTTATTAAGATATCTTAGCAAAATGGTGCCCCTCCCTCAAGGTGGAAATCCCCAAAGGCAAGGTCTTCTATGCACTTTGAAAGGCCTGTTCCTGCCCCATTCATGCCAGTCATAGGCTGGGGTCACAATCTAATAGATACATTGATCCCCAGCATTTCCCCCACCCTGTTCATTATACGAATGAGCAAGAACAGCTAGATCTCCTTGAGCATGTGCAAAGGAGAAGGTCAACTTAACTCTAGGTTAACTTAAAAACAGGTGAGGCCATCTCATCAGTTTTGGATCTGATGGAGGCCAAGTACCTTGCCCATAGGCAACAATATAGGCAGACCCTAGTCTTTGTAATGGAAACTAACAATCCTCCTTTCACATTCTTGTAGAACCCAAACATCCACACATTCCTCACAGATATTTGAGTGGTTTCCTAATGGTTGGAGAATTCAGAGGAAGGAAAGGAAAATTCTGACTAAGGGAATGAAAGAGGGGAGGAAACTCCTGACTTGAGGATGAGGAGAGATAGATCTACAGAGGAATGATGGGGGTAAGCATTTCCAGGTCAGGGGAATGGAATGTTTGAACCAACAGTAAGAAGGCATATTTGGCTAAAAAGTAGACTGCCTAAAATAACACTTGGGTTATACAGTGGAGGGCACTGATCACTAGCCCAAGCACTTGGGATGTAATATTAGATTAAGAATCGGAAAACCTGGATATAAATATTAGTTCTGCATGAGCTGGGCTCATGAGTCTCCTTCTCCATGAAGTTTTCTTTGTTCCTTTCAGCAGAATTTCTCTCTCTATTCTCTGAGTTCCCCCCAGTCACCTTGAAAATTTCCAAGTGATCCAACATCCCTAAACTTCAGTTTCTTCATTCATAAAAGGAGGAGAGATGTAGATTTGTCAACCTATTAGTTTGCTTAAAGATTGATTAGAACCATAGAAATAATCCTGGACCTGGAGTCAGAGGTCCTGAGTTTTAATAATGTCTCTATCACTAACTACCTGTGTGACTTTGGGCAAGTCACTTCACTGGGTCTTCTTTCCTTAGTTGTAAAATGAAGGAAATGGCTTAGATGTGCCCTAAAGTTCCTCCAAACTCTAAATTTATGCATTATGATCCATTGAGTTTCTGTGGCTTCATTTTATGAGCAAATGAGTGGCATGCTCAGAAATATATATATATATTATATATATATATATATATATATATATATATATATAAATTATAATACATGGGCAGCTGTGCCTGAAAGGGTGCTAGAACATAAGACTGGAGATAGGAATTAAGTTATCACAATATAGTCTAGGGGAGAGGTGAAGAGGACCCCAAATTCCTTTGAAGGGAAATTCACCATTTAGTTATCAACTCTAGATACCTCCTGATTTCTGTTCCCATAGAATAGGAGATCCTGGTTCCTTGAGAAATGACAATGAGAACTTTGGGCCATTGGTTGGGGTGGTTGGCAGGGATCTAGGGGAAAGAGAAAACTGGGAAGAGGGGAAATGCCCTGAGTGTAAGTCACTTTGGCAATGGGGGCTCATAAGGAAAGAACATAGAATCCCTTCCTTCCCTGTCTCTGGGTTCAGTTTTCTGTTAGTATCTTAGAAGTCTTTGTTGCAAACAAGAGATAGAAAACATTATAAATTTAAAAATAGTTCATTTTGATTACATTAAATTAAAAGATTTTTGCACAAATAAAACCAATGCAATCAAGATTAGAAGGATCACAGAAAACTGTGGGGGGGGCAATTTTCAAATCTTAATGTTTCTGATAAAGGACTTATTTCTAAAATATTTAGAGAACTAAGTAAAATTTATAAGAATACGAGACACTCTTCAATTGATAAATAGTCAAATGATATGAACAGGCAGTTTTTAGATGAAGAAATTATCTATAGTCATGAAAATTGTGCTAAATCATTCATAGAGAAATGCAAATTAAAATTGCCTCATACCTATCAGATTGACTAAAATTACAAAAAGGAAAATGATCAATATTGAAGACGATTTTGGGAAAACTGGGGTACTAATGCAATGTTGGTGGAGTTGTGAACTGATCCAAACATTCTGGAGAAGAATTTGGACCTATGCCCAAAGGGCAATCAAATTGTATATATTCTTTGATTCAACAATACCATTACTAGGGCTATATCCCAAAGAGATCATAAAAAGGGGGGGAAACCCACTTATATGAAAATATTTATAGCATCTTTTTTGTAATGGAAAAAAACCTGAAAATTGAGGGAGTGCCCTCAATTGGGAAAGGCTGGACAGATTGTGCATTGGAATGAATACTATTGTTCTATAAGAAATTCTGAGTGACCAGACTTCAGGAAAGCCTGGAGAGACTTGAGTGAAGTAAGCAGAACCAGTATACATTAACAGCAACCTTGTGACATGAGCAACTATAATGGATTTAGCTTCTCTCAGAAGTTCAGTGATCAAGGACAATCTTAAAAGACTTGTGATAGAAAATGCCATCCAGATCCAGAGAAAAAAAAATATGGAGTTTGAATGCAGAGCAAAGCATGTTATGTCCACTTTTCAAAACTTCTTTTATGTTTTTTTCTTTCTTTCTCATGGATTTCTTCCCTTTAGCTGTAATTCTTCTTTCACAACATGATTAATAAGGAAATATGTCAAACATGATTGTACATGTAGAGCCTATATCAGATTTCTCACTGCCATGGGGAAGGAGAGGGGAGGGGAGGTGGTAGAAAAATGTGGAACTCAAAAGCTTGAAAAAAAGATGAATGTTGCATGTAATTGGAAAAAAATAAAATAACCAAAAGATGCCTACACTAACATAATAGAGGAGGGTTGAGAGCAGAAGGGTCAGGGGTGCTATAGAGTGACCAGGCACCAACTATGTTAGACAAGGGAAGATGACTACTGGGTATCAGTGATGAGGCAGAATTTCTTCAAAAGACACTTAAGGGAAAGAAAAGAAGCAACTGGATAACCTGGTCTAACCCTGATAGTGGCATAATATTAGATGCCATCAAATCCTAGAAACCAGATGCCCTCATGCCTTAAAAGTACTCCACTCCCTGTCCTGGCACCTTTGAGAGTGTTCCTTTCAACCCACTTAAGGGAGGGCATCTGAATTATAGGATACAGAAGGCCCTGCTGCTTTTGCTCTCTCTGACCCATAACTGGTTGATTGAAGGGCAAATCACTGGGGCCAGGGTAGGCATCAGGAAGCTGGTATCTGATGCCTGGCATGTTGGATTTGATCCCTGATCCAAGGGGATGTATTCTTTGGCCAATCTTCCAAATCATCAGTAAGTGGGATGGCTGATTGATGTGACTTTAAAGTAGAAGTTTGGTAGCAAAGGATTTTTATCATCCAGTACCACCCTGACTTTTCAACCTTATCTCACATAATACCTTACTAAGCACTGTAAGTGCCAACCAAACTGGACTACCCACTATTGATGATACACACCCTATATTCTACCACCTCTTTGCTGTTGCTTACACCATCTCCCGTTCTTGAAATAAATTCCTTCCCTGTCTTTATTTGTTGAATTTTTCCCCATTCTTTAATGCTTAAATGTATTGCCCTTTCTTGATGAAGTCTTTCCTGACCCCTTGGTCAGTAAGAACTGTTCCCTCTGACCTTACATAAACTCTGTTTTGTCCAACTCTGAGGTATTACGTCTCAGAGAGTCCTTTCGCAGTGAGTGGTAAAACCTATGGAATCTTCAGAAAGTTGTTTTTAAAAGCAAAAAGAAAGAAATACACAGGATTACAAAAGAAACCAAAAATTAGTGAAATAATGAAATAACATTTTCACATCCAAGATCACAGACTCTGGGGAATCTATTCATAAACTCTCCCGGGGATACATGATTCAGAAGCCCTAGACCCAGAGTACAAAAGGACCTTAGAGGCCCTCTGGATCAATTTCCTCATTTTATTGAAGGGGAAACTGAGGCCCATGGAAGTTAAATGACCTGTCCAAGATCACCCACTCAGAGAGACAGAATGCTAAGTAAGCTCCTCTGATTCAAAATGGATTATTCTTTCTACCACACCTTGTTGCCTCTCAAATGGGAGCAGGAGGATAGATGAGATGACCTTTTAAGGCATATCTTGTACTTAATATTAAAGGACAGGATGGTGCTGCTGCTATCTTGGCCCCGGAGAAGACAACCTGCTTGTGTTTAATAGGTTATGGGTTAATATATCCATCTATATACTATGTGCATGTGTATAGACATATTTATATGTCTATGTGTTTATGAATAATATCTCGGATTATTGGTTATCCAGTCATCATCAGGTTGTGTGAGCTTATGAGCTCCACTCAGGCCTGAGGTCTCAAATGACTAGTAGAAAAGCAATGTGCTTCTTAGGGGCAGGGCCATTATTTTTATTTTTGTATCCCCCAACCAAATAAAGACATAAAAAGCATCTTTCTGACACTTAAATTTGACTAAATCACTCCTCTCTCAATAAACTATAGTGGCTCCCTATTTTTCCCGGAACAACTTGTCTCCTTCCCACCTTTCTAGTCTTCTTACACTTTCCCTCCATGTACTAAGATCAGGGTCATTGTCTTTTTTGCATATAATACTTCGTGTTCTTTCTCTCTACCATTTTCCCCTGATTATCTTCCCAAGCCTGTGATGCTCTTCCATCTCACCTCAGTCTCCTGGCCAGGTGGCACCATAGTGGATAGATCACCAGACCTAGAGTCAAGAGGACCTGAGTTCAAATTTGACCTCAGGCAATTACTAACTGTGTGATTCTGAGTGAGTCACTTAAAATCCAGTGCCTAAAAGAAAATTCCACCTTCTAAAGGAAGTCTTTTTTAGGACCCTTCCAGTGCTAAAATTTTCTCTAGGAGATTGCCTTCCATTTACATCATATGCATCCTGTATTTACATACTTCTCTTTTAGACTGTTAATTCCTTGAGGTCAGGGTCTGTTTTTTGCCTTTCTGTGTATCTCTAGTGCTCAGCATTGTGTCTGCCAAATAATACGCATTTAATAAAGGCTTGCTCATTGATTGATTAGATGCTTCATATAAATTCAGTGTTTGAGTTAGGACAGGGACAATTTGTTTTTGGCATTGACTCCAATCCTTTAGCAACCATTCATGGATTGGCGGTTGATTTTTTTTTTTTTTTAGGTTTTTGCAAGGCAATGGGGTTAAGTGGCTTGCCCAAGGCCACACAGTTAGGTAATTATTAAGTGTCAGGAGTGTATTAAGTGTCTGAGGCCACATTTGAACTCAGGGACTCCTGATTCAGAGCTATTGCTCTCTCCACTGTGCCACCTAGCCACCCCGTTGATTGATTGTTAATGGCTTTTCCTGGACTAGGATTGAAAACTTGAATACTTGCTCTTGGTCACTGGGAAAACAGGAAAAAAAGAAGTGTGTGTGTGGCTATTACCATCTTATTCCTGCCCCATGAAGGACCAACCAGTCTTGTGTCCTAGCCAGGGTGAGTAAGGGCTATGCAAAAATGATAGTACAGGGGCAGCTAGGTGGCACAGTGGCTACAGCACTGGCCCTGGAGTCAGGAGGACTTGGGTTCAAATCCGGCCTCAGACACTTAATTGCCTAGCTGTGTGGTCTTGGGCAAGTCACTTAACCCCATTGTCCCTTAAATAAACTTTAAAAAATGGATAGTACAATCTAGGGAAATGATCTGTCTGACCACTAAACTTGCTGACCCATATTTAGCAGTGATCAGCACTAAGGTGTCTTTCAACCCAAAACCCTATTACTTTCCCAGGGGCCAGAGTCAAAGGAAATGGATGCAAGTTGCAAAAGGGCATCCGGGTGGCACAGTGACTAGACCCCTGGGCTTAGAATCAGGAAGACTGGAGTTCAGATCCTATCTCAGACATATTAAATGGGTGACCCTAGACATGTCACTCTTTTAAATCTCCCATTTGTAAAATGGGAATAATAATAAAAGTTATCTCAAAGGATTGTTACAAAGAGCAAATGAAATAGCATAGGTAAACTATTTTGCAAATCTTAGGGTGCCATATAAATGTTAGCTGTTATTTAGGCTTGATGTCAAAAATTTTTTCCTCAATAATCAAATAGGATGTACTGCCTTGGGAAGCAGTGGTTTCTTCTTGTTGAAGGTCTTTAAGAAAAGACCATTCATTCATTGGCTGTGCAAACTGGGGAACAACACTTTATGTCTACCTAACAACCCCTTCCTCTTAGGTTTACTATGAGGATCAAAATAGATAAGATTTGAACAGTGAAGATGAATTTTTTTTTTTATTCTAAAACCAGTGTTTTATGTACTATGGCACCCCTAGCTACCCCCAGACATTGTGCTAATGCTCCACAAATGTTGGAGATACAAAGAAAGATAAAAATAGTCCCTGTCTTCAAAGAACTTACATTCTAATAGGAGACATCATGTAAATAACTTGGTATATGTCAGATATGTTCAGAGTATGGAAGGTTGTCTGAAAGGCTCTGGGTTGGGTGGGGGAAGTCTTCTTGCCAAGGTGGGACTTCAGTTGAGTCATGAGGGCAACCAGGAGAAACTAAGGGCAGGTAAGAAGGGAATCCATTCCTGAGAGCCAGGAGATAAGCTGAGAAGGTATGGAGAAGGAAAATGGAGTCATAATGGAGGATATAGTCCTTCCAAACATGGGTTCCTCTACTGTGTCTTTATATCAACAATCAACCATCATTTATTTGATTTGATGACTGATCATCTTAAGCCATTACTTGTATCCATCAAGTGCCATGGTCATGGTTTTGGGGATGACAACCATATTTTACAGATGGGAAAACTGAAGCTACAGGGAGATATCTGAGCTGCTAGAAGTGTTCTTCCCTCCCTAAGACCCAATTCCCAGATATTGGCCTTCTGGGTTACCTCTGGAATGGTCTTCTAACTTTACCTCCTTGTTCACTTCTCTCTGATTCAGCTCAGTCCCTCCAGGGGCTATGACTTTTAAGGTTGCTGGAAGTTCAACCGTGGAGACCTACCTGGAGTATGACCCTAAAAATGTGAGTGAGCTCCCAGCTGATGAACATTGGCCTTTGGATGCTGAAGTGGATGTTATCATCTCCATGAGGGCTGTCAGTCAGAATGTGGATGATGCCAAGGTGAGAGGGAGGCTCCAGAGATTTCCCCTTCCTGGACATTCACAATTCACACACACACACACACATATACTCACATACATGTGCAGATCCTGCTCTGTCTTCCATATGCACCTCTGCACCTCTACACCCACATCCATACATACACATCTCCTCTGTTCTAAGGGCTCCTTCCCCACCCTTCTGTACATACTTCCACACATCTCTGTACTAGTATACTCAATCCCCTAATTCTCTATATTTCTCCCACTCCCCCTTCCTGAGGGATGCACTTATGTCTCATATTTATCTTCATGTTGCCTTTCCCATTAGAGTGCACGTTTTTTGAGGGCAGGGAATCTTTCATACTTCCCTCTGTATCCTTAGCACAATTTTTAGCATATAGTAAGTACTAAATAAATATTTGTTGATTAATTGATTGACTCTCATACCCACATACATGAATCTCTCCCTACACCCAACATATCCCCAAACTAAATGATATACATATAAGCTCATGCATCCACTTGTATGTGTAATCCAATACATAGATATCGGCTTACAAGTACACACCTGAGTAAGTCACCTGTATGAATATTGTTCCTGCCATCCACATGCACACACACATTCACACACACATGCACACTCTGTAGATGCTTCTCACATACCAAAGGTGCTGAAATAGAAACATAAACAATAGGTTTCCTGTCTCAAGCCTCTAGCTTTCTAGACTTTCCTGTTGAGCCCATTTGCATTTGCAAATCCCTTCTTTCTTTCCTGTGTCATCCAGGTAGTAATAGAAGATCTGAACTGGGAGGATCTTTAAAACATCATTTGTTACATTTGGGAGGGACAACAGAATGCAGAATATCAAAGTTGGAACAGATCTTTGGATACCAAATGTCAGAACTTAGATCACAGTCAGGCCCTTAGAACAGAGAATGTCAGAGCTGGGAGGGGTCTTAGAACCCAGGCTGTCAGAGCTGGGGTGGGGGGAGGTCCTTAGAATACAGAATGCTGAGCTGGGAGGACCCTTAGAGATCATCTAGTCCAGTCTCCTCATTTTACAGATGAGGAAAGTGAGACTATTTAGAGAATTCTTCACTAGTTCCACTGGCTCTGGGTTCTTACTACACTGAAAGGGTAACTAGCCTTTGAATTTAAGCAGTGCCTTTTGGGTCTTCACAGATTGGAAGGGTCATCTTTGTAGCCCCCAGGCAGTATGGTCACAGTTAGATTTTTCTACTCCCATTGCTCCAAGCCTTTTGAGGATCCTGGGGTGGGGGTGGGGGGGCAGGGGTCCCGTCAGGTGCCTTGATGTTTCCACAGGTGCAGGTTACTTATTATGGGAGGAATGGGAGCCAAGCACTAGGCCAAGCCCTGCTGTATCTCACAGGCATTGGTAAGTAGCCCAGGGTCACCCGCCCTTTGCCTCTTTGTTTCTATACCTCCTTGATCCTTCTGTTGGGACACCAGCAGGTTCCCATAAGACGCAAGGTCTAGAACCCCCTTGTGCTCTAAATATCAGGTTTGTTCCAGACTGGCTTGTGACATTCAGTAAGCTGGTCAGCCTCTCTGAACCTCAGTTTCCTAGCCTTCCACGCAGATCCTATCCTCTCTTCCCTTCCCACCTCCCACTGACTTCCATGGATCAGTTGGATAGTACAAGGGAGGGACATTAGACTCCTGGAGAAAAAAAAAAGGATATAATATAGTCAGTTCCTGTTGTAAAACAAATGAAGAACAAAGAATGTACAGTTTCATAGTTCATTGGAGCTAGTGATCACAGAATGCCAAAGCTACAAGAGAGGAAATATAGTGTCAGAGCTGGAATTTTATCTTAGAACATAGAAGGTCAGAGTTGGGATGACTCTTAGAGAACAAAAGGCAAAGTTAGAAGGGGACTGAGGGGGAAAAATGTCAAAGCTAAAAGCAATTTTAGCTTAGAACACAGATTGTCAGTGCTAAGAGGGTCTTTAGGACACAGAATATCACAGCTGAGAAAGTCTTTAGAACATGGAATGTTAGACCTGGGAGGCCCTTAAAACCTAAAATAGAGGGACAGCTAGGTGGTGCAGTGGATAAAGCACCGGCCCTGGAGTCAGGAGTACCTAGGTTCAAATCCGGTCTCACACAATTACCTAGCTGTGTGGCCTTGGACAAGCCACTTAACCCCATTTGCCTTGCAAAAAAAAAAAACACAACCCTAAAATAGAGCTAAAAAGAATCTTAAGACTCAGAATGTCAGAGCTGAAAGGGGCCCCAGCTTAAAAGATACAATGTTAGGAGTAAAGGTAGAAAATCAGAGCTGGAAGAGAACTTTGATCATAGACTGTCACAGCTAGAAGATACCTTAGCTTAGAACCTAGAATGTCAGAGCTGGAAAGGGCTTTAGAAAAAAGACTGTCAGGTTTGTAAATATTACCAGTTTAGAACATACTGTAGCATGATTAAGCAGGAGGAAATCTTAGAAATCAGAATGTTAGAGCTGGAAGAAGCTTGAGTATATAAAATGTTAGAGCTGGCAGACCGCAGAGGTTATTAGTCACATATGATCATTTTAACAGTTGAGAAAACTGAGACCCGTAGAGAAAAATATTTTTGCAAGATCACACATCTACATAGTGGCAAGTCTCTGTTAAGACTCTGCTCTCACAGAGACCTGGTCTCAGGTCCTCTAGAAGATTTGACCATGTGGGCAAAGTGTTTAGACCTTAGAACTTCAATATTTCCACCTACTGCAACCACCAAGGAAAATGGCTCTCAGTCCAGGATTCTACCAAGCATAGAATCCCTTGCTGTCTGGGAGAGCCTGCTCTAGTAACCCATAGCATAAAGGGCAGGATAGAAAATGTGACTGCTTGGCATCCCACTATGCCAGGGGCCATTGCTTATACCTAGTACCTTTAGAGGGTCACTTTGTTGTGTGATTTTTCAGAAGTTTCTCTGGATGTTGACATGGATCGTACTGGGACAATAAAGAAGAACAAAGCTGACAAGGTAAGTTTCAACAGACTTTACCCTGACCTGGGAAAACACTTGCAAATTCTCTGGAGTTTTGGTAGAAACTTCCCTTCCCTTCCCTTCCCTTCCCTTCCCTTCCCTTCCCTTCCCTTCCCTTCCCTTCCCTTCCCTTCCCTTCCCTTCCCTTCCCTTCCCTTCCCTTCCCTTCCCTTCCCTTCCCTTCCCTTCCCTTCCCTTCCCTTCCCTTCCCTTCCCCTCTCCCTTCCCTTCCCCTCTCCCTTCCCTTCCCCTCTCCCTTCCCTTCCCCTCTCCCTTCCCTTCCCCTCTCCCTTCCCTTCCCCTCTCCCTTCCCTTCCCCTCTCCCTTCCCTTCCCCTCTCCCTTCCCTTCCCCTCTCCCTTCCCTTCCCCTCTCCCTTCCCTTCCCTTCCCCTCTCCCTTCCCTTCCCCTCTCCCTTCCCTTCCCCTCTCCCTTCCCTTCCCCTCTCCCTTCCCTTCCCCTCTCCCTTCCCTTCCCCTCTCCCTTCCCTTCCCCTCTCCCTTCCCTTCCCCTCTCCCTTCCCTTCCCCTCTCCCTTCCCCTCTCCCTTCCCTTCCCCTCTCCCTTCCCCTCTCCCTTGCCTTCCCCTCTCCCTTCCCTTCCCTTCCCCCTTCCCTTATTCATGATGATTCATATATATCTTCATTAGTAATTAATATTAATTCAAAGATTACTTGTTATTAGCATTATTACTAGTAATAACCTAAAAGATATAATTACGCTGACCAATGCAAAGACCATCCATGATCTCAGAGGACACTTGATGAACCAATTCTCATCTTCTGCCAGAGAGAGGATATATTTAGAAAGGGACACACATACACACACACACACATTTTAGACTTGACTAATATGGGAATTCATTTTACCTAACTATGCATATTTGCCTAATGAGTGTGGTTTTTTCTTTTTTCAAAAATGGAGGGAGATGGTAAGAGAGAAAATAAATCATTGTTAACTGAAAAAAATGTAAAGCTAACATTTATATTCCTTTATATGTGTATATGTATGCACATATACAGATAGATATATATAGTTTGCAAAGCACTTCACATGCATATCATTTGATTCTCAGAATAACTGTGATAGAAAGATGCTATTATTATTCCTATTTTACACAGGAGGAAACTGAGTCATGGCAAAGTCATATGAATTGTTCAGGTTTACACAACAAATAAATGTCTGAGGCAGAATTTGAACCTAAGTTGGAGTCTTTGTTCTGTCCACACCACCTAGTTCTTAGTCTGTATGAGGTACTATAAGAAGGTCCCCTGCCTTCAAGGAGTTTATGTTCTAATGAGTGAAGATCATATGACAAGCAAAGCTGGAATTGGAAAGAGTACTGGTGGGGTGGGGGGTGATTCAGAGTTTTCCAGAAAGCATAATGATGACCTGGTTTCAGGCAAGATTAGATGCCAACACCCCCATCTAATTAAAGCCAGGGTCCAGGGACAGAGAGTTGTGGGAAGAGAATGAATATGAGAGTGGAGGTGGCTAGAGAGATCCTCACTTCTCTATCTCCCTCTCCTCTGCCCCTTCCTCTCCATCCTCAAGACTATCCCCTTAATCTAGCCACCACAGTTAATGTCTCCCCTGGACTTCTGCTGTAGCTTAGTCATGGGTCTCTCTGATTCCACTCTTCTCTTTCTTCAATCCATTCGGGACATGCTTGATAAGGGTCACCCTAAAGCATCCATTCAAACACCTTCTATGCTTCCCTATTGCCTTAAGGATGCAATAAAGACTCCTAAAATTGCATCTAAAGTATCTTCTGTCTACATTTCCAACCTCCATGTTCCAGTCAAAATATATGATATTGTGTTTTCTGAACTTCAACCACTGTCTACTTACTTGAAATGTGCTTGCTCCTCAATCTAGGCTTTCAAAATTTGGGTCTGCCTTCAAAGTCCAGTTTTGGCACCCCCTCCATGAAGCCTTCCCTGATGCCACCCCTCACCCCCAGTTGAAAGCACTTTTCATTCCTTGTATTTCTCCCTATCTCCCCTTTGTTTTGGTCACTTCTTACCTTTTATGTCCTCCTGTGTGATGTTTTATTTTCTCTCACCCTCTTTCAGAAGAATGTGAGTTCCTTGAGGGTAGAGATTTTATAATTTTTCTTTTCCTAACCCCAGGGTTGAGTGCAGTGCTTTGTGTCTATCCTCAATGACTGATTATTGAATGGAATTTCTTTCCTTTGGCTGCAGAAAACATGGAACTGGGGCCCAGAAGGTCATGGAGCAGTCCTTCTGGTGAACTGTGACAAGGATAGTTCTGTCTCTGAGGGAATTGACTACTCTAATAGTCACTTATATTCCATGGCAGGTAAGTGTGGGGTTGGGGAGCTGGACCAGGAGCCTTCTTGGTCCAGGCAGAACAAAGGGGGGGGGAGGTTCCTGTAGACCATGCCCCTTTTACTGCTATGGGAGGAGGAGAGGGGGCAGTCCTAGAAGACTCCTCAAACTTTGTATCTGCTCAGACCTGCAGGATATGTCTAAGATGCTGCTCTCGACAAATGGCCCTGATGAGGTCTTTGAAAAACACAGACTTGTCCTGCATATGTCGGTCAATGATGCAGACAAAGTGGCTGTATTTCATGCCCAAGGTAAGAAAGCAAGATCCTGCCAACCTGTGGGAGCCTATATTGGTGTACTCGGAAAGGAAACTTTCCTTTTCTTTTTCCTTTCTCCTTCTCTACTTCCTAAATGTCTTCTTTACTTCTTTCCCTTCTTTCTTCCTTTCTTCCTTTCCTCCTTCCTTTTTCCCTCCTTTCCTCCTTTCTGCCTTTCCTCCCCTCCTTTCTATTTCCATTCTTCCTCCCTTCCTCTTTCCTTCCTTTCCTCCTTCCCTCCTTTCTACCTTCTCTCCTTTCTTCCTTTCTGCCTTCCCTACATTCTGCCTATCCTCCTCCTCTCCTCTCCTCCTTCCCTCCTTCCTTCCTCTCCTTTTTTCCTTTCCTCCTTTCCTTTCCTTTCTTCCCTCTGTCTTTTTTTCTTTTTTGGTGAAGCAATCAAGGTTAAGTGACTTGCCCAGGGTCACATTTGAGGCTGGATCTGAACTCAGGTGCTCCTGTGCCGCCTAGCTGCCTTCCCCCCTCCTTCCATTTTTTTCTACTTTTCTTTCTCCTTTCCTTAAACACCGATTGAGATCCTGTCCATGGGGACAAATGACAGACCTGAATGGTCAAGTTGCTAATTCTCTGAATTAACCTTCTCATGTTGCCATTCCTGATATGACCAGAAGCTGATTAATTGTGCTCTCCCATTGTGACTGGGATCTCAACCAGGTAACTTTTCAAGATAACTCACCTCTCTACCCCCAGAAAAGATCCTCTTATTCTTTGATTTTTCTCCCAGGTGGAAGTCATATTTCTGACTTCAAGAGGGTCCTTGGACCAGACAAATTGTCCTACACGGTGCATCGGGCTGTTGGGGAGAAGGAGATCACTTTCTATGTGGAGGGCCTTACCTTCCCTGATGCTGATTTCCTTGGACTTATCTCCTTTGACCTCACCCTGATGGACACAGATGAAGTATGGCTTGGCAAGAGGGCATCCTTGGGAAATCCAGGCCTGGAGAGATTGGTGGGAAGATAGAAAAATGGCAGAACCTGGGAGCTGGTTGGTTGGCTTCAGACAAAGGGAGGTTTGTTAAGGATAGATAGATGGGTAGGGGGAGAAGTGTGTGTGTGTGTGTGTGTGTGTGTGTGTGTGTGTGTGTGTGTGTGTGTGTATGGGTACAGTATGTGTTTGTTATATATGCAGCTATCCAAGGTTGGGTAAAGAGTCTGAAGTTCACTAGGTCAAGTTACTAGCTGGATAGCTTTGGAGGTGAGTAGCCGTGGACTTGAAAGCTGAGGTCCTTTCCAGCTGAGTTAAGGATGTTGCATCTGTTCCCACAGATGCTGCTTGAAACCCCAATCTTCACAGACTCAGTTGTATTCCGAGTGGCCCCCTGGATCATGACCCCCAATACCCAGACGCCCCTGGAAGTTTATGTGTGCAGGTAAGGATTGAGCCATTCCTTTCCCAGGAATCTTATCTCTTCATTACTTCTGGCCTTTGCCCTAATCTGGAGAAAAGCAAAGCATAGCCACTCTAACTGCCTTTTGGACATCTTGACCTCCAAACTGAACTTGTCATCTTTCCCCTTAAATCCTCCCTACTCTTCCTCCCTTCTCTATTATTGTAGAATGAAATATCAACCTCTCAGTCCCTTAGGCTCCCAACCTAGGAATCATTCTGGAATTCTAACTACCTCTTATTCCTCCAAATGGAATCGCTTATCAAGACCATATCTTAAATATGCCCCTTTCTTTCCTCTGATACTGCCCTGACCCTGGTGCAGTCCTCATCACCTCACACCTGGACTATGGCGATAACTCCTAGTGGGTCTACCTGCCTCACACCTCTCCCCACTCCAGGCCATCTTCCTCCTAAAACCTAGGTGTGATCCTGTCACTCTCCTACTCAATAAACTGCAGTGGCCCCTCTTGCCTTGAGGAGCAAATACAAAATGATATTTGTCATTCTTAGATCTTTATACTTCAGCTTCCTTCTACCTTATAGCTTTCTCCCCAACATGCACTCTTTGATTCAGTGATACTGGCCTCGTGGCTGTTTCACAAACAGCCTTCTTTCTCTGTCTGTGCCTGTGCCTGGAACACTTTCCCTCCTCCATTCTGACCACTGGCTTCCTTTAAGTCCCAATTAAAAGCCCACCTCCTACACAAAGCCTTCCCTAACCTCTCTTAATAACAGTGCCTCTCTTCTGTTTATTATTTCCTATTATTCCTGTATAGAGTTTTCTTTTTATATATTTGTTTGCCATTCTCCATTAGATTGCAAGTTCCTTGAGAGCAGGAGCTATCTATTGCCTCTTTCTGTTTCCCCAGCACTTGGCACAGTGACTGGTTCATAGTAGGTGCTTTATTAATGCTTATCGATGATTGATTGATTGATAAATGAGGAGAGAGAGAAAGCACTGATGCAGGTGACAGAAGACCCAGGTCCAAATCCCACCTCTGGTGTTCACTAACTGGGTGACCTTGGACAATTCACTTCACTTTTCCAGGCTTTACTTTCTCATCTATAAAGTGAAAGGGATGGAGTAGATGTAAGTAAGATCTTATAAAACCAAACTCCAAGGAAATCTGTGAGCCTGGCTGGGAGAATTTCTCAAGCACCTTCCAGGTGCAGGAGATGGAGATGCCATAGTACTGAAAGCACAAGAGCTATGCAATTCTAGAAGCATTTATTAAGCAGCTTACCTCCCTCCCTACTTCAGGTATGACTGGAAAAGAGCTCAATTGATGGCAGTTCTAGGAGTGGGAGTGGGACCTGGTTGCAATGGTTAGGAGAACCCAGAAGGAGACAGAGCATATTATATTATTTGATCCCCATAGCAATTTTGTGGGGTAGATGCTGTTCTTAGCCTTATTTAACTGATAAAGAAACTGAGGCAGACAGCAGTGAAATGAATCTTGCATCAGTCTTGGGATATTGGTGTTTTTAGTATCCCCATTTTATAGATGTGGAAACTGAGGCAAACAAAGTTAAGTGACTTTCCAAGAGTCACATAGCTAGTTAGTGTCTGAGCCTGGATTTGAACTCAGGTCTTCCTGACTCTTAGTTGTTGCTATACTAGCTGTCTCAGACAGAGGACTGGTAATATATGTCTGATTGGAAGTTTATTTGAGTTCTGTAAATATAGAAGGAGAGATGGCGATTAGGGTGAGTAGGCTTTTAAGATATATTTTGGAAGGTGAATGGAGAGTGGGGTTGAGGCTGGAGACTGGGAATGACTTGGGTCTTGGTTGTGTGATCATTGTTGGGAGTAGGAGAGATGAGCAGTAGCATGCTTGCTAATCTCCAATAGAGGAAATACCATTCTAAAACTAGTCCAATATGAGAAGTATTCATTAAGCGCTTACTATGTGCTGATCATCAGGAATACAAAGAAAAAAAGCCATGGAATCTGCTCTGATGGGTCGTACAGAGACGAAGGTTTACAAGATAATTTAACAAGGTCCAAGCAGGCATTAGCAACCAAGGGTAGGTAATCAAGAAAGGCTTCTTTTGGAAAGTGAAACACGAAGGGAACTTTATGGTACCTGAGAAATTTTCAGAGGTGGAAGTGAGGCGGTAGGGTGTTTCCAATATGTAGGACTTTTTATACCAAGGCTTGGAATGGAGGTGGAATATGAGCTGTCAGACTGGGGAGATAGGAGGTAGCCCATTTTGACTGGGTAGGAAAATATGAATTGAAGAATAGTGTGGAATTCACTTGGAAAGGTGGAGGGAAGCCATACTATGAAGGATTCTCAATGCTTACCTAAAGAGTTTAGAGGTAATGTGGAGGGATTGAAGTTTCTAAAGCAAGGCAGTGACATGATCAAAGGGATGTGTTAGGAAGATTTTTATGGTTGGAGGATGGGTAGGGAATAGGAAAGACATTGGAAGAGGAGAATGGGAGGGGGGGTCGATATTAAATTACCCACACCAAAGTCCTTTCTAAATCAATCATAAAATGGTAGAGCTGGAAAGAACTTAAGAGGTCATTTAGTTTAAGGTTTCTTTCATTGGTTTCACAGGATGCAAGGATAGATTTCAGTAGTTTGTGAACTTGGTAGGAAAAATTCCAGTCTTATTTTTCATGAACTTCTCCCTAAGTTGAGCATTTCTTTCAATTATTCAAAAACATTCTTCTAAGAAAGGGTCCATAGGTTTTCCCCAGACTGCCACAGTGGTCCATGACACAGCAAAGATTAAGAATTCCTGCTCTTCAGTTAACAGATGGGGAAACTGAGGCCAACAGAAGGTGAGTAACTTGCATGAGATCACAAAGGCAGTTTTATTGTAAGGTGGTAAGCTGTTTCTGCTTCAGGAGGTGGGGATGGGCATCAAATTAACTCTGAACAAATCTCAGGCATTTTTTAGAGGGGCATCTGAAGGAACTTGGGAAGCTTCTCTCCTGGGAGGTCTTAGAGAATGAAAATTGAAGGGGCTCCCCAACATAGCCTTTGGTACCTGGCCCTTTGGTTCCAGGGTGAGATGAGTTAGCTGGTGCTAAGTACCTAGTTCTGGTCTTGATGTTTGGCCTGTACCCAATCACACCCTTTACTCCCATAAGTCACTGCCCCTGCCTCCACTCTGGAAAAGAAAATCTCTCCAGGGAGTTAGCTACAGATTCATCGGGGCTGAGATCTGAGGTCCTCCCTAGATCACTGGGTGAGAGGTAGGGCAGAGGACAAGGCTCCTGATTTGTCAGACATGAAGTGAGTGATCAGACAGGTTTGCTTGGTCACTGGCAGCCAAGAGCCCTGGTTTCCACTTTTGCCATAGACTTCCTGTTAGACTTTGATAATCACTTCCCCTCCTGATCTCAGGACAATCATCTATAATTATGAAGAAATTCCTTTCCAACTCTAATAGCCTATGTTTTAACTTCCCTCCCTTCAATTTTCTAAATTTTCTTTTAACTTTGGCATCTTATGTTCAAAATGTTGTATCTTTTGTGTTCTATTTTCTAAGACCCCTTTCAGTTCTGACATCTTGGGTTCTAAGGGTCTCTCTCAACTCTTGACATGTTGTGTTCTAAGGGTCTCTCCCAGCTTTGATATTTTATATTCTAAGGTTCCTTCTAGCTCTGATATTTTGTGTTCTAAGGATCCTCCCATCTCTGACAGTCTATGCTTCCCTACACTATGGTCTTCATCCCAAAGCCATTGATGGACCAACTAGATAGATGTCCCTTTTATACAACAAACCTCATCCTTGCCCTTTGTCTGTCAGGTCTCTTTCTCATGACTTGAGTCTGTCTCATAGCTGGCCTTCTCCATGTCCCAAGTGGGCAAGCCCATGATTGGGAAACCATTTTTAGAATGGACCTGATAGCCAAATTTGACAAGGGTTTATTAGTAAAGTTTTTGATCTGACACTTCCCTCTTGGCCCAATTTTAGTATTGATGAGAAAGAAACATCACAGGCTAAATTTGTGGATGCTGTTACCAATCTTGCATTGAGAGCTAATTGTCAACTGACCATCTGTCCACCGGTGGATAACCGAAACGACCGCTGGATCCAGGTAACATGGGCAAGAGGATTTATATTGGGGAGCAACCCCTGCCACAGGGTGTGTGTGTGTGTGTGTGTGTGTGTGTGTGTGTGTGTGTGTGTGTGTAAGGTGTGTGTAAGTAATAGAGATAGGCAAAGAAACAGAGACAGGGAGAGAGTGTGTGTATCCTATTAAAGAGCCGGTTCTTTGGCTTGCTAGGATTAACTGAAGTCCCAACACTTGGTTTTCTGGGACTTGACTTAATCAGCTAAGGTAACGGATATGGGAAAGGGGAGCTGTGCCTGACTCTCTATCAGGAGATTTAGAGTTCTCTTGGCCGAGATACTGGAGTAGTTTGTCATTTTCTTCTTTAGCTCATTTTACAGATGAATAAGCTGGAGCAAACAGGGTTTAAATCCTATTTCTACCAATTATTACCTATATGACCCTAGGCAAATCCCTTAAGTTCTCTGAACCTCAATTTCCTCAATTATGAAATAAGAGACTTGAAACAGATGATCTCTCAGGTCCCTTCCAACTCTAGGTCTAGGATCCCATCATTCTTGTTTTTTGAATCTCAGAAGGCTCTATGAGAAAAGTGTTTTGTAATATCAAATATTGTAGAAATAGAGGTAATTTTATTGGGTCATTGATCCAGAACTGAAAGGGACCTTAGAGAATCTCCCATTCAACACACTCATTTTATAGATGAAGAAACTGAGACTCAGTGAGTCAAAGTCATACAGGTAAGGTTGAAACCCCTGTCCTCTGACTTCAGAGCCAGTGATTTTCCCACTACACCATAATCTTTTTTATTTGACCATGGTATAGTTGTAATTGGATTTTTCTTGCCTCCCTCTTCCTTAGGATGAAATGGAATTTGGCTACATAGAAGCACCTCACAAATCCTTTCCAGTTGTCTTTGATTCTCCCCGAAACAGAGGACTAAAGGATTTTCCCTTTAAGAGGCTCCTGGTATGTGAAGGAATCCCAGTTTATTCTGGATGTTTGGGGAATTCCCATGGTGCAGGCTCATACAAGGGTGGGACTCAATCAATGAAGGAATGGGGGCTCAATGCAGAGATGGGAAGTCAGCCAGTGGATTCTTTTCTGATTCTCCTTTTTTCTCCTTGTTCCATTTTCCTCCATTGAGTGCTCCCTGTGGTGGGATTTTGTTCCCTATCTCCCCAGGGTCCTGATTTTGGTTATGTGACCCGAGAGCCTGCATATGGTGGCGCCTCCAGCCTTGACTCCTTTGGAAACCTAGATGTTAGTCCACCTGTTACTGTTCGAGGGAAGGAATACCCACTGGGCAGAATCCTCATTGGCAGCAGCTTCCCCAAGTAAGGTGGTGGGCATGGGGCAGGATGAGAAGGGAAGGGGATGAGGGGTGGGACTGACTACTTAGAACTCTCTTCAACTCACATCAAACCCTAACCTTAGAAAGAAAATGATAGAATCCTATTTCTAGAGCTGGAAGGAATCTTAGAGGTCATGTAAACCAACTCCTTCATTTCACATAAGGGGAACAAGGTGTCTGCACAGATAGTAAGGTCATAGAGCCTTAGAATTTAAAAGATTAGAAATATAGAATTGTAGATATTAGAATCATAGAATTTAGTAATCATGGTATCAGGAGCTCAGAATAACAAAATATTAGAATCTAGACCAGTTGATATCTTAACATCATGGAATCTTTGAGTTAGAAAAATAAGGAGTTACCTAGACCAATTCCCTCTCAGAGCAAGAATTCCCCAATAAGATACTCAGAAAATGGTCACCTATCTTGTGCTTGAATTACTCTGAAGACATTTTTTTTCCAAGACAGCACATTCATTGGTAGATTTCATCTCAATGTGAGAATTTTCTTACTATCAGAGATCTCTGCCTCCCTAACACATCTACCTTTTGGTCCAGGAACATTCCTCTGGAGTCATATAGCATAAGTCATGGCATTATCATACAGTGGAAAGAGTATGATCTTTGTTTAGAATCAGAAGACCTGAGTTCAAATCTTGTGACCTTGGGCAAGTCACTTAGTGACCTTGAAGCTCTCTTCTAGCTCTAAATCTTTGATGGAATTAGATGATACATTTTTCACATGCTCACCCTTCAAACATGTGTACCATAAATGTCTCTTGTGGGGCCAAATGTCTCAATTCCTCCAGCTATCCTATAAAGAAAAATCATTCCTAACACTCCCAATATCCTATTTCTCCCCCATTCCGTATTCTCCTATTTTATCAGGGTTCCTCTCAAAATGTGGTGCTCAGAATTAAACACAAGGCGGGGGGGGACTAGATGGCACAGTCAAATCCAGTCTCAGACACTTAATAATTACCTAGCTGTGTGGCCTTGGGCAAGCCACTTAACCCTGTTTGCCTTACAAAAACCTAAAACAAAATAGATTTAAAAAATTAAACATGAAGGAGATGCTCTGACATTCTATGTCCTAAAGGCTTTCCCAGTTCTGACAGATATTGTACTTTTCTCCTAGTTCTGATGTTCTACATTCCAAGGCTCATCCCCCTAACATTCCACATTATAATGTCCTTCAAAGTTCAGACAATCATTGTTCTAAGGTCACATCTAGCTTTGATATTTTGTGTTTTAAGAATTCTTCCTAGTTCTGATAATCCATATCCGAAGGTCTTTTCTACCTCTGATATTCCATATTTTAAAATTTATTTCTATAGCTGATAGTCTATGTTCTAAAATCCCTCCACGTTCTGATAGTTGATATTCTAAAGTCCTTCCTAACTCCTGCATTCCATTTCTAAGGTCATTAACACTTCTGAAATTCTTTTTTAAGATCCTTTCCAAGCTCAGACATTCTATGGTCTAAGGGTCTTTTTTTTTTCTTTTTTTACTTTTGATATTCTGTTTGAGGATTTCCTTCTAGCTCTGACATTCTATGTCCTAATGTTACTTTTCTAGCATTTTTTGGTAAGGTTATTTATCTTAGGCAAGGCCTAGGAAAAGGTAATGGTATTTTGAACATGGGTTCTGTGTGTGTGTGTGTGTGTGTGTGTGTGTGTGTGTGTGTATGATGGATTAGATAAGGGTGACAGAGCTGTTGGATAGCCCTGGCTAATGGAAGGGGAAGACAATCTTTGATTCCTACTGATCCTTGGGTTACATGAAGATAAAGAGAGGGTGACCAAGTAGTAAATGCTGCCAGTTTATAGCTCAGTCTTGAACTGACTGAAGTGGTTGGTTAAAATGCTAGAATGACAGAAGTGATCGAACAGAAACCAAGAGGGTTTGAATCTACCAGAAAAAAAGACTTTGGGGGTGTAAACAACCTCTACTTCACCCTTTAGGCTGGACATCACCCATGTGTTCTCAATGGGAGCTCCCAGTGAGCTCCGGAGAATGAACATCAGCCCACCTCCTGACACCATGGAATGGGGTGTGTTGTGAGAGGGATCCATGCAGCTCCTTATGAAGTCCTTTCCAAAGAGACAGGTTATTTGAGCATATATAAAGTAAAAGAGGCTCCCAAACAGAGCTAAGGATGGGCCCCAGACTATCATCCTTCTCTGCAATATTAGAACCTTGAGGCAGAGAAGTTGGGTAGTTCTGAGGTCAAAGAGAATGAGACATCAGAAGCCTAACACCTATTGGGCTCTTTCATCTTCAGTCCCTATGACCAGATTGAGGAGGGGGCCCTCTCTCTCTGGCTTTGGGCCAAATTCATGGAGAATAGTGGGAGCATACAGGGTTAAACTCCTGTCATGCTAATGAGGTCAGAAGCAGAGCACTCACCTCTTTGGTGACTCACATCTGAAACATTCACATGGTGGCTTGATTCTGAAATCCAGTGGCAGCTCCTAAAATAAACCTCTTAGAGCCCTGACATGTGTGATCGACTACTTGCTCCCTCCTGGATTCTTTCAAGACCTGTCATTGAGGACATTGTTGGTTTGTGGGGTGGCAGAACTGATATATAATCTCTGGTAAGCATAGGGATTTGTGGTTGAACTTTCTGGGGAAAGTTCATCAACCTTCATCCTTCCTTGCTAGGAGTGAGGAATTGGGTTTAGCCCCCTAAACAGCTCACTTATCCACTTCCAGAGAAAGAAAAGCTACTATGAGAAAAGAAGTATGCCAGGAATGGGAGTTCAAGTATAAAGAATGAAAGAATTTCTATTCACAATGAACTTAAATTCTAATGGGAAAGATAGCAAGGACATATTTAAATAAAGAGAATATAAAATTAAGTTAATAAATACAAATTAGTTGGGATGTGAGTTGAACTCCCTTGCCATTCCAGGTTTTCCAGGTCTCCCAATCATTACTTTCTGCCCAGGATCTTCTTGTCCATCCACCTTTCCCAAACCACCATATCTTTGCCTGCTGTTCTGTGTTGTGTTGTCTATGAGAAGACTTAGGATCCAATGGAAAGACCAGCCATAACTCCTGACCTGGGTTTTATTCCTGTCTGTGATGCTAACTTTTAAGCCCCATTACTTCAAGGAAGCCCTCTGGACTTTGCAGGGATACGGGGAGAAATTAGAAGACAAGACCTCTAGCACTGGCATTCTTTGTTCTAAAGGTCTTTCTGGTTTTGACATCCTCTGTTCTAAGGTCTCTCCCACCTTTATTATCCTATGTTCCAAGTTCTCTTCCACCTCTAACAATCTATGTCCATAGGGGTTCCTCCAACTCTGATACAATATGGTCTCTGCAAAAGCTGGTTCTTTGAACACATGCTCCCTCTGGTGGAGGCTTCTATAGAAGGGGCGTGACCAGTTCTAGATCTAGGAACTGGGTCCCGGGGACATCTCCACCCCTTAGCACACAAGCAATCCTTTAATGATGGATTGTCAGAGGAAAACTATATTTGGGGGATACCCTATCTGTTTTTGTTTTCCATCTAGTTCAATGGCATGGACTCTTAGAAATGTTTATGCTTCAGAGATAGGCGTCCTGAGCCAGGAGGCAGGAGACCAGGATATTGTTTCTGCTTCCTAATCATTGAGACTTTCTGGGTCTCACTGAGCTCATCTGTGAAATGGAGATAATAATACCTGGACTTCCTGAAGGTAGGGAACTGGACTGGATGATCTCTTCTTTCCTCAATCATCAAAGTCCATTCCCTAATTCCTTCCTCCCTCCCTTTCTCTCTTTGTTTCTTTCCTTCCTTCCCTTTCCTTTCCTTCCCTTTTCTTTCTTTGTTTCTTTGTTTCTTTGTTTCTTCCTTCCTTCCTTCCTTCCCTTTTCTTTCTTTCTTTCTTTCTTTCTTTCTTTCTTTCTTTCTTTCTTTCTTTCTTTCTTTCTTTCTTTCTTTCTTTCTTTCTTTCTTTCTTTCTTTCTTTCTTTCTTTCTTTCTTTCTTTCTTTCTTTCTTTCTTTCTTTCTTCTCTTCCTCCCAGCCTTCCTACCTCCCTTTTTCCTTTTATGAGACACATTATTCAACCTATTATCTCTTAATTTTACCACTATTTTCAAACTCCTCTGTTCTCCACCAATCTTTTTTTCCCAAAAGAGGATATGATATAGTGAGAGAAAAAATATGAGATGGGGAGAGAGGTAACCAGATTATCAGGAAAACCAAATAAAGAAGAAAAGCATTTATCAGAGGAGATGCATGGAAAGCCATATTTTCAATTTTTTTTATTGAATCAATACACCTACCTAAACTTGTTTAGCAACTATTTACAGTTAAATGAATTCATCTCAATAAATAAAGCATTAAAATATTTTTAACCTCACTTCTTCTCCCACAAAATTCCATCCATCCTTCCTCATTGTCTTTCTCTTTGACTTCTGCCACACTGCTCCCCAGAGTATGCTCCCATCATCACCTCCTTACCTGAGGCAGAATTCCAAACTCCACATAAAGAAATCCTGCTTTTTGATTTTATGGTTAGGAGACCAACAGATGTGACACCTCCATCCTAGATGTGTCTTGGTTAGGTGACCTTACCCATACTACTGATTACTCTTCATTTCTCATTTCTCTCTCTCTCTCTCTCTCTCTCTCTCTCTCTCTCTCTCTCTCTCTCTCTCTCTCTCTTTCTCTCATTAGCCTTCCCACCCATCTCCTCTGGTAAATGCTATCTTTCCAGATAACTTGAGAGTTACCTCTCCCTCCCTCCATTTCATATTTATCCCTCACTATATCATATTCTCTTTTGGGAAAAAAAAGAGATGACTGGAGAGTAGAGGAGCTTTCAACACTAATTAAAACAGACCCTATGTTTAGTGTTTTACAGTTGATCTCCTTTGTTTGTCTTAACAATACTGGGAGGTGCCATTATCCCTATTTTACAGTTAAGAAAACTGTGACAAATAGAGGTTAAGTGACTTCTGCAAGGTCACATAGCTAGTAATTATCTGAGACTGCCTTTGAACTCAGATCTTCCTGATGTGGTTCTCTTTGTGAAGAAAAAGAAGAATATTGGAGAGGAGAGGGGAGGGGAGGGGAGGAGAGGGGAGGGGAGGGGAGGGGAGGGGAGGGGAGGGGAGGGGGAGGGGAGGGGAGGGGAGGGGAGGATGATAAATCAGAGGAAAGAGATTAGAGAAGAAAAGAGCAAAGGTGAAGGGGAGAGATAAGAAAAAAATTAGAGAGAAAAGGAGAGGAAGAATGAATGTGGATGAACTATTGCAACAATAAAATGCAAAGTATTTGATGGTATCAGGTATGAGGGTTATTATGGTGTTTATGATTTTGTGTTCTTTCTGGATGGAGTTTCCAGGGAGAAGAAGTCAAAGGTGATAATAATCACATGTTGGCAGATATGTCTATGGAAGTCTACTACATAAAGTTGCTCTCTAAGTTGGCAGGGTTCCTGCCTATACTGCCTTGCTGTGACAATAATATGTCTTTTTTGGTGCTAGGTCAGGTGGCCGCCGGATGGCTAAGGTCGTCAGAAACTTTCTGTATGCCCAGAAGGTGCAAGCCCCAGTGGAACTCTATTCTGACTGGTTAAGTGTGGGACACGTGGATGAGTTCCTCAGCTTTGTTCCTGCCCCTGGACAGAAGGTACAGTGTCCGCAAGCTCTTCTTTCCCTCCACAGCTTGGATGACTACCACCGTAACTCTAGAGAGACAAATTTAAACAAAATAGCATCAAGTAACCTGTTACAGAAGAACAGTGTCTAAGGTAGGGGCTTTGTCCAGGGTGCTGAAAGCAATAGAACACATTCATTGCCTTTGTGTCAAAGATCCTCTATAGAAGAATTCCATATTGTCCAAACTACCACTGTCCCTTCACCATGTCATGACCACACATGCAGGTGGCTCTTAATTTTCCTAAGGCCTGCCTTCCCCTCACTTTCTACCAGCCAGTGGTTGAGCATTGTGGACTATTGTCTGTGCTATCCATTTTATCTTCTGGTGCCGAGGTAACCAGAGTAGATTGTCCTCTACATTGTCCCCAACTTCAAGTGAATTTGCCTTTTGTATAATAATGCCTAGTCATGATTCTGTTACCACAGCAAACAGGGAGACAGTGGTAACAGAGTTTGGGAATGGCAATCATGAAAAGCTTCCTAGAGGAGATAAGATGTTGAAGCAGACTCTTCTGAGTTCTGCAGCAATGGAGGGAAATGATCTGGTTGTTCTCAAAAACTTGTTTTTGGCCAAGGAACTCAGAGTTTATGCTTTTTTAAAGGAGGAGCCCTTATTACTTGTATGATCTTGGGCAAGTCAGTTCTCCTCCCTAAGCCTCAGTTTTCCCTTCTGTAAATTGAAGAGATTGGGCTAAATTAACTTTACAGATTATTCATGAAATAATTGAGACTAAAATCCTGTTTCTATGGCTCCTCCCAGTTCTGATCTTCTGTTCTCTAAGGGCCCTCCCAGCACTGACATACTGTATTCCAAGGGACCTCCCAGTTCTGATGTTCTGTGTTCTAAGGTCCTTCCCAGATCTGACATTCTATATTCTAAGGCCTCTCCCAGTTCTGCCATTTTCTGTTAGAAAGGCCCTTCCTCCTCTGATATTTTTGCATTCTAATGATGACACTCTCTCTTCTAAGGCTCTCTCCTAGTTCAGAATTCTAGGTTTCGTGGCCTTCCAATTGTAAACCTGTGACTGAGATGTCCTCTCTCCTTGGCAGGGTTTCCGACTGCTCCTGGCCAGTCCCAATGCTTGCTTCAAACTCTTTCAGGAGAAGAAAGATGAGGGCTATGGGACTGCCATCCAGTTTGAAGGTGAGTTGCTATTAAATATAATCATATCTTGTCTCTTTCATCTTTTGATCTCTTTGTGTTTCATAAATATTGCTTAATCACTGGGTCCAAAATTAACATACCATCTGCATCTAAGGATCTCTTGGGATGTGGAACAAACTTTAATTAATTCCCCAAACATTGCAGTTTGGGAAGGAGGGATGATGATTCTCCTTTTACTGGGCAGGGTTCTGTGGGACAGAGAAACTGGTTAACTTGCCTGAATCCATGAGGCATTTGGGAAATTAGAACTAAGAATTTATATGTGCCTTCCCAGATATCAAAGTCAGAGTCAAAAGTACATAGTACCTTGATTGCTTCAAGACCTGATGGACACTTAAAGACCATCAACTATGTCTCTCTCCTGAGACTTAAAGAGTTAAGTTGGGGCGGCTAGGTGGCTAGTGGATAAAGCACTGGCCCTGGAGTCAGGAGTACCTGGGTTCAAATTCTATCTCAGACACTTAATAATTACCTAGCTGTGTAGCCTTGGGCAAGCCACTTAACCCCATTTGCCTTGCAAAAACCTAAAAAAAAAAGAGTTAAGTGACTTGATCTTCTAAAATAAAGAGTCTGAGGCAATATTTGAACTCAGATCTTTGGGGTCTCACTATTACCCAAGTGGAAGAGATTCTTTTTTTCTTTGACAAAGGATAAGCAAGAGATAGGAGGCAGGAAGTATGGAATAAAAAAAATTGAAAGAGGAGCCAGGTGGTATAGTGGATTGAGTACCAGCCTTGGAATCAGAAAGACCTGAGCTCAAATCTGGCCTTAGAAATTTACTAGCTGTGTGACCCTGGGCAAGTCATTTAACCCTGATTGTCTTGCATTAAAGAAAAGAGAGGAAAAAAAAGAAACTTTTTAAAAAAGTTGAAAGAACTGGAGAGGAGAGGAGAGCAAAGAACTGCATTAATGAACATAGAGAAAGCAGTGAAATGAAGATGAAAACACAGGGACATTTGGATTCTTTTGCTGTGCTCTGTTTTAATTTGTGAGCTTAAAACAATTATACTTTAGTTTATATATTTGCACAAATCAGTCTGGAGACTTAGGATGGACAGAGCCCATAGGAAAAGTTTTATTGAATTGAACCAAATTCATTGAGTTCTAGGTTGTGGAATATAACTTCTACACAGATAAAAAAAATTTAAGGAAAGAATGTTAGCCTGTCTAGTCCTATTTGGTTCCCAACTCTGTCATATAATGTGTTAGTTGCTGTTCCCAGGTTGGTTTCTACAAATTTATAATTATTCTATCTGGACCTTTATTTACGTCATCAATAAAAATTTTGAAGGAGCACATGGTCAAAGACAGATCCTCAAGTGCAAGGTAGCATTCCACTGGAGACCTTCCTTCAAGCTGAGATCTGTTCATGGGTCCAGTCATTCAGCTAACTCTCAATTTCTCTCCTATCTAAACCAGCTGTTTCTGGTTTCCCTGAGAAAGCATGGAAGAGTGGGAGATGTTTGGCTGACATCCAGATTAAACATTTCGATGGCACTTCCTTGATCTACCTATTTAGTCACCCTATGAAATTAGGAGAGGAAGTGAGATTGGCATATTCTTGTTAAAGACAAACTGACTTTCCATGACCTCTACATCTTAGCAATCATATAACAACTCCTTAATAGTGAGCTCTTGAGTTTTGCCAGAAATCTAAATTGAACTCACTAGTCTCACTTGCCTCTCTCCTTTTTCTTGAAAAAAAAAAAAGCAAAGCAAAAGAAACTGGGGCATTTTTATGTTTGGAATTTTGATACAACTCTCCTGTTTTCCAAAGAATTTCAGTCACCACAGACAACAGCTTAGCAATCAACCCTGACATATCTTTTAGTCTCCTGGAACATACATAGTTCAACCAGGCCTGGAAACTTAAATTCACTTGAGAGCAATGAAGCCATTTTCTTACTATCTCTTCCCTTGTCCTGGATTTCAATACCCCATTTACTATCTTTGCTTTAAACTTTCTAAGCTGAAGAGAATTTTCTTTGGCAGAGAAAACAGAAAGTTGAGTAGTTCTGCCTTTTTTCTCTCTGTTGCTTATTTGATTATTCTGGCTTGGCCTTCTTTTTGCTCCCAAGATAACTAAGAAAGCCTTTTTAAAAACTATCATTTGCATTCATTTAATAAGAATAGCTAATACTTTTATAGCATTTATTATTATTTCACTTGATCCTCACAACAATCTTGGGAGGCAGGTACTACTAGCCACCTTTTTTTTTTTTTTTTTTTTTTTAGTTTTTACAAGGCAATGGGGTTAAGTGGCTTGCCCAAGGCCACACTGCTAGGTAATTATTAAGTGTCTGAGGCTGGATTTGAACTCAGGTCCTCCTGACTCCAGGGCCAGTGGTCTATCCACTGTGCCACCTAACTGCCCCTACTATCCACCTTTTACAGGTGAGTAAATAGAAGCAAAAAGAGGATTACATAGCTAGTGAATGTTTGAGGCTGGATTTGAAGTCTTCCTGAATCCAGTCCCAATGTTCTCTCTTCACCATACCACCTAGCTGCCTCAGTGCATTCTGAGTTTGAGCATTCATTATACTATTCTTATAACCTATGTTATATTTTTGTATTCATCCTGTTATAAGCCTTTGCTTTGTCTTTTCAATATGCCTTTTAAAAATCTGTGTGAATTAGTTGATCATCTGTGTTTTCTTATTAGTCCCTATAGTCAGTTCTTTATTTTTTCATGATTGAAATTGGTCAGGGGCAACTAGGTGGTTTAGTGGATAGAACAATGGCCCTGAATTCAAGAGGACCTAAGTTCAAATATGAGCTCAGATGCTTATTAGCTGTGTCATACTGACAAGTCCTTTTACCCCAAGAAAGAAGGAAAAAATAAGAGAAGGAAGGAAAGAAGAAGAAAAAAAGAAAATTGTCCATTTATTTCCTCAGAAGAGAGGTAGTGTGATGGAGTTAATGACTAGAGAGCTAACCTCAGAGCTAAACCTGAGTTCGAGCCCTGCCTCTGATACATTCTGATTATGTGATCCTGGACAAGCCCCTTAACTTCTCATTGCCCTGAAGCAACTCTTTAAGACTCAAAGTTACAGCAAAAGTGCCACCATGCCTTGATGGAGGAAGTTTCTTCAATAAGTTGTTCCCTCTATCAATGAAATACTAGGTCAGGTATATATATCTACAAGTTTTTAGAATTCCTTTTGAATTCCTGACAGTTTTCTCTAGTGTTTGAGCTGAATTTCCTGGTAGGATATAGCCTCTCTCAAAGCTCTTTGAAATCTTCTTTTCCTGTATTGTGGGTTCACCTCAAATTATTTTCAGTTTTCCTCCTCTTCTCTATCACAAATTGAGAAAATAGTCCCCCCCAAGATTCCAAAAATTTTGGACCTAATGATTCATTACATTTTTTTGGTCAGTAGCAAGTTCAAACAGGAATTTCCCTTGCTGCCTCCTCTACCTTTGGAAGGATAAAAGTATTAAGGAAAACCCAATATGATTTGCTAATCTGCTTTTGATAAAGAGAGACATTCAGTAGATGACTGTACAATTGAAGTGTCTCCTTACTACTATGTTGTAGCTCTGAACCAAATTTGCATTCTTTCTCCTAATCTTCTGATTTGTTTCCTCCTGTTGACTAGGTGGTCTGTAATGTATTCCCTGTTGTTTCTGCTGTTTGTCATCTAACTGAGTAGAGGCAGCTAGGGTACCCAGTGGTCAGAATACCTAGTCTGAGTTCAAATCTGGTCTTAAACTCACACTGACTGTATGACCTTGGGCAAATCCTTTGATTCAAGAGCCATCAGTCTTGCCATTGTACCATATCTTTGAGGTTGAATTTGTCTTCTTGGATTGGGCAATGGTACACAGAACATTAAATACAAAGCAATAGTAAGAAACTTAGTGACTTGTTTTAGGACCTTGAGAAAAAAAAGATGAAAAGAAAGAAATTAAGAGGGATGGGGACTAGACCTGTGATTTTATTGATCTACTGACCTTTGCCAATACAATTTGTTACCTTCTTAAAAACTTAGGTAAATGACTTATCCAGGTCATGCAGCAAGTTTGTACCAGAGGCAGACCTTGAACTCACTGATGCACTATCTCTCAATACTCACAAAAGCATGATGTTAGCAGATGACAGATTACCGGTCTACTGGTGAAGATATCTAAATATCTTTGAGAGTTCAGCTAGTAAAATGTATTGGGATCAGATGCTTATCACAGATTGACCTACTGATCATGATTGTCCAGGAATCACATTGACCCATAAATATTTAAGAATGATATTTTAATAGATGTCTCTATATCAAATATCTATAATCTCCAATCAATGGGGAAAAAATTTCAAAATATTCAAATTTGGCCTATGAAATCAAATTCATGTGGGAAAAAAAGATGAAGTCCATATCCTTCCAATCATTCTGTGTGCTCTTTTTGGGTTTTTTGGTTGTTGGTTTTGCAAAGCAAATGGGGTAAAGTGACTTGCCCAAGGTCAATTATTGCCCAAGGTCAATTGCTAGACAATTATTAAGTGTCTGAAGCTGTATTTGAACCCAGGTCTTCCTGAATCCAGGACTGGTACTCTATTCACTGCACCACCTAGCCACCCCTTCTGTGTGCTCTTAGAGTTGGTTTGAGAGTATCTTCCAAAACTTGGAGAGGAGCTCACCTTCCAACACTTTTATTCAACTAAAAAAAAAGAAGTTATTTATCCATCTGTTCAGTGGTGTTTAGAACATTAAACATAAAAGAACAGTAACAAGATAGTGATGTGTCCCAGAATTATTTCAATCAAAGCTACATCAAAAAGATGTCAATGAGATAATGATGATGCTGATGATGATAAAGATGACTTACTATAACTACTACTGCTACTACTACCACTGCCACTACCACCACCTCCACCATAACTATTGCTACTACTTCTACTTCTACTACTACTACTACTACCACCACTACCACCACCATGACTACTACTACTTTTACTTCTACATCTACTACTACTACTGCTGCTTCTGCTACTGCTACTGCTACCGCTACTGCCATTACTCTCCCTCAGGGATCTAGGGGTAACATTCATATCTACACAAGTAGATGCTTTGACCCAAGAGAGCATAATTTAGAAAGTTTTCATTAGGGGTTGCTCGGTGGCACAGTGGATAGAGCAACGGCCCTGGAGTCAGGAGGACCTGAGTTCAAATCCTGCCTCAGATACTTATTGCCTATCTGTGTGACCTTGGGTAAGCCACTTAACCCCATTACCTTGCAAAAAAACCTAAAAAAAAGTTTTCATTAGGTAGGTGGCATTCCTCAAATTGGTAGGAACTTGATTTCCAAAAAGTGATTTTCTCCTATCTCTTCCCTTGCCTCCCCTCTCCCTCTCCAGTCAAAAGATTTGTTTCTGGTTCCCATTCAACTCTTTAGTTTGAAAGGGGTTGGAAAGAGTTACAGTAGAGGACCTTTTCTGAATCCTAGTTATGTGTTTGATCCTGATAAAGTCCCTCCGACTCTCTGGGTTTTAGTTTCCACCTCTAAAAATGAGGATATCTAATATCTAAAATATATAGAAAATTGGTGTAGTTCCCCAAATCATTCTTTAGTATATAAGTAGACAAAAGATAAGCAGTTTTCAAAAGAACTGAAAACAGTAAATGATCAGGAGAAAAAATGTTCAAATCACTTATAGTAAGAATAATGTAAATTAGAAGAACACTTCAGGTTTTACTAGTACCATATAAACTGGAAAATATGACAAATGGTAGAAACAATTAATGCTGGAGGGGCTACAGGAAGTCAGTTACACTAATACACCATCGGGGTGGGTTGAACTATGAAGAAGTCCAATCTTGCTGGATTTCAATTTGATATTAAGAAAGGAAAGTGATCATATTGTTACCCTATTAGGAATTTTATCCAAGGAGGTAATGATAAAAACAAAGATCCAAGTGGTTCCAAAATATGCATAGCAGATTCTTTCTGGTAGCCACAAAATAACTGTCTATCTTCTGACTGAAAAAATGGCATGTGGATATAATGGAATATTTTGGTGTAGTAAGAAATGACAAATATATCATCATTTATGGTGATCATATTGGCTATTTTTCCTTTATTATTTTTTCCACAAAAAAAGATTATGGGAGGATGACTATGATGTAAAGACAAAAGTTATCAATAATACATTTAAAAAATAATCTGAGGGGAATAGACTAGATAATTTCTAAAATCTGTTACTTCTAGTTCTGAATTCTAAGATGAGGGTTTGTATTGGTAGAAGGTATTTACACCCTGAGAGTTTCCTAGACCAGTGAACTCACAAGCCTGAACAGTAAAAAATATAGATTCTGGAGCAGCTAGGTGGCGCAGTGAATGGAGCACCAGCCCTGGGAGTTGGGAGTACCTGAGTTCAAATGTGACCTCAGACACTTAATGATTGCCTAGCTGTGTGGCCTTGGGCAAGTCACTTAACCCCATTCCCTCGCAAATATAGATATATACATATATATATATATATATATATATATATATATATATATATATGTATGTATATATATATTCACTGCCTCTTTCCTGCAGCCAGTGTCCAGTTCCAATTGTTCCCTTCATCTTCCTACCTCATCTTGACCCACTTGTACATCCATTGTTTGGTCTCAGGACAATCTCAGTCCAAATTCAGTAGCCCTATATTCAAGGCTGATTCTATGGTCTCCCTCTTGCAGGACTGAAAAATGAAAAGAAAAAAATAACCATTGATGAGATGCTGAATGACAAAAGCCTTAGGAGTGACAATCAATATGCCCAGGTGAGGGATCTACTGAGATGGGTAAGGAGGGTCTTCTTTGGAATGAGAAGAGTAATCAGAGCCTTGAAACTCTCCTCCTGATGAAGTGGTTTTCCTGGCACTGTTCAGGGTA